>NC_086104.1:42317957-42920735 GCF_963921235.1 Mobula hypostoma
TGGTTTAAGTTTCAGAATCATCTGACATTCAAATATGCCCAGTTCAAAAAAAAACAAGCATTTTGGGAAAAGCACCTGTAAGGTTCGGTCCAGGAATTTATTTAAAAACTGAGGTTTACACATTTTACTTTCATTGAAAGTAAAACAAATCATTTCCCCTTAAATTATCCTATGTTAATCTTCAACAGAAGGAATCTCTAAAAAAATCAGAGATAGTTTTGCTTCTAACATAATTGACAAAAATATGGCTAAAAATTAAGATAAACAGGAAACAAATCTATAGTTAACATTGGTAGTATTCCTCTTTATTTCTTAAATATCTTTGAACACTAACAACGATTCTGATGTCACTTCAGAAGTATCTCAGAAAATCTTGCTGTATCCACCAAAAGATACCAGAGATAAGGAACAGAACAGCAACATTTGAACTGTTACTGCTTCGGCCTACATATTATCAATGAGGACCACAAGCCTGTTTCACTCTGCCATTGGCATGCCAAAACAATTGGCATGATTGCCTCAGCCTTTGCAGGTCAATAGAAACAACAAATGATATGCGGAGGAACTCAAATAAGATTATTAAAACTTCAAAAAGTCTAATAGTGAAATAATTTCAAATACGCGAATACAAGATGAAGAAATGACAAAATAATTGCAATAGAACAGAAATGGATACGAGATTCTGGTAGAGATGAAATAAACAAAATAAAACTCACTTCCCTTCCAGTTAGAACATGTCGTGCTAATTTTACTTTTGCAAAGTTTCCCTTGCCGATAGTCTTTAGCAGCCTATAATTTCCAACATGGGGTTGCTCTTCAGTCGTAGATGCCACTGAGTTCCTACATCGTGGCAGATTTTGTCTGCTACTTGATTTGGAGGGCTGGCTTTGTGATTCGCCATATCCATCAAGGGAAGTGTGCTGGAAAAGTAGATACGTATTATATTAAGCATTTCATGTAAATCACATGTATGGTTTAAATATACATTTTAATTGCTTGCAGCTTAGATTTACCATATCATTATTTTTCATAACAATCCAAATAACTGTCCCATTAATGCTTAGTAATTCTGCTGCAACTGTGAGAATTGGATGACTTCAGCATTATTGGTTCATTCCACCAAAGCATAAATGATTAAGAAGGGCACAATGCAACTCACCACTGACAATATGAATCATTAATAATTTTTTTAAAGTACCCATTTGGGGAGGGGAGCAACATACACATGCTGAACATTAGCCTATTGGTGATAATAACAAATAGACTTCAACAATATTTTTGGACTTGGATTAGGCTGGTGTGTTGTCCACCTGACCCTTAACCTTCCCAGTGAGTCGTCAGTATTGAATAGTCATCAACCTATATTCCTCCTTGAAATATGCTAGAAGTGAACGAATTATGAAAGAAACATTAGCAGTAATGCCGATTGTAATCTGTATATTGGCCACTCAAAAGCAGGAAATAAAGAAAACTCCCACAATAATATATCAAACTGAAAGATACTGCGTCAGTCCGAAGTCTGCATTGAGCGACACTAAACCGGGTCGGAGCTCTTTTGTGGTCCTTGTCATTGGGCTGCACCCCACAGTCAAAGACAGCCTTAAAAGGATATTTCAGGATTGTAAGGGTACGGGGGATGGTTGTGAGTGAGCACACCATGCAAATGGCAGGCAGGTTTTTAAATTTAGTCTGAATGAGAGGATCACCCCACGGGAAATAATAAAATGCTTCTGCTAGCAAAGCAGGGGAGAGAGGCCTGTGTGCCTTGCGAAGCGGGCGAGTCAGAGCCTCTGTCCGCTGCTCTCTCGCTCTGGGATTTTTTTTCTTTTGCTGGATCCATCTCTGAGAATCCCCCGCGCCGCCGCCGCATCCCTCACAGCCACAAATACCCCAGCTCATGCGGGCAGCGGCTCTCAAGCTCTCGGCTGACCCAGTCGCGTTAAAAGTAACATCATTTTTAAAAAAGAAACATAATTTCACTCACATTTTCTGTGTCTCGCTCATTCACTGTGGGCAATGGCGTTCTAGTCGACATTTTGGCTTCCACTGAGTGCAGAGGCCGAATCTTCCCCTGTCCTTCTTCAGCCTTTTTTTCCCTTGTTTGTTGTGTTGTTGCTGTTTTTGTTTTGTCTTTTCAAACGAAGGAAGAATCCGCCGGCTGAAGGGAACGTTCGCTTACATGTCGGGTAGGAAATCCTCCATTACTGGCCGGGCATCTATTGGTTAGTGAGGAAGGTGGGGAGGGGAGGCTAGACGGATAGAGGAGAAATCAGTATGAATTGAAATTGGAGGGACAGAGAAAGAGGAGGGATGGAAGAAAAGGAAGGAAGATGGGTCTGGGGAGGGGGGAGGGGATGAGACAGAAGCCGTCGAAACTCGGGTGTACTTGTCACCACAGACAGCCAGGAAGGACTGAGAGGGAGTTTGCGAGCCTACATGCACTCTCGAGAGCCAGTGCATACAACGAGAGAGCAATCCCAGCGGCTGCCGGTTACAGTAGGAAACCCTTCCATTTGCACCGCAGACATACTCTTTTATACTCTTTTTTTTTCCATGGACTTTCAGCGAAGGGGGCCCAAGAAGTGACCAATCTGCATTCCTACAATGAAAACCGGTACAAAAAATGAAGATGTAATCTGATATGTGTTAGATTATCACTAGCTATTATTTTAGTGCTTTTTTAAAATCTGGGCAGTTATTAATAAAAATCGACACGTGCACAAAATAAAGTGTTCTAAACATTTTTTGTTCCAAAGAGGTTAAGGATCTAAATTGCTTTTATTCTAGGCAACTGGTATAAAGGTGCAAAAACAATTGATAGAAAATGTTTTCAGGCTATTTCCTATTTTCTCCCGGTGAGATGATTATGTGCATAAATTTATTCATCCAACGAGTTTAAGAAGGTCACTTATGAAGTGACCCTTAACATCCATCATTGCATTCCATTGGGATACAGTAAATCTGAAAGAAATCCGTGAATTTTAGCAATGACCAGTATGAGTCATTGTTAATTTGTTACTAAGATTCTGCTGTTCAGCAAATCCGATTCATTGCAAATACCAACTGAATTTAAAACTTTACCTGCAAATAGTCGTTTCACAAATCCACATGGGTCACACATAGGACGGGGCATAAATTTAAGGACGCGTTACTACGCAATTATCAACCTCTGTTTTTGAGATATAAAGAATTTCCGTCAAAAGACGAGAGATTCCTAGAAAGTCCTACGTGAAATGGCAATATATTTTGTGGCCAGGAACATTGAATACGATTACTTAATTTTTTTTAAATATTCGTGGTTATTATTCAACGTCTAATACTGGGGAAAGTCGTAACCCGCAAGGAGGTTACGATCAGACCTCGGGGAAACATTGTCAGACGGGTGAAATGGACAGACAGGTGACAGATGAAATTTAATGCAGGGAAGTGTGATGTGAAGCCTGGGGGTTGGGTGGAGAGGGGAAGAAGACGAAATCGGCCGATTTCATTTAGATTTCATGGCCATTGAGACCTGGCTATTCCTAAAATCAAATTAGCACAATAAACTGTGAATAAGGAATATTAAGAAAAAAGTTATAAATAATGACACAAAATGAATAAGGAAGTTAGGCTACAGCTGGTATGTTGTATTTATTCATGGTTGCTACACTTTAAAGAATGCTTTATCAAATTGGTTCATAGGAAGATTGTTTCTTTTGAAAGATTTAACCGAGGTGTTCAAAATTATGAGTTTTTTTCATACTATGGAATGGTACTGATTTCAGTGGAAGGCAGATTGGTAGTTGCAGAAAATGTTGAAATAGGTAAACATAAATAACTAGATCTTTTTGCATGTAGCAATTGGTTATAGTTTGGAAGACATAAAGCTGGTGACAATTATGCAGCAAGATGATTTGGTATATTTTTTAATGTACTTGAGAAGGAGAATTTTGCAGGATTATGGCCCCAGTGCAACTAATAGTCATCTTCTTTCCGAGTAACAACATAACTCAATGGACACAGTGGCCTCATTCTGTGCAATACAGCAAATATAAAACAAAAAATAAGGACATTTTATTGAAGACAGCAAAGTACAAATCTGAAATGCTCAATATGTGTTTTGCCGATGATCACAATCTCTTGCCATAATTACTAAGGCTGTTAATCAAGTTGTGCAAATTCTTTGATCATTATAACATTGAGATTTAATTCAACAAGGATGTCTTCAAAGAGTAAATCTATCTTGGGGAGTATGGCTACTGCCTATTAAAACTAGCAATCCTGCTGCAACAGTTAGAATCAACCTTTCCATTGATTTACTTTGTTTTACTTTGGAATGTTTTTATATGTCTCAAGTTGTTTATATTACTTAGCTATTTGTTGTACAATCAAAGACTTGATATACCCAAAAGTAGGGGTGATTCCTATCTGTATAAGTTAGGCTTTCTTTATGTGTTTATGAAGCAGGCTATTTTTCTTTAGAAGAATTGAGAGGGTGAATGTTGAGTCATGATGGTTTTGCTTCTATCATTATGTATTAACCAAGTCACATATGGCCTATATCTTCCACCAACTTTGAACTCATTGGCAAAACTGCAATTGTACTATATGCTATTGACCTGCTAGAGGGTTGGTCAAGTGTAGTCAATTCACATATAAGCCTCACACCATACACATATTTTCTACTTTGTACACAATTCATGGCGAGGAGGTCATATTTACAAAGTTAAGCCAACAAATAGTGTTTGGAAATTAGAAGTTTTTTTTAAAGGATTGAATTTATGTGGAAAACATTATCCCCATGGATTGTGAATTCAGAAATCATGATGTGTCTTTAGAAGTCACTTTGATCAGTAAAAAAAGTATTAGAAATCTATCAAGGCAGTATTGCCCTTAAATAGAGCAAAGGTTTTCAACTTTTTTAAACTAATAGCATGCAATGTGCATTCCATGAAAAAAGAACAATATTCATTGTGTTGCATTAATTGCACCTGCAGTATTTTTTAAATCAAGAATTGATGTGAGTTATGAAATTATATTTACTGAATTTACAATCAGAATAAAGTTTACACAGCTTTTAATGGCTTACAAGCAAGAGAAAATCTGCAGACGTTGGAAGTCCAAGCAACACACACAAAGTGCTGGAGGAACTCAGCAGGCCAGGCAGCATCCGTGGAAAAGTCGACCTTTTGGGCGAAGACCCTTCAGCAGGACTGGAGAATAAAAGATGAGTAGAGTTAAAAGGTGGGGAGAGGAGGGAGAACCACAAGGTAATAGGTGAAACGGGGGGGGGGATGAAGTAAAGAGTTGAGTAGCTGATTGGTGAAAGAGATACAGGGCTGAAGAAGGGGGAATCTAATAGGAGAGGACAGAAGTCCATGGAAGAAAGAAAAGGGGGGAGGAGCACCAGAGGGAGGTGAGGGGCAGGTAAGGGATAAGATGAGAGAGGGAAAAGGGGATGGGACTGGTGAAGGGCGGCCATTACTGAAATGGCATTTAATGGCTTATTTGCTTAGCTTACAAAAAATACAAGCAGTAGCCAGTGGCAGGGGTGGTGCTGGCTGTGATGGGTGGGGTGGGGTGGGGAGAGAGGGTTGTGGAAGAGCGCTGTGGTTGTTTTTTTTTTCCTGAGCCTGCACTACACTACATTTAGAACTGTCATTCACCTGGCCCTGACACATCTAGAAAACAAGGACAGTTTTGTCAGAATGCTGTTTCTGGATTTCAGTTTGGCATTCAACACTTTTGTCCCACAGACCTTGCCGAACAACCTCCTAATCCTCAGTTTAAATACACCACTGTTCAAATGGGTGTTGGACTTCTGGACAAACAGATCTTAGACGGCCAGGAAGCGCAAATACTCCTCCCTCCCCTTCATGCTCAGCACGGGTTCTCCCTATCGTTGTGTGCTGAGCACATTGCTGTGTGTTCTGCTCACACGTGACTGCAGGCACAAACACCCAAGCAATCACATCATCAAGTTCGCTGATGACACAACAGTGGTTGGGCTCATCACCAACAACGATGAGACAGCCGACAAAGAGGAAGTGGAAGAGCTCAAAGCCTGGTGCCAGGCAAATAACCTCTTCCTCAATGTCAACAATAGAAAGGAAATGGTTACAAACACAAAACTCTGGAGATGCTGGAAATCCAAAGCAACACAGACAAGATGCTGGAGGAATTCAGTAGATCAGGCAGCAACTATGGGACAGAGTAAACAGTCAACATTTCAGACCAAGACCCTTCATCAGTCCCGATGAAGGGTCTGGGCCTGAAACGTCGACTGTTTACTCTTTCCCAAGGAAATGGTATCGACTTCAGGAGAACTCACACCGTCCACACCCCCTCCCCACCTTTACATTGGCAGCACAACAGAGGAAACTGCAAGCCGTTTCAAACTTTTGGGAGTCCACAGCACACACAAACCTCTCATGGTTGCAGAACACATCTTACACAGTCAAGAAGGCTCACCAATGCCTCTACTTTCTGAGGAGGCTGAAGAGAGCTGGACTTCGCACATCCATACTCACGTCATTCTATAGGTGCACAGTAGAAAGCAGCCTTACAAGCTGCATCACTGCTTGGTACAAGAACTGCACTCTGGCAGACAGGAATGCTCTACAATGGCTAGTCAAATCTGCCCAACCCATCACTTCCGTCAGCCTACCCACCATCAAGGACATATATACAGAAGAGTGCTGGAAAAAGGTCAGTAACATCATGAAGCTTCATACCCACCCTGCTCATGGGCTGTTTGTCCCTTTCCCATCAGGGAGGAGGCTATATAGCATCTATGCCAGGACCACCAGTCCAAAAATCAGTTACTTGCCCCTAGCAGTAAAGCTGATCAACAGTTCCACCCACTAAGACTGCACGCACTTTTGTATTTCCCATCAGTCACCCAATGTACAGCCTAGTGTTTATTGTACATACAATTAATCTCTGTATATAAGCTATTTTATGTAGTTGTTTCTATTTATTGTGTGTTTATTATTATTAGTATTGTGTTCTTTATCTTTCGAGTTTCTTTTGTGCTGCATTGGATCCAGAGTAGCAATAATTTCGTTCTCCTCACACTGGTGTACAGGAAACGACATTAAACGATCTTGAATCTTGAACTGAATTGTTAATGGTCAAAGCCATGAGTGACAGTGCAATAAATAAATTAAAAAGACATGATATATACGAATTCCGTTGTCAACTTGAAGGAATTTCCAGGAAAAAAGTTAATAATTAAGCGACTTGCCTTGTTATCAAAATTAATCAGTATAAGCGTAAAATACTCAGTCTTACGAAAGAATTTACTGTTAATGGCAAGCCAATAGACATTATTGCTTTTGAAGTTAAAAATGTTATTCAGAAGCAAGGCAGTATAATAGTATAAGGAGGATACCAGAGGAACGTTTTTTAAACAGTAAGTGTTAGCTGTGTGGTCAGTGGTAGAGGCAGAGTCATTAGGGGCATTTAAGAGACTGCGTGAGAGTGAAGGGTTAGATGAATCTAAGAGTAGGTTATAGGCACTTTCTCACAACATTTCGTCAAAGTGCGTATACTGTGCTAGGCTATTCTATCTTGTAATAACTTGGCTTACATTTGAGATAACATATGATTAATGATATAAAAAAGATGACTTCACGGTTACATACTGCATTCACCTAGTACTTGTGAAATATTCTCACTGAAGTTTCACAAAGTAATTCTTGACAAAAAAAGTGTTCATTATTATCTGATGAATTTTGTTACCATTTACTTAATATGCCTTTTTGCTGAAGTCTCATAATCTATCAGTTGTGACACACAATTCTGTAATCACCTCTTGTTGTTTTATTTTTTGACAGTTTTTTTTCTCCCTGAATCCAATAGCCTTGACTCAACATGGGTAAATACATAGAACATAGAAATTTACAGCACATTACAGGCCCTTCCGCCTGCAATGTTGTGCCAACCATGTAACCTACTCTAGAGACTGCCTAGAATTTCCCTAGTACATACTCCTCTATTTTTCTAAGCTCCAAGTACCTATCTAAGAGGCTCTGAAAAGACCCTATTGTATCCGGGTAATATTCAGTAGCTTTTAACTTTAGCTTAATGAAGCAATTAGTTCATTTTAAAGCATAGATTCTTTGATCTTTTGATGCATTGAAGCAAAGTTATCACAATGTCGAGGCATTTCAGATGTTACAAAGTATCATGTTTTTGCACTTAAAAAATTAGAGCAACATATTAAAGAAAATCAAAGATGTTCCTTATCTAAGAAAGATTTGTTGCTTGATTTAATCAGTCTCTAGACTGTGCAAATTTGACTATGTCATGGAGAATATTTTACAAGTCAAACAAGTCAGAAACTGAGCTGAAGGATTAAGAACCTTATATGGGAGGTAATCAACTTCTTCCTCCTGGATAGGCTGGGTTAATGTCTGAAGAGTTAATATTTTGATTACATAATCATTCTATATTTTACAGTGTCATAAAATTGAAGGTACATTTTTTAAAAAAAGGAATTCCAGTTAATTGAGGCAGCCACTTATTTGGGACAACTCCTAAAGAACACAAACTAATGAAGAAAATAGCTTTGATTCCCTTTGTTTATTCGGGACACCATGCCACCTAATTGGGACAGGAGACTGAGCCAAACAGTTTCTAACTTGCGTCAGCCACATGTACTTGTGCGGCCATCTACGCCGTGCTTAGAACGAACAATTTTTAAATAGCATGTTGCACGTGTTGGTGTTCAAAAAGCAGTGATTTTTGCTACTGGTACTTGGTGAGAAATTAGCAGTAAGACAACTCAGAAATGTTTTTCTCTGTGTAGTTTCAAGCATTCAGGCTTGGAGATCCCAGAAACATCTGGAAGTGAAAAGGAAATGATTTCGCTACTTCAACAAGATAGGAACTACAAAGGATTTGCAGGTATTGACAATCATCTTGAATGTTACCTTTAGCCTTCACTGGACACTCGGCTGTCACCTCCAAGTTGCTGTTTGCATGCAACAGCGGCCACACCCTGGCACAACTCTTCAACAGTCGGGCTACAGCAGATGAGGGTTGCTGGCGGGTCTCGTACCCCAATGAGATGAGGACATGCCTGTCTTAGCATGCAAAGTCAGCTCTGGCAGACTGGGTGAATGAGATTGACAGTGAGATGCAACAGCTAGGAAGGCGGTTTTGCAACACCCTACCGGGAGTGAAGGAGATGATGAGGCACAGAAGAAATCATGGTCAACCACTGCAACCAAGGAAGACCCAGTTGTGACAACTACTCATAACGCTTAAAGTGGATTTCCGAGATTGAGAGAGTATGACTACCCCAGTGCAATGGGTTTTCCAGTAAAAAAGCTCTCCTGAACAAGTTTCCTGTCATCATCCGATACGATGGACAACCACCAGTAGTATCAATAGTGTTCTAATTTGTTCTGTATTTCATTTAAGTACATAATTTGTTACTCAGTTGAATGGCAGTTTGTCCTTTTTATACCCTTTTAACTATTTCCCATGAAACCTTGGCTAATTGGGTCAGCTGCTTAATTGGACCAAAATGTGTCTCAATTTACTGGCAATCACTGTATATAGTAACATTAGCTTTCATTAAGTGCCTAGATTCTAAATACATTTACCTCGAAAAATGTGAAAGTTGAATCTGAAGGCAGAATAAGTCATATTTTTTATTAGTCGAGATCTCTGGATGATTAACCCAATAATATAAAATAAGACAGTTAATGGCAGAATTCTTAACCCTGTGGAGGACGGGGATCTTGGGGTTCACATCCCTAGATCCCTGCAGTTGAGAGGATTGTTAAGAAGGGATATGGTGTGATGGCCTTCAGTGGTCAGGAAATTGTGTTCAAGAGTCTTGAGGTAATGTTGCAGCTCCATTAAACCCTGGTTGGATCACAATTGGAATATTGTGTTACTTCGTCATAGGAAAGACGTAGAAGCTTTAGAGAGGGTACAGAGTAGATTTACCAGGATGCTGCCTGGATTGGGGAGCATGTCTTATGAGGATAGATTGAGCAAGTTAGGGCTTTTCTAGTTGAGAGTTGACTTGGTCGAGGTGTACGAGGCATAGATTGAGTAGATAGTCAGAGACTTTTTTCCAGTGTGGAAATGGCTAAAACAAGGAGGCATAACTTCAAAGTGATTTGAGGAAAGTTTCGGGGGTGGCGGGGGGGAGGTGTCAGTGTTTTACACAGGGTGTTGGGTGCGTGGAAAGTCTTGCCCGGGGTGGTGGTGGACGCAGATCCATTAGGTGCATTTAAGGAACACATTGATGTCAAAGTATTGGACTGCTATGTAGGAGGGAAGGGTTAGATTGATCTTAGAGTAGGTTTAAGAGTCAGCACAGCATCATGGGCTGAAGGCACGTACTGTGCTGTAATGATCTGAATATTTTTCGACACCTCTATAGTTATATTACATTAGTTACATTAACTTTTCTATGTTACATTTCAAATTTATGCACTCATGAGCAATTGCAAAAATCTGGTAAGTGATGGTCTTGTAAGTTCCTTGGCATTTAGACTCAACAGCCACTACAGTGAATCTCCTAGGATTAAGTACATGTTGCTGATCTTCATTGCAGTACCAACAAGTGGAAGTGACTCTTCAGGACCGATTGTTAATGGTACAGTGCTGCGTTGCCTGCACTCTGAGCAGTAAATCCAAGTTTTCAATTAATTTGATCCTCAATCAGGAAATACGATTTACCTTCTGTCAACAAATATTATTGATATTTATATTTAATGCATTTGACTAGTGACAGAATATTCTGGCATTAGGACTTTATAATACAAAGGTGTACACATATTAAAATTTCTGCATTTTATATTTTCTGTAATTATTTGTTTACTCTGTATGAACAATTATTTTTAAATATTATTGGAGAAAATGAAATTTCTAATTAATACCACATATATCTGAAATTAAATAGGATATGTATTTGGTCATTAAATCTGGCATCAGAAGCAAGAATGAAAAAATACCTGCAAAATAACACAATTCTGAACGCACAGATTTTAAGATTTTGAGTAATAACATATTCTTAACATGAGATTTGCCAATGGTCAGATCCCCCAGCTGGCAGAAGGTTCAATGATAGGTGTCTTCTGTAACAGAACAACAATTGTTATAAGTAACTTAATATCATGTTATACTATTTTCAAATATACGAATTTATTTGATTTGAATTAGTATGGCTAATTATGTTTTGAGGAAAATCTGCTGAAATCTGTCTAGGCAAGTGTAATATCGCATTTGTTTCCGGCATTGTATATGTTCCAAACTCTAGCAGTGCCGGATTAACCTAGGAGCAAAAGTAGTATATGCTATGGGCCCCGCATTTTTGAGGGCCCTGCACTAAATGCTTGCAGGCTGCAGTCTGGTGAAATCAGCATCTCACCGTATTCTCACGACGATCTGGCAACACTGTTGTTTTCATGTCGGGGGAGCTGCATGCTGCATGGTATGTGTGTGCAGGCGTGGGCTGGCTCCTTGCTGTGTCGTGGTAACTTTTGTGCTATCTCCCACACTCCCAAGCCGCCACAGTGAGCCTGCGACAAGGGATCTGCAACTCAACAGTTTTATGTGACCCAGTTCATGATTCCTCATTTTTTTCCTCATTTTAGGTAGTCCAAACCAGCTTAGGAACATACAAGGTTGGATTAGACTGTGAGTTTCAACCTGTATTTCCCAGTTGAAATGAGTTTCAATAAGCAACTAAACAGATAGTTTTCAGAACACTATTCGTAGTTGGTTGTTGAGTACATATGATCCACACGTGCATACAGCACAACAGTCACATAAATTTGTTATTGCTCACTAGTCTTTGTTGATACCATACTTAGCTTTTGTAACACAAACTATTTGTTTTTAAATGTATATTTCATTATTTTTTTTTCCATTGCAGATAACAATGAGCAATAGAGCCATAGATATTGGATGTCATTATGCTTCTGTAAGTGCAATACATAAAGCGAAGGGAGAAAAAGAAAGAAGAGACAAACTTGTGATGTCAAAAACATGTAAGTTGACAGAATATTTTGATGTTCATGGAGATGGTGATGGTGCTATAACGGCTGAAGCTGGAAATATAGGAACAACTAGTACTAGTGCGGCAGAAGGCATGATACAGCAACAACCAGCATCCACTGAATGCAAAAGAACAAGTGTAAAGGACAAATACTCTAATGATATTGGTGAATGACCAAACAATCTAGATGCAAACAACAAGAATTCTGCAGATGCTGGAAATTCAAGCAACACACATCAAAGTTGCTGGTGAACGCAGCAGGCCAGGCAGCATCTGTAGGAAGAGGTGCAGTCGACGTTTCAGGCCGAGACTCTTCGTCAGGACTAACTGAAGGAAGAGTGAGTAAGGGATTTGAAAATTGGAGGGGGAGGGGGAGATCCAAAATGGTAGGAGAAGACAGGAGGGGGAGGGATGGAGCCAAGAGCTGGACAGGTGATAGGCAAAAGGGGATACGAGAGGATCATGGGATAGGAGGTCTGGGAAGAAAGACGGGGGCGGGGGGGCACCCAGAGGATGGGCAAGGGGTATATTCAGAGGGACAGAGGGAGAAAAAGGAGAGTGAGAGAAAGAATGTGTGTATAAAAATAAGTAAAAGATGGGGTACGAGGGGGAGGTGGGGCCTTAGCGGAAGTTAGAGAAGTCGATGTTCATGCCATCAGGTTGGAGGCTACCCAGACGGAATATAAGGTGTTGTTCCTCCAACCTGAGTGTAGCTTCATCTTTACAGTAGAGGAGGCCGTGGATAGACATGTCAGAATGGGAATGGGATGTGGAATTAAAATGTGTGGCCACTGGGAGATCCTGCTTTCTCTGGCGGACAGAGCGTAGATGTTCAGCAAAGCGGTCTCCCAGTCTGCGTCGGGTCTCGCCAATATATAAAAGGCCACATCGGGAGCACCGGACGCAGTATATCACCCCAGTCGACTCACAGGTGAAGTGTTGCCTCACCTGGAAGGACTGTTTGGGGCCCTGAATGGTGGTAAGGGAGGAAGTGTAAGGGCATGTGTAGCACTTGTTCCGCTTACACGGATAAGTGCCAGGAGGGAGATCAGTGGGGAGGGATGGGGGGGACGAATGGACAAGGGAGTTGTGTAGGGAGCGATCCCTGCGGAATGCAGAGGGGGGGAGGGAAAGATGTGCTTAGTGGTGGGATCCCGTTGGAGGTGGCGGAAGTTACGGAGAATAATATGTTCGACCCGGAGGCTGGTGGGGTGGTAGGTGAGGACCAGGGGAACCCTATTCCTAGTGGGGTGGCGGGAGGATGGAGTGAGAGCAGATGTACGTGAAATGGGGGAGATGCGTTTAAGAGCAGAGTTGATAGTGGAGGAAGGGAAGCCCCTTTCTTTAAAAAAGGAAGACATCTCCCTCGTCCTAGAATGAAAAGCCTCATCCTGAGAGCAGATGCGGCAGAGACGGAGGAATTGCGAGAAGGGGATGGCGTTTTTGCAAGAGACAGGGTGAGAAGAGGAATAGTCCAGATAGCTGTGAGAGTCAGTAGGCTTATAGTAGACATCAGTGGATAAGCTGTCGACAGAGACAGAGACAGAAAGATCTAGAAAGGGGAGGGAGGTGTCGGAAATGGACCAGGTAAACTTGAGGGCAGGGTGAAAGTTGGAGGCAAAGTTAATAAAGTCAATGAGTTCTGCATGCGTGCAGGAAGCAGCGCCAATGCAGTCGTCGATGTAGCGAAGGAAAAGTGGGGGACAGATACCAGAATAGGCACAGAACATAGATTGTTCCACAAAGCCAACAAAAAGGCAGGCATAGCTAGGACCCATATGGGTGCCCATAGCTACACCTTTAGTTTGGAGGAAGTGGGAGGAGCCAAAGGAGAAATTATTAAGAGTAAGGACTAATTCCGCTAGACGGAGCAGAGTGGTGGTAGAGGGGAACTGATTAGGTCTGGAATCCAAAAAGAAGCGTAGAGTTTTGAGACCTTCCTGATGGGGGATGGAAGTATATAAGGACTGGACATCCATGGTGAAAATAAAGCGGTGGGGGCCAGGGAACTTAAAATCATCGAAAAGTTTAAGAGCGTGAGAAGTGTCACGAACATAGGTCGGAAGGGATTGAACAAGGGGGGATAAAACCATATTGAGGTATGCAGAAACGAGTTCGGTGGGGCAGGAGCAAGCTGAGACAATGGGTCTGCCAGGACAGGCAGGTTTGTGGATCTTGGGTAGGAGGTAGAAACGGGAAGTGCGAGGTGTAGGAACTATAAGGTTGGTAGCAGTGGATGGGAGATCCCCTGAGCGGATAAAGTCAGTGATGGTGTGGGAGACAATGGCCTGGTGCTCCTTAGTGGGGTCACGATCGAGGGGTAAATAAGAGGAGGTATCCGCGAGTTGTCACCGTGCCTCGGCAAGGTAGAGGTCAGTACGCCAGACTACAACAGCTCCCCCCTTATCGGTGGGTTTAATAATAAGGTTAGGATTAGTGCGGAGGGAGTGGAGAGCAGAGCGTTCCGAAGGAGTGAGGTTGGAATGGGGACAAGGTGCGGTGAAGTCGAGACGGTTGATGTCCCATCGGCAATTAGCGATAAAGAGATCTAGAGCAGGCAGAAGACCAGAGCGGGGTGTCCATGAAGAAGAGGAGGGTTGAAGACGGGAGAAGGGGTCATCGGTGGGGGTGGAAGAGTCCTTGCCGAAGAAGTAGGCTCGGAGACAGAGACGGCGGAAGAAAAGTTCCACATCATGGCGAATGCGGAACTCGCTGAGGTGTGGGCGAAGGGGGACAAAGGTGAGGCCCTTACTGAGGACAGAGCGCTCTGCCTCTGACAGTTGAAGGTCGGAGGGGATGGTAAAGACCCGGCACAGATGAGAGCTGGGATCAGAGGGGGGAGGGGGGAGGCTGGGGGTGTCAGTGGAGAGGGGAGGGTTGGGGTGAGAGGAAGATGGAACCTCTGAGGGCCCAGGAGTTGACGGTGGGATCTGAGGTAGACGGGGCTGCGGAGTGGCGGTGGGGGAAGGGGAGACGGGAGTCACAATAGCAGCACATAAAGACCCGGCCTGGAGTTCAAAACAATCTAGATGATTGTGTTCGTGAATATTGGATAGCCAAAGGGAAGTGATGAATGTCAACATGCTGAGAATGACTTCTCTTCATCCATGCGATTGTATGACAATGAAAAGAAACCTCGGCACTGTCAGAAGTCTTATTTTACATATGTTCATAAACCTACAAACAAGCAACATGCAAGAAATTGGTTATGCTATTCAGAAAGCAAAGGAAGCCTATTCTGTTTCCCATGCAAGGTTATGACTTCAGGATGTTCATCAAAGTTCAGTGAAGAGGGTTTTAATGACTGGAAAATGCAAGCAATCTATTACGTCGACATGAAGGAAGTTCCTCACATAGACAAGCTTTAATTTCACTGTCGATGTGCAAAAACAAAGCTAGGCGTGTTGATTCCCACCTTGTGAAAGAAATGGAGACTGAACAGAAGTATTGGCGCTCACTTCTAGAGTGAATAATTGAAGTTGTAAAGTTTTTAGCAGAACGAGGCCTTTCATTTCATGGTAGTGATGAAACTGTTGGCTCTCCTCGTAATGGAAATTACTCGGGGTTGTTAGAATTGCTGGCCAAGTTTGACCCTTTTCTGGCAGAGCATGTAAATGCTCATGCAAACAAAGGAAGGGACATAAATCATACCTATCTAAAACAACATGTGAGGAATTCATCAGTCTGATTGGATCCAGCATACTGGATCACATTATCAGTGAAGTGAAGAAATACAAGTATTATTCATTTCATTGGATTCTACTCCAGATATATAATGTGGACCAGCTGACTTTGACTGTGCGCTATGTTTTGCTGTCTGGACCAGTTGAAAGATTTGTGAAGTTTTTGGATATGGAAGGTCATAGTGCTGAACAGCTCGTTCAAAGTTTACTTGACTTTTTAAAGGAAAATGACATTGATATAAAAGACTGTCGTGGTCAAAGTTATGACAATGCCAGCAACATGAGTGGCAAGTATAGTGGCTTACAAGCACGAATTAAAGAGCTGAATGAGTTTGCGGATTACATTCCATGTTTTGCACATTCACTAAATTTGATCGGAAAATGTGCTGCTGAATGTTGTCAAGAAGCATTAATGTTCTTTCAATTTGTAGAAAGCCTGTACACATTTTTTTCTGCTTCCACCTATCAGTGGGATCTCCTTTCTGCTGCATTATCTGAAGGTGGTGCTCATTTGCCCATTGTGAAAAGAACGTCAGATACCAGGTGGTCAGCTCGTGCAGATGCAACAAAAGCACTTTTACACAGCTTTTCTGCAATAAAACAAGTCTTGGATGACATTTCAAATAACAATGATCAGAAGGCAGAGTGTCGACAATGGGCTCGTGGACTACTTTCAAACATGATGAAGTTAGAAACAGGAATAACGGTCATATTGTGGGATCAAGTATTACAGCGTTTTCAAATGACCAGTGCTTCTTTGCAATCTTCTGGCCAAGACTTGAACACAGCTTGTGCACCCTATGAATCCTTGCATGGATATATTCAAGCTATGCGCACTACTTTTTCAGACATTGAGCAAAAAGCCAAGGATCTGACTAAGTGTGAAGGTTATCAACAGCAAACTCAAAGAAAACACAAGCAAAATTGCGCGTATGATGATTTTAGTGGTTCCAGCACTCTTGATCCACTTGTTGAATCTCAAACGTCTTCTCAGAAGTTTAAAAGCTGAACATTTCTTGCCATGATTGACAGCTTGCTTTCTGCCCTGTCAAAAAGGCAGAAAGCTTATCTAAAGGTGAATAGTGTTTTTGGATTTCTTCATCAGTTACAGTCATTTACAGCTGAAGAGATCGTAAATAAGTCATCAAATCTCATTAAATCATATCTGGATGATCTGGAAGAAAGTCTTGATGAAAAATTCGTGCAGTTTACTGAACTGTTGAAAACTGATCTTGCTGCTCATATTGGCACCAAACAAGACCTTGTAGAGTTACAGTTGTACCGTTTGATAACTGACAATTCTTTGGAGTCATGTTTTCCAAATGTAGAAAATGCCTTGCTCATCTATTTGTCACTCATGGTTACCAACTGCAGTGAGCACTCATTTTCAAAACTGAAAAGGATTAAAAATGAACTAAGGAGCACCATGGGTCAAAACAGATTGAACAATCTCACTCTAATGAGCATTGAACATGATCTACTGCGTGAAATAGACATTTCCAGTATCATCAACAAATTTGCTCATGCTAAATCTAGAAAATGTAACTTTTAAATTGTAGTTTTGTTACTTTTGACATTTGAAATTGATACCTGCATGTAAGTAATACTGTTACTGAAGTGTCAGACATTTGTCGTATTATCTGGCTGTAAAACAAATGAAAAAATTGAATTACTTCCCAATACAAGTAAATAATTTATGCTTTAATACTTATGTGCATTTTTTAAAATTTAGAGCCCCCTTATAACATACGCTACAGGCCCCGCACTAGGTTAATCCGGCCCTGACTTGATGATGATGTGCTTCCCCTTGTTTCGGTAAACTACATTACGTATTTTTCTAAAAAAATGCTTATTTCCTTTACAATTATTTTTGGATTCTTTAATGTTTGCTGGATAAGAAAGTGTTTTCAAGATTGCATTATATTCACTGGTCAGAAAAGTGTGCTTTTGAACTATGGCTTCTGCAAATGTGTTTCATTAGATGAGCACTAGTTATAATGAGCAGGAGTAAACCATCTCTACTTATGTTACTGGGTTAATCTTCCAGAGGTCTGGACTAATAAAACACATGACTATACCAATCTGTGCATTTAAATCTGGGTAAATATAGATCAGGAATAAATAATTGATTATAGTGATTGTGAAGGAGTCAGATTAGTGTAGAAATTGAGCAGTTCACTAATGTAATCTTTCTCTACTTTAGCCTTTATGTAGTTTCAGACCAACAGCAACATGTATATGTTACTCTGAACTTGCCAGGAAGTCACTAGTTGAGTGATAACACTGACTGCTGAGCTTGATAAAAGAAAATCCCAGAAATTTTAGTAAAGCAGAGATTTGCAGTAAAGTAAACTGAGCAGCTGAAGGGTCTTGGCCCAAACATTGACTGTTGACTCTTTTCCATAGAAGCTGCCTGGCCTGCTGACTTCCTCCAGCATTTTGTGTATGTTGCCGCAGAAATTTTAGTGACAGCTGAAGCTTGACTTTTTCCTTTTCTTATGCCATTTGCTGTCATTCAAGTTCACAGGGATCCTGGGCATCCTACAGGTGAGATGGTCAAAGGCATTGAAGAATTCCTGCAAGCAACAAATTTTTAACATCATGATCCAATATTTTACAAGGTGCCAAGATATTTGTAATCCTCTTTCTTGAACAATGCTTTGAAGAAGGACTGCAGAGAGTTCAGGAATAGTATAAATCCTGTGAGGAGTCATCTTCCTGGCTACCCAGTGATGCCCTCTAGTACTGCATGGGTCATTGGCACTCTGGGTATCAGGTGTTGGCCGTCCACTGTACCTATGCCCCTCATAATCTTATACACCTCTCTCAAATCACCTTTCGGCCTTCTTTGCTCTAAAGAGGAAATCCATCTTGGAATTTACATCGTAGGCTTGAATTCTGCATCCACATTGGTTACTTGCGCTTAACAATCATTGTAAAGCAGTCTTACTAACAGCTTCTTGGTCTTTAGCACTATATCACTCATTGAAATTCAGATTCAACTGCAAATATTGTCTGTTTTTGGCAGAAGAATTGTGGTGAAGAAAGTAAGGATTGGAGATCATGTGGTTTCAAATCTGTTGTCCCCAATCTGTTTAAAATATACAGAGTGGTTTAGATAAAGTTTTAGTTCATGAGTTGAACAAAAATGTCTACTTATGTTTTGAACATCTGATAGCAGTATTAATTGGTAGCCAAATGATAAGTAACAGGACCATTAAAATTTGAAGCTTCCCATTGTTCATCAGTGGCAGTTAGTGTCTCTGGAATAAGGCAGTGTAATAATATTTCATTACAATGGAAGACAGTAGGAGATCAGAAATACAAGCAGTGAATATGTGAACTCCCTGCTGAGCTTTTCTTAAAGCTGTAATTTATATGGTATATCTGCTTAACATAAAATTTTGAAAGTTATAATGGGTCTTCAAATGCATCACAGCAACAAGACAAAGCAGCAAAGGCACTTGTGAATGTACAATTTTAAATTGTCATCATATCTATAGGTATGACATGGTATAATTATGCATATTGTTCTGGTAGAAACTGGCAGAAAGGAAATGTGTTGGTTACTCTGTTATTGGCATTCATGGAGCTGAATATGGAAGAATGATTGGATTATCAAAATAACCCTGTTGTTTACTTTAGCATCTCTTAAGCCATTTACTTCTCATTATTTTTTTTATTTCTGAAGTGATGGCGCAGCTGACAAGAATAACAAACTATCCCAGGATTTCATGGCTTGGCTTCACAAACGAAGATTTAGGAAGGCGGCTGCCCACGTCTGCTGCAGACACGCTGGTGGCTGACGAGGCCAATACGGGACAGGCAGGTCCGGCCACAGCGGTTGCAAGGGAAATTCTGTTCCAGGTTTGGTGCTGCTGTGTCACGGTTCTTCCTCCTTCTCCTTTTGTCCTCAATGCCAGCCCTGCGTGTGTTCTCGAAGGAGGATTTAATGATGATTTAAAACCTCTAGAAAATGCACTAAATAAATTTTCAAATAAAATTATATTTGTATTTGAGATAGAATCCCACCTCTTTGAGCTTCCCATTATCCTTCTCCTAAGTCTCTCTCTCATTGTAATGCAGACATCCCACCTCTCCCGGAAGTTCCGGGAGTCTCCCCCATATTAATAATGGCTCCCTGATGCTCGCAAATTATATACAATATCACGGAAATCAATTCTTTTTGAGAGCGAGCAAGAGAAAAGCAAGAGAGAGCACAAGAGCGACCATGAGAGAGAGAGAGAGAGAGAGAGCGTGCCATTGCAGAGTCTTCCAAAAAAAAAACTTACGTCACCCCAGACTACACTAAAGTGTACCCCTGCCTAATAGGGATCAAAAATAATGACAGTGTTGCTCGCTGCACTGTTTGCAACAGTGACTTTTCTATTGCCCATGGTGGGTTAAGGCTGTAAAAGACATGTTGAGGTGAGTTTAACAGGTGTCATTCGTTCATTAACATAGCTAACATTATTTAAACTAGCTGGCCAGCTGCTAAGGAGCTACTCTATTGCAGACATCCCACCTCTCCCAGAAGTCTCCTGCAAATTGATGGTGCTACCTCCCTGAAATGAGTTTTTGCAGGGTGGGATGTCTGGTAATGGGTGGCAATTGTGAGACATTGTTTTCTAACGGTTTTCTGGCACAGATTCCACCAGCTCTATCACAGGTGCAAATCTCCCCACCATCAAGGTGATCTTCAAGAGGTACTGCAGCTTTGTAAAACACAAGTTGGGCCGAACCCGGAGTATCACATCAGTTCTGGTCGCTCCATTATAGGAAGGATGTTGAGGCTTTGAAGAGAGGGCAGAAGAGGTTTACCAGGATGTTGCCTGGATTAGTGGGTACAAGAGGTTGGACAACTGGTTTTCTCTGGAGTGGTGGAGGCTCAGGCGAGATCCAACAGAGGTTTATAAGATTATGAGAGACATAGACAGAGTTTATCTTTGTCCCCAGTGTTGTAATGTCTAATACAATCATAAGGGCATGGAATTAAGGTGAGAGGGAGTAATTTCAAAGAAGATGCGAGGGGCAGGTATTTTATGCAGAGAGTTGTAGGTGCCTGGAATTCACTGCCTGGCATGGTGGTGGTGGAGACCAAAAAAAATATAAGGGACTTTTAAGGGACATTTAGATAGGCACTTGAATGTGAGGAAAATGGAAAGTTAAGGGCACTGTGTAGGCAGAAAAGATTAGTTAGCTATTTGATTATTGATTTACAGTAATTGGTTTGGCACACCACTGTGGGCTGGAAGGGCTGTCCATATGCAGTACTGTTCAATGTTCTATGAAGACACACACTGAGTAATTTAGCTTCTTTCATCATTCTTTTGCCATCAGATTCCTGAATGGTCCATGAACCCATTGACACTACCTCAGTATTCATTTTTTTGCACTCTATTTATTTTTAAATTTATAGTAACTTTATGCCTTGCACTGTACTGCTGCCAAAAAAACAGATTTCACAACATATAAATCAGTGATAATAAACCTGATTCTGGTGTGATTGGAAGACATTTATTTATTTCACTTTGCAGCTGCTAATCAAACAAATTGTATTCAGCTCCTATTGGTTCATGAAAAATATATGAATACTAATAGGATTATTTTTAAATGTTCACATTTTAGTATGTTGGTATGTTGAAAATAATGTGCTGTTGACAGACTAAAATTATTGCAAGCTGAATAATTTTTCAGGAGTTGTATGAATGAATTGTGGCAGATCTGTAAAGGTTCAATAAATAAATTCAAATTAAAAGAGTAGTAATTTCTGGACAGGGTAATAATATCTGGCCAGGGTAGTAATTTCTTGATTGCTGCCTGTGCCACGTGCCAGTGAGGGTAGAAACAGGATGATTTAGCAGATTAATGCAAGGCTGAGAAGTTGATGCAGGGGGCAGGGTTCAGATTCTTGGATCATTGGGATCAAATTTGGGGAGATATGACCTGTACAGAAGTTACGGGTTGCACCTGAACCGGAAGGGGTTGAATATTCTTGCGAGCAGGTTTGTCAGAGCTGTTTGGGAGGGTTTAAACTAATTTGGCAGGATGAGGGAGTGGGAACCAGAGTGAAGGGACTTAGGATATGACAGATGGTGAAAAGGCTAAGATAGCATGCAGTCAGACTGTCAGGAAGGGCAAGCAGATAATAGGGCAAAATTGCAGCCAGCAGGGTGAGTATCAGTGCTTTGGGATGCAGAATCAAAAGGGGTAGCAAATACAGCACTCAAAGGGTTATAGCTCAACACATGGAGTATAAGAAATAAGATGGATGATTTTGTTGCACTATTACAGATTGTCAGGTATGATGTGGCCATCACTGAATCGTGGCTGAAGGATGGTTGTAGCTGAGAGCTAAATATCTAAGGTTACACGATGTGTCGGAGGGATAGGAAGGTCAGCAGAGGGGGTGGCATCAAATCAGTAGAAAGGTGTGACATACGATCGGAAGATGTTGACTCCTTGTGGGTTGAGTTAAGAAACTGCAAGGGTCAAAGGACCCACATGGCAGTTATGTACAGGCCTCCCAACAGTGGCTGGGACGTGGACCACAGATTACAATGGGAAATAGAAAAGGCATGTCAAAAGGGCAATGATAATCATGGGAGATTTCAACATGCAGGTCGATTGGGAAAATCAGGATGGTAATGGATCTCAAGAGAATGATTTTGTTGACTGCCTAAGAGATGGTTTTTAAGAGCAGTTTGCCATTGAGCCTACTAGGACATCAGCTATATTGAATTGGATGTTACGTAATGAACCAGAGGTGATGAGGGAGCTTAAGGTAAAAATGCCCTAAGGAGGCAGTGATCACAATATGATGAGTTCAACTTGAATTTTGATATGGAGAAAGCAAAGTCTGATGTAGCAGTATTTCATTGGGGTAAAGGAAATTACGGTGGTATGAGAGAGGAGTTTGCCTAAGTAAATTGGAAGGAGATGCTGGCCGGGATGACAGCAGAGCAGCAATGGCGAGTGTTTCAGGGGAAAATGAGAAAGGTGCAGAATAGATGCATTCTAAAAATGAAGACATACTCAAATGGCAAAATAGTAGAGCCTTGGCTGACAAGAGAAATCAAAGCTAATGTAAAAGCAAAAGGGAGGGCCTACACCAAAGCAAAAATTAGCGGGAAGATAGAGGATTGGGAGGCTTTCAAAACCTACAGAAAGTAACACAGGATCATCAGGAGGGAAAAGATGAAATATGAAAGCAAGCTGGCAAACAATTTCAAAGTGGATAGTAAAAGCTTTTTCAAGTATGTAAAAAAATAGAGAGATGAGAGTGGATAGAGGACCACTAGAAAATGAGGCTGGAGAAATAATAACTGGGGGCAAGGAGATGGCAGATGAACTAAATGAATATTTTGCATCAGTCTTCACTGTGGAAGACACCAGTAGTGTGCCAGATATTGAAGGGTGTGAGATAAGAGAAGTGAGTGCAGTTACTATTACAAGGGGTGAAGGTGCTCAAAAAGCTGAAAGACCTGAGCGTAAATAAGTCATCCAGACCAGATGAACTGCACCCTAGTTTTCTGAATGAGGTAGCGGTAGAGATTGTAGAGGCATTTGTAATGATCTTTCAAGAATCATTGGACTCAGCTATGGTGCCAGAAGACTGGTAAGTTGCAAATGTCACTCCACCCTTTAATAAAGGCAGCAGAAAGGAAATTATAGACCGGTTAGCCTGACCTCAGTGGTTGGAAAGATGGAGTCAATTGTTAAGGGTGAGGTTATGGAGTTCTTGGTGACACAGGACAAGATAGGACAAAGTCAGCCTGGTTTCCATAAGGGAAAAGCTTGCCTGACGAACCTGTTGGAATTCTTTGAGGAGATTATAAGTAGGATAGATAAAGGGGATGCAGTAGATGTTGTATATTTGGACTTTCAGAAGGCCTTTGATAAGGTGCCACACATGAGGTCTGCTTACCAAGTTAAGAGCTCATGTTATTACAGGATTGTTACTGGCATGGTGAGAGCATTGGCTGATTGGTAGGGGGCTGTGAGTGGGAATAAAAGGATCCTTTTCTGGTTAGCTGCCAACGACTGGTTGTGTTCTGTAGGGGTCAGTACCGGGACTACTTCTTTTTATGCTGCTTCTCAATGATTTAGATGATGGAATAGATGGCTTTGTTGCCAAGTTTGCAGATGATATGAAGATTGGCAGAGGGGCAGGTAGTGTTGAGGAAACAGGTAGGCTGCAGAAGGACTTAGGCAGATCAGAAGACAGGGTAAGAAAGTGGTAAATGAAATACAATGTTGGAAAATGGATGGTCTTGCCCTTTGGTAGTAGAAATAAATATGCAGACTATTTTCTAAACAGGGAGAAAATACAAAAACCTGAGATGCAAAGGGACCTGGGAGTCCTTGTGCAGGGCACCCTACAGGTTAACTTGCAGATAGAATTGGTGGTGAGAAAGGCAAATGCCACGTTAGCATTCATTTCAAGAAGTCTTGAATACAGGAGCAAGGATGTGATACTGAGGCATTATAAGGCACTGGTGAGACTTCACCTTGAGTATTGTGAACAGTTTTGGGCTCCTCATCTAAGAAATACACTGTCTTAAATACACTCAACTGTGCTGGCATTGGAGAGGGTTCAGAGGAGGTTCACAAGGATGATTTCGGGGATGAAAAAGTTATCATACAAGGAACATTTGATGGCTCTGGGCCTGTACTTGCTGGAATTTAGAAGGATAAGGGGAGATCTCATTGGAAATTTTTAAATATTTAAAGGCCTAGACGGAATAGATGTGGAAAGGATGTTTCCGATGGCGGGGGAGTCTAGGACAAGAGGGCATAGCACCAGGATAGGAGTGTCCATTTAAAACAGAGATGTGGAGAAATTTCTTTTGCCGGGAGTGGTGAATTTGTGGAATTTGTTACCGCAGACAACTGTGGAGTCCAGGTTGTTGAGTATATTTAAGACAGAGCTTGATAGGTTCTTGATTGGTCTCAACATCAAAAGGTTATGGAGAGAAGGCCAATGAGTGGGGCTGAGGAGGGGAAAAATTGAATGGCAGAGCAGACTTGATGGGTCAAATGGCTTAATTCTGCTCCTATGTCTTATGAACTTATGGTATAAAAAAAGATCCTGCAGGTTCCAGAGATCTGAGCTAAAAGCAAAAATGCTCGAAGCACTCATTGGGTCTGCCAGCATTTGTGGAAAGAGAAACAGGGCGTGCATTTCAGATCAAAGTTCTTTCTGCAGAACCAGGGAAGAGAGAAAGAAAAGGTTAATTTTAATTTGATTAGAGAATGGAAGAGGATAGATTGAACAATGGCAATATTATTCATTTGGGGAATATTTTGGCCAGCAGGGTGGAGATATGTCTCTCCCAAAGGAGGTGTAAGGCGCTCTTTCCTTCTATTAGCCTGCAGGTCTCCCTTGGGCAAGGCGTAGTACCTGCTTAGGGTCACGTGAAGCCATGGGAGCAGGCATGGGCTGGTTGTATGAGCATTTGGTGCATATCACCACCCCTCTTGTAAAGACACTGCCCAGAAGAAGGCAATGGCAAACCACTTCTGTAGAAGTATTTGCCAAGAACAGTCATGGTCATGGAAAGACCATGATCACATACCTCACAGAACATGGCACATTATGATGATGTTGGGCAATATTGAGGTGGGGAGGGAGGCGGGTCTCGGGAGTCTTATTACATGATTGTGATCTTGTGTGTGTTTATTGCGTGTGACTGTTGGCAATGTATCTTTGCACCTTGACCTCAGAGTAACACTGTCGCGTTTGGCTATCTTCATATATGGTTTAATGACAATTAAACTGGAATTGAATTGACTTGAATTTAGATTCACTTGACTTATCGATTACTAAGAGCTGTTATTGGTTGAGAACGTGACCAAATGAACGTAAAAGCGGTGAAAAGCTGAGCTGTAGGAATTGCCCAGCAGGCCAGGCACTCCAAGTAGAGAGAGCCAGCTGAGCCAACATTATAGATTTGCAGTGGACAGGTCACTTCTGAAACCAATAGAGAAAGCACGGTAGCAGAAGTTATTGACTTTGGAAAATCAGATGGCAGATGTCATGGTTCTGCTGGGTCTGATTATAACCATGCAAGAGGCTCAAGAATGACATGTCAAAGGGAATTGGATGGACAATTAAAGAATTGCTGCAATTGAATACAACTGTACCACAAAGTGACCATTCAGTGTGCATTTGGTTTCTGCACTGTAGGGAGATCATATTGTGAACAGTGAATACAATACACTAGGTCAGACAAAGCACAAGTGGATTGTTTAAATCCCCAGATTGTGGGAAAGGAAGAAATGAGAGAACAGATGCCACATCTCCTACAGTTATTTAGGAAGTGCCATAGAACGGAAGTCATTGATAAAAACAGAAAGCGAATGAGGGAGTCATGAAGGGAATCATTCTTCACAATAGTGAAAGTGAGGTGAAGAGAGATGAGGCTAGTGCCAGACCATGGTGTTTTATTTTAAGTAACGGTAATTCTTCATACCATGATTCTTTCCCATATTGTTTAGTGTTACAACACCATATGACATGAACAGTAAATTAATTTGTTTCAAAAGAATAAGAGAAAGGGCTACTGTATTTGAGCGTGTGTTTTAATTCAGATTTGAGGTTTGCCTGTGTGGTCCATCTTTTTGGGACTTCGAATTTTCACACTAACATTTACCTACATATCCACCTCTTGTTCTAGTTCATATGAATACTCAGAATTGCTGAACAAGAGAATGCAGAGGCCCATCTTGTCATGTTTATCTTGAGGTGTTGAATAGTCACATCAATCAACCTCTGTTATGGAATGAGCTGTTGACAACAACTTTACCACTGAGCTCTCCTTCTGTGTGAGGATGATCCAATTCCCTAACTCTACACATCACACTGGTGGCTCAGATGTGTGTTGAGAGTCCAAAATTTATGCTTATTCTCTTTTATTTCTACTTCTGCAATACTTGAAATCATAAATTGAAATTGTACAGATTGTAAAGCATGTAATTATCTCCTTTGCAACCATACACCAGCTTGTACTGTTGATGTCATAGTGCTTTCAATGGCGCCTGACAAGGTTTTTCTGACTCCATTTCAGTCTTCAATATATTGGTCTTACTGTTGTGACGAATAGAATCTTTGGAATGCAAATATCCTGCATCCCCATTCTAACTGCCTAACCCAGTACAGTTGTGCTGAATTAACCCACACTTTGATCGCTGTGGTGCTACACATCTCAAACACACCAGTGTTTGGATTCCTGTCCTGCTGTGGAATAAATACTATTTTTCAAAGACAGTGCAGATAAAAAGCATCAAGGCTTGAATTATTCCAATGTTTGAATAAATGTTACAGCCATAAAATAGTGCAGGTGGTATCCCTGCTTTCAAAAGCACAACATGCCCATTCCATGGACACTTGATCAAATGTCCAAAACTTTATCAATTAAACTACAATAAACCCTGAAATGATGTGAGGAAAACTCCAGTGGTGGAGAGCTTTAAAAAACTATAGAAGTTTCTCTTTGATCACACATACTACATGTGCAATGCAGAAGGGATGGTGTTATTTGCTTTCTAAGTTTGGTTCCATTGATAACAAGAGAAATGAATTTCAGAAGCAGAACACAACATGAAGTGGCCACTATATTGTGCATTTGGGCAAGTGATTCAGATCAAAATTTCTTTGCTATGCTCAGTTGTTATCTTTTCCCACTCATGTACCTACCATGTTACATACTTTAATTTTTTAAAATGTCACATCCTAAAATATATTTTTTGACAGTTCTCAATGACAAAATGTTTCATTGCACAGAAGCTCTTAATCCAATAGAGGCACATAAAACAATAAAAGGAAAATATTGGCTCAAATTAATTGTAAGTGTGACAGATGCTAAATTTTCTTATTAGCTGGTTTTAGATTTTATATATTTAGTTTTGAAAATTATAACGCAGTGGTGTTAAAATTATGTTGGATCTCCTTAACAATGGTCTGATGTAGGAAAATTATTAGTTCTACCGAAACTATCAGCTAAAATAGTCTCTGAAAACCAGGACATAATTAGTATAACTTGGTGAGTTGTTCACTAAAACTTCATGCAATTGAATAAACACAAGTGATTTTGCAGATGCTGAAAATCAGGAGTAACACACACAAAACGCGGGAGGAACTCAGTAAGCCAGGCAGTATCTCAGGACTGACTAAGGGTCTCGGCTCAAGACATCAATTACCTATTTATTTCCATAGTTGCTGCCAGGCCAGCTAAGTTCCTTCAGTATTTTCTGTGTGTTAAATGAAATTGTTTGCATCTTTGGGAATTTCTTTATCTCCACATTTTCAAATCTATTTTCTCACCATTCCAAACATAGCAAAATTCTTCAATTATATTATTACTGTTGTAGGCTGTGTCTCAACCATGCTGAAACCCTGAAGCTCTTGTACCTACATATTCAACTATTTTAGTGATGCCATGGCCACATACTCATCTTCCTGTCCAGAGCATTATCAAATCTTGCTCTTCTGTCACTTGCATACAGAGATAGATAGACTCTCCATCAGATCAGATTTAAAATTCTCATCCTTGTGTTCACATGCATCCGTAGGCTTGATCCTTTCTATGTTTGCAATATATATTGAAGTCCACCATTTTATTAGCAAACAAAGCACCTTTTGTAACTCTCACTTGCTATTGTCAGTAGTGTCTTCAGTAATCAAAGCTCTAAACTCTGGAACTCCCTTTCTGAATTGCTCTGTCTCTAAATTTCCTTTCTCCTTTGAAACATCTTTAAAACCTATGACTTTCACTATGTTGTTCTTTGATGTGAAACCGATTTCTCTGTGTTTATCTTGGAAAAGCATGTTAGATTATCTCCATGCAAACACGAGGAAATCTGCAGATGCTGGAATTTCAAGCAACACACATAAAAGTTGCGGGTGAACACAGCAGGCCAGGCAGCTTCTCAAACTTCTGCTAATGCCCCACATCCTCCTCGTACCCCATCCGTTATTTATTTATATACACACATTCTTTTTCTCTCTCTCCTTTTTCTCCCTCTGTTCCCCTCACTATACCCCTTGCTCATCCTCTGGTTTTTCCTCCCTTCCCCCTTTTCTTTCTCCCTAGGCCTCCTGTACCATGATCATCTCATATCCCTTTTGCCGATCAACTGTACAGCTCTTGGCTCCATCTCTCCCCCTCCTGTCTTCTCCTATCATTTCGGATCTCCCCCTCACCCCCCCCCACTTCAAATCTCTTACTAGCTCTTCTTTCAGTTAGTCCTGACGAAGGGTCTTGGTCCGAAACGTCGACTGTACCTCTTCCTAGAGATGCTGCCTGGCCTGCTGCGTTCACCAGCAACTTTTATGTGTGTTGCTTAGATTATCTCCAGCTCCTTTGAAAAAATTTTTTTTCGCTGAGCTTATAGTCATTCCTCCTCATATCCTTGATTTTGGTTTAATGCCTGTTTTTATTTTGTTACTTTCCTGTGAAACATGTTAAAATACTTCCTACGTACATAAGTGCTAAGTATCGTCATTGCTACCTTAGGATGTCTATCCAAGTGTCACTGTTGTAAATTAAAGCACTTATTGTATAATGGTGAACTGCACATTTTAGTGCTGCAGCGTCAAAACTTGATAGTTCCCAAAATGTGAGGAAGATAATTTGCTATAAAAGTCCCCACAGCTGAAGGAACAATAGTAATAATTCTTCAAAACCACGGCGGCTCTAAATGAATTGAAAACTGAACTATGCAACGAAAGAGATTATGTTTCTAAAGGAAATAAAAACTGAAGCAAGCAGCACACTTTTGTAATGGAGTGCCGGAGGGTTTTGTGGATAAACTAACTGATCCTTTTGAGTGTTGGCTTACAATCATAAAAGACAAGTGCATTTCTTTGTGGGTAGCTGTAAGCTGTGTGGGTTTCATTTGGAATTTCTTTTATGACGTTTTATGTTTTGGGGAAGAATGAAGGGTCACTAATTTCCAGTTAGAAGAAAACAAAAAATTCATAAATAAGACTTATAGCCCTGTAATGGATACCTCTGGGCATTCTAGTAATGTGTCAACTGCAGAAAACTATCAATTGCATCAGTATTAGCTTAAAACTCTTCTGAATGACAGGTTTGTTGATTAGGAGCTGCAATACCCTTGTGAGAGCAAAGTAAATCTAAATCTGTGTACATCTGGATCAGTTTGTTTTTCAGGAATTTTCCAGAAAAGTTTTCCGACAATTAATCTGACTATTTAATAGAGTTCATGAGTATATCATCTTGGTGACATGAGTGTTCCGTGATGTAAAATGATTTAGCATGTATCTTATATAAGAAGGAAAACAATGGTTTATTGTAGCACTCCTGTTCTGAGATACTTGTTAGGAAATTATGCTCAGCCCTACCAGAGTAGCAGCTACTGACAGCCGGAACATTAAGCACACAGAGGAAGTCAGAGAATGGAGCAACTTATTTTCAGCTTAAAATCACTCCTGTAATATTAAAAAGTAATATTCCATTATTATTTTTAATCAGAAATTTGTGAGATATCATATTGTAGTAATTTTAACGAGAATATCTAATTTAAATATGATTGTAAAAACCCTAATTTTATTTGAATGTTAAAGCAGTTCTGTCCTTTTATTCTGCCAGTTTAGTTAGCAAATTCATACCTCTGAAGAAACACTTGCCACCATTATCATTCCTCATCCTAATTGTGTTCTACATCTTCTATCCAGTCTAACCCCTTTTCATAGCAATGCAGATAAAGGTATTAATTCCCAGTTCTCCTGAAACTACAAGAGATGCTGCAAATGCTGGAAATCCAGAGCAACACACACACAAGATGCTGGAGGAACTCAGTAGGTCAGGCAACATCTATGGAAATGAATAAAAGTCAAACTTCCCCTTTTGTTACAAGATGCACCCAATCTTGCCGGAGCCAGGGGTTTAGATGCTCTAACTCTCTGGAGTATGGAGAGCTGGCATGGCCCCTTTAAAGGTTCAAGACCATCCTGCAAATTGGCAATCATGTTTGCGGCGCCAAGAATTGAGTACTTAAAGAGCACCCAAACGGATCCTTAGAGCTCTGTCAGAAGCCCTACTGGTGATATTGCCTAGCATTTGTTTTGTGCTCATTTCTCGATCCAGTTTGGTACCATGTTCCGATCCTTGCTTCAGATACTCCAGCATTTGGGTCCGAACCATCCTTGTCGAGGACTCTTGTCACACTGTCCCATACCAGTCCTGATGAAGGAGATCGGCACAAAATGTTGACTGTTTATTCATTTCCATAGATGCTGCCTGACTTGCTGGGTTCCTCCAAGCATTTTAATTCTTAGCTTCAGATTCCAGATGGAGTTCCTGGTAAGGCTCTAAAAACTTGTGCCAACCAACTAGCAGGGATATTCAACGACATTTTCAATCTCTCATTGTTATGGTCAGAAGTTCACACCTGCTTCAAAAGGGCAACAATTATACCAGTGCTCAGGAAGAGCAGTACAAGCTGCCTGAATGACTATCACCCAGCAGCACCCATGTCTACGCTGATGAAATGCTTTGAGAGGTTGCTCATGGGTAGAATCAACTCCTGTCTCAGTAAGGATCAGGACCCACTGCAATCTGCCTATCACCTCAATAGGTCTACGGCAGATGCAATTTCAGTGGCTCCCCACATGGCCTGGATGACTTGGACAATCCAACTACCTATGTCAGAATGCTGGTATTTTATACTTTATACTTTATTGTCACCAAACAATTAGTACTAGAACGTACAATCATCACGGCGATATTTGAATCTGCGCTTCACACTCCCTGGATTACAAATATTAAATATTAAAAATAGTTAAAATTAGTAAATGTTAAAAATTTAAATTATAAATCATAAATAGAAAATAGAAAAATGGGAAGTAAGGTAGTGCAAAAAAACCAAGAGGCAGGTCCGGATATTTGGAGGGTACAGCCCAGATCCGGGTCAGGATCCATTCAGCAGTCTTATCACAGTTGGAAAGAAGCTGTTCCCAAATCTGGCCATACGAGTCTTCAAGCTCCTGAACCTTCTCCCGGAGGGAAGAGGGACAAAAAGTCTGTTGGCTGGGTGGATTGTGTCCTTGATTATCCTAGCAGCACTTCTCCAACAGCGTGCGGTGTAAAGTGAGTCCCAGGACGGAAGATTGGTTTGTGTGATGTGCTGCACCGTGTTCACGATCTTCTGCAGCTTCTTTCGGTCTTGGACGGAACAACTTCCATACCAGGTTGTGATGCACCCTAGAAGAATGCTTTTCTACGGTGCATCTATAAAAACTAGTGAGGGTTTTAGGGGACAGGCCAAATTTCTTTAGTTTTCTCAGGAAGTAAAGGCACTGGTGGGCCTTCTTGGCAGTGAACTCTGCTTGGTTGGACCAAGTCAGGTCATTTGTGATATTGACCCCAAGGAACTTAAAGCTTTTGACCTGTTCCACTTGCGCACCACCGATGTAAATTGGGTCGTGCAGTCCACTACTCCTTCTGAAGTCAACAACCAATTCCTTCATCTTGCTGACGTTGAGGGATAGGTTATTGTCTTCGCACCATGCCACCAGGTTCTTAATTTCCTCTCTGTACTCAAACTCATCATTACCCGAGATACGGCCTACAATTGTTGTGTCATCAGCAAACTTATATATTGAGTTTGATGGAAACTTGGCTACACAATCATGAGTGTACAGTGAGTACAGCAGGGAGCTGAGTACACAGCCTTGTGGGGCACCGGTGCTCAGAGTGATTGTAGAGGAGAGCTTGTCCTCTATTTTTACAGCCTGGGTCCTGCCTGTGAGGAAGTTGAAGATCCAGCTGCAGATCTGAGTGCTAAGGCCCAGGTTCTGGAGCTTAGGAATCAGTTTATTTGGAATGATGGTATTAAAGGCAGAGCTGTAGTCAATGCAAAGGAGCCTTACGCATGTGTCTTTATTCTCCAGGTGTTCTAAGGAGGAATGTAGGGCTAGAGAGATGGCATCTGCCGTTGACCTGTCGCTCCGGTAGGCGAATCGCAAAGCGTTGAGGTTGACCGGTAGGCTGTGGTTGATGTGTGCCATAACCAACCTCTCGAAGCACTCCATAGCAATTGATGTCAGAGCCACAGGTCGAGGTCGATAGTCATTCAGGCATGCCACCTTGCTCTTCTTTGGCACTGGGATTATCGTTGCCTTCTTAAAACACGAGGGGATCTTAGACTGAAGCAAGGAGTAGTTGAAGATGTCAGCAAACACTCTAGCTAGCTCGCTTGCACAGGCCTGGAGAACCCGACCTGGGACGCCATCTGGGCCCGTCGCCTTCCTTGAACTTATCTTCAGAAAGGCCCTTCTAACGTCCTCCTCGGTGACGATGAATCTCGATGCCACCAGGTCCAGTTCATCTGGAGGGAGCAGGACGCTCCTCTTCTGTTCGAATCTTGCGTAGAATACGTTAAATTCGTCAGGAAGAGAAGTGCCACAGTTATTGATATTCCCAGCCTTTTCTTTGCACCCAGTGATCTCATTTAGACCCTGCCATAGTCTACTGGCATCCCTCTGGTTAGCCTGGGCTTCCAACTTGGCTCGATATTGCCCCTTGGCGCCCTGAATGGCTTTTCAGAGTTCACGCCTGGATTCCGTGTAGCGACCGGTATCCTTGGACCTAAAAGCTGCAGCTCTAGCCTTTAAAAGGGACTTGACCTCATAATTCATCCAAGGTTTCCAGTTAGGGAATACCTGGATCATCTTGCGAGACACACAGTCCTCCGTGCATTTCCAAATAAAGTCCGTGACAGCTGAGGCATACTCATCGAGGTTAGCTGCCGAGTCCTTGAATACTAACCAGTCCACCGATTCAAAGCAGTCACGGAGGACCTCATCCGTTTCCTCTGTCCAACGCGAAACCACTTTTGACACCGTGACCTCCCGCTTCAGTTTCTGTTTATAAGCCGGGAGGAGGAGTACGGCCTGATGGTCCGATTTTCCAAAGTGAGGTCGTGGGACGGAACGGTAGGCATCTTTGACCTCTGTATAGCAGCGGTCAAGTATATTCCGGCCTCTAGTGGGGCAGGAAACATGTTGGTATAACTTTGGCAGGGCCTTTCTGAGGTTAGCCTGGTTAAAGTCCCCGGCTGTAATGTGCAAAGCCTCCGGATACCTGGTCTCAAGTTCACTGATGTTGGCATACAGTATGTTCAGAGCACACTCCACATCTGCCTGGGGGGGAATGTAGACCATTGTCAGTATGACCGAGGTGAATTCCCGTGGCAGGTAGTAGGGATGGCACTTCACCGACAGGTGTTCCGGGTCCGGGCTGCAGGAGCTTGTCAGTGCCACTGTGTCCGAGCACCACCCAGTGTTGATCAGTAGGCAGACACCACCTCCCCTCGTCTTGCCCGAAGACACCGTGCAGTCCATCTGATGGATCGAAAAACCCTCCGGTCGGATGGCACAGTCGGGGGTGGCAGGGGAGAGCCAGGTCTCGGTGAAGCAGAATACACAGCAGTTCTGCATCTCCCTGCAGTAGGTGAGTCTCCCTATAAGATCATCCACCTTGTTCTCTATGGCTTGCACATTAGCTAGTAGGATGGTGGGCATAGGGACCCTGAAGCCCCTCAGCTTCAATCTGACCAGCAGCCCAGCTCTTTTCCCACGTTTCCTCAGTAAATAGTGCATCTTTCCAGGTTTCCATCGATGCAGTGTGTTGTTGTCAGCTCTTTGATGTTGGTCGACACGTCCCGCGGGAATGACTATAGCTCAGTGTTTAACACCATCACTCCTACAGTTTTGATCAAAAAGCTACAGAATCTGGTCCTTTGTACCTCCCTCTGCAATAGATCCTCGACTTCTTAACTGGAAGATCACAATCTGTGTGGATTGGAAATAACATCTCCACCTCGCTGACAATCAACACTGGCACACCTCGGGTGTGTGCTTAGCCTACTGCTCTGCTCTCTCTACACCCATGACTGTATGGCTACGTATAGCTCAAATGCATCTATATATTTGTTTATTATACAACTATTGTTGGCAGAATCTCAGAGGGCGTACAGGAGCAAGATATACTTGCTAGTTGAATGATGTCATAGCAACAACCTTGCACTCAACATTAATAAGACCAAAGAGCTCATTGTGTTCTTCAGAAAGGGTAGAATCAGAGAACACAAACCAATCTTCATTGAGTCAGATGTGGAGTGAGTGAGCAATTTCAAGTTCCTGGGTGTCAATATCTCTGAGGACCTCGCCTGGTGGCAACATATTGCTGCAGCTTGAAGGCAAGACAGCAGCTATATTTCATTCGGAGTCTGAGGAGATTTGATTTGTCTCCTGAAATACTTGAAAACTTCTACAGATGAGCCATGGAGAGCATCTGACTGGCTGCATCACTGCAGGCGGGGGGGGGGGAGTGGGGGCTGCTACTGCACAGGATCGAAGTAAGTTGCAGAAACTTGTAAAATTAGTCTGCTTCGTCATGGGTGCTAGCCTCTGTAGTATCCAAGACATTTTCAAGGAGCGGTGCCTCAGGAAGGCAGCGTTCATCATTAAGGACCCCCACCACCCAGGACATGCCCTCTTCTTATTGTTACTGTCAGGAAGGAGGTACAGAAGCCTGAAGGCGCACACAGTGTGATTCAGGAATAGCTTTTCCTCCTCTGCCATCCGATTTCTAAATGGACATTGAAACCATGAAGACTACCTCATTACTTTTCAAAAATTATTTCTGTTTTTGCACCACTCATTTTAACTGAACTATTTAATAGACATGTGTACTTACTTTAATTCAGTTCTTTTTCTATATGTGCCATGAACTGCATTATACTGCTGCCATAAAGTTAACGAATTTCACGACATGTGCTGGTGATATTAAACCTGATTCTGATTCTGTACACACAAGTCCCTCTGTCCTTCAGTTTTCCCCTGGCCCTTACCATTCAGTGTTCTAACCTTTTGAAACCTCCTCGTATACAAGAGCACACATGTATTGGGGTTTATTCAATGTGCCGCAGTTCCAGCCAGCTTATCAGTTAATCAATATTATCGTGCAACCTAAGACCTTCCTCTGTGTAAATTACATGGCAGTTGATCTTAGAGAGAGTTGAAAGGTTGGCACAACCTCATAGACTGAAGTGCCTGCACTGTATTATAATGTTTGATCATCTATGTTCTATGTTCAGTTTTTGTGTAATCAGCAAACTTATCAATCATGCCTCTTGTATTCGTATCCAAAATGTGTTAATTTTAACCTTATAATAAGTAGGAGAAAGAAAAGGACTTTGGGTAAGATGGCTGAATGCTTGGTAACAGTAGCCTTTCTGGGTCCAAACAAACGTGTAATGATTTGCCTTTACGTCTTTTTTAAGATTGCAAGACAGTGCTGGATATTAAGAACATAAGTACTGCAGGTCTACATCAGGAGCGAGTTGCTGGATAGCGATGGAGCTGGACTTGTTGCATACCATTGTGTGAAGCAGGTGTATGGTCTAACAAACGGAGCAAATGATTGTCTTGGGCGTTTTTCTTGTGATTGCAAAACCGTGTTGGACATTGGTAATATAGAATATGGCAAGTCCGATTTAGTGGTTCACTGGTGGGGCAGCTGCGTGGCCTCGATTGATGCACAGACCAGGCCCTCACGCCACAGGGGTCATCTGTTGCAGCCACCCAGGGAGGAGACTCCGGAGGCAATCTGGGAGAAAGCAGAGGCATGGCAGACATCTTGGAGTCCTTGATTGGTTCATGGCTGGCCCCTCCCATTGGTGCTGCCCTTCAGTGGTTGCTGGGTGGAAGGTGAGCTGTATGGCATTCTTCTGTGGCTGCACTGGCGTGAGATGAGGAACTACTGAGTGCTTGTTCTTGCAGAAATGTTACCAGCAATCACCAGCAATCTACAGGCATGACACTCTGAGACTTGGGCTATATTCCTTCATACACTGTGTGTATCTTCAGTCCTGCAGAAGGGTGTCAGCCCAAAACATCGACTGCTTACTCATTTCCATAGATGCTGCGTGACCTGCTGAATTCTTCCAGCATTTTGTGTGCGTTGCCTGAGCTACATTATTTATTTTTGTGTCTGTATGTGTTTCTGATTTTATGTGTGTTATATGTACCGTGTGCTTTGAGTGACTGTTGGTACTGTGCTTTGCACCTTGGCCCTGGAGAAATGCTATTTCGATTGGCTGCATTCATGTGTATGGTTGAATGACAATTAAACGTGAACTTGAAAAGAAGTATCATTTCTAGTTAAGTGGCAGCATTCTTGCTTTCTGCCTTAGAAAACTGCCAGAAAGAGCGAGAAAGCTTCAGGATTGCCACTATAACACTACACTGTCCAAGGCCCCTTCCACTTCAGATGAGATATTAAATTCCCATGAGCCCTGGTGGTTCACAGGCAAAATGCACAAAAGAACCAATGATTTTCCCAGTGGTCTGACAAGTATTTATCTTTTAAACACCTTCAAAGTCAGTTTTGCAGGCCTTCTGCCAAGTTGTATTGTGTTTATTTCTACAGGGCAATTTTCTCGAAATTGGCTGACTAGTCAAAAGTCTACTGTAATCTAAATTCATTCATTAGGGTTTGAATGTCTGCAATTTTTTGTGTTGTTTTGAAGAACTTTCAAAATCAGAGTCAAAGTATGTACAAGTCTCCATATACCACCTTGAGATTCATTTTCTTGCCGGCATTTACAGGAAAATAAAGAAATATAATTGAATTTATGAAAATTATACATAAGCAAAGACTGACAAACAACCAATGTGCAAGAGAAGACAAATAGTGCAAATAAAAATATACTAAGGATATGAGTTGTAGAGTCCTTGAAAATGAGTCCGCAGTTAATGGCATCAGTTCAGAGTTGAAGTGAGTGAAGTTATCCACGCCAGTTCAGCAGTTTGATGGTTGCAGGATAATAATTGTTCCTGAGCCTGGTTATGTGGCACCTAAGTCTTCTGCACCTCCTGCTCCATGATAGTAGTGAGGGAAGAGTGTGGCCTGGATGGTGGAGGTGCTTGATAATGGATGCAGCTTTCTTGTTTAACATTTAAAAGTTCAAAGTTCATAGTAACTTTATTATCAAAGTACATATACATAACCATATACAACCCTGAGATTCATTTTCTTGCAGGCAATCACAGTAAATACAAGAAGCACAGTGGAATCACCAAAAGGACAGACAACAACCAATGTTCAAAAAAAAAATCTGTGCTAATGGAAGAAGAAAAAGAAGAAGAAAAAATTAAATAAGCAATAAGCATTGTGAACATGAGATGAAGAGTCCTTGAAGGTGAGTCCATATGTACAGTGGTGGGCCAAGTGAAGATATCTCCTCTTGTTCAGGAGCCTGTTGGTTGAAGAGTAATAACTGTTCCTGAACCTGGTGGTGTGAGTCCCAAATTTCCTGTACCACCTTCCTGATGGCAGCAGTGAGAATAGAACATGGCCTGGATGGAGGAGTTCCTTTGTGATGGATGCTGCTTTCCTGCGAAGTGCTCCTTGTACATGTACTCAGTAGTGGGGAGGGCATTGCCTGTGATGGCTCACTTTCTGAAGACTTTTCCATTGCTGGGCATTGCTGTTTCCATACCAGGCCATGATGCATGCATACATTCAGGATACTCTCCACTGAGCATCTATAGTTGTTTGTCAAAGTTTTAGATGATATGCTGAATCTACGCAAATTTCGAAGAAAGTAGAAGTGCTGTCGGGCTTTCTTTATGATGACAGTTGCATGCTGGTCCCAGGATGGATCTTCTGATATGATAACACCAAGGCATTTAATGTTACTGACTCTCTCCAACGCTGATCCCCTGGTGAAGACTGGCTCGTGGACCAATGGCTTCTTCCTCCTGTAGTTGATAATCAGCACTTTGGCCTTTCTGATGCGGAATGAGAGATTGTTATTGTGGCATCATTCAACCAGATCTTCAATCTCTCTCCCATATGCCGATTTGAGATTGTCTTGGAGCTTAGTAATCAGTTTTGATGGGATGATGGTGTTGAACGCTGAACTGTAGTCAATAAAGATTATTCTGATATATGCATCGTTCTCGTCCAGATGATCCAGAGCTGAGTGTAGAGCCAATGAAATGGCATATGCTATCGTAATGGTAGGCAAATTGGAGAGGGGAATGGGCCACTCCTCAGGCAGGAATTGATATGCTTCATCACAAACCTCTCAAAGCACTTCATCACAGTGGATGTAAGTGCTACTGGATGACAGTCACTAAGGCAGGTTACCACTTTCGTTTTAGGTACCAGTGTGATTGGAGCCTGTTTGAAGCAGGTGGCCACCCGAGCAAGAGGTTGAACTTTGTACTTGAAGTCAATTTTACCCACAAAACTGGTCACACAATCAAACAATGAGATCACCAGAGTGTTTTATCTAAATATTGTGTTTTTGATGTAGCAATTAAATTTGCAATTATTTCTCATGTACAAGGTCATCAGTAGGAAAGTATTCTGTAGGTATTGTCCAGCCTGTTGGCATGAACGTCAATTTCTCTAACATCTACCAATTTCTCTCCCCCCCCACCACCACAGCTCTCTATTTCCATTCACCATTCTGGTTCCTCTCTTACCCTCCTTTTCTCACCTGTCCATCACCTCCCTCTGGTGTCCCTCCTCCTTCCCTTTCTCCAACGGTCCATTGTCCTATCAGATTCTTGCTTCTTTAGCCCTTTACCTCTTCCACCTATCACTTCCCAGCTGCTTACTTCATCCCTCTTCCTCACCCATCCACCTCCCCCGTCACCTGGTTTCATCTATCACCTGCAGCTTGTACTCCGCTCCCTCCCCCCCAACTCATTCTGGCTTCTTCCCCCTTCCTTTCCAGTCCCGATGAAGGGTCTTGGCCCGAAACATCGTCTGTTTATTCCCCTTCATAGGTGCTGCCTGACCTGCTGAGTTCCTCCAGCATTTTGTGTGTGTGTGTTGCTCTGGATTTCCTGCACCTGCAGAATCTCCTGTGTTTATCAGTCAGAATGTTTCATTATTCTTTAAAAAACCTTCCATTAATTTCCTTCCACTCCATGAAACTGACGGCAACTAGTAGTTTCGTGTGCAAGTAAACACAGAGAAAAAGAAACTGCTGACAGTGATACTGCATTTCTGCTTTAATATAATCTGTAGTAGTACAATCTAGGTAGGATCGTTATGAACTTCAACATATTATGCAAAAACCATTGAAAATATTAATTGATTGAAGATATCATAATTGAATGTTCTATACCGTAATGAACCATAATTACTAATTAGATCGTCTGATCCCAAATAACCAATTTTAAATACGTTATTGAATTTTGCAGAATAATTATTTCATAAATCCAATAATTTTAAAATAGTACAATAGTCTTAAAAGTTTAGTTATGACTTTTCAACTTCTATGTTTATCCATACATATATCTCAGTTCTTCCTATATCTTTGTGAAAGTGTTTTAATGTGATAATATTGAATTGAATTGAATTGACTTTATTTCTTACATCCTTCACATACATGAGGAGTAAAAATCTTTACGTTATGTCTCTGTCTAAATGCACAATGTGCAATCATAGTAATTTATAATAAATAGAACAGTCAGTGTAACATAGAAATACACTCAAATCACCTTGAGTTAATCAATCTGATGGCCTGGTGGAAGGAGCTGGCCCAGATCCTGTTGGTCCTGGCTTTTATGCTGCGGTACCGTTTCCCAGATGGTAGCAGCCGGAATAGATTGTGGTTGGGGTGACTCGGGTCCCCAATGATCCTTTGGGCCCTTTTTTCACACCTGTCTTTGTGAATGTCCTGAATCATGGGAAGTTCACAATTATGGATGCACTGGGCTGTCCGCACCATTCTCTGCAGAGTCCTGTGATTGAGGGAAGTACAGTTCCCATACCAGGCAGTGATGCAGCCAGTCAGAATGCTCTCAATTGTAGAAAGTTCTTAGGATTTGGTGCCTTTTTCACCACACAGCTGGTGTGTACAGACCACGTGAGGTTCTCGGTGATGTGGATGCTGAGGAACTTGAAGCTGTTTACCCTCTCAACCCCAGATCCATTGATGTCAATAGGGATTAGCCTGTCTCCATTCCTCCTGTAATCCACAACCAGCTCCTTTGATTTTGCAACATTGAGGGAGAGGTTGTTTTCTTGACACCACTGTGTCAGAGAGATGATTTCTTCACTGTAGGCCACCTCATTATTGTTTGAGATTAGGCAAATCAATGTAGTGTCATCGGAAAACTTAATTAGCAGATTAGAGCTGTGGGTGGCGACACAGTCATGGGTATACAGGGAGTAAAGGAGGGGGCTTAGTATACAGTCCTGAGGGGCTCCAGTGTTGAGAATCAGAGTGGTGGAGGTGAGGGAGCTCACTCTTACAACCTGCCCGCGATCTGACAGGAAGTCCAGGATCCAGCTGCACAAGGCAGGGTCGAGGCCGAGGTCTCTGAGCTTCCTGTCGAGCCTGGATGAACTTATGGTGTTGAATGCTGAACTGTAATCCAAGAACAGCATTCTCACATAAGCATCCCTCTTCTCCAGATGTGTAAGGACGGTATGTAGAGCTGTGGCTATTGCATCGTCTTGCCGATCAGTTTTGTCTGTAGTCGAATTGTAGGGGGTCCAGTGTGGGTGGTAGCAAGCTGCAGATGTAATCCTTGACCAGCCTCTCAAAGCATTTGCTTATTATTGAGGTTAGTGCGACAGGACACCAGTCGTTCAGGCATGTTACCTTGGTCTTTTTTGGTACAGGGACAACAGTGGATAATTTGAAGCAGGAGGGCACTCTACACTGGGAGAGGGAGAGGTTAAAAATGTCAGTAAACACACCTGCCAGTTGTGCTGAGCACATCCTGAGTGCTCACCCTGGGATGCCATCCGGTCCCGCAGCTTTGCGACTGTTCACTCGTTGGAAACATTTCCCATACCTCAACCTCAGAGATGACCGGGTTGCAGGTTGTAGCGGTGGCTTTCCTCAGAGTCTCAGAGTTAGCGACATCGAACCGAGCGTAAAAGCGATTGAGCTCATCTGGGAGAGAGGCCGCGATCTTGGCGGCACCACAACGTTTGGCTTTGAAGTCTGCGATGATATGCAGCCCTCGCCACGTCATAAATAGTCTTTTTAATTTCCTGGATTGTAGCATGTCAGAATCCTTCAAACTAAGTGCTCACTACCAAAGGTACTTACTAGGCATTAACTTCTGAAAAGGAGAAATCCATGCCACAGAGCCTGTAAACACTTTGTGAGGTGGTTTCTTTGAGATCAGTGAGATCAGACTTTTCACCACTGACCAAAAGATCCAAGTATTTGCTTTATAACATGTGAAAGAAATCACTATTGCCCTCCAGTATAATGAACAAACAGCTCCGTATGATTTTAAGGCTATTTACAGGCACTTAAAATCGTGTATCTTGGAGGGCAACCAAATACTCCAGATAAAAATACAATTTCTTTATGAAAATTTATTTTGACCATTTTAATCAAACTGTACCAAAGTAGATATATCTTTCACAAAAGCTTTCATATCCATAAACTATTAATTATAATTTGTGCCTAATGGATTTAATCAGACATATTTTTAAGTTATCTTTTTGTTTATGTCTGTGAAAGCCTGCTGTACACAATTTGTGGTGTCTCCTATTTTACGCCAGTGGCTGGTTCAAACATGTTATTGGCTGTAAAGTTCTTTGTGATTTCCTTTGTGTAAGATTTTATGTAGTTTCTTTTCTTTTTGATGGCTGTATGGTGTAAATGAAAGTTCAACCCTACCATACAATTTCAAGCATTGCCTTTCTAAGTACGTTAATACGGTAAAGTGCAAACCTCTCCAAAAGCTACACAAATTTACTTTACTATTCATAACTTATATTAAATTATTCCACTGATGAACTCCAGCAATCTTATGCTATGATATTAACAATGCTGTTATTACAATCATTTCCAAACAGCTGCATTCACCCATATTTGCTGGGTTTTGTATTCAAGCCTGTTCGAATGTCACAACAAAAATATTTTACGCCACTGGAAATGTTAACTCTACTTCTCTTTTAATAGATGCTAACTAATCTGTCTGAGTACTTACAGCATCTTCTATTTCATTTCAGATTTTCAACATCTGCAAATTTGTACTCTCATGAATTATCAGGTTAATGTAATTTCCCATAAATCCATATGATTCAAGAGTAGAATTGGGCTGTTCAGCCTAACACTGCTCTACCATTCAATCATGGCCGATTTCTTTTTCACCCCCATTCCCCTGCCTTATACCCATCACCCTTAACCCCTTTACCATCAAGAACTTATAAGCATCTTTCTTAAATATACCCAATAACTTGACCTCTATTGCCCTACATGGTAACAAATTCTATGGATTCATCAACCTCTGGTTGAAGAAATTCCTTCTCATCTTGATTTTAAAGGAACATTCCTTTATCCTGAGGCAGTGCCCTCAAGTCCTAGATTCCCCTACAAACACAAACACCATCTCCACGTCCACTTTATCAAGCCATTCGGTTTCAATGAGATCCCCACTCATTCTTCTGAACTCCATCAGGCACAGGCCCAGAGCCATCAAACACTCCTTATGATTCCCGGGATCATTCATGTGAACCTCCTCTGGACCTACTCCAGGGCCAATATATTCTTCCTCAGATAAAATTGCTCAGAATTTTCCACAAGCAGTTTGACCAATGCCTTGTAAAGCCTCAGCAATACATCATTGTTTTTATATTCGAGTTGTCTCAAAATGAAAGCTGGCATTGTATTTCCTTCCTTACTGCCAACTCAATCTGCAAATTAACATTGAAGGAATTCTGAACTAGGATTCCAAAGTTGCTTTGTAACTTTGGTTTCTGAATTTTCTCCCTACTTAGACAATAGACAACACCTGTATTCTTCCTACCAAAGTGCGGAACCCGAACACTTCCCATCTGCCACTTATAGCCCACTCTCGCAACCTGTCCAAATCCTTCTGGACTCCCTGTCTCTGTGACATTATCTGTCCATCCACTATCTTGGGTATCATCTGCAAACTTGGCCACAAAGCCATCTGTTCTCTCATTCACATCATTTACGTAGAAGCAAAAAGTTGTGATTCACACTTAAACAAGTACTGCTGTGTTTTTTCTACCATCGTGCACTGTACCTTCACATATGCTTTGCAAAAAAGAGGAAGAAAGTTAAATTATTTACCATCTTGGAATCTGATGTTTTGTTGGAAACATTAATAAATGAATTTGTTGATGATACAACCATTGTTGGCAGAATTTCAGATGATGACGAGAGGCTGTACAGGAGGAAGATATACCAACTAGTTGAATGGTGTTGCAGCAACAACCTTGGACTCAACGTCAGTAAAACCAAAGAGCTGATTGTGGACTTCAGAAAAGCTAGGACGAGGGAGCACACACCAGTCCTCATAGAGGGATCAGAAGTGCAAAGAGTGAGCAGTTTCAAGTTCCTGAATGACAATATCTCTGAGAATCTAACCTGGGCGCATCATAGCCATGTAGGCATGACAGCGACTATGTTTCATTAGGAGCATGAGGAGGTTTGCTATGGCACCAAAAACACTCACAAATTTCTACAGATGTACCATGGAGAACATTCTAACTGGCTGCGTCACTGTCTGGTATGGTGGGGTACTACTACACAGGATCAAAGTAAGCCGTAGAGAGTTGTAAACTTAGTCAGCTCCATCATGGGCACTAGCCTCCGTAGTATGCAGGACATCTGCAAGGAGCGGTGCCTCAAAAGACAGCGTCCATCACCCAGGACACCCATCACCCAGGACATGCTCTTTTCTCTTTGCTACCAACAGAAAAGAGGTACAGAAGCCTGAAGGCACACACCTAGTGATTCAGGAACAGCTTCTTCCACCTCCAACCCCACCCCCACCCCCCCAGCCCACCACCACCATCTGATTTCTGAATGGACATTGAACACTGCCTCACTACTTTTTTATTTCTATTCTTGCACTACTTATTTAATTTAACTAATGTATACGCATATATAGTACTTAATATTATATATCTATATATATATACTTACTATAATTTACAGATTTTTTCTATTATTATGTACTGCATTATACTGCTTCTGCAAAGTTAACAAATTTCATGACATATGCCGGAGATATTAAAACTGATTCTGATTCTGTATATCAAGGAAAACATTTCAAAATATTTTTGTAACTTTATTCCTAAGTAAATCTGTGAAACTCTAAATTTTATAATAAAAGGGCAGGTTCACAATCCAGAAAACATAAAACTGCTCATGAAAATTTTCTAGCTTTCGAGCATCTATAAAATGTATTTCTTCCTTGATTTGACAATGCTGTGCAATTATTTTTCTCTGTTTTTGTCTTCTTGGCTTCTGTTCTACCTATAAATGAGAAGACGAGAACAGGGTAGTCTTCAATTTTTAGATGAATTAATTTAAGCAAACTGCTTACAGTGCCTGAAAGATAAATAATCAAAGGTACATATTTAATGCAATGGCAATATAAGATTTTTTGTTGCTTTTGGGACCGGTTATGATATGGAACATGATGTCTGCTAAGATGACATAAACGAATACACTGTGCATTTCAAATGGTTGGCTATTTGAAGGAGTAAAATGGGGGCAGAATTTAAAGTGCAACTTAGTGTTTGCTTTCCAAAAGAATTAAAGCAGACACCAGAGGCTGAACGGGCTTCTTGTGCTATGCTAATTATATCTTATAGTTAAGGTTGTTCAAAGATTCACTAAATTGGATTCATGGCTGTAGACCTTATACTTACAGGTTAACATTTTTTGAACTTTATAGGAAGGACAACCACTTTATTAAATCCACGTTTGATCAGTGTACAACTTATTGATATGCCACATCAAATTGCATAATTTACTTACTTAGGTATTGTACTTGCCATGAATATCATTCAGACTTTTCAACTCTATAATCAAAACAGAGTCTGCCTTTCATGTGAAGAACAGAAAGGAATATTATGGGATTTTCATATGAAATGGAAAAGATGGTTGAATTGGTTATGGAAATCTTCAGGCAACAGTTCATTAAAAGCAAACAAGTGTACGGAATAGGAACAGGAGTAGGCCATCTGACCCTTCAAGCCTGTTCCCCTGTTCATTAATACAACTGCCGATCCATCCAAGAGCCATTTTCAATTACTTTACAAATTAGACTCAGAATCAGATTTATCGTCACTGACATATGTCATGAAATTTGCTATTTTGTATCAGCAGTGCAGTACAAGGCATACAAATTATTGTAATTTTAAATAAATAAATAAACAATCAAACAGAATGAAAGAAGAATAGGAAAGTAGTGTTCATGAGTTCATGGACCGTTAAGATATCAGAAGATAGAGGGGAAGAAGATGTTCCTGTAACATAGAGTGTGGGTCTTCAGTCTCCTGTACCTTTTCCCCGATGGTAGTGATGAGAAAAGGTATATCTCTAGTGCTGATGGTCCTTAATGATGGATGCAACCTTATTGAGGCACCACCTTTTGAAGATGTCCTCGACGGTGGGGAGGCTTGTGGCTATGATGGAGTTGGCTTAATCTACATCCTTCTGCAGCCTCTTAGGTTTTGGTCGTTGGAGACTCTATAATCAAGTGATGGTGAAGCTATTCAGAATGCTTTCCACTACACATCTGTAGAAATTACAAGAGCCTTTGGTGACGTACCAAATCTCCTCAAACTCCGATATATTTTGATTCCCTTAAGGTTGAGAAGTCTATTAATCTCTGTTTTGAATGAGCATCATAACACAGCCCTTTGGTACTGAAAATTCCAAAGGTTTATCTCTCTGTCTGAGTAAAGAAGTTGCTCCTCATCTCACTTCTAAGTGGCCTACCTGTATTCTGAGACTGTGCTTCTCTATCCTGAACTCCTCACAGGGGCCTCATCCTCTTTACACCCAGCCATTCAAGCACTTTGACCCACTGTAATCTGCCTATCACCACAAGAGGTCTAAAGCAGATGGGTCTTCACCTGACCTTGGAGGACCTGGACAACAGCAATACATACATCAAGCTGCTGTCTATTGATTACATCTCCGCATTCACTATCAGCAAATTCTAAACTGGACCTCTTTGCTTTCCTCTGCATCTGAATCCTTGACTTCTTCATTGAGAGACTGGAGTCAGTACAATTCAGTAATAACATCTCCTCCTCACTGACAATCAACACAGGCGCACAACGAGAATACATGCTTAGCACACTGCTCTATATTCTCTAAACTCATGACTGAATTCTAGGCGCATCTCAAACACTATCTGTACATTCAGCGATGGCACCAGTGTTGTTGGCAGAATCTCAGATATCAGCAAGAAAGTGTGCAAGAGTGAGATAGATTAGTTGGCTGAGTGGTATCACAACAAGCTTGTCCTCAAAGTCAGCAAGACCAAGGAATTGAATGTGGACTTCAAGAAGGGGGAAAGTTGGGAGAACACACACCAGTCCTTATTGAGGGGTCAGTGGTGGAAGGGATGAGCTTTAAGTCCCTGGGTGTCAACATCTTCGAGGATCTATGTTGGGCCCAACACTTTGATTCAATCACGAAAAAGGTACACTAGTGACTTTATATCATTAGGAGATTGAGGAGATTTGGTATATCACCAAAAATTCTTGCAGGTTTCTACAGATATACAGTGGAGGGCATTCTGACATTATTCTGCATTCTGTTATTGTTTTACCTTGTTCTACCCCAATGAACTGTGTAATGATATGATCTGTATGAATAATATGCATGGCAAGCTTTTCACACGTGACAGTAACAATAAGCCAAACATCCAACTAAAGAACACCTCTGTCATCAGATTTCTGAATGGTCCATGAATGCTACTTCACTATTCTTCTTTCACACTATTTATTTATTTACTTGCATGTTTGTCAGTTCATTTGTTTGCTTATTTATTTATTTATTTATTGTAACTTCAGTAATTTTTAGATCTTACGCTGTACTGCTGCCACAAAACGGCAAATTTCATGACAAATGTCAGGAATAATGAACCTGATTCTGATTCTGCCTTTGAATTTTGTACAGTTTAATCAGATCTTTTTCTTCTAAATTCGAGGGAATGCAATTCTCACCTATTCATTCTCTAGTCATATAGCTAATCTGCCAAGCATGAAACTTGCCGAGTGAATTTTTGCTGCACTCCCTTCATGGCAAATGTATTTTTTCTTGGATGTGTAACAAGTCTGTACGCAATATTCTTGGTGCGTTCTCACCAAAATCTTATTCAATTCCGTAATGCTGTATCCAGTTTTTACTGGATTCTATAAGATATATATTGGTCGTTTTTCTTCAATACCATTGCGACATAGAGCAAAATATCTATTGACATTCCATTCATTTTCTCCATAGCTACCCTTCTCGATAAAGTAAAACACATTTCCAATCTCATCACAAACTTGAAACAGTAACTGTTGCTCCCTTCTCAGAATGCTGCCTCACTTGCTGAATATTTCCAGTACATTTGTTTATGTTTTAGTAATGCATCACTGTTAACAATGGTTAAGTAGGTGGCATTCTCAGTTCTGAGGTAGACAGCTAAGAAATCCCAGCTGATATCAGTCTGAAGAGTTAAATTTCTTTCTTTCTCTGCTCATGTAGCCTGGTCTTCTGAGTACTTCCAGTATCTCCCTCTTCACTTTATCTAAGACCATTGGACTAATTGGGCATCACAGCTGCCCCTGTTTTCCACTCAAATACATTGCTTTGCGGCAGTAGTTAATTCATAGTGATTTGAAGTAGAATACAAAATTATCACCTGTCCTTGCATTTGTGATACTGATGCCAGCTAAAATGCTCAGTATTATCAGCTAATCCGGTCTAATCCAAGAATAGAAACTGATTTTTCCTGTGCTTTACAGCTTTTGATTAAACCACATTGTTTAATTAGCCAGAGCCAAAAGGTTAACTGTAAAATTACAATGTAGTTATCAGAACATAGAAGATACTGTCCATTACCATCAGTGCAGTTACTGCGAGTGCCAGGTAAAGGAAAACAAGATAAAAATCTACTGTGAAAAGTAGGAATGTCTGGTTTGATGCAACAATTCAGCTAATGATTATCGTTTGCTTAAAACCGACATGATCTATATGACACAACTAGGTCTGTTTATTTCAATTGCTCACCTGAAGGGGAACTTATCGTGAGTCAGGTTTTCACTAATTGCTTTCAAACTGCCTGACATCAAAGGCTATATAGTGGAATCTCAATTGCCAAGAATAACAGTGGGTGTGACCACTAACTGTGGGAAATGAAAAAAAAAGCAAAGGGTGCCTTCGTGCAGTATTGCACTTTCAACATGGAGCTGTGGAGCCACACAGCACAGAAACAGGCCTTTTGGACCAATTGATTCATACTAATTGAGATTTGCATCTAAAATAGTCCCATTTGACCATGTTTAGCCCATGCCCCTCTAGAACTTTTCTATCCAAGTACCTTTAAAATGTTGTTAATGTACCTGACTCAGCCCTTTCCTCAGGCAGCTGGCTCCATGTACTGAACACTCTCAGGATGAAACAGATTGCCCCTGAGGTTCCTATTAAATCTTTCCCCGCTCACTGTAAACCTGTGCTCTTGATTTCCCAACCATGGGGAAAAAAAGATTGTGCACATTCATCATACCTATGCCCCTCATTACTTTTATACATCGCTATAAAATCACTCCTTCTTCTCCTACACACCATTGAAAATATCCCAGCCTGCTCAACCTTTCTCCACAACTCAGTCCATCAGGTCCTAGTAACATCCTTGCAAATTTCCTGTGCATCACGAGAGCTCCTAGAGGACTGTTATTCCATCATTCAAGAAGGGAATTAGGGATAATACTGGAAACTATAAACCTGTGAATCTCACGTAGAGGTGAGGATATTCCTGGAGGGGATTCTTAGGGGTAGGATTTATGAGCATTTAGAAACCCATAACCTTATTAGGGACAATCAACATGGCTTTGTCTGGTACAAGTCTTACAAACTTGATTGAGTTTTTTGAGGAGGTTATGAAGGTGATTGGTGAAGGTAGGATGTTGCCTACGTGGATTTTACGGAGGAGTTTGACAAAGCCTCCCATGGGAGGCTCTTCGAGAAGATTAAGGTGCATGGGGTCCAAAGTGAATTTGCCTTTTTGATTTCAGAATTGGATTGCCCAGTGTAGTAGTCAATGGCACTTATTCTGTCTGGACACCTATGACTAGTTGTGATACATCTTCCTCAGAGATTAAGAGAGCCTGGAAGTCGCAGCAAGTTGAGTGTTAAGGTAGTGTGCTAACCAAGATAGTATGCCAACAGTGTGCAGCCACCATGATGAGCATGGGCCTTGATAGCCAAGCTGTTCTTTGTACAGCATGGGACCCAAGGAAACAAGGCATATCAAGGCAAGGATGTAAGGGACGAATTGAAAGGAACACACTAGCTATTAGACAATTGTTTGATGAATTTAAGCTGTAGGGTTTATCGGTTAGTGACTCCTGAAAAGTGTATTATGATCCATACTTAGATAGAAAGTGCAATAAGTCTCTGATTGGGTCAATATACACATGTATAAAAATTGTTAATTCTGAGCTGTCATTTCAGAACAGTTTGGTGATGGGGCTGAACTGTTTTTGAGCACAAGTAAATAAGGCAGGATTGAGAAATGAGTGCATGTTGTCAGACTCCAGTTTATCGACGATGACTAGATACTTAAATAGAGTAGACAGCATGCATCCTTTTTCCAGTGTTGAAATGTCTAATGATTCAGTTCGAATCCTGCAACCCGCCTATTGGTCATAGGGATGCTTTTGCATGTCTTTGGCTGGAGAGGCCTGGCGGTGCCCATCCCTCTCCAGGCCAGGCCACAGCCGATGTCTTCCAACTCGTGACTTGCCCTGGTCTCGAACAATGGCCATTGTAGTTCTTAGGGGAACTCATCAGCCCTGGCCGTTGACTTCATCAATGAGGTCCTTCACCAGCTGAAGTGGTGTACCGGGGTGTGCCACTTGGAGGCAAACGTGAAAGATTCAGGAGAAGAATGAGGACCAGGGATGCCTGTTCACCTACTAGGCAGAGTACAGCTACCAGACATCAAAGGTGCTACCTTTATCCAGAGCTCCCTCCACCTCATAACAAAATCTAATGTCTAATATTGATTATGCCCACAAGAAAGGGAATCTCAGGGTTGTACGTGGTGACAGGCAGTATATGCACTGTGATAATAAACTTACTTCGAACTTTTGAACAAAGGGCATGTATTTAAGGTGAGAGGGGTTAAGTTCAATGGAAATTTGCGAGGCAAGTTGGTTACACAAAGAGTGGTAGATGCCTGGAATGTGGGAGTGATAAAGGCATTGAAAAGGCACTTACATAGATAGACCCCAGGATACGTAGAAAATGAAAGATTATGAGCATTATGTAGGCAGAGTTAGTTTAGTTCGACATTTGATTACTAATTTAATTAGCTCAGCACAACATTGTGGACCAAATGGCCTGTCCCTGTGCACTTCTATTCTGTTCTGTGCCTGTATTCTATGTTGTAAAGCATAGATTTAAGATGAGAGGAAGGATTTGTAAAAGGAGTTTGTTTTTATTTTAGAATACACTGCCAGATCTGGCAGTAAAATCGGATACAGTCATTACATTTAAGAGGAAATTAGGCCGGTACATAAGGAGGCAAGGCATGGAATGATGCGGTCCTAACATGGGCAAATGGGGTTAGTATAAAGGGGCAGAAAGGTCATTGTGGGCCAAAGGGGCTGCTTTTGTGCTGTACAACTTTTATGACTTGTAGAGTTCCACAGCAATCTGGGTTGGGACTGCTTCTCTTTGCGTTGTATGTCAATGATTTGGATGTTGAAATCGATGGCTTTGTATCATCTGCAAACTTGGCAGGTTGTGCAGGGGAAGCAGGGAGGCTGCAAAGAGACTTAGACAAATGCGGAGAATGGGCAAAGAAGTGGCAGTTAGAATACAGTATCCAGAAGTGTATCATCATGTACTTCAGCAGAAGGAATAAAAGCACAAACTAGTTTCTAAACGGGGAGAAAATTTAAAAAACTGAGGTGCATTTGTATTAAAAAGTCTTAGCTATTGGATGGAGGAGGATAAAGATTCGTCCTGGAAAAATATAGAACAAGAGCTAATAGCACCAATAAAGTTGAAGGACTTTCTCCTTATAGGTATGTCTACCAAAAAATGTGATTTGTATTACAGTCCACTTTTAACCCATATACTACAAGTGTTTAGAGCAGCAGAAAAATTCCTAAAATTTGTAAGTGTATGGTGCAAATCATCTCCATTATGGAACAATCATCGTTTTCTATCTGGGGGGAAACCATTCACTAACAGAACTTGGGAGGATAAAGGTATTACTATTCCTCAAGATATTAACGGAGCAAGTACTATCCTTAGCTTTCAAGAACTGATATCTCTATATAATATTCATAAACATTCTCTTTTCTTCTACTTTCGAGTAAGATCAGCTTGTAAAGCCCACGGCATTCCCTGGGGGTCAGATTTAAAGGACCATCCCATTTAAAGTTGGATACTGATGGCTCCAGGACAGATAGTGTCATATATCTATGATAGATTAAACTCCCAGAAATATATGCCCACATCGGGAATGAAAGTCTGGGATAGGGACATATCTGAATTGGGACAAGACTTAGACTGGGATGCGATTTGGGGTAATGCTGCTGGTGCTTCGAAAAACCCAAATCATCAGTATATACACTTGGAATTTTGTTATAGAGCATATTTAACACCGAGAATTAGACATCAAATGGGACTGGTTCCGGACCCTTATTGCTCATTTTGCCCCCATGGAGCCATTGACTCTTTTATACATGTTGTATGGGAATGTCCAGGGTTTTTTGATTTGTTGGGGAAGGTTATCAGTACTCTTACAGAACTAACAGGGGTACAATTACCAATGGACCCCGCTGTACGTCTTCTAAATGATGACTCCCACCTTTCCCTTATGGAAAAAACACGCAAAATCTGGCTGGCAGACCTGACTCCAGCTAAGAAGATTGTAGTCCAGCGTTGGAAACCTCCCCATGATATTTCAAACACTCACTGGCTTCAGAGCTTTTTGGACATTTCTTACCTGGAACTTTCATCAGCAAGAGTAAATGATGCATGACCAAACACAATCTTAATGTGGACAAATTTGACATCTAACTTAAAAGATCTTTTGTTAAAATAGGAATGCTTTGTCTGTGTATGTACTACTATTCAGTTGATTGGTGGAGGGGAGAAGGATGGGGGAGAGAGGGGTGGAGGGGGGATGGTGATGAAGGGTAGGGGTGGCTGGGTTAAACAGTCAAAATGTAATTGGCAACTGGTTCTATTGAGTGTAATTTGTTAGTGTTGCAATAAAAAATAATAATAAAAAAAACCTGAGGTGCAAAGGGAATTGGGAGTCATTGTGCAGAATTCCCTAAAGGTTAATTTGCAGGTTGAGTCAGTGGTGAGGAAGGCAATTGCAGTATTGGCATTCCTTTCAAGAGGATTAGAATATAAAAGCAAGGATGTAATGCTGAGGCTTTATAAGGCACTGGTGAGGCCTCACTTGGAGTACTGCAAGCAGTTTTGGGCCTCTTATTTAAAAAAGGATGTGCTGACATTGGAGAGGTTCAGAGGAGGTTCATGAGAATGATCCTGGGAATGAAAGTGTTAAAGTACGAGGAGTAATTGAAGGCTCTGGGCCTGTACTTGCAGAAATTTCGAAAAATGGGGGGGATATTATTGAAACCTACGAAATGTTGAAAGTCCTAGATAGACTGGATATGGAGAAGATGTTTCCTCTGGTGGGGGAGTCTAGGACCAGAGGATACAGCCTCAGAATGGAGGGACATCCATTTAGAATGGAGAAGAGGAGGAATTTCTTTAGCCAGAGGGTGGCGAATCTGTGAAATTCATTGCTTCAGGCAGTTGTGGAGCCAGGTCACTGGATGTATTTAAGTCGGAGGTCGATAGGTTCTTGATTAGTCAGGGCATGGAAGGTTACAGGGAGAAGGCAGGAGAATGAGGTTGAGGGGAAATAGATCAGCCATGGTGAAATAGCGGAGCAGACTTGGTGGACCGGATGGTTTAATTCTGCTCCTATGTCTTATGGTCTTGTGGTCTATTTTTTTAAAAATAGTGAAAATTAAAAGATGTGCAATGTCCCAGAGGTTACATGGTGAAATAACCTTCTGATTTCCTTCTTGTATCTTACAAGGTGTCACACTTAGGGCTTTTACAGGAATGGGCAATAGCCTTTCACAATGAAAGTAATATTATCTTTTGTATCGTTGCACAAAATGTATGATTGATCAGACATTGGAATGAAATTCTATCAGATCATTAACTTGATTTACAATGAAGTCTCCTGAGGCTAGAATCTCAGGGCAAGGGTGAGTTCTCTGAGAAAAATATCCACAGCTCTGATTGCCATTTGCTCCTACTCAGTCTGACTCAATACTCAACTAGGTGCCTGTTACTCAAATATCTCATGAAATTACACTGAGAGTGGGTGTGAAGAACATAAAATATAAATCATGACATTCAGGAGATCCATCAGACTTCGATGAGGAGAGCGAGCAACACTGAGGTAAGATGAGGGTAGACTTCTATCTTTTTTGTCACTTTCTTATCCCTCAGAGTTTTTTTAGTTATGGCAGGTGAGCTCAGCCCTGTGTTATGTCGCTCCTGCGCTCTGTGGAAATTCAGAGAGGCTGCCAGAGACCATGATAACTATGTGTAGGAAATATGTCCAACCATAACTTCTGACAGATCGCATGACGGCCCTGGAGCTGCGTATGGATTCACTTTGGAGCATCCGTAATGCTGCGAATGTTGTGAATAACACATTTGGATACTGCTGGGGGAGGTGGCAATCATAGCCAAGTTTGTGGTGCCATCAGTGGCTCTGCTGCACAGGAGGGCAGGAAAAAAACTGGCAGGGCTGTCATGGACGGGGATCCATGGTAACGGGAATAGACGGGAACTTCTGTGGCTGCAAACGGGACTCCCGGTTGGTGTGTTACCTCCCAGGCGCAAAGGTCAGGGATGTCTCAGAGAAGCTGCAGGGCCTACTGGAAGGGGAGGGTGAACAGCCAGTTGTAGAGCAGTTACCAATAATATAGGGAAAAAGTAGAATGAGGTCCTACAGGCCGAATTTATGGAGCTAGGAGATAAATTAAAAACAAGGACCCTGAAAGGTAATAATCTGAGGATTGCTGTCTGTGCCATGTGCTAGCCAGCGTAGGAATAGCATAAATAGTTAGAATGAATATGTGGCTTGAGCATTGATGCAGGAGAGAGGATTTCCAATTCCTGGAGCATTGGAACTGGTTCTGGAGGAAGTGGGACCCAGTACACATTATGCAATATGCACCTGGGCAGGTCTGGGATCAATGTCCTAGGGAGATTGTTTGCAAGTGCTTTTGGGGAAGGTTTAAACTTGTATGGCAGGAGAACGTGAATCCAGGCAGAAAGACAGAACAAAGGAAAAGTGAAAAAAGAGGAAAAGTTAGTATGGAATACAGAAAAGTCGAATGCAAAAGATACACAGATTACTGGATTCTAAGGAACAATACGTGCAAGGGCAATTTATCTGAATAACTGTATTATTCAAAACGAGGTCATAAATTAGAACAAAGTGATATGATTTAGTGGTCATTACATAAATATGCTTGTAGGGTGGAGATGATTGGGAATTAAATATCAAAAGGTATTAGATAATGCAGGAAGGAAGGAAAAAAATCACCGATGGCAGTTGCCAATAGGCCACTGAATAATGAAGTTGCAGTGACATGGACAATAAACCAGGAAATATCCTAGTTAGAATGGAAGAATGGAATGGCAGTTGTCTTGGTTAACTTCAACATCCACATATAGTAGATTGGGCAAGTCAACTTGGTCGATGCAGTCTTGAGGAGGACTTCATAGATTGCATCTTGATAGCTTTCTTGAGTAGCATGTTAGTGAACCTACAAAGGAAAATGCTGTCTTGCATTCTGGTTCTGTGCAATGAGACCGGTGAAATTAATTATCCTGTAATTAGTGATCCTTTTGGAAAGAGTGGTCACAGTGAGATTAGAATCAGAATCAGGTTTATTATCACCAGAATGTGTTGTGAAATTTGTTAACTTAGCAACAGCAGTTCAATTCAATACATAATATAGAAGAAGAAAAATAAATAAATAAATTGATTACAGTATAAGTATATTGAATAGATTAAAATAATTCAAAAACATAAATGATACATATTTTAAAAAATGAGGTGTTCAATGTCCATTTAGGAATCGGATGGCAGAGGGGAAGAAGCTGTTCCTGAATCACTGAGTGTGTGCCTTCAGGCTTCTGTACCTCCTATCTGATGGTAACAATGAGAAAATGACATGCTTTGGGTGCTGGAGGTCCTTAATAATGGATGCTGCCTTTCTGAGACACCGCTCCTTGAAAGTGTCCTGGGTACTTTGTAGGCTAGTACCCAAGGTGGAGCTGACTAAATTTATAACCCTCTGCAGCTTCTTTCAGACCTGTGTAGTAACCCCCTCCCCCATACCAGACAGTGATGCATCCTGTCAGAATGCTCTCCGTGGTACATCTATAGGAGTTTTTGAGTGTTTTTGTTGACATACCAAATCTCTTCAAACTTCTAATGAAGTACAGTCATTGTCCTGCCTTCTTTATAGCTGTATCAATATGTTGGGACCAGGTTTAGCCCTCAGAGATCTTGACACCCAGGAACTTGAAACTGCTCATTCTCTCCACTTCTGATCCCTCTATGAGGATTGATATATGTTTCTTCGTCTTACCCTTCCTGAAGTCCACAATCAGCTCTTTTGTCTTACTGACACTGAGTGCAAGGTTTTTGCTGCGACACCTAGTTGGCATATCTCACTCCTGTAAAACCTCTAATCTCCATCTGAGATTCTACCAACAATGGTTGTATCATCAGCAAATTTATAGATGGTATTTGAACTATGCCTAGCCACATAGTCATGGGTATATAGAGAGAGCAGAGCAGTGGGCCAAGCACACACATCTGAGGTGCACCAGTGTTGATCGTCAGCGAGGCGGAGATGTTGTCACCAATCCATATAGGTTGTGATCTTCCAGTTAGGAAGTTGAGGATCCAATTGCTGGGGGGGCGGGGGGGTGACGGGGTGGTACAGAAGTCCAGGTTTTTTAACTTCTCAATCAGGATTATGGGAATGACGGTGTTAAATACTGAGCTATAGTCGATGAATAGCATCCTGACGTAGGTGCTTGTATTGTCCAGGTGGTCTAAGGCCGTGTGAAAAGCCATTGAGATTGTGTCTGCCATTGACCTATTGTGGTGATAGAAAAATTGCAGTGTGTCCAGATCCTTGCCGAGGCAGGAGTTCAGTCTAGTCATGACCAGCCTCTCAAAGCATTTCATCACTGTCGATGTGAGTGCTACCGGGCGATAGTCATTACGTCAGCTCACATTATTCTTCTTAGGCACTGGTATAATTGTTGCCTTTTTGAAGCAAATGGGAACTTCTGCTAGTTGGTTAGTTAAACTTCTCATAAAAATGGAGGTGCTATAGTTCATTCTAAAACCAGCTTATTATGACTAAACAAGGGAGACTACAATGGGATGAAGGAGGAATTGGCTAGAGTAGACTGTGAACACAGGCTATATCATGGGACAGTTGAGGAACTGTGGAAGACTTTCAAAGAGCTTTTCATGGTGCCCAACAAAAGTACATTCCAGTTAGAAGTAAGGACAGTAAACGTGGGGAGAACCAGCCTTAGATAACTAAGGAAGTAAAAGCTCGTGCATATAATGTCGCCAGGAGTAGTGGGAAACTGGTGATTGGTGATTGACCCTTTAAGCCCACTTTATCCTGATCAAGAGCACAGCTTATGTTCTGCTTCAGCTCCTTTTTCCTGCACAATCCTTATTATTCCTTGATTTCTTTAATATCCAAGAGTTTATTGATCTCTGTTTTTCAGTCAAGCAGTGAGTAAGTCTTCATGGCTCTCTGGGGAGACAATTCCAATTCATTCATCCATTCTGAGTTAAGAAATTTCTCTTCAATTTAGTCCAAAACAGTTTATGTTTCATTCCGATTCTGTGATACTAGGTTCTAAACATCTCAGCGAATGTAAACAGCCCCATACTGAGCCCTGTGTTGGTGCTTCCACTACTTGGTTTTGAATGTCCTTTTATAAAAAGTTATAAAAGTGAGAAAATGTATATTTGGGTATCAACTGTATAATTAACAGGAAAGAACTTACCTTATTTTTTTAATAACCTCAGCATATCCTCAGGGACTTTACAATTATCCTAAAAGTAAAGTAATTGTAGCGACTCCATAATCTGGTGTGAATTGGCAAACATTTTTTCAAACACCAAAGTCCCACCAATGTTAATATTCCAAAATTGTAATGAAAATTATTGTAGCTGGATTGCCTTTGTGCATTACTTTTGCTTTTGACTTTCTTCGAGTTTTCGATGAATCCAAAGAACGTTTAGATAGTTTAATCCCATAAAAGCATTTTATTTAGAGAAAGAAAAATAAATCGCCATAGTTTTTTTTCAGAAAACTGTATTTAATAAAATTGTTCAAAAAACTAATTATGTACATAAATGGAGAAGAATAATGCAAAGTTAACAAGACAGATCATTTGAGCACTCCATTGTCAAATTAAGCTTCTCTAAAATTAATTACAGATACAGAAAGTGAGCACTCCAATTCTAGCCAAAATAGACAGAAAATTATGTTTGGTTTCACTTCAGCTAATAATTAAATAAAACCAGACAGCTTTTAGCAAGATGATAGCAGGCTGAATGAAAATGTATGCCTCAAAGTCCTAACGGATTTAGAAATGGCTCTGATTTAGTTAAAAGCCACTTTGGTAGACTTTACAACCACTGAGTGCCTGTTCTGCTTGTGTCATCATCATCAGGGATTGGAGATGTATCCTCATATCTCTGGAGCAATTGTGCGTGACCCATTAATTAGATTCGAAGGAAATTTTACATACAGACTAAGTCAAAATCCTCCGTGCACATGGATAGAAATGAAGGTGTCCTAAATGGAAGATTAAAGGCTGTACTCCACCCCACTCTGTCATGTTTAATTTTGTGTCTCAAATACAATTCTGTCAAATTTTAAATCAAGCAGAATATTTTTCAAATTTTCAAATTCAATATTTTGGACACAATGAGCTGCTGAAACAAAGCATCTTGAAGGACCATTCCTAGAAATTGGAATTGAGGCATTTTTGTGGGTTAAGTGTATGCCACATAGCAGCAACATGATGAAAGCGTGGCCTCTTTGCTTAAAGGAATACTTATGACTGCTTATTCTCCTTAAGAAGCATTAAAACTCAGGCAGTGTGTTTCACAGCTGCTGCTATTTGTCAAAAGCTTCTGGCATCAATGTATCTGTAGTTTAGCAGAAAAAGCTGCAAGTATTCAGCAGGTCAGACACATTCTGTGGAAAGAGGCACAGTTAATGTTTCAGTTGTGAAACCTTTCATCTGAACTGAAAATATGAAAAAAACTAATTAGAAATACAAGGGAATCTGCAGATACCAGAAATCTTCAAAGATTCAAAGTACATTTATTACCAAATTTGTATATAGAATACAACTCTGGGATGTGTCCTTCTGTGGGCAGCCATGAAACAAAGAAACAATATGGAAATCGTTCAAGAAAACATCAGACATTCAATGCGCAAAAAAAAGAACAAATTGCGCAAACAGCAAAAAGCAATTTCATCAGATACAAATGAGTTCTACTAATTAAAGTATCATATACAAGTAATGCAAGTAATTTTGACTTGATGTGCTTTGACAGATTTTACAGTCCCCTGATATGTACAAGGCTTAGGGCCAAGAGCTGGAAGGTGTGATTAATCAGACTAACTCCTTTTTTGACCAGCCTGGACACAATGAGCCGAGTGGCCTCTTTCTGAATAAAATAAGAACAGCAGATCGTAAGACGTAGGAACAGAGTTAGCCCATTTGGCCCATCGAATCTAATCTTCCATTCAGTCATGGCAGATTTCCTCTCAACCCCATTCTCCCGACTTCTCCCTGTAACCTTTGATGCCCTTACTAATCATGAACCTATCAACCTCTGTTTTAAATACACCCAGTGACTTAGCCTCCACAGCTACTTGTAGCAATGAAAAACAAAAAGCAGAAGTGAGAACAGACTAATTGCTCCCATAAGCCTGCTCCCTGTACAATAAGATTATGGCTGATCCAAGCTTGGCCTCAACACCACTTCTCTGCTGTCTCCACATACCCCTTAATTGCCTTCTAAATGTCTGAGAATCCCCACTTTGAATAGTTTCAGTGAATTCACCTCCACGTCTCCCTTGAGCAGTTTGGTTACAGTACACTGGTCCTTTATGTCATTAATATTGATGGAAAATAGTTGAGGCTAAATACTGATACCTGTGGCCTCCCATTAGTAATTGATTACCAATTTAACTTTTTGTTTTCTGACAGTTACACAATTTCTTATCCATGTGAAAATGTTACCCGCATTCCCATGCACTCTTATCTTGTGCAGTATGCTTTCATATGGCACATTATTAAATGTCTTCTGGAATTCCAAAATGACTCAATCTACTGGTTGCACTCTTGTTTATCACATCCTCAACCAGCTCTAATGAATTTGTTAAACATAATATTTTGTAAAATGGTTGATTTCTTTTATTCCATTTGCCATTTGATAGTGGAGATATAGCAATACCAAATTTTCATTAAAAACCAGTATTGTCTGGAATACATCACTGTGGTACAAGTAACAATGTAGCATGATTTGGACCAATGTTATAATAAATGTTGTTGAATTGATTTTACATTTGCAGCAATGCATTTACATTTAGCAAGTACTACGGAAACAAATAATGACTGCAGCTGAGTGTTCAGCACAATTGTACCCTCAGCTCTAATCAACAAGCTCCAAAACCTGGGCCTCTGTGCCTCCCTTCGCAACTGGGTCCCTGTCGTCCTCACTGGGAAACCACAGTCAGTGCAGATCAGAAATAACATCTCCTCCTCACTGACAATCAACATTGGCACATCTCAAGGAGGCGAGCTTAGCGCACTGCCATACTCTCTCTCCACCCACAATGGCATGGCTAGGCACACAAACACCATCTATAAATTTGCTGGCAACCCAACTATTGCCGGCAGAATTTTAGATGGAGACCAGGAGCCGTACAGGAGTGAAATAGATCAGCCGAATGAGTGGTGTTACAACAACAACCTTGCACTCAGCATGAGTAAGACCAACCAATTGATTGTGAACTTCAGGAAGGGGATGTCGAGGGAATACTCACGTGTCCTCATTGAGGGATCAGAAGTGAAAAGGGCAAGCAGTTTCAAGGTCCTGGGTGTCAACATCTCTGAAGATCTATCCTGGGCCCAACATATTGATGCAATTACAAAGAAGGCATGACAGTGACGATATTTCATTCGGAGTTTGTGGAGAATTTATACATCAGCAAAGACACTCGCAAGTTTCTACAGATGTACCACGGGGAGCATTCTAACTGGTTGCATCACCTTCTGATATGGAGAGGCCACAGAACGGGATCAGAAAAAGCTGCAAAAGGTGGTAAACTCAGCCTGCTCCATGAGGACACTTTCAAAAGTTGCATGCCATCTTGGACAATGTCTCCCATCCACTACATAATGTACTGGTTGGGCACAGGAGTACATTCAGCCAGAGACTCATTCCACCGAGATGCAACGCCTGCGGCCATCAAACTTTACAACTCCTCCCTTGGAGGGTCAGACACCCTGAGACAATAGGCTGGTCCTGGACTTATTTCTTGGCATAATTTACATATTACTATTTAACTATTTATGGTTTTATTACTATGTAATTATTTATGGTGCAACTGTAACGAAAACCAATTTCCCCCAGGATCAATAAAGTATGACTATGACTATGACGATGAAAAGGTTCAAAAATGGGGCATCCATCGTTAAGGGCCCCATCACCCAGGAGATGCCCTTTTGTCATTGCTACCATCAATATCTCAGGAACAGATTCTTCCCTGCCATTAGATTTCTGAATGGACAATGAACACTACCATGATCACTACCACAGCCTTTTCCCCTCTCTTTCTGCACTACTAGCTTAATTTAATTCTTATATACTGTACTGTATACACTTACTGTAAATTATAGCTTTTATTATTATGTATTGCAATGTACGACTGCTGCAAGACAACAATTTGCATGACATATACCAGTGATATTAAAGCTGATTCTGATTCTGAATGCATGTTTTGTGATCATTTCTAGTATTTTACATGAATTCAAGATTAGCACATTAATGCCAATGCATCTGGAATATTTACAAAACTACTCCGTACAAACGACACAAAATCTTTTGACAATATAATCTCCCCCGCCAAACAAAAGAGCACCAAAAACTTGAGAATAACCAACACTTTCATTGCAAAAATAAATTGTAAGGATACATAATCAGTATTTTAGCAAATTGGAAAGGCAAGGCAAACGTAAATAGTAAAGAATTCTTGAGTAGCCTTTCTCAATTATTACAATCTCTGAAATTTCTACTGCATTACCGGCATTTGCGACATTGGAGTACACTATTGAATTTTCTTCTCCCTTCAAGTACATAATAGAAAATACGATTGGATCAATCTAGCAATGGTCTCACATTGCAAACCACAGCTAAAAAGTTCCTCGTTCATCAATGCTTGTCACTAAATATAGTTCAGTGGCTAAATTTCTATGGATCCTGGATGTTGAGTGGAAAGTCTAAACTGACATAAATGTACTGCTCTTAAACCTAAAAAATCACACGTTAAATTCTGGAAATTTTCCTTCTGAATTATTTATTTTACCTCTATGTTAACTTTCATTGATTTGTGTGAAATTCTCCAAGGTTCTCTTGATTAACAACACCCTTCAACCTCTCAATTATTTAAAAAAATAATGTATTTTGTTTTCCTGCTACAGTGACATCAATTTCTCCACATTACACTGCATTCTATCTGTATGTCCTTTCTCATTCATTAACTCCCTACTTCTCTGCTTCCTCCTCACAGCCCCCATAACCTCACCTTGTATATTTTATGTTTCTCAAAAGGTAACAATGAGAATATATTGTAGAAGCTTGAATCGATGACAAAATCTTTGAGCCACTCAACCTTTCAAAAATCTCATAGCAACACACACAAAATACTGGAGCAACTCAAGCAGTTGTGTGTGTTGCTTGGATTTCCAGCATCTGCAGATTTTCTCTTGTTTGGGAATAATAACATTGATACTTTTTTTTGATATTTCCATGCCTAGAAATCAGACTCAATTCTTCGTGCATAAAAGACAACATGATTCTGTTGTTTTGAGGTATCTTCTATCCATTCTGGCATAAGACCTGCCCATCAGCAATCTGAATTGTGCACTGTTGAGTCCCATTCTTCTTTAAGCAGCTTTCATGTGTTTTCATCTTTCCTGCTTGTGACAAAAAGGAGATAGATCATCCTGGACATTGGAGAGATATTGACAGAGTAGATGCAGAGAGGCTGTTTTTTTTAATGGCTGGAACCTTGAACTGAATTCAAGGCTTCATGTGAAAGGTCAGCTATTGAGATAGGAAAAACATTCTTCATTCAGAGGATTGTGAATCATTGGAATTCTCAACCCCAAGTGGCTGTAGATGCATTTTATAGTTTATACTTTTTGTACCCTACAAATGTAACACACTGATTTACAAAATGAGAGACACATAAAGCAGTTAATTTTAGGCTGTTTAGCTAGGTCTCTGTTGTTGGGGAAGTGCTGGTATCCATTATTCAGAAGTAGTGGCAATGCTTTTCAAAAATCACGATTTCAATCAAATAGAACCAGTATGGGTTTACGAAAGAGAAATGGCACTTGTCAAATTTATTGGAGTTCTTTGAGCCTGTAATGAGCAGGATGGATAAAATGAAACTGGTACATGTCATGTACTTGGATTTGAAACACGTTTTATTCAGAGCTCTGTAAAAAGTTACTGCTCAAGCTTGGGCTCATTGCTCCAGGTAGATAAGGATTGGACAGGCTAATAACAAATGGAGAGCTGAGATTAATGAATCACTTTTCAAGTTGGCAAGCTTTAACAAGTAGAATGCTACAGGCATGAGTGCTGAGGCCTCAACTATTTGTAATCTTGACTTAGATGAAGGGACTGAGTCAAATTGATGGTGGGAAAGCCAATTGTCACAGAATCAGAGGGTTTTACAACATGGAAACAGGCCATTTGGCTGAATTCTCCAATGCGGCCAGGGTGAATCAGAATCAGAACGTCTCTAATGTTGCTCCACTTTTTAAGAAGGGAGGGAATCCCAAATCGGAATCAGGTTTAATATCAGTGGTATATTGTATGTCATGAAATTTGATCTTTTGCTTCAGCAGTACAGTGCAATACATCATAAAAATCTATAAATTACAAATATAAATATATGTATTAAATTAAATAAGTAGTGTAAAAAGAGAGCAAAAAAGAGAAAAATAATAGTGAGGTCATTGTCCAGAAATCTGATGGTGATCGGGAAGAAGCTTCAGGCTCCTGTACCTCCTCCTTGATGGTAGCAATGAGAAGAGGGCATGTCCTGGGTGATGGGAATCCTTAATAGAACATAGAACATAGAATAGTACAGCACAGAACAGGCCCTTCGGCCCACAATGTTGTGCTGACCCTCAAACCCTGCATCCCATATAAGCCCCCACCTTAAATTCCTCCATATACCTGTCTAGTAGTCTCTTAAACTTCACTAGTGTATCTGTCTCCACCACTGACTCAGGCAGTGCATTCCACGCACCAACCACTCTCTGAGTAAAAAACCTTCCTCTAATATCCCCCTTGAACTTGCCACCCCTTATCTTAAAGCCATGTCCCCTTGTATTGAGCAGTGGTACCCTGGGGAAGAGGCACTGGCTATCCACTCTATCTATTCCTCTTATTATCTTGTACACCTCTATCATGTCTCCTCTCATCCTCCTTCTCTCCAAGGAGTAAAGCCCTAGCTCCCTTAATCTCTGATCATAATGCATACTCTCTAAACGAGGCAGCATCCTGGTAAATCTCCTCTGTACCCTTTCCAATGCTTCCACATCCTTCCTATAGTGAGGCGACCAGAACTGGACACAATACTCCAAGTGTGGCCTAACCAGAGTTTTATAGAGCTGCATCATTACATTGCGACTCTTAAACTCTATCCCTCGACTTATGAAAGCTAACACCCCATAAGCTTTCTTAACTACCCTATCCACCTGTGAGGCAACGTCTAGGGATCTGCGGACATGTAGCCCCAGATCCCTCTGCTCCTCCACACAACCAAGTATCCTGCCATTTACTTTGTACTCTGCCTTGGAGTTTGTCCTTCCAAAGTGTACCACCTTACATTTCTCCCAGTTGGACTTCCTCTGCCACTTCTCAGCCCACCTCTGCATCCTATCAATGTCTGTCTGCAATCTTTGACAATCCTCTCCACTATCTACAACACCACCAACCTTTGTGTCGTCTGCAAATTTGCCAACCCACCCTTCTACCCCACATCCAGGTCATTAATAAAAATCACGAAAAGTAGAGGTCCCAGAACAGATCCTTGTGGGACACCACTAGTCACAATCTTCCAATCTGAATGTACTCCCTCCACCACAACCCTCTGCCTTCTGCAGGCAAGCCAGTTCTGAATCCACCTGGCCAAACTTCCCTGGATCCCATGCCTTCTGTCTTTCTGAATAAGCCTACCATGTGGAACCTTGTCAAATGCCTTACTAAAATCCATATAGATCACATCCACTGCACTACCCTCATCTATATGCCTGGTCACATCCTCAAAGAACTCTATCAGGCTTGTCAGACACGATCTGCCCTTCACAAAGCCATGCTGACTGTCCCTATTCAGACCATGATTCTCTAAATGCCCAGAGATCCTATCTCTAAGAATCTTTTCCAACAGCTTTCCCACCACAGACATAAGGCTCACTGGTCTATAATTACCCGGACTATTCCCTACTACCTTTCTTGAACAAGGGGACAACATTCGCCTCCCTCCAGTCCTCCAGTACCATTCCCGTGGACAACGAGGACATAAAGATCCTAGCCAGAGGCTCAGCAATCTCTTCCCTCGCCTCGTGGAGCAGCCTGGGGAATATTCCATCAGGCCCCGGGAACTTATCCATCCTAATGTATGTTAACAACTCCAACATCTCCTCTCCCTTAATATCAACATGCTCCAGAACATCAACCTCACTCATATTGTCGTCACCATCATCAAGTTCCCTCTCATTGGTGAATACCGAAGAGAAGTATTCATTGAGGACCTCGCTCACTTCCACGCCTCCAGGCACATCTTCCCACCTTTATCTCTAATTGGTCCTACCTTCACTCCTGTCATCCTTTTTTTCTTCACATAATTGAAGAATGCCTTGGGGTTTTCCTTTACCCTACTCACCAAGGCCTTCTCATGCCCTCTTCTTGGTCTTCTCAGCCCCTTCTTAAGCTCCTTTCTTGCTTCCCTATATTCCTCAATAGACCCATCTGATCCTTGCCTCCTAAACCTCATGTATGCTGCCTTCTTCCACCTGACTAGATTTTCCACCTCACTTGTCACCCATGGTTCCTTCACCCTACCATTCTTTATCTTCCTCACCAGGACAAATTTATCCCTAACATCCTGCAAGAGATCTCAAAACATCGACCACATGTCCATAGTACATTTCCCTGCAAAAACATCATCCCAATTCACACCCGCAAGTTCTAGGCTTATAGCCTCATAATTTGCCCTTCCCCAATTAAAAATTTTCCTGTTCTCTCTGATTCTATCTTTTTCCGTGGTAATGCTAAAGACTGGGGAGTGGTGGTCACTGTCGCCCAGATGCTCACCCACTGAGAGATCTGTGACCTGACCCGGTTCATTATCTAGTACTAGATCTAGTATGGCATTCCCCCTGGTCGGCCTGTCCACATACTGTGACAGGAATCCATCCTGGACACACTTAAGAAACTCTGCCCCATCTAAACCCTTGGAACTAATCAGGTGCCAATCAATATTAGGGAAGTTAAAGTCACCCATGACAGGTGCAGGGTTGCAGGGCGGAGCTGATCAGTACGCGCCTGCGCAGTGTTGCTGGGCAGCCGTGATAGCGTATCAGCTGTACCGGAACACGACGCTGGGAAACAGTCTGCAGGAGAGCCTGGACGAGCTGATCCAGTCCCAGCAGATCAGCCCTCAACTGGCTCTCCAGGTCCTGTTACAGTTTGACAAAGCAATCAACAACGCCTTGGCACAGAGAGTGCACAATCGAGTCAACTTCAGGGGCTCTTTGAACACATACAGATTCTGTGATAATCTATGGACATTTGTTCTGAATGATGTGGAATTCCAAGAAGTTACTGTACTCGTCAAAGTGGATAAAGTGAAGATTGTAGCTTGCGATGGCAAAAATACTGGTTCGAATGCTGCAGAATGATTTGTCACTAGTGAAGGCCTTTTGCTGAAGCAGCATCCAAACCAGATGTATTGTGATTGATTCAGATGCTTTGGACAGCAGTTGGCCGATCTCTAACTGCTTCAAGGAACAAATAAAGGGGTACAAGTGTATCCCCAGGATGTACAATATCAGTGAGAATGTTACTTTTTATAGACTGTGTAACTTTTTTATGTTTGAAAGATGAATCTGTAATAAAGTTTTATGTAACTTTTCTTTGCTCAAAAAAAAGGGGAAAAAAAAAGTCACCCATAATAACAAACCTGTTATCTTTGCACCTTTCCAAAATCTGCCTCCCAATCTGCTCCTCTGTATCTCTGCTGCTACTAGGGGGCCTATAGAATACCCCCAAGATAGTAATTGCTCCCTTCCTGTTCCTGACTTCCACCCATACTGACTCAAAGGAGGATCCTGTTACAATACCTACCCTTTCTGTAGCTGTAATAGTATCCCTGACCAGTAATGCCACCCCTCCTCCCCCTTTTCCCCGCCTCTCTATCCCTTTTAAAGCACTGAAATCCAGGAATATTGAGAATCCATTCCTGCCCTGGTGCCAGCCAAGTCTCTGTAATGGCCACTACATCATAATTCCATGTATGTATCCAAGCTCTCAGTTCATCACCTTTGTTCCTGATGCTTTTTGCATTGAGATACACACACTTCAGCCCTTCTACCTTACTACCCTTACGCCGTTTATTCTGCTTCTCTTTCCTCAAAGCCTCTCTATATGTTAGATCTGGCTTTACTCCATGCACTTCTTTCGCTTCTCTATCGTTCTGGGTCGCATCCCCCTGACAAATTAGTTTAAACCCTCCCGAGCCATGCCAGCGAACATGGTGCTGTCTTTTGGAGGCATGGCTTTTTGAAGATGCCCTGGTTGCTGGGGAGGATAGTGCCCATGATGGAGTTGGCTGAGTTTGCAACTTTCTGCTGCTTTTTCTGATCCTATGCAGAGGCCCCAGACCATGACTGATGTATATCCAACGGTTGTACAACCAGTTAGAATGCTCTCCATGGTACATCTGTAGAAATTTGCTAGAATCTTTTCTGAGAATATTGCCGCCATCTTGCCTCCTTTGTAACTGCATCACTATTGATAGATCCTCAAAGATGCTGACACCCAGGGACTTGAAACTGCTCACCCTTTCCAGTGCTGATCCCTTGATGAAGACTAATATGTGTTCCCTCGACTTCCTCTTTGCTGAAGTCCACAATCAATTCCTTGGTCTTACTGGCATTGTGCAAAAGGTTGTTGCAACACCACTTAAATAGTTGAGGTTTCTCACTCCTGTATGCCTTTTAGTCGCCACCTAATATTCTGCCAACAGTAGTTGTATCATTGGCAAACTTATAAATGGTGTTTGAGCTGTGGCTAGCCACATAGTCATGGGTGTAGGGTAGAGCAGTGGGCCAAGCACTCATCCTTGACCTGTGCCAGTGTTGATTGTCAGCGAGCAGGGGGTTTTATTTCCAATCCGCACTGTCTGTGGTACAGAGACGCAGGTTTTGGAGGTTGTTGATTGGTACTGAGGGTATGATAGTGTTGCACAGTGAGCTGTAGTCAATAAACAGCAGCCTGACGTAAGTGTTACCATTGTCGAGGTGATCCAAGGCCGAGTGGAGAGCCAGTGAGGTTGCATCTGCTGCAGACCTCTTGTGGCCTTTTCTCCTTGGAGCAACGGAGGATGAGAGGTGACCTGATAGAGGTGTATAAGATGATGAGAGGCATTGATTGTGTGGATAGTCAGAGGCTTTTTCTCAGGGCTGAAATGGCTAGCATGAGACGGCACAGTTTTAAGATGCTTGGAAGTAGGTACAGAGGAGATGTCAGGGGTAAGTTTTTACGTGGAGAGTGGTGAGTGCGTGGAATGGGCTGCCGGCTACGGTGGTGGAGGCGGATACAATAGGGTCTTTTAAGAGACTTTTGGATAAGTACATGGAGCTTAGAAAAATAGAAACCCTAGGTAGTTTCTAAAGTAAGTACATGTTTGGCACAGCTTTGTGGCTGAAGGGCCTGTATTGTGTTGTAAGTTTTCTATGTTTCTATGTGGCGAATTGCCTTCATGAGCTAAATCCATTTGCTTGCATTTGTCCCATATCCCTCTACATCTTTTATATCCATGAAACATGTCCCAGTGTCTTTTAAACATTGTAATAATACCGGCCTCTGGCAGTTCATTCCATAACTCACTACCTTTTGCATGAAAAAGATACCACTGAGAGGTTTTGGCAGTGGGCGGAGGTCAAGGTCTGGTGAGGAACTTTTTAAATGTGGATCAATACCTGAGAGAAGCCGAGTCAATGCTTCTTGATGAAGAAATGGATTTATACTGAAATGGGGAAGTGATTGAGGTTAGAATCCTTGCCCAAGGGAACGTGGTCATTTTCCTTATATGATTTAAGTCAGGTCTGGCGATGGGACAGGTGTGTTCACTTTCTGCATTTAACTAGATCAGACTCAGGTTTACTATCACTGACTCATAGGGCGTGACTTTTGTTGTTTTTCGGGAGGATAATACAGCTAAAAATTACAAAATAAATCAATAGTGCCAAAACGGAAGAATCAGTTCATGGGCTGTTCAGAAATCCGAAGAGGGAAGGGAAGCTCTCACATTTTAAATACAAACTTTAGGAGAGGGGAAAGCAACCTGGGCCATTTGTCAAGTATCAGCTGTTCTTTCAGTTAAAATTGTCTATGCCTTGACAGGGCATTGATTAGTATGGACAGGGAACTTTAAAGAAGGTAGGTGTGCCAGTCTGTGCAAATGGTCAGTGATGACCAGCCCGCTGCGCAATCTGAGTTCAAAATGAACTTTACTGATGGAATCAGTGCTGGAAAACACGTCTGAAGCCAAAAAAAAAAGAAAAAAAAAGAGAAAAAGATGCCCCTTTTAAACCTTGCCCCTCTCACTCCAAACCTAAGCTCCTTGTTTTACACACACCAGCAATTTCTTCCTTGCTTCCCATAACATCGGCCATTTGACACACTTGGTCAAGCCCCAGGGATTTATCTGTCTTTCTTTATGCATCTCAAGGCCAGCAGTACCTCCAGTTTCATAATATTAATATGCTTCTGGACAGTAATATTCTTATCTCTTAACTCGCTAGCTTCCATGACCTTCTTCACAGTAAATACAGATGAAAAGTATTCTTTTAAGACATTGCTCATTGCCTGGGGCTCCATGCATTACTGAATTGTGAGGACATAAAGAATCTGAAAAGGGATGTGAGTGGGGGATGGGTGGAGGGGACTTTGTTCACAAATCACTGGAAGATAACGTGTGAGTGTAACATGTAGAAACAAAATCATTCTCTTTGGTGGGAAGATTGAAAAAAGGAATTAATTAGAGGGGGTTTACAGGAAGTCAGGAAACTGTGGTACAGAGAGCTTTGGGTGTCAACATAAATGAGATGCATACATATAGCATGCAAATACAGAAAATAATTGGGAATAAAAATGGGATGTTTTGGAGAAACCGGAACCAAGGGGCATAGTTTCAGCATAACGGGGCTATCCGTTTAAGACAGGCTGAAGGTTTTCTCTCTCAAAGAAGTTCATCTTTGGCATTGTGTAAGCTAAGTTATTGAATATATTCATGGCTGAAGGAGACATGTTTTTGAGATGCTGATGAACAGGCAAGAAAGTGAATTGAGGCCAAGACTGGTTCAGCCATGGTTTTATTGAATATCACACAAGCATGAAAGGCTGTATGGTCTACACCAGCTCCTATTATTTAGTTCACTTGCATTTCCAAAATTTAGTTCTACTGATTTGAATGAAACAGAATTTCAGATGCAAGTAAAACGTGCATAGTTATTTCTATGCACAAATTTCTACCGCAGTAACTGATGTAGAAAAGACTAAATCAAAATACTGTTTGAAATTAAATTATAGAAGTGGGATAACGAGACACAAGTACAAAGGGATGTCATTAAATTCGTGTTAGTTCCAGATATCAAAGGATTTGGAGTTTAGATACAGATCAACTGTGTTCTAACTGGATGATCGAGAGTCTTTAAGGACTGCATTGCCTTTTCCTGTTGCTGGGTTCTAACTAATAGGTGACGTTAAGACTGATCTCAGGATCATGCTGATTTGTGCTGAGTGCTTGAGGCTAAGGTTCCTGGAATGCTACTTAATAGACAGATAGATGTGGGTTCAGGAGGTGTGTAGAGGTGTCTGAGTGGATGAATTAAGAACAACATATCACATCCATAAGTACCTTTTGATCCTCGTTCAATTTGCAGCCATCAAAAATATTTTTTCTACATTCATTCTTTGAGTTGAGAAATAAGGTAGCTTAGTTCATCATTCTGTGATTTTTAACTGCAAATTTAGAAATGCTATTTATTTCTTCTTTCCTAAGTTTGGCAACTCTCCATAGGCACATTTTTTAAGCAGAAAAAATTAAAATACTATTGAAAGCATTTTGTAAGTTAAAAAGTCAGAAATGCAATTCTCCAATTTTAGTCCAAACTAGGATGCACTATTACCATCTGTGTAGTCAGAAACATTATACAATATAATTAGGACATCCTTTGTGCAGAAATCTCTTATGAAGATAAGATCATTTTCAGAAATCCAAACAAAGCACAAGCACTGTTATCCTGTTGTTCTCATCTATGTTTTAAAGTCTCTCAGTGGTCTCATCCTCTCCAATCTCTGTAATCTCGTCCAGGCCTACCATCTTCCAAAATATTTCAATGCACTAATTCAGCACTTTTGCTCATTCCTGAATTTGGTGCGTCCAATGTTAATGTTTGTATCTTCAACTGCTGAGGCTTGAGCCTCCAGAGTTCCTTACCTGTGGTTCTAAGATGAGGATGTTGCCAGAGGTCAGCTAATCCAGGTCCTTTACCTCTTGGAATCAGGAGAACGAATGGTGACATTATAGAAATGTTCAAAATAATGAGAGGCATTGGTAAGTTAAGTAGGAAGAGATTTTACCCCAGGATAGGGAAGTCTAAAATGAGAGGGCATAGATTTAGGGTGAGAGGGGAAAGATTTAAAAGGAACCTGAGGGGCAGCTTCTTCATGTAACACACATCAAAGTTGCTGGTGAACGCAGCAGGCCAGGCAGCATCTCTAGGAAGAGATCTCTAGGAAGATCTCTAGCATGTTATGCCAATAAGTTGCAAAAATAATTTCTGGGCCAATCAGTAATCAATTTACTGCTGTTATTTTTTAGTGTAAGACTTTAGTCTCTGGTCAAGATGGAGCCTGCGTACAATGCCCCTTTGGTTGACGTCTTCTGGATAGATGATGAAACCATATATTTCACTTCCTTTATGTTTTCTATGTTTTTTGTCTTGAATGTGATTCTGGAACTGTTGGAGCTTGTGATTTTTAGTTTGGAAATTGTTTTGGTGTTTCAGTTCTCTGCAGTCTCCGAGGGGGTTCTTGGAGGCAGAAGCAGTGTGCAGGAACCTCGTAACGAGAAGGCTGTGAGGTGCCTGCTTTTTTTTATATCACTGAGGGATCACTCTGCTACGGAGAGGGAAAATGTTGCCCAGGTTTTCTGTGTTTTGGCTGTGGACTTTTTTTTAGTTCTATGGGTTTTTTTGTATTCTGTTTTTTGCCCAATCTTTCACATTGTTTTGTGCATGAGAGAGGGAGAATTTGGAGGTTGATGTACCTGCTCTGTTTTTGTTCATTTTTTTGTGTGGGGAGGGTGGATTTGGGGGTTGATGATTGTGCTGCCATTCTTTTCTTTCTTGGTTTAGTGACTATCTGAGAAGAAAAATTTCAGAGTTGCATACTTTGATAATAAGTTAACCTTTAAACCTTTGAACCTTCCAATATAAAGTAAATTTTAAAACTATTGTAATATATGTGCCATTTTATGGTTTCATTTGAGAATATAGATAAAATTAATGCTGAAATATACATAACTTGTCTGAGCAGATATCAGTGGAATGACATAGGATGATTATGTTACCTTTAAGGGAAAATTAGATTCTTACTGCTGAATTCCCTAAAGGGTAACTTCTAGGTTAAGGAAGGCAATTGCAATGTTAGCATTAATTTTTAGAGGACTGGAATATAAAAGCAAGGATGTAATTCTGAGGCTTTATAGTGCATTGGAGAGATCACACTTGGAGCATTGTGGGCCCCATATCTAAGAAATGATGTGCTGACGTTGGAGAGGATCCATAGGAGGTTTATGAGAATGATCCAGGAAATGAAAGATTTAACTTATGAGGAGGATTTGATTGCTCTAGATTTGTACTTGCTGGAGTTTTGAAGAATCAGCTTATCTAATTTACACCTACCATTATGTTGAAAGGGCTAGATAAAGTTAGTGTGGAGAGGATGTTTCCAATAGTAGAGGAGTCCACAACCAGAGGACACAGCATCAGAATAGAGGACATTCTTTTAGGTCAGAGATGAGGAGAACAGGACAAATCTGTTATGCCAGAGGGAGATGAATCTGTGGAATTCATTGTGATCACTGTAGAATACTTAATAAAAGAAGTAAATTTGTGAGTAAAGCATTGAATAATAATAAAACTAACACAATGCCATTTATCTTTAAATTTAATACATGTTTTAAATATACAAATAAGGCCATACCTAAGTTGTGGGAAGAATTTTTAAATATTGTGGCTCAATTGTGAAAAAGTAATATTTATTTTTATTTATTGAAGTAATTTACAAATGTCAGTCGGAGTGTTCTTTTCTGAGGATAGGAAAACAGTTTCAGTTACCAAACCACTTACTAAACTTAAAACTATAAAATGATGTCATTACATCAAACTTATGAAGTGTTTTACCTGAGTTACTGTTTCATTTTCAATATACATTACTAGCGCACCACTCTTCATTTTCATCTCTATTTATGTGATAGTTTTGGTTTGCTGCAGAAACAGGTGAGTCTGCGATCTTGGATTGGGAAGGGGGAACGACAAGCCTCAGGAATGATGAAAGCGGGAAGCCACAGAACCAAGAAGTGAGTGAATTAGAAAATCGCCCCATTGTGGCAGAACCTTGATGTGGTGAAGTCCGCAATTTTCACATTGTCACAACTTAGTGACTTATGTAAAAAGAATAAGATTTATAAAGTGTGATGCATGTTGAGAAAAGTGATGTTCTCCACCAGCTATGGCTTAAAACAAAATGTTAGTAATGTTCAGCAGGTCACACCAAAGGCTGCTCCCTGCAATTTAGATTATGCTTCTTTTCTCATTTTTCCAGTTCTAGTGCCGAGATGTTGATCTGAAACATCGTCTCTGTTTTCCCTTCACTTATACTGTCTGACCTGAAGAACAATTCTGACATTTTAGCATCTGCAGTATGTTGCTCCAACAAGAGGGAGCTTGATTGAAGGTTGCTTTACCTGTCATCCTGCTGTTTAACATATCAAAGAATTACATTGGCACATTCAGTAAATAAATAATTGTCCCTTTTACTTTCTAACTTTTCTTCCTTCCTTTTCAGAATAGGTTTTGATTCCTTGTTAGGGCGGCTTATTTAAATGAAAAACAGGAGTAATTAATGTGTTAAACTAAAGTAAAACAATTCCTAAAAGTAGATTGAATGCTGAATTGTTAACCGAATCTGCAGGCTGACATCACCACTAAACCAGCAGTCTTGGATCCTACACACTGCTGGGTAAGGGACTGCTGGTGGGTGTGAGGCACTGCTAGGTTACCCCAGTAAGAATGGGCTCTGCTGACGCCTTGTGGAGGCCAGTGAAATGGTGCAGTGACAGGTGACCTGAAGCCCCGGAGTTCTACTTTCAACTGCTCATGAATAGAAACCTCTCATTTCCGAAAGTTTCAATGCTCGATCAGAACCACCGACACCTGCTAGCAAGATTTGTTTTTGCAACAACTATTTAAAAAAGGGAAGGTGAAAAGACAGAAAGGAAAAGGGACGTAGATTTACTTTATTTTACTGATTGTACTGTTGTAATTCTTTCACGAGTTGAATAATTAAGTGCATAAGTAAAGCGACTTACAGCTGGCTGAAGCAAAAATCTGCAGATGCTGGAAATCTGAAACAAAAAATATAAAACATCAGAACTATTCTGCAGGTCAGACAGCGCGGGTGGCGTGGTAGCAGAGTGGTTAGCGCATTGCCTTATGTGATCTCTGAGCGGGGGTTGGATTCCTGCTGTTCTCTGAAAGGAGTTTGTTTGTTCTTCCTGTGACTGTGTGGGTTTGCTCCAGGTACAGTACTTCAGTTCCTTGCACATTCCAGAGACCTGTGGTTTGGGTGAGTAAGTTGTGGGCATACTGTTGGCACTGGAAGCGTGCCAAAACTTGTGAGCTGCCCAGCTCAGATCTTGCTGATTTGGTTTGATACAGATGATGCATTTCACAGTATGTTTCATATACATGTGAGAAATGAGTTGCTGGAGGCAGGCAACTGGGTGACTGTCAGGAGAAGAATGGGAAGGTGAATAGGCAGTTAGTGCAGAGCACCTCTGCGGCCATTCCCCTCAATAATAAACATACTGTTTTGGATACTGTTGTGGGGATGACCTCTCCGGGGAATGCCATGGAGACCAGGTTACTGGCACTGAGCATGGGTCCATGGTGCATAAAGGAAGAGGGAGAAGATGGGAGCGGTAGTGATAGGGGACTCAATAGTCAGGGTAACAGACAGGAGATTCTGTGGACATGAACGGGACACCCGGATGGTACATTACCTCCCAGGTGCCAGCGTCAGGGACATCTCAGATTGTGACCACAGCATTTTGGAGAGGGTGGGGAGCAGCCAGACGTTTAGGTACAGATTGGTAGCATGGCATAGGAAGGAAAAACAAAGAGGTCTGAAGAGAGAATTTAGAGAGCTAGGCAGAAATGCTGAGAAGCAGGGCCTCCAGGGTAGTAACTTTGGATTGCTCTTTGTGCCACGTACCAGTAAAGGTAGAAACAGGATGATTTGGCAGATAAATGCATGGCTGAGAAGCTGGTGCAGGGGGAAGGGCTTCTGGTTCTTGGATCATTGGGATCTTTTCTGGGGGAGGTATGACCTGTACAAGAGGGATAGGTTGCACCTGAACCCGAGGGGGGCCAATATTCTCATGGGCAGGCTTGTGAGAGCTGCTGGGGAAGGTTGAAAAAAATTTGGCAAAGGGATGGGAACCTGAGTGAAGAGACTCAAGATAGGATGGATGGTAAAAAAGCAAAGATAGCATGCAGTCAAACTATTAGGAAGGGCAGGCAGATGGTAGGACAAAACTGCAGCCAGCAGGGTAAGTAACAGTGCATTAGGGATACAGAATCAAAAATGATAGCAAATATCTCAATGCATGGAGTACAGGAAATAAGACGGATGATATTGTTGCACTTTTACAGATTGTCGGGTATGATGTTGTAGCCATCACTGAATCGTGGCTGAAGGATGGTTGTAGTTGGGAGCTGAATGTCCAAAGTTACACATTGTATTGAAGAGATAGGAAGGTAGGTGGAGGGGGTGGCGTGGCTCTGCTGGCAAAGAATAGCATCAAATCATTAGATAAATGTGTCATAGGATTGGAAGATGTTGAGTCTTTGTGGGTTGAGTTAAGAAAGTGCAAATGTAAAAGGACCCTGGTGGTAATGGATCTCAAGAGAGTGAATTTATTGAATACCTATGAGATTGCTTTTTAGACTAGCTTGCGATTGAGATCAGCTACACTGGATGTTATGTAATGAACCAGAGGCAATTAGGGAGCATAAGGTAAATGAGCCCTTAGGAGGCAGTGATCACAATATGATTGGGTTGAAATTGAAACTTGATAAGGAGAAAGTGAAGTCTGACATAGCAGTATTTCAGTGGAGTAAAGGAAATTACAGTGGTATGAGAGAGGAGTTGGCCAAAGTAAATTGGAAGGAGCTGCTGGTAGGGAAGACAGCAGAGCCGCAACGGCGTGAGTTTCTGGGAAAAATGAAGGTGCAGGACAGATGTATTCCAAAAACAAAGAAATACTCAAATGGCAAAATAGTACAACCATGGCTGACAAGGGAAGTCAAAGCTAACATAAAAGCAAAAGAGAGGGCATACAACAAAGCAAAAATTGGCAGGAAGATAGAGGATTGAGAGGCTTTTAGAAATCTGCACAGAGCAACTAGAAGAATCATTAGGAGGGAAAATATGAAATATGAACGCCAGTTAACAAACAATGTCAAGGTGGATAGAAAAAGCTTTTTCAAGTATATACAAAATAAACGAGAGATGAGAGTGGATGTAGGACCGCTAGAAAATGAGGCCAGAGAAATAATAACAGGGGACAAGGAGATGGCAGATGAACTAAGTAAGTATTTTGCATCAGTCCTCACTGTGGGAGACACTGGTAGTGTGCCAGATATTGAAGGGTGTGAGGTAAAAGAAGTGGGTGCAGTTACTATTACAAGGGAGAAGGTGCTCAAAAAGGTCCATAAGTCACCTGGACCAGGATTCTGAAAAAGGTAGCAGTAGAGATTGTGGAGGAATGAGTAATGATCTTTCAAGAATCATTAGACACTGGCACGGTTCTGGAGGACTGGAAAATTGCAAATGTCAGCCCACTCTTTAAGAAAGGAGAGAGGCAGCAGAAAGGAAATTATAGACTAGTTAGCCTGACCTCAATGGTTGGGAAGATGTTGGAGTCAATTGTTAAGGATGAGGTTATGGAGTACTTGGTGACACAGGGCAAGACAGGACAAAGTCAGCATGGTTTCTTTAAGGGAAAATCTTGCCTGATGAACCTGTTGGAATTCTTTGAGGAGATTACGAGTAGGATAGATAAAGCAGATGCAGTGGATATTGTATACTGTATTTGGATTTTCAGAAGGCCTTTGACAAGGTGCCACATATGAAGCTGCTTAGCAAGTTAAGAGCCCATGGTATTAAAGGAAGATTACGAGCATGGTTGGGGCATTGGCTAATTGGAAGGAGGCAGCAAGTGGGAACAGAAGGATCCTTTCCTGGTTGGCTGCCAGTGACTAGCGGTGTTCTGCAGCAGCTGGTGTTGGGACTGCTTCCTTTTATGCTGTATGTCAATGATATAGATGATGGAACAGATGGCTTTGTTGCCAAGTTTGCAGATGATACAAAGATTGGTGGAGGAGCAGGTAGTGTTGGGGAAATAAGAAGGCTGCAAAAGGACTTGGCAGATTAGGAGAATGAGCAAGAAAGTGGCAAATGAAATACAATGTTGGAAAATCCATGGTCATGCACTTTGGTAGTAGAAATAAATGTGCACTGTTTTCTAAACAGAGAGCAAATCCAGTCGGTAGTGAGGAAGGCAAAGGCAATGTTAGCATTCATTTCAAGAGATCTAGAATATAACAGCAGGGATGTGCTAAGGAGCCTTTATATGGCACTGGTAAGGCCTCACCTTGAGTATTGTGAACAGTTTCGGGCTCCTTATATAAGAAAAGATTTGCTGGCATTGGGGAGGGTTCAGAGGAGATTCACAAGGATGGTTCCAGGAATTAAAGTGTTTTTCATATGAGGGATGCTTGATAGTCCTGGGCCTGTACTCACTGGAATTTAGAAGGATGAGGGGGATCCCACTGCTCAAATTTTGAAAGCCCTAGATAGAGTAGACGTGGAAAGAATGTTTCCCACAGTGGGGGAGTCTAGGTCAAGAGGCCACAGCCTCATTTTAGGGGGTGCCCATTTAAAATAAAGATGTAGAGAAATCTCTTTAGCTAGAGGGTGGTGAATTTGTGGAATTTGTTAACACAGGCAGCTGTGGAGGCCAGGTCATTGGGTGTATTTAAAGTAGATATTGATAGGTTCTTGACTGGCCATGACATCAACGATTATGGGGAGAATGCCGGAGAGTGGGTCTGAGGAGGGGGAAGAAAGGATCAACCACGATTGAATGGTGGAGCAGACTTATGGGGCCAAATGGCCTAATTCTGCTGCTATGTCTTATGGTCTTATAAAGTTATCCTTTATCTCTCCTGTCTTTCATCTGTGGAGAAAAAGCAGATACAATATTTAAGATAGAAAACATAGAAAACATAGAAAATAGGTGCAGGAGTAGGCTATTCGGCCCTTCAAGCCTGCACCGCCATTTATTGTGATCATGGCTGATCATCCAACTCAGAACCCTGCACCAGCCTTCCCTCCATACCCCCTAATCCCCGTAGCCACAAGGGCCATATCTAACTCCCTCTTAAATATAGCCAATGAACTGGCCTCAACTGTTTCCTGTGGCAGAGAATTCCACAGATTCACCACTCTCTGTGTGAAGAAGTTTTTCCTAATCTCAGTCCTAAAAGGCTTCGCCTTTATCCTCAAACTGTGACCCCTCGTTCTGGACTTCCCCAACATCGGGAACAATCTTCCTGCATCTAGCCTGTCCAATCCCTTTAGGATTTTATACGTTTCAATCAGATCCCCCCCACAATCTTCTAAATTCCAACGAGTACAAGCCTAGTTCATCCAGTCTTTCTACATATGAAAGTCCCGCCATCCCAGGAATCAATCTGGTGAACCTTCTTTGTACACCCTCTATGGCAAGGATGTCTTTCCTCAGATTAGGGGACCAAAACTGCACACAATACTCCAGGTGTGGTCTCATCAAGACCTTGTACAACTGCAGTAGTACCTCCCTGCTCCTGTACTCGAATCCTCTTGCTATAAATGCCAGCATACCATTTGCCTTTTTCACCGTCTGCTGTACCTGCATGCCCACTTTCAATGACTGGTGTATAATGACACCCAGGTCTCGTTGCACCTCCCCTTTTCCTAATCGGCCACCATTCAGATAATAATCTGTTTTCCTATTTTTGCCACCAAAGTGGATAACTTCACATTTATCCACATTAAATTGCATCTGCCATGAATTTGCCCACTCACCCAACCTATCCAAGTCACCCTGCATCCTCTTAGCATCCTCCTCACAGCTAACACTGCCGCCCAGCTTCGTGTCATCCGCAAACTTGGAGATGCTGCATTTAATTCCCTCATCCAAGTCATTAATATATATTGTAAACAACTGGGGTCCCAGCACTGAGCCTTGCGGTACCCCACTAGTCACTGCCTGCCATTCTGAAAAGGTCCCGTTTATTCCCACTCTTTGCTTCCTGTCTGCTAACCAATTCTCTATCCACATCAATACCTTACCCCCAATACCGTGTGATTTAAGTTTACACACTAATCTCCTGTGTGGGACCTTGTCAAAAGCCTTTTGAAAATCCAAATATACCACATCCACTGGTTCTCCCCTATCCACTCTACTAGTTACATCCTCAAAAAATTCTATGAGATTCGTCAGACATGATTTTCCTTTCACAAATCTATGCTGACTTTGTCCGATGATTTCACCGCGTTCCAAATGCGCTGTTACCACATCTTTGATAACTGACTCCAGCAGTTTCCCCACCACCAACGTTAGGCTAACTGGTCTATAATTCCCCAGTTTCTCTCTCCCTCAGGCTAACCGGTCTATAATTCCCCAGTTTCTCTCTCCCTCCTTTTTTAACAAGTGGGGTTACATTAGCCACCCTCCAATCCTCAGGAACTAGTCCAGAATCTAACGAGTTTTGAAAAATTATCACTAATGCATCCACTATTTCTTGGGCTACTTCCTTAAGCACTCTGGGAGGCAGACCATCTGGCCCTGGGGATTTATCTGCCTTTAATCCCTTCAATTTACCTAACACCACTTCCCTACTAACATGTATTTCGCTCAGTTCCTCCATCTCACTGGACCCTCTGTCCCCTACTATTTCTGGAAGATTATTTATGTCCTCCTTAGTGAAGACAGAACCAAAGTAATTATTCAATTGGTCTGCCATGTCCTTGCTCCCCATAATCAATTCACCTGTTTCTGTCTGTAGGGGACCTACATTTGTCTTTACCTGTCTTTTCCTTTTTACATATCTATAAAAGCTTTTACAGTCAGTTTTTATGTTCCCTGCCAGTTTTCTCTCATAATCTTTTTTCCCCTTCCTAATTAAGCCCTTTGTCCTCCTCTGCTGGACTCTGAATTTCTCCCAGTCCTCAGGTGAGCCACTTTTTCTGGCTAATTTGTATGCTTCTTCTTTGGAATTGATACTATCTCTAATTTCGCTTGTCAGCCACGGGTGCACTACCTTCCTTGATTTATTCTTTTGCTAAACTGGGACAAACAATTGTTGTAGTTCATCCATGCAACCTTTAAATGCTTGCCATTGTATATCCACCGTCAATCCTTTAAGTGTCATTTGCCAGTCTATCTTAGCTAATTCACGTCTCATACCTTCAAAGTTACCCCTCTTTAAGTTCAGAACCTTTGTTTCTGAATTAACTATGTCACTCTCCATCTTAATGAAGAATTCCACCATATTATGGTCACTCTTACCCAAGGGGCCTCTCACGACAAGATTGCTAATTAATCATTCCTCATTGCTCAAAACCCAGTCTAGAATAGCCTGCTCTCTAGTTGGTTTCTCGACATGTTGGTTCAAAAAACCATCCCGCATACATTCCAAGAAATCCTCTTCCTCAGCACCTTTACCAATTTGGTTCACCCAATCTACATGTAGATTGAAGTCACCCATTATAACTGCTGTTCCTTTATTGCACACATTTCTAATTTCCTGTTTAATACCATCTCCGACCTCACTTCTACTGTTAGGTGGCCTGTACACAACTCCCACCAGCGTTTTCTGCCCCTTAGTGTTATGCAGCTCTACCCATATCGATTCCACATCTTCCCGGCTTATGTCCTTCCTTTCTATTGCGTTAATCTCCTCTTTAACCGGCAACGCCACCCCACCTCCTTTTCTTTCATGTCTATCCCTCCTGAATATTGAATATCCCTGAACGTTGAGCTCTCATCCTTGGTCACCCTGGAGCCATGTCTCTGTGATCCCAACTATATCATAATCATTAATAACAATCTGCACTTTCAATTCATCCACCTTGTTACGAATGCTCCTGGCATTGACACACAAAGCCTTCAGGCACTCTTTTACAACTCTCTTAGCCCTTATACAATTATGTTGAAAAGTGGCCCTTTTTGATGCTTGCCCTGGATTTGTCGGCCTGCCACTTTTACTTTTCTCCTTACTACTTTTTGCTTCTACCCTCACTTTACACCCCTCTGTCTCTCTGCACTGGTTCCCACCCCCCTTTTGTGAACTAACCTCCTCTCGCCTAGCCTCTTTAATTTGATTCCCAGCCCCCAACCATTCTAGTTTAAAGTCACCTCAGTAGCCCTCGCTAATCTCTCTGTCAGGATATTGGTCCCCCTTGGATTCAAGTGTAACCCGTCCTTTTTGTACAGGTCACGCCTACGCCAAAAGAGGTCCCAATGATCCAAAAACTTGAATCCCTGCCTCCTGCTCCAATCCCTCAGCCACACATTTATCCTCCACCTCATCGCATTCCTACTCTCACTGTCGCGTGGCACAGGCAGTAATCCCGAGATTACTACCTTTGCGGTTCTTTTTCTCAACTCCCTTCCTAGCTCCCTATATTCTCCTTTCAGGACCTCTTCCCTTTTCCTACCTATGTCATTGCTACCTATATGTACCAGGACCTCTGGCTCCTCACCCTCCCACTTCAGGATATCTTGGACACAATCAGAGATATCCCGGACCCTGGCACCAGGGAGGCAAACTACCATCCGGGTCTCTGGACTGCGTCCACAGAATCGCCTATCTGACCCCCTTACTATCGAGTCCCCTATCACAACTGCCTTCCTCTTCCTTTCCCTACCCTTCTGAGCTACAGGGCCGGACTCTGTGCCGGAGGCATGACCACTGTCGCTTCCCCCGGGTAAGCTGTCCCCCCCAACAGTACTCAAACAGGAGTACCTATTGTTAAGGGGAACAGCCACCGGGGTACTCTCTATTACCTGACTCTTCCCCTTCCCCCTCCTAACCGTGACCCACTGGTCTGCCTCACAACTCTTAAAACAACTCTTCTCTAAAAGGATGCAGAACCTGAGCAATTACACACAGGAGGCAAAGACACTGCATGTGCAGGGAGGTTAAAATACAAACAAAAATGCTGGAAGTACTCAGCAAGTTTTAGCCAGTGAAAAATAAAATAATGGATTGGATCATATACTACTATCAACTGGCTTGTTGCAGGGATGTGTTGAGAGATGTATCTGATGTCTATTAGCTTTACATCAGTCAGAAATGAAAATACAGAGTTACTGTCTGAATAGCTGCAGGCATAAATTGATTTCTCAGTATTGTAATCATATGGTCAATCTTTGGCTCTTTTCTGGATCTCTTTGTCTCCATTTCAGGAGATAGGCTAGATAATAGCATCATTATGTCTATCTGCTCTCACAGCTATTTCGATTAGTCTTCATCCTCTCCTGCCTCCTGTAAGTACTCTATTCCCTTCCCCCTGTTCCTTCATCTCTGTCATATTTGCTCTGATGATGAAACTTTCCACATTGGTACATTTGAAATGTCTTCCTCCTTCCTGAACTGTGGTTTCCTCTCTACCGCTGTCAGCAAATCCTTTGACTCCATTTTATCTTTTCACATGATCCTGCTCTTAGTCCATCTCCTCTCGGACAGACCAAAGATATAGTTCCCCTGTCCTCAACTTCCACCTCAACAGCATCCATAGTCAATAGATCTACGAGGGGTGACTGATAAGTTCATGGCCTAAGGTAGAAGGAGTCAATTTTAGAAAACCTAGCACATTTACTTTTACTACATTTACACACTTAGTTCAGCAGTCATGGAGCATACTTCTTTGTAGAATTCTGCGTCTTGGACCTCCAGCAGGGGTAATTGATAAGTTCGTGGCCTAAGGTAGAAGACTTCAAACTTTCTGAATTTTCACTCAAAGAGTTGAACTGCACGTGCATGTAATGAGAGTGGTATAACTCATCTCCTTCTACCTTAGGCCACGAACTTATCAATCACCCCTACCGTGGACCAGTTCTACAAAGAAGGAATTCGTATGCTCCACGACCACTGGACTAAGTGTGTACATGTAGGCGGGGGGGGGGGGGGGACGATGTTGAAAAATGAATGTGCTCGGTTTTCTAAAATTGACTCCTTCTACCTTAGGCCACAAACTTATCAATCACCCATCGTATATCTCAACCTGCAAAGAGATTCCACTACCCGACACACTTTCTCCTCTCCTCCCCTTTCAACATTTCACAAGCACTCCCTAGTCCACTCTTCCATTCCCATCAATGACCCTCCTTAAGGCACTTTCTCTTGGAACTACAGGCATGCAAAACTTTCCCATTCATCTCTTCGTCTCGCTCTACCCAAAGATCCAAACAGGCTGTCCAGTGAAGCAGCAAATTCACTTACACTTGTTCCTCTCTAGTGCACCGCATTTGGTGTTCACAGTGTGAAACCAAATGCAGATTGGGTGACTGCTTCGTGAACCACCAATGTTTAGTCCACAAGAGGGACTCTAAGTTTCCTGTTCCCTCCCACGTTAATTCTTCATCCCACTCTCACTCTGACCAATCTGTCTATTACAATGAGAACCAATGCAAGGCTGAGGAACAGAAAAGCATCTTTTATTTGCTGCATTCATAGACTTAATATTGAATTCTATAATTTCAGGCAGCTTGATTCCTGTATGTATCATTGTCCATCTATTGTAGTGGCTCAGCATTTTTGTTGTTTTTTCCCTCTCTGGGTGTTGAGAATATACATAGTGTGAACTGCTGAGCTTAACTTTATGCTCTGTGTTTCACAACGTCCACAGTCTTTGGTCTATTTTCTTTTGTTTATGTCATTACGCTCTAAATCAGTGGTCCCCAACCTTTTCTTATGTTATGGACCCTAGATTGGGAACCCCTGCTTTAGATACTCCCATTCACATTGACTTCACATCAGCCCCAGAGACCCTCGTGTGAGCATGCTATGTTGATGCTGGAAGGATGATTGTCCAAGCACAATCCTTTTTGATTTGATTTGACACAAACGCTGCATTTCACTGTCTTTTCAATGTTTCGATGCACACATGACAAATAAAGCTAATCACCTTCATCTTCCCTGCAACCTAACAAGCTTCTTTTGCCTGCTGGAGACACAAGAGACTGGAGCAGTGGATCTGGTCCTGATGCAGGCTTTCAACCTGAAACATTTCCTCCTACAGACACAACACGCTGGAGGAACTCAGCAGGTCGGGCAGCATCTGTGGAAACGATCAGTCAATGTTTCGGGCGGGAACCCTTCGTCAGGACTGAAGAGGGAAGGGGCAGAGGCCCTATAAAGAAGGTGGGGGTAGGGTGGGAAGGAGAAGGCTGGTAGGTTCCAGGTGAAAAACCAGTAAGGGGAAAGATCAAGGGGTGGGGAAGGGGATGCAGGGAGGTGATAGGCAGGAAAGTGAAGAAGGAATAGGGGAAAGCACAATGGGTAGTAGAAGGAGGTGGAACCATGAGGGAGGTAGTAGGCAGTTGGGGGAGGGGCAGAGTGAAACTGGGATAGGGGAAGGGAGGGTGAGGGAATTACTGGAAGTTGGAGAATCCAATGTTCATACCAAGGGGCTGGGGACTACCTAAATGGTATATGAGGTGTTGCTCCTCCAATCTGAGTTTAGCCTCATCATGGCAGTAGAGGAAGCCATGTATGGACATATCTGAATGGGAATGTAAAGCAGAGTTGAAGTGGGTGGCAACTGGGAGATCCTGTCTGTTGTGGCGGACGGAGCAGAGGTGCTCGATGAAGCGGTCCCCCAATCTGCGTCGGGTTTCACCGATGTAAAGGAGGCTGCACTGGGAGCACCAGATGCAACAGATGACCCCAACAGCCTCACAAGTGAAGTGTTGCCTCACCTGGAAGGACTGTTTGGGGCCCTGAATGGTGGCAAGAGAGGAGGTGTAGGGACAGGTGTAGCACTTATGCTTACAGGGATAAGTACCGGGTGGGAGATCCGTGGGGAGGGACATGTGGACCAGGGAGTCGCGGAGGGAACGATCCCTGCGGAAAGAGGAGAGGGGTGGAGAGGGAAAGATGTGCTTAGTGGTGGGGTCCTGTTGAAGGTGGCGGAAGTTGTGGAGGATAATGTGCTGGATCCAGAGGCTGGTGGGGTGGTAGGTGAGGACAAGGGGAACTCTGTCCCTGTTGTGGTTGCGGGAGGACGGGGTGAGGGCCGAAGTGCGGGAAATGGAGGAGATGCAGGTGAGGGCATCATTGATGACGGCAGAAGGGAAACCACGATCCTTAAAGAAAGAGGACATTTGAAATGTCCTGGAACGGAAAGCCTCATCCTGGGAGCAGATGCAGTGGAGACAGAGGAACTGGGAACAGGGAATGGCATTTTTGCATATGGCAGGGTGGGAAGAGGTATAGTCGAGGTAGTTATGAGAGTCTGTGGGCTTGTAGAAGATGTCAGTGGATAGTATGCATCTGCAGAGTATTTTGTGTTTTCCTCCTACAGATGCTGCTCAACCTGCTCAGCTCCTCCAGCAGATTGTTTGCTGCCTTTTTCCTGTCTCTTTTCCCAGTTCTGACGAAAAGACTTCAATTTGTAATGTTTACTCTATTTTTCTTCCCACAGATGTGGCCTGATCTCCAGAGTATTTCCAAAATTTTCTCTTTTACTTTAAAGTATTTAGGAAGTTGTTTGCACTAGAAATCTGAATCAAGTTAGTGGATACTGGAGAGCTCACACTCAGTTAGAAACAGCCCCCATGTGAGGCCCAGATTCAAAAAGAATAATGAAGCAGATCTGATTTTACTTCCCGTCCCTATAAAGTAATAAGATTGATTATGAGGAATAGACATAATGGTCTGGCCTTTAACATTATCCTAGTAAACAGTGGACACTGTGTGAATTCAGAAGGGAATGACTTTCCTTTACAATCACTTCAATATCTCAGCTGATTTTGCCAATTTATTTTGAAAACGAAGTTGAAGTTTCAGTACATAAACAGAAAGAAATCTCCACTCTAAACCAAGCTGCAGTTTGTGAACTGCATGATGTTGAATAAATGTCATTGTTATCAGTATCTGTTTATTGTGGAAAGGACAGAAGTAAGTTCTGATCACCGAGCAGACATGGTAGCTCCGAGATACAAGGATGAGTGACAAGCAAAGACCAGAGGAATCTTATAGCCAGCCGAATAGAAATGTGAATCTGCAAAATTCAAGTTAAAATTAAAAATATGAGTAAAGATATAGGTTAAAATAAATTTCAGGAATGATGTCATGGAGACAAGAATCCTAGAACCATTTGAGAAACAAATACACCACATCATATGTGCTGTGGCTGATAATCTGTTGCTCTGTGATAGGCAGGTCCCAGATTTATACAAGCTTAGTGAGAGTCACGAGTGAGTTGAGTGACATTTCCTGGTGAATGAGTCACTCTGTTCTGTTGTTGGACATCACTTGGAGTTTTCTGGCCAGTTGAATCCAAATCTGATTGAGGGATAGGGATGCCATATTTTGAGAGGAGTGTGTGTGTGTGTGTGTGTGTGTGTGTGAGAGAGAGAGAGAGAGAGAGAGATAACTTTGCTCGTTCTTAATTAATCTATGTCCTTGTACCTAGTATGTATTTGTTTTCTGTGCAGTAGCTACAGAGTGGCTCTAAGGCGAGCAAACAAAGCGGTGATTAGATTGTAACATAAAACAATAATATCAGAACTTGTTCAGCAGAAACAAAGTATTTTTGCACTGTTTTCAAAAGTAGCTTACAGGTCTTTATTAGTACATGGCACGTAGTTGAATATTATTTATTACACTGGAGAGCAATGCACTTTTTATCCACTATTAACGAATTGGTGATGACAAATTTGCACAAAGTACGAGGTATCATTGATTATGAGGACTGAAGCAAGCTCAACTAAACTATTGATATTGCAAACATGAGGAATTCTGCAGATGCTGCAAATTCAAGCAACACACATCAAAGTTGCTGGTGAACGCAGCAGGCCAGGCAGCATCTCTAGGAAGAGGTACAGTCGACGTTTCGGGCCGAGACCCTTCATCAGGACTAACTGAAAGAGGAGCTAGTAAGAGATTTGAAAGTGGGAGGGGGAGGGGGAGATCCAAAATGATAGGAGAAGACAGGAGGGGGAAGGATAGAGCCAAGAGCTGGACAGGTGATAGGCAAAAGGGATATGAGAGGGTCATGGGACAGGAGGCCCAGGGAGAAGGAAAGGGGGGGGGAACCCAGAGGATGGGCAAGGGGTATAGTCAGAAGGACAGAGGGAGAAAAAGGAGAGAGAGAAAAAGAATGTGTGTATATAAATAAATAATGGATGAGGTACGGGGGGGGAGGGGCATTAGCGGAAGTTAGGGAAGTCAATGTTCATGCCACCAGGTTGGAGGCTACCCAGACGGAATATAAGGAGTTGTTCCTCAACCTGAGTGTGGCTTCATCTTTACAGTAGAGGAGGCCGTGGATAGACATATCAGAATGGGAATGGGACGTGGAATTAAAATGTGTGGCCACTGGGAGATCGTGCTTTCTCTGGCAGACAGAGCGTAGGTGTTCAGCGAAACGATCTCCCAGTCTGCTTCGGCTCTCACCAATATATAGAAGGGCACATCGGGAGCACTGAACGCAGTATATCACCCCAGCCGACTCACAGGTGAAGTGTCGCCTGTCTATCCATGGCCTCCTCTACTGGGTCTGGGTAGCCACCAATCCGATGGCATGAACATTGACTTCTCAAACTTCCACTAATGCCCCACCTCCCCCTCGTACCCCATCTGTTATTTATTCATATACACACATTCTTTCTCTCTCTCTCCTTTTTCTCCCTCTGTCTCTCTCACTATACCCCTTGCCCATCCTCTGGTTCCCCCCCCTTTTTCTTTCTCCCTGGGCCTCCTGACCCATGATCCTCTCATATCCCTTTTCCCAATCAACTGTCCAGCTCTTGGTTCCATCCCTCCCCCTCCTGTCTTCTCCTATCATTTCGGATCTCCCCTCCCCCTCCCACTTTCAAATCTCCTACTAATTGTTCTTTCAGTTAGTCCTGACGAAGGGTCTCGGCCTGAAACGTCGACTGTACCGCTTCCTAGAGATGCTGCCTGGCCTGCTGCGTTCACCAGCAACTTTGATGTGTGTTGCTTAAACTATTGATATGACGGTTAAATTGGAACTCAAAGTGAGCAGGAAATATAGGTAATTATTAAGAATGGAAAGTTTGGGATTATGGAGGAATTGATTGATTTTGGTTCCAAAGGCACAAGCTGTGAGAAGTCTGAAGTAAAAACAGAACAGTTGGAAATACAAAACAGAGCAGGCAATGTTTTAACTCAGGCTATCAATAAGAAGCACGGAACCTTACGAAGAGCTATGGAATATTAAAGTTGAGCTTCAGTGGTGCAACAGTACAAAATTTTATTGAAGTGGCAAAGGGGAAAAGCTGCACTGATTTACTTACAGGCTGCATAATAATACAAAATGCAAATGCAGAGAATGCCTTGAAAAAATAAGGTTGCTTTCATTCAGACAAAGGAGATTACAGGGCAATTTCAACCAAACTATTTTGCATGACTGAGGAATTCAAAACATTGAGAGTAAAGGCTAAAGATGAGAGATTGTAATATACAGAGCAGAAAATATATTTTTAAACACAGAAGAGTTTAAAATTATGTTGTGTACTTCCTGAGATAGTGACTGGAGAATGGGCGAGTTATTTACTTAAATTGGAATTTCATCAGAGATGGTTCAGCACTGTTAGAGATTCCAGTGCTCTACTTGAAGATTAAGACTTTTTATGCATTAGGCTGGCTTTCTGCGCACAGCCAATACTTTGAAAATTATTATGTAATTTGTTTTATTGCTGGTTGGGAAATTGTACCTGCAGGAAATGATTTTTATACTTGCCTATAGTAATGCCATATTTGCATATAATATTGTCAGAAATAATTATTAAACAGAAAATATTTCAGTGTTTTTCTGGAAGACATGGATAGATGTGATACGAGAGTTTAGGGAATTTTGCATACATTCATGGTCATGATAAAATGTTTTGAAAAACATTAAAATGGATAAATCCCAAGGATAAGATAGATCTATTGCATAATACTGAGGGGAAGCAAGGGAGGAGATTGTTTGTGGATTGATAGAGACCTTTGTATCTTCAAAATGTTCAAAGGTTAATTTATTATCAAAGTATGTATGCAATATGCAACTCTGAGATTTGTCTTCTCCAGATAGCCATGAAGCAAAGAAAAAGCATGGAAGTCAGTACAAAGTGAAAACAGCAGACTTCCCCAGCACAAAAAAAGAACATCAACATCATTCTTAACCCCTGAAATTCCCCTGCACAAAAAACTAACAAAATGCAATGTGAAGACCGACCCTAAACCCCCTTCCCCATATAAAACATAACGAGAACATTGACCCTCCCAAACCACCCTGTCCTGCACAAAACACAAGAACATCAACACCCAAACTCCCTCTCTCCGTACAAGACAAAACAAGACTGAATGAGTGAAAACACAGAACATAAAAACTATAAGTCCTAAAAGGTCCATAGATCATAGTCCAAATCCACAAATGAAATTGAATCGAACATCGGCTTACGCCTTGTCTCAAAGTTCCTTCGCCTCGATGCACTGAGGCTTTGAGCTCGAGCTCGCGCCTGCGAATTTAGCCTAGACTGAGGTGCCACAGGGATATTTGAGGACATTATAGACCAATGAGCTTTACATCAGTGGTAGGGAAATTAATGGAGAAGATTCTTAGTGACAAAATTACTTTCATATGGAAAATCATTTACTCACTGGGGATAATCAGCATGGCTTTGTGCAGAAAAGTTCCTGTCTTAGAAATATGATAAAATTGCTTGAGGAAGTGATGAAGCTGAATGAGGAGGGTAGGGCAGTGGATACGGGAATTTAGTAAATCATTTGACAAGGTCCCTCAGCGTAGGTGGGTCCAGAAGATGAAGTCACTTGTGATCCAGGGCTGGTTGTTAAATTACATATAGATCAGAGAAATGGAAGATGGAGCAGATGGAGTGAAGCCTGACTCAAGAAAGACGTCAACCATTGAGAACATGGTGAGGCCCCAAAACAAAGAGGAGGTGAGACGTTTTCTGGGGATGGTGGCTTATCCCTCGACTATCTACTGTGTTGGCCAAATGAGTGGGTTTCCAGAGGTTGAAGAGAGTCCTAACTTGTGAGGAGGCCATGCTGAAGTTTTATGATCTGGAGAGGTTTGCTAGGCTGATGCATTCTGGTACGGCCCTGGAGCAGTACTACTGCAGACCATGATGACGCATGGCAACTTGTGGCCGATGACTCAGAAGATTTAACAAGTGCTGAAACCACCTATGCACGGATAGAGAAAGAGCTTTGTGCCAGTATATATGCATGTGAAAGGTTCCATCAGTATATCTATGAACAATACTTTGAAGTGGAGACAGACCATAAGCCACTGGTCTCAATTATGTCCAAACCACTGACTGTCCCATGAGGATTCAGCACATGTTGATAAGGCTGCAGAAATACGATGTGAAGATGATCTACACAACAGGAAAATATACGTTTGCTGCTGATGTGCTGTCTTGAGCAATCAACAAGAAAGAAAAGAGTGACCAAGAGATTCATGTGGATATACAGGCCTACGTTGCCATGATTGTCACCTCCATTCCAGTATCTCCCGAAAGAACAGAGAAGATTAGGACAGTAGCAGGGACAGATGAAACAATGAAAGTACTCAAAGAGACGATACATAAAGCATGGCCAGCAACGAAGAATGACTGTCCAAAGTGTATTCAGGATTATCAGGCATGCAGAACTGAACAGACGGTAGTCTTCAAAGGGAACAGGTTTATGATTCCAGTGACACTACGCAAGGAAGTGCTTCAGAAGATACTGTATGGTGAGGAAAAATATAAACAAAGTGCTCGTGAAGTAATGTACTGAGCAAGGATGAACCAAGGCATCAGCCAGACCATTCTTTCATGTGAGAACTGTCCTACCTACAGACCAAAGCAGCAAGCAGAACTGCTTACACCACACCCTGTACCAGACATGGCGTACTTCAAAGTTGGAGAAGATCTGTTTCAATGTAATGGGAAGAGTCGCATTGTTGTATCAAACTACTTTTCCGTTTACCCAAAGGTTGCAACACAGCAATCAACATCCAGTGGAGCAGTCAACACCTTCCTGAAAACTGTGTTTGCGAGGCATGGAGTTCCATATGAAGCAGTATTAGGCAATGGTCCACAATTTTCAAGCAGTGAATTTGAGTCCTTTGCCATTGACTGGGGTTTCTAGGCCATGTTTGTCCTGCAGGATTTGGAAACTTTGTAATACTCTTTTATCCATAAATGAGAGGTAGGTTGTAAGACCTTTCTTTATCCATAGCTCAAATCTTTTATCTCCTCTGTTGGGAAGGAATTCGGTATCATATGCACACCATCTAAAGAGTTTTAACATGTTATTAATTCCACATGAATTAACCACCTTCTGCCATACTTTTAATGTAAGATTTATCCAAACATTATTAAATTTTTCCAACTGGGCCATCAATCCTTTGTCAGCTATTGAGGCCTGAAGAGGAAAACTGTCAACTAATCCAAATTCTATTTCCTTCCATCTAGCCTTATATTCCCTATTACACCAATATAACAGAGGGGTTATCTGTGAGGCATAAAAATAATTTCTCAGGCAAGGAAGAACCATACCTCCTCCTTCCTTCCCTAACTGTAAGGTGTTATATCGAATTCTAGGTTTCCTTCCTTGCCAAATGAAGCAGGAAATCCATTTGTCCCATTCCCTGAATTGATTTGACTGGGGTTTCAACATATAACTTCAAGCCCACATTACCCAAAACCTAATGGCCTGGCAGAGAGTTCAGTCAACATCTCAAGGGTCTCATGAAGAAAGTGCAAGATGGACGAGAAGATTTCCACAAAAGTCTGATGATTTACAGAAGTGTGCCACTGAAGAATGGTGCATGAAAACCTATTGACACCGAAGGTAAAAGGGAAGGAGAAACTAAAACAGTATCACGACAAGACTGCAAAATGCCTGCCAGTCCTGAAGCCTGAAGCTCAAGTACGAATCCAAGATTCTGGCACATAGTCCATGCAAGGATATGTACAAGAGGAAATTGCACCATATTCCTATGAGACCCAGGTGGAGCAAAGAACTTCTTTGAGAAGGAACTCTATGGATCTACAAACACAAGCTCCAACCCATAGCTGTGAAGTGTTACCTGTCAGTACACCAAAGGGGCCAGCAGATATAAAGAATAAACTTGTTGACCAGAATTCTCAGAAAGACCCAATTGTTAATGCACCAATTTCAAACAATACACATAGCAGACCAAAAAGGATCATTAAACTACCTCCAAGACTGATTGAAAATTTTTGAGTGAATAAGGGACTGTATTTGCTCATTATAACTGAAGTTAGTGTGAATATCTTTGCTAGAAAGCACTATTGTTTTTTGTAGGTTTATGAGGGTGTAGTATTGTGTTTGTTTGCTTTAAAGGGAGAAGATCTGTTATTTCGTGTGTATATGTAATAAGAACTTCAGTTCCCAGTATGCAATGCAGGCGTTTACCCAGAATCAGAGGTGATGCTGGGGAACGGGGAGCATGTGCTAAACTGTGGAACTCAAAGCCCGTAACTATATCCTGTTAATAAAATGTTTTAGCATTTAAACCCATGCAAAGTTTGTCTTTTATCAAGAACATATATAACATTTGTCAAATGCCTTGCTAAAGTCCATGTAGTCAACATCTACTGCCTTGCCTTCGTCAACTTTCCTGGTAACTTCTTCAAAAAACTCTGAGATTGGTTTGACATGACCTACCACACACAGAACCATGCTGACTACCCCTAATCAGTACCTGTCTATTCAAATACTTTTATATCCAGTCCGTTAGAATACTTTCCAATAACTTTCTCACTATTGATGTCAGGCTCACCAGCCTATAATTTCCTGGCTTATTCTTAGAGCCTTTCTTAAACGACAGAACAAAATTAGCTGTCCTCCCATCCCCCAGCATCTTGCCTGTGGCTAAGGATGTTTTAAAAATCTCTGCTAGTGCCCCTGAAATTCCTGCACTTGCCTACATAAGAGTGGAGGGAACACCTTGTCAAGCCCTGGGGATCTATCCACCCTAATTTGCCTCAAGACTGCAGCCACCTCCACTTTTGTAATCTGAATAGGGCCCATGAACTTGCTGATGCCCTGCCTCACTTCTAAAGACTATATGTCTATCTCCTGAGTAAATATAGATGCAAAAAATTTATTTAATATCTCCCCCATCTCTTTCGGATCCACACATTGGCTCAGATCTTCCAGAGGACCAATTTTATCCCTTGTTATCCTTTTGCTATTAATATTTCTGTAGAAGCTCCAAGGATTCTTCTTCACGTTCTCTGCTAGGGCAACCTCATGCCTTCTTTTAGCCCACCTGGCTTCCTTCTTAAGTGTTCTCTTGCATTTCTTACACTCCTCAAGTACCTCATTTGTTCCTGCCTGCCAGGCACCTCCTTCATTTTCTTAACCAAGACATCAATATCTTATTTTTATTCTTTCTTCCTTTTCTTCTAATATTTGTACATCTGTGCACTTGTAATGCCACTGTCACACTGTAATTTCCTTTGGGATTAATGAAGTATTGATGAAAGTATTGAGGGCTGTAGGTATCCCTAGGTAATTTCCAAGGTAAGGACACGTTTGGCACAGCTTTGTGGCCCAAAGGGCCTGTATTATGCTGTAGGTTTTTCTATGTTTCTATGTTCTATGTATCTATCTACCCATTTAAGATCTCTCAAAAAAAACAAGTTTCCCTCAACCTAATATCCTTAACTTTTATTCTGACAAGAACATACAGACTCTGTACTCTTAAAATTTCACTTTTGAAGGTCTCTCACTTACCAATTACACCTTTGCCAGCAAACAACCTGTCCCACTTGCCAGATCCTTTCTGATACCATCAAAATTGGCTTTTCCACAATTTAAAATCTCAAACTGCGGAGCAGACCTATCCTTTTCCTTAATTACTTTGAAACTAACGGCATTATGATTACTAGTTGCAAAGTGTTCTCCTACACAAACTTCTGTCACCTGCTCTGTCTCATTCTTTAAAGGAGATCTAGTATTGCACTTTCTCCAGTTGGGACTTCTACAGAATGTACTGATCGAGGAAATTTTCCTGAATACAATTAACAAACTCTTTCCCATTCATCTCTTTTACAGTATTGGAGTCCCAGTTAATATGTATAAAGCTAAAATCACCTATTACCACACTCTTATGTTCCTTTCAACAGTCTGCAAGCTCACTAGAAACGTGCTGCTTTTAATCCCATGGACTGTTGGGTGGTTTATGATATAATCCCATTAACATGGTCATACCTTTCTTATTCCTCAGTTCTATCCATAAAGCCTTGCTAGACAAGCTCCCCAGTCTGTCCTGACTAAATGCTGCTGTGACATGTTCCCTGACTCCTACTGCCGCCCCATCCCCTGTAGTGTATTTAATATTTCAGTAATAGTTGAGTAATATTGTCAATATATTGTTTGATTAAGTATTCTTTATTAACACAATTTTTTATGGGTTATATGTAAAAACAAGTGCATAAATGGCATATGTCATTACACCACCATGTCATATGTGAATGCCTCACAAAAGACAATCTAAGTAGACAAAACATATCCTGGTTTGTTCAAGGTGTTCGCGCTTAAAAAAACGCATGCACATGTTTCCTTGGAAGGGACAGAGATAGCCAAGTTTTAAAAAAAGGCAGAAAACTGATGAAATTATCAAGCAACATGTATAGCTACGGGCTCATAAAGAGCGAGTACCAAGTAAAGATAATAATAAGAATCATAGTAATAATAAATATAGCAAATTCAATACACACATGTAAAGGGTTTCTTCTTTCATGTTGCTTGCTAAGGCTAATAAAATGGCTTCTCTGTAGTGTTATAATAAAATGGCTTTTTTGTAATGTTAATTGCTGAGGTAAGGGGTTCTCTGTAGCAGCATGTTTGGGTTATAATTACTGATAACAGGACTTGTATTCATTTGCTAACCAATTGGGATAGATGTTATTCTTTCTTGTGTGTCTGTAAGCTGTTGTTTGTACGGGATTTGGGTGAGAATGCACCATGGGGAAGAAGAGAGAAGACGCATCCGAAGAGATGCTGTGACCCGGTGAGTGGAGCGAACCCTGAGCAGGGGCTCGGGACCCAGCAGAGTTTGAAGGAAATTGACTGGTGGAAAAAGAATACCAGATTTTGTGAGCTCCAACGAATTATTTGCGCACAGAACTTATAAATATACTGATTTGGCGCCTTTATTTTATTTGTTTCTGCTAACCCATCACCAAGAAATAATTATGAAGTGTAATCATTGACTTTCCTATTGTGTACTGTCTGATATTTTATGTCGTGGGCTTGTACCTGGGTGCAATCATACAGTGTCCACACCAACACAATTACAGAGTTGGCGGGGTCAACGCCAGTTTACCCTTTGCTGAACGGCAGTCAAGTGGGGCATAGTCGCTACATACACTATACCTATATAAATGTACACTTTTGGCATAATATCTTGGTCCAAAACCGATCTGGAAAATTTACAAAGAAAATTAAGAACTAAAATGACAAATTTTAGAAAACATTATGTACACTTCAATGCACTTGGATTATTACTACCTAGGATAGAAGGGGGAAGAGGAATAACAGACACTAAAAATCTACACAACAGTCAGATAAATGTCTGAGTATATACTTGCGTCAACAAAAACAGGTTTCAGCACTCCACGCAAGCATATGCCATTCTGATAAAAAGTACACACCAAAGTTCAAAGTAAATTTCATTATCAAAGTACATACACGTCACCGTATACAACCCTGAGATTCTTTTTCTATGGGCATACTTAGCAAATCTATAGAACAGTAGCTGTAAACTGTAAACATCAGATACAATAAACTGTAAACAAACTGCAAATGCAGATGTAAATACTGTAAAAGGCAATAAACTTAAATGAGTGCACAGCCCAGAAAAATGAAGAAATTATCATTATTGAAGAAAAGGTTAACCAATGGTTGAGCATGACCCTCCGTGAAGACATCCACACAATCTGAACAGACAAAATGTTGACAAGGAAGCGATGAATGCCTCGCTCAGAGTTGGAGACATCACCCCAGAAACAGAAGGGTTCCCTGTGGCAGTACAGGGCCAGATGGCTGACACAAAAAAAATCAAAAATACTTAATAAAAGACCAACAAATTCAAGATGATAAATGTAGAAAATGCCAAAGAAAACCAGAAACAATCAAAGATATTACAGGATCCTGTAGCAGTTTAACACAATCTAATTATTTACACAGGCAAAATCAAGTGGCAAACATCATTCATCAAAATCTTGCTTTAATATAGAAACAGAGAAAAGAAACCATTCCTTATTATAAATACAAGCCTGATCCAGTTTTAGAGTCAGAATACCACAAATTACATTATGACCGATCTGTTATTATGGACAGGACAATCCATACTATCCGTCTGGACATAATAATACAGGACAAACAAGCAAGAAAAACTTACTTAATAGATATAGCCATTCCAAACACACAAAACTTGCAGAAATCAATAAGTGAAAGACACCAGAAACATGCTGAATTAAAAGAGGACTTTAGAACATGAACAGGTTGTACATTGACCCAATAGTAATATCAAAGCCTGTCCAGTTCCTTATACCATCCGTGATAAAGTAGCCAGTGAGCGAGATCATATGGAGGCTGAACGAATTTTTTTCCAGCTTGAACGGACAATGCCAGTGGTTCCAGTAGCCAAGAAGAATGGGTCTATCATGATCTGTGGTGATTTTAAGGTCACCGTCAACCCAGGACTAAAAGTAGATCAATACTCGATGTCCAGAATACACGCCCGATGTCAGCGTATAACATCATTTACACCATTGGGCACAGGAGTACATTCAGCCAGAGACTCATCCCACCGGGATGCAGCACTGAGCATCATGGGAAGTCATTCCTGCCTGTGGCCATCAAACTTTGCAGCTCCTCCCTTGGAGGGTCGGACACCCTGGGCCAATGGGCTGATCCTGGACTTATTTCCATCTGGCATGGTTTACATATTATTATTTGATTGTTTGTGGTTTTGTATTACTCTGGTTTGTACTCTGTTCTTGGTTGGGGCAACCGTAATGAAACCCATTTTCCCTCGGGATCAATAAAGTATGTCTATCTATCTATCTATAGAATAGAAGATACCTTTACAAAAGTTTCTGGAAGGAGGTGAACTTAGCTGAGGCCAACCTGGAGATGGGGATGGAAGAAAATTCCAAAGCATTTCTCACAATAGACACTCACAGTGGACTTTTGGAGCGACATCTACACCTGTACTCTGGCAGAAAGTGATGGACCAGGAGCTGCAAGACTGCTCAGGCACTCAGTGTTACCTGGATGACATCATTGTTTCTAGTGAGGATCACAAGGAACATCTCCAAAATCTGAAGACAATGATAACAAATTGGAAAATTATGGTCTTGGAGCACAATGTATCATCTGCAAATTCTTTAAACCAAACATCACATGCAGTGTTCACACCATTGATGCACAAAGGTTACACAAATGTGCTAAGCAAATTCAAACTGTGGTGGATGTCCCAAAGCCAAAGAATGTGTCACAGTTGCAGTCCCTTTTGAGGATTTGTCTATTACTACAACAGGTCTCTTCCAATCCTGGCTACTGTGCTCTATCCTTAAACTCACTACAGATTGAGAAGAAATGGCAATGGACAAAGCAGAGTGAGCTGGCTTTCCAAAAGGCAAAGGAAATCAGAATCAGCATCCGAATCAGAATCAGGTGTCATGAAAATTTGTTAACTTAGCAGCAGCAGTTCAATACAATACATAATATAGAAGAAAAAAATAATAATATATAAATAAGTAAATCTTATTCGGTATACTTTATATGGTATACATATATTGAATAGGTTAAAAATCGTGCAAAAAACAAAAATGAATATATTAAAAAGAAATGAGGTAGTGTCGAAGGGTTCAATGTGCATTTAGGAATCGGATGGCAGAGGGCAAGAAGCTGTTTCTGAATTGCTGAGTGTGTGCCATCAGGCTTCTGTACCTCCTACCAAATGATAACAGTGAGAAAAGGGCACGCCCTTGGTGCTAGGTCCTTAATAATTGGCGCTGACCTTCTGAGACACAGCTCTTTGAAGATGTCCCGGGTAATTTGTAGGCTAGTGCCCAAGATGGAGCTGAATAAATTTACAACTCTCTGCAGCTTTGTTCGGTCCTGTGCAGTAGCCCCTCCATACCAGACAGTGATGCAGTCTGTCAGAATGCTCTCCACGGTACAACTATAAAAGTTTTTGAGTGTATTTGTTGACATACGAAATCTCTTCAAACTCCTAATAAAGTATGGCCCCTGTCTTGCCTTCCTTATAGCTGCATCAATATGTTGGGACCAGGTTAGATCCTCAGAGATCTTGACACCCAGGAACTTGAAAATGCTCACTCTCACCACTTCTGATCCCTCTGTGAGGATTGGTATGTGTTCCTTCGTCTTACTGTTCTGGAAGTCCACAATCAGCTCTTTCACCCTACTGACGTTGAGTGCCAGGGTGTTACTGTGGCACCACTCCACTAGTTGGCATATCTCACTCCAGTACACCCTCTCGACACCACCTGATATTCTACCAACAATGGTTGTATCATCAGAAAACTTATAGATGGTACTGTATTTAAGCTATGCCTATCCACACAGTCATGGGTATATAGAGAGTAGAGCAGTGGGCTAAGCACACACCCCACCAGTGTTGATCGTCAGTGAGAAGGAGATGTTATCACCGATCCACACAGATTGTGGCCTTCCGGTTAGGAAGTTGAGGATCCAATTGCAGAGGGAGGTACAGAGACCCAGGTTCTGTAACTGCTCAATCGGGATTATAGGAATGATGGTATTAAATGCTGAGCTTTAGTCCATGGACAGCATCCTGATGTGGGTGTTTGTGTTGTCCAGGTGGTCTAAAGCCGCATGGAGATCCATTAAGTTTGCATCGGCCATCTGTCAATGGTGACATCAGATGCTGTGCTCACACATTCTGATCCATTTTGTCCAGTGAAGCATGCCTTATGGTAAATGTAGATGCAGTCATGTCACATGAGTGTTGAAAATGAAACTCCCTCCCCCCCCCCCCCCCCACAGCCTTTGCAGCACATTCCCTTGCTAAAATTCACCCAGGTTGACAGAGAGGCCTTAAGTCTGGTTTGGGGTGTAAAGTGTTTCAAGCAGTATTTGTATGGGAAAGAGTTTACTGATCATCAACCTCTGGTGTCCCTTTTCAGTCCCAGAAGGGTGTTCCACTAACATCAGCAGTTTGAATGCAGAGATGGGCTCTGTTTCTTGGAGGGCACAATTATAAGATTAAATTCAAGAGGACAACTCATCATGGAAATGCTGATGGATTGTCCTGTTTACCCTTGGAAAAGGAAATATAAGAAAAATTTACAAAAGAGGTTACTTCTCTTGATGTATTTTCTCTAATGCAAATTGAAATTCACTATTCTGGGCGAAGTGATCCAAAGACAAACCAGAAAAGGCTCCATACTCTCTCAGGGCTACATGGCCACTCAGAATGGCCGGTATGTGTCGCAGAAATACTAGTTCCCTCATTTTTACCAGCGCCGGGATGAACTTGGTTTTGATGGGGTTGCCTTACATGGGGATTGCCTTAAAGTTGTTGTACGTCAAGCTGAGAGCTAAAGTGTTGGAGGAGCTATGTCAACAAGGCATGGTCAAAATGAAAGCATTGGTTTGAAGCTATTTCTGGTGCCCTGGGATAGATCAGCAGACCGAGCATTTTGCCACGTATTGTTCAGAATGGCAACGTCCATAAGATGCCAAAAGCAGTGCCTCTCCAACCCTGGGAATGGCCTGCATTGCCCTGGCAGAGTAACCCCCTTGTCAGGAGAGACATTATTCCACCAGATTAAGAAATCCTCCACGGCAATTAAATCCTTTGGCCTTAATGGGACAACTTAAAATTTACCATGTTGTGGATATATATATATGGAGCAATATGTTAGATATTTGAGATACATTCTATATTGAGCTGGAATTTATAGCTAAGCAGGGAGGAGTTTAGTGTATTTAATATTTCAGTAGTATTTGAGCAAAATTGTAAATACATTGATTAAGCATTTTGATTGTTTACATAATTCATTACAGGTTTCATGTATGATGTACATGTAGCATACGTCATTACACCATTACGTCATAAGTGAGCGCCTCACTAAAGAAAATCTACACAGAAAAAACATATCCTGGCTGCTGTGTTTTTTCTTTTGGTTAGGTTCTGGAGTTACAAAACATAACACCCTCCTTTAATTACCCCCTCCCCGCTCTATCACATCTAAAATAACGGAACCCCAGACACATTTAGATAGACACCGTACATACAGGAATGGAGTGATGTGAACCATATGTATAGGCAGGAGAGTTTAGTTTAGGTTGACATCAGGGTCGATGCAGACATGATGAACTATAATGACTGTACCTGAGCTGCACTGATTTGTGTACGGAGGTCCATTTTAAATCAAATGGTGCATTCTACTTCTAAAATTAACACACAACAAAAATTTGAAAGTTCTAAAACTTCATAACATGGAGCTTAGAAAAATAGAGGGCTATAGGTGAGCCTAGTAATTTCTAAGGTAGGGACATGTTCGGCACAACTTTGTGGGCCGAAGGGCCTGTATTGTGCTGTAGGTTTTCTATGTTTCTATGTAAAAGCATTAAGACCATAAGTCCATAAGACAAAGGAGCAGAAGACGGCCATTCGGCCCATCGAATCTGCTCCGCCATTTTATCATGAGCTGATCCATTCTCCCATTTAGTCCCACTCCCCTGCCTTCTCACCATAACCTTTGGTGCCCTGGCTACTCAGATACCTATCAGTCTCTGAATAGTGTTGATTCGAAGGTGTTTAATTTTAAAATGTAGACTCTGTTAATCTTCTGTTAATGGTTGTTCAGTTTTGCTAAACTAGAATACGCAGCATGTTCTCACGCTTTCACTCATTTACAGGATATCTGAAAATGACATACATTCAATTATCTAAAACGTCGTGCATTTGAAGAGTCCCGCATCTGGTTTAACCTTCAGTCCAAATGTGGTCTGGGGACCAGATGCTGGGCAATCAGGATTTTTTAGGAACACAAGAGATTCTGCAGATGCTGTAAATCCAGAGCAACAAACACAAAATGCTGGAGGAACGCAGTAGGTGAGGCAGAGTCTATGGAAATTTATAAACATTTGACATTTCGGGCCGAGACTCTTCATGGAGGGTCTCGGTCCGAAAGGCCGACAAGTACTTTCAAGGTAAATGAATCATAAGGATCTACAAACAACTGGATGTCGGATTGTGGAAAATTAGAAGCAGTTTGGAGACAATGAGAGAATTCCTTTTCCGAGGGCACTGCGCCTTTAAACCTGCGTTGGCCGGTGTGTCGGCGGCGCATGCGTATTAGACGTTTGCTCTGAGCGTTGCTGCGGCCGCAGCACTGAGCCTGGTGGAGGAGGCAAAGAACAGGGTGCCGACCGTGGCACTGCCGCCGCCACCGCCACCACCATGTCCTGCAGCCTGCTGCATTTCTGCTCCTTCCAGGATCTCAGGGTCATCCACAATTTCCTCTTCCCGCGACAGAAGGAGGAAGCGAAGGCCGGCGGTAGGTGACGTCTTCTTGCATGGGGATCGAGGGGCCGGGCTCGGCGTCTGGGAAAGGGGTTTAGAGCCTGCGAGACAGAACTGAGCTGACATCTTCCCCCTGAGTTGGCAGGCTGGGGGTTCACGCCCCAGTTATGACTTGAGCTGCTTGCCTTTGCTGGCACCCCATTACCCAGTGAGCGCCGCCTGTCAGAGCGTCATTTCACAGAGCTGCTCGTGTGAAAGGCCCCCAAACACTTGCTGACATTTCCGGGCTGTTGATGATTTCCACATTGCTGTTTGTTGGGGTTTGCTGCATGCAAAGGCTTTGTGATCTCTATTCTTGTATTAAAGGTTGCCAATAAAGGTTTTATTTCCCATTGGAGAAACTGGAGATGGAGAAGAGGAAGAGCTCTATTGCTCAAACATCTTGTGATGTAATCATGCAGTTTATGGTGAAATCAAAACCTTTGGGCCTTGTTTTGATCAGGTCTACATTTGGATTACTTCTGCAGACCATTCTACGTCTGCTCATTCAGAATCAGGTTTAATATCACCGCCATATGTCGTGAAATTTCTTAACTTAGAGGCAGCAAAACAATGACATACATGATAAATAACTATAGAGAACAAACCCGAGTCACATTAAGTTTATGAATGTCTCTTAAATATATAAGTTAAAATAATTAGTGCAGAAACAGAAATAAAAAAGTAGAGGTAGTGTTCATGGGTTCAATGTCCGTTTAGAAATCGGATGGCAGAGGGGAAGAAACTGTTCCTGAATCGTTGAGTGTGTGTCTTCAGGCTTCTATACTTCCTCCCTGACAGTAACAGTGTGAAGAGGACATGTCCTGGGTGGTGGGGATCCTTGATAATGGACGCTGCCTTCCTAAGGCACCGCTCTTTGCAGATGTCTTGGATACTACGGAGGCTAGTACCCATGATGGAGCTAACTAATTTTACAAATTTTTGCAACTTACTTCGATCTTGTGCACTAGCCCTCCCCCCCACCCGTACCAGACGGCAGTGCAACCAGCCAGAATGCTCTCCATAGTAGAAGTTTTCTAGTGTTTTAGTTGACAAACCAAATCTCCTCAAACTCCTAATGAAATATAGCCACTGTCTTGTATTCTATTTATAGCTGCATCAATATGTTGTGTCCAGGTTAGGTCCTCAAGGATTTTGACACCCAGAAACTTGAAATTGCTTATTCTCGCTTCTGATCTCTCTGTGAGGATTGATTTGTGTTTCCTTGTCTTACCAGGGGTGTTTCCTTCACTGTGAACATGTACCCTGAATGCAATTGTTCTACTTAGTTTACATCCTCACTTGCCCCAGTGGGTTCAGTCACTCTCCAGGATGGTGTTGTCTCATCTGACATTTAGCCCACAGTAGGAGTCTGCAAAAAAAAAACTTGGAGATCAGAGTGGCTGAGGGTGGCAGGGTGGATGACATAGTAGCAGAATTCGGCTACTCGGCCCATCATCTGCTCTGCCAGACGTGTTGATCCTGGGTGTAGCGCACAAGATACTGTTGTATTTAGCCGATCATGGGTGCAGACTTGTTGATGCTACTTTGATTGCCAGTAGCAGAGGCAATCTGCCAACAAGAGAGTCAGGAGATACAGCTGGCCCCTGGAGCTCAATGTTGCTGCTGGTTCTTTGGGCCAGCAATGCAATGTGTCATGAGATTGGCTAACTGCTCTGGGCAGACAGTCGTTGCAGTGCAAACAACTGAATGGTTATTTACTAAGTACTGTATTTGTTTATCATACAGGAAATTACCTTGAAATTAGTATGCACTGGCAGTGCTGATTGTTGATGATCTTAAATGAACAATTGTTTTGATGGGAATGGTTTGGTGTTTAGTACATGAAAAGTAAAAACTTAAAATGAATGCAGTGTGATCTAACCCTTTAATTTTGGGTAAAAATTGCAAAAAAAAAATTCATTTACTACAGTAAATAATTACAGTGTGGAATGTTGGCAAAAGCTTGTCAAATTTTCTTTTGAGGGAGTACGGGTATCTAAAGCATGTCAGTTGCCCCTATATTTACAGTGCCTTGAAAAAGTATTCAGCCCTCATAACTATTTTCACGTTTTACTGTCTCATTTTTCAAATTTAAAATGCATTGAAATATGATTTTTGATCTAATTTACAAAACATTGTGCATTATGCCAAATCAAAAGAAAAATTCCAAAACCTGTCAACAATTTACTAAAAATTTTAAAAAATCAAAATTGTGAGGCTGAAAAAGGATTTATCCCCTCTATATTTACTACACTAACTTCCCTCAGGTGCAATAGTATATATTACTGTACCAGCTCATGTAATTTGTTAATGCAGGAAACTGGAGGATCACCTGTTTTTAATGAATTCATAAGAATAAATACCCCCTCTCTCTGTGAATCTAGACCAAATCAAAATGAGGACAAAAGAGCATTCCAGCCAAGTCGGGGAAATGATAATAGAGAAGAACAAATCTGAGGAGGGTGCAAGACCATCTGAAAGGCACTGAACATACTTAGGAGCTCAGTGCAGTCCATTGTGAAAAAGCGGGAAAAATATGAAACCACAGACACCCTACCTAGGTCAGGCTGCCCTCTAAACTTAGTTGCCAGAGAAGAATGGCACTTGTAAGATAGGCTACTGTGACACCAACAGTCACTCTGAGTGAGCTACAGAAGTCAGTGGCTGCATCTGGAGATGAAGTTCATGGCTTCACAATCTCAAATGTTTTGCACAAAATAGGTATTTATGGAAGAGTGGCAAGGAAGAAGCCCTGGCTTAAAAAATGCATAATTTTGCCTGTAAAGATTTTGCAAAGTGTCACTTAGAAGGTAATATATGGAAGAGGGTCTTGTGGTCGGATGAGACTAAAGTGGAACTTTTTAGCCTCAACACTAAGTAGTACGTGTAGTGTAACTCTAATACTGTACATCAGCCAAGTAACACCATCCCTACTATAAAGTATGGTGGAGGTAGCATCATACTCTGGGGATGCTTTTCAGCAACAGTGACTGGAAACCTGGTCAGGATTGATGGGAAGGTGAATGCTGCTAGATACACAGAAGATCCTGCTAGCCTCTGCCAGAGCAAGCATGGAGTGATTTCAAATGAAGAAAATTGATGTCCTTGAGTGGCCCAATTCAAGTTTTGACCTTAACCCAATCGAACGTTTCTGGCAAGACCGCAAGATTGCTGTCCACCGCCGCTCCCCAACTAACCTGGCACAGCTTGAGCAATTTTGCAAGGTGGAATGGGCAAATCTTACTCCATTGTGTTGTACAAAACTAATAAAGACTTTTCCAAAAGGACTACAGGCTGAAATAGCTGTGAGAGGTGGTTCAGCTAAGTACTGAGCGAAGGGGTGGGGGTGAATCCTTTTGAACTGCTGACATTTTTAGTTTTTGAAGTTTTAATTTTTCATGCTTTTCAATTTTCTCTGTTTTTTTTTGGGTTCTACTGTGAAAAAAGAAGCATGTGATTCACAAATAAAAATTCTCAGTTAAATTGATCAAAATCCCTGGATTTAGTACTCATTTATGTGAACAAAGGGTTGGGGGCTGAATACTTTACAAGGCATTGTATTTAGATTCTTGTATACATAAAGTAAATGCTGACATGTTAATGGAGCAAGGTGCTTCAAGTTGTAAGTCTAAGGTATGCGTTAAGAATGCAGGACAAGGTCATACAGATCCTCAAACGCTGCTCCAGCTTTTCAAGACTGACCCTCTACCTACTCCAGTTTCTTGCTAGATTCCAGTCTTTGCTGGATTCATCTAACTAAATAGTTTGGCATTTGCAGTTCTCCCAAAGATTCATTAAAAAGGATCTTAATCTCAGTCCTAAAGAGTCAATTACTTATCGAAAAAGAGTAAGAGTTTGCCCCTCAGGGCAAAATCCCATGGTGTAGGTTGGCTATTTTGGACCGAGGTGAACAGAAATATTTTTTCGTGTGAGTGTTGCAAGATGATGCCTCCTGGTAATTGACTCTCTAGTTGGAGAAAACAGATTCTTGATATTAATCCTGAGACCTTCTAAGCATCTTGTATGTGTCAAGATCACCCTCATTCTTCTAAATTCCATTGATTGTCAGCCAGTTTTAATTTCTAAGAATAAAGCAACTTTTCATCCCAGAAATCAAGTAAATTGTGTTTCACGATCCACAGAACCTTTATAAATGGGTAAATTAGTTTATTATTATCAATACTGAGGTACAGTGGAAAAACTTATCTTGCAGACCATCCATACACTCATTACATTACAATTATATTACAACAGTGCATTAAAGTAGCACAACGTAAAACCCATGTGGAATAGTGTTACAGTTACCAAGAATTTGTAATTGTATACAATAAGATACAAGGCCAAAATGAGGTTGATTGTGAGGTCAAGAGTCAATCTTACCATAGAAACATAGAAATGTAGAAAATAGGTGCAGGAGTAGGCCATTCGGCCCTTCGAGCCTGCACAGCCATTTATTATGATCATGGCTGATCATCCAACTCAGAACCCTGCACCAGCCTTCCCTCCATACCCCCTGATCCCCGTAGCCACAAGGGCCATATCTAACTCCCTCTTAAATATAGCCAATGAACTGGCCTCAACTGTTTCCTGTGGCAGAGAGTTCCACAGATTCACCACTCTCTGTGTGAAGAAGTTTTTCCTAATTCCTAACCACAATATGCTGGAGGAACTCAGCAGGTCGGGCAGCATCCGTGGAAACGATCAGTCAACGTTTCGGGCCAGAACCCTTTGTCAGGACTGAAGAGGGAAGGGGCAGAGGCCCTATAAAGAACGTGGGGGGAGGGTGGGAAAGAGAAGACTGGTAGGTTCCAGGTGAATAACCATTAAGGGGAAAGATAAAGGGGGAGGGGATAGGCAGGAAAGGTGAAGCAGGAATAGTGGAAAGCACAATGGGTAGTAGAAGGAGGCAGAACTATGAGGGAGGTAGTAGGCAGCTGGGGGAGGGGGCAGAGTGAAACTGGGATAGGGGAAGGGAGCGGGAGGGAATTACCGGAAGTTGGAGAATTCAGTGTTCATACCAAGGGGCTGGAGACTACCTAGACGGTATATGAGGTGTTGCTCCTCCAACCTGAGTTTAGCCTCATCATGGCAGTAGAGGAGGCCATGTATGGACATATCTGAATGGGAATGTGAAGCAGAGTTAAAGTGGGTGGCAACCAGGAGATCCTGTCTGTTGTGGCGGATGGAGCAGAGGTGCTCGACGAAGCGGTCCCCCAATCTGTGTCGGGTTTCACCGATGTAGAGGAGGCCGCACCAGGAGCACCGGATGCAATAGATCAGCGGTCCCCAACCACCGGGCCGTGAAGAAACGATATGAGTCAGCTGTACCTTTCCTCATTCCCTGTCATGCACTGTTGAACTTGAACATAGGGTTGCTAACTGTCCTATATTTGCCGGGACATCCCGTATATTGGGTTAAACTGGTTTGTCCCATACGGGACCGCCCTTGTCCCGTATTTCCCCCGCTAAGGTAGAGCGTTCCTATGAAAGCTTTCGTGCCGAAATGGCGTAAAGCAAAGAAGCAATTACCATTAATTTATATGGGAAAAATTTTTGTGTGTTCCCAGGCAGGAAGTAACCTACCAAATCATACCAAATAACACATAAAACCTAAAATAACACTAACATATAGTAAAAGCAGGAATTATATGATAAATACACAGCCTATATAAAGTAGAAATAATATATGTATAGCATAGTCGTGAAGATTAAGCCAAAACCGATTTGTGGAGAAAGAAAATCGGCACGTACGCACATGCACACACAGGTGCCCATGCAAAGCTTCATGGCCATAGTAGTCTTACTCGGGGTAAACACAAGTGTCCTGTCAACACACACAAAAAATGCTGGTGAACGCAGCAGGCCAGGCAGCATCTATAGGAAGAGGTACTGTTGACGTTTCGGGCCGGGATCCTTCGTCAGGATTTGACTGCTACTTTTGTCCCTTATTTGGGAGTGAGAAAGTTGGCAACCCTAACTGTAAAAGACATGTTGAGGTGAGTTTAACCCTACTTGAACACCCCCCCCGCCCCCCGATCGGCCGGTCCGCAAGAATATTGTCAATATTAAACCGGTCCGCGGTGCAAAATAGGTTGGGGACCCTGGCAAAAGATGACCCCAACAGACTCACAAGTGAAGTGTTGCCTCACCTGGAAGGACTGTTTGGGGCCCTGAATGGTGGCAAGAGAGGAGGTGCAGGGACAGGTGTAGCACTTACACTTACAGGGATGAGTGCTGGGTGGGAGATCCGTGGGGAGGGACGTGTGGATCAGGGAGTCGTGGAGGGACCGATCCCTGCGGAAAGAGGAGAGGGGTGGAGAGGGAAAGATGTGCTTAGTGGTGGGGTCCTGTTGAAGGTGGCGGAAGTTGTGGAGGATAATGTGCTGGATCCGGAGGCTGGTAGGGTGGTAGGTGAGGACAAGGGGAACTCTGTCCCTGTTGTGGTGGCGGGAGGACGGGGTGAGGGCCGAAGTGCGGGAAATGGAGGAGATGGGGGTGAGGGCCGAAGTGCGGGAAATGGAGGAGATGTGGGTGAGGGCATCATTGATGACGGCAGCAGGGAAACTGCGAAATTCCCAGCCTGGTTCCTGTAAGGATCCAGTTTTACTTACCTGTTTCTCTGCTATACTGTCCATACAAGTCCTTCTGCGGTATCTTCCTCACATTTACTATTCCTATGGCACCATTCCCTCCTAGACATCGAACTCCTCTTCTCTTTGCAGTTTCCCATTCAACCTCTCTCCCTTATTGTAACCCTCCCCACTATTGCTCCTTCAGATGAGGCAGCAATCTGTTTGTAATATATCTAGTTTATGCAGATACTGCCTTCACTGCTTAAAGTGAAACCAAATGCTGGTTAGGTAACCACTTTGCAGAAAACCTCTATTTAATGCTGAAAGGGGGAATATATTCTCTATTCCACTCCCATGCTTGCTTGTCTTTGGCTTCTTGCATTGTTTCAATGTAACAGTTCATTCAAAGAACAGTGCCTTATGACTTGCTGAGCATGACTAGCATTTGTTTTTGGTTTGCAATATTTTATTTCCAGCTTCTGAAGCAAAAAAGACTGCTTTAGGAGCTCAGTGGTTTAGGCAGTATCTGTGGAGACGGAGGGATAGATGCTTGAGACAGGGTCTCAGTATAAGATGTTGACTATGCCTTTGTCCCCGGAGATGTTCCCTAATCCACTGAGTTCCTCAAGCTGTTTTATGTTAGGTTTGAGTTTCCTTTCTTTTCAATATGTTGGGGCTTATGCATTATTGAATTCCACAATAGTGAACCTTGAATAGAAGTTTCTCTGACCTACCTTCTGCCACTGTTTAAACATGTTGAAATAAGTGGTGTTCAATTTTTAGGCATGATTATTAGTGCATCTTTGAGCGATGCTCATACCACCAGTGGACGTATTATGGTTAAACATCCATTGACCCAAAGTCTAAAGAGGTAAAAATTTTGCTGCTAAGTCTGAATTCCGTTCTAGGATTTGGATGTTAGATACAAGGGCCTAGGTTTCTGTATAGTATCAACTAAATAACCTACAAAGTATCAGAAATTGAGCATGTCGTCCTTCAGAACTGTTCTGCCGCTTAACAATATCATGGCTTGTTTTCAAAGTCGATGTTATTTCTACTGTTGATCCCCACATACCTGAATCCTATGCAATCTAAAATCTCTATTCTTGAAGAACAACTTGCTCATGTGAATCTAAGGTTGATAGTAGTTTATTTCTAAAGCGGTTTGATTGGGGCATGACTGCGCAAGCACTTGGGCGTCAGCCAGTGAGAACAACGAGAAGAATTTAAAAGGAAATCGTTATTTCTTCAGTGGTTTGATCGGGGCGCGACTGTGCAAATGCGTGGATGTCAGCCAGTTAGAACAGCGAGAAGAGTTTAAAAGGAGACAGCTTTATAGAGCAGGCACGGGAGTAGAGGGAGACAGAGTAGGAAGGCTTTGGCTCAGCGGGACTTCGGTGATAATGGGTCGAGGCGAGGTAGGTTGCCTGTGTAGAATACAGACAGGAAGAATGTGTGTGAGGCCAGTGTTCTGTGCTTGGTGTCAGATGTGGGAAGTCCGGGAGACTCACAGCCTCCTGGACGGCCACATCTGCACCAGGTGTGTCAAGCTGCAGCTCCTCAGGGACCGCATTAGGGAACTGGAGATGCAGCTCAATGACTTTCGTCTGGTCAGGGAAAGTGAGAAGGTGATAGAGAGGAGCTATAGGCAGGTAGGATACCTGGGCCTCAGGAGACAGATAAGTGGGTAACAGTCAGGAGAGGGAAGGGCAAGAGTCAGATGCTAGAGACCACCCCTGTGACTGTACCCCTTGACAATAAGTACTCCTGCTTGGGTATTGTTTGGGGTGGGGTGGGGGGGACAGCCTACCTGGGGGAAGCAACAGTGGCCATGCCTCTGGCACAGAGTCTGGCCCTGTGGCTCAGAAGGGTAGGGAAAAGAAGAAGATGGCAGCAGTGATAGGGGACTCTATAGTGAGGGGCGTCAGACAGGTGATTCTGTGGATGCAGGAAAGAAGCATGGATGGTAGTTTGCCTCCCAGGTGCCAGGTCCGGGATGTTTCTGATGGCGTCCACTATATCCTGAAGTGGGAAGAACAGCCAGAGCTCGCGTCCATGATATCCTGAAATGGGAAGAACAGCCAGAGGTCATGGTACATTTTGGTACCAACGTCATAAGCAGGAAAAGGGAGGAGGTCCTGAAAACAGACTACAGGTAGTTAGGAAGGAAGTTGAGAAGCAGGACCTCAAAGGTAGTAATCTCAGGATTACTGCCTGTGTCACGTGACAGTGCAGTTTGAAATAGAGTGAGGTGGAGGATAAATTCGTGGCTGAGGGATTGGAGCTGGGGTAGGGATTCAGATTTCTGGAACATTGAGACCTCTCTTTGGAGCAGGAATGACCTGTACAAAAAGGACAGGTTGCACTTGAATCCCAGTGGGAGCAATATCCTGGCGGGGAGGTTTGCTAAGGCTATTGGGGAGAGTTTAAACTAGGATTGTGGGGGGGGGGGTGGGAACCAAACTAAAGAGACCGGGGAAGAGGCGGTTGGCTCACAGATAGAGAAAGCTTGGAGACAGTGCAAGAGGGAGGATAGGCAGGTGATAAAGAAGGGAAGCGCTCATACCGATGGTTTGAGATGTGTCTATTTTAATGCAAGGAGTATTATGAACAAAGCGGATGAGCTTAGAGTGTGCATCAGTTCTTGGAGCTATGATGTTGTGGCCATTACAGAGACTTTCATGGCTCAGGGGCAGGAATAGTTACTTCAAGTGCCAGGCTTTAGATGTTTCAGAAAGAACAGGGAGGGAGGCAAAAGAGGTGGGGGCATGACACTGCAGATCACAGATAGTGTCACGACTACGGAGTCTCTGTGGGTGGAAGTTAGAAACAGGAAGAGGTCAATAACTCTACTGGGTGTTTTTTATAGACTACCCAGTAGTAACAGGGACATCGAAGAACAGACAGGGAGATAGATTCTGGAAAGGTGTAATAATAACAGGGTTGTCGTGGTGGGATATTTTAATTTCCCAGATATCAATTGGCATGTCCCTAGAGCGAGGGGTTTAGATGGGGTGGAGTTTGTTAGGTGTGTTCAGGAAGGTTTCTTGACACAATATGTAGATAAGCCTACAAGAGGAGAGGCTGTACTTGATTTGGTATTGGGAAATGAACCTTGTCACATGTCAGATCTCTCAGTGGGAGAGCGTTTTGGAAATAGTGATCACAATTCTATCTTCTTTACCATAGCTTTGGAGAGGGATAGGAACAGAGAAGTTAGGAAAGTGTTTAATTGGAGTAAGTGGAAATATGAGGCTATCAGGCAAGAACTTGGAAGCATAAATTGGGAACAGATGTTCTCAGGGAAATGTATGGAGAAATGTGACAAATGTTCAGGTGATATTTCCGTGGAGTACTGCATAGGTACGTTCCAATGAGACAAGGAAAGGATGGTAAGGTACAGGAACCGTGGTGTACAAAGGCTGTTGTAAATCAAGTCAAGAAGAAAAGAAGAGCTTACGAAAGGTTAAAAAAAATAGGTAATGATAGAGATCTCGAAAATCATAAGGCTGGCAGGAAGGAGCTTAAGAAAGAAATTAGGAGAGCCAGAAGAGGCCATGAGAAGGTTTTGGCTGACAGGATTAAGGAAAACCCCAAGGCATTCTACAAGTATGTGAAGAGCAAGAGGATAAGATGTGATAGAATAGGACCAATCAAGTGTGACAGTGGAAAAGTGTGTATGAAACCAGAGGAGATAGTGGAGGTACTTAATGAGTACCTTGCTTCAGTATTCACTATGGAAAAGGATCTTGGTGATTGTAGTGATGACTTGCAGTGGACTGAAAAGCTTGAGCACGTAAATATTAAGAAAGAGGATGTGCTGGAGCTTTTGGAAAGCATCAAGTTGGATAAGTCACCGGGACTGGATGAGATGCACCCCAGGCTACTGTGGGAGGCAAGGGAGGAGATTGCTGAGCCTCTGGCAATGATCTTTGCATCATCAATTGGGACGGGAGAGGTTCTGGAGGATTGGAGGGTTGCAGATGTTGTTCCATTATTCAAGAAAAGGAGTATAGATAGCCCAGGAAATTATAGACCAGTGAGTCTTTCTTCAGTGGTTGGTAAGTTGATGGAGAAGATCCTGAGTGGCAGGATTTATGAACATTTGGAGAGGCATAGTACGATTAGGAATCGTCAGCATGGGTTTGTCAAAGGCAGGTCAGGCTTTATGAGCCTGATTGAATTTTTTGAGGATGTGACTAAACACATTGATGAAAGTAGAGCTGTAGATATAGTGTATATGGATTTCAGCAAGGCATTTTGATAAGGTATCCCATGCAAGGCTTATTGAGAAAGTAAGGAGGCATGGGATCCAAGGGGAGATTGCTTTGTGGATCCAGAACTGGCTTGCCCACAGAAGGCAAAGAGTGGTTATAGACGGGTCATATTCTGCATGGAGGTCGGTCACCAGTGGTGTGCCTCAGGATCTGTTCTGGGACCACTATTCTTCGTGATTTTTATAAATGATCTCGATGAGGAAGTGGAGGGATGGGTTAGTAAATTTGCAGATGACACAAAGGTTGGGGGTGTTGTGGATAGTGTGGAGGGCTGTCAGAGGTTACAGCGGGACATTGTTAGGATGCAAAACTGGGCTGAGAAGTGGCAGATGGCATTCAACCAAATTAAGTGTGAGGTGGTTCATTTTGGTAGTCAAATATGATGGCAGAATAAAGTGTTAATGGTAAGACTCTTGGCAGTGTGGAGGATCAGAGGGATCTTGGGGTCCGAGTCCATAGGACACTCAAAGTTGCTGTGCAGGGTGACACTGTGTTTAAGAAAGCATACGGTACATTGGCTGTCATCAATTGTGGGATTGAGTTAGCAGCCAAGAAGTAATGTAGGACCCTGGTCAGACCCCACTTGGAGGACTATGCTCATTCTGGTCACCTCACTACAGGAAGGATGTGGAAACCATCTAAAGGATGTAGAGAAGATTTACAAGGATGTTGCCTGGATTGGGGAAGCATGCCTTATGAGAATAGGGTGAGTGAACTCGGCCTTATTTCCTTTGAGTGAAGGAGGATGAGAGGTGACCTGCTCTCAAGACCAGACTGTGCAACAGTTTCTTCCCCCAAGCCATCAGACTCCTTAATACCCAGAGACTGGACAGACATCTGCATCATTTATTATTATATTATTATATGGAGACTACCTAGACGGTATATGAGGTGTTGCTCCTCCATCCTGAGTTTAGTCTCATCATGGCAGTAGAGGAGGCCATGTATGGACATATCTGAATGGGAATGGGAAGCAGAGTTGAAGTGGGTGGCTACCGGGAGATCCTGTCTTTGACACCTTGTCTAGGTAGTCTCCAGCCCCTTGGTATGAACATAGAATTCTCCAACTTCCAGTAATTCCCTCCCCCTCCCTTCCTGTATCCCTATTTCACTCTGCCCCCTCCCCCAGCTGCCTATCACCTCCCTCATGGTTCCGCCTCCTTCTACTACCCATTGTTTTCCAGCTTATCACCTCCCTGCTTCCCCTCCCCCACCCCTTTGTCTTTCAAATTACTGGTTTTTCAACTGAACCTACCAGCCTTCTACTTCCAACCCTCCCCCACCTTCTTTATAGGGCCTCTGCCCCTTCTCTCTTCAGTCCTGACGAAAGGTTCCGGCCCGAAACACTGACTCATCGTTTCCACGGATGCTGCCTGACCTGCTGAGTTCCTCCAGCGTGTTGTGAGTCTATTAGTAGTTATTGATGGAGGAATTCAGTGTATGTTGCTATGTTCTTTTGATTGACTGTAAATGAACAAAATCAGCGCAGGCACCTATCTAGATAATGGACTGCCTTCATACAATGCAAGTGACAATTGCATCCTCCAAGCCTTCATTTTCATTGTAACATTCAAGATGATTGTTGATACCTGCAAATTCTTCATGGAACCTAACTTGTTGAAGTACTAAAATGCTGGAGGAACTTGGCAGGCCAGGCAGCGACTATGGAAAAGAGCAAACAGTGGATGTTTTGGGCCGAGACCCTTCATCGGGACTGAATTTATTGTCAGTATCTGCAGATTTTCTCTGGTTTGTGAAGTAGTGAAATCTTTTTATCACTCCTGGCCATTTCTGGCATCTCCAAGCCTGAATGCTTGAAATCTCACTGAGCAAAACAGTTTTGAATTGTCTTACCGCTTATTTCTCACCAACTATCAGTGACAAAAATCACTGCTTTTTTAACACAAGTGCTTGCAACTGATGCTATTTTAAAAACTGTTTGTTATAAACACCGTGTAGTGTCTAATGGCATATAATTGCACATGACGAGTTAAAAACTGTTCGGCAACAGTCTCCTGCCCCAATTAAGTGGCATAGTATCCCAAATAAATGAGGGGAACTCTGCCTATTTTCTGTTTTTGTTATTTAAGGGTTGTCCAAAGTAAGTGGATGCGCTAATTAACCAATAGCCCAGTTAACTGGAATGCACTTTATTTGTAATATGCAGTGTTTAAACCAATTTGTTTCAGTTCAAATTTTAACTATGATTTTACTTTTTTTTTGTATAGATAAAGAACACAGCTGGGAAGATGAAGATTGGGGAGTGTGGGATGACGGTGAATTGAAAGAAACTGTAAGACATAATAAGCAGTTGTTGATTTTTCAATGAGATCATAAAAATGAATTGACCTGAGATAAAATGTGTTTGGGATATGCTACAGCAAAATAAGATTTGTAATAAGAGATAGATCATTTGTTCATACTATCTTGGCTATTGATTTATAGAAGGAAGGGTAGAATGATTTGACAGAACAGAAAGAGAGTTGCACAGGTCCAATGAGAAAAGATAAATGAAGGATACAAGAAAGTGGCATAAAGCATTCACAACCCAGACCAAAGAACAGATAAAATAATTTAGCAAAAACATACAAGTATACAACTAGGGAAAGTAAAGAATTCATTATAAATAAATGAATAAACAAATACAAAGCACAACTTTCATCCAAGAGGAAATCCTGTTTAAGTGAAGAATCTTGTATGCACATCAGTCGTTTGGTGGTTATTAATGGTAATAGATCTGATGTGAGCTACTTACTTACAAAGTCCAACAAGGATGTGTTCTGCAAAGATCTAGGTTGTACAATTTCTTTATAAGTAATAGACACGTAACCAAGCAGGAATTTTTCCTGGATGGACGTTGTGCTTTGTTTTGTCCATGTCCGATCTATTGGTGTAGATAAAATCTGAAGATAACTTGTCCTCACAAAAGGCATACTTTTGTCATATTTACTCCTTGATGCCCTTTGGCTTCTGTTTTTTTTTAAGGGTACGATGATCAACTACTGGGAAGGACAACTGGAGAAGGAAGACACTTAGAGAGTGATCCCTACGGAAAGCAGAGTGAGGGAGGAGTAGGAAAGGAAAGATGTGGTTAGGGGTAGGAACCCGTTGTAGATGGCTGACATTGCTTACTTGGTCTTGCCAATCACCAGCCAGCTTTTACAAGTTCCCCTCTCTCAATCTTCTTATTCTGACCTCCTTTCCAAACCCGATGAAGGGTCTCGGCCAGAAATGTCAACTTATTCACTTACACATTTGCTACCTGACAATGAAAATTAGTCTAAATGGAATCTGAAAAATAGCAGATTTGCTATGCTGTTATGTTTGCAAGAAAAGATTGAGAAAATATGATATTGTTTGTGCTCAAGTTCCTTTTCTAATGGGTTTAAGAACCTCTCCATTGAATATTTTGCTGTACTTGTATGATAGTTTGAAGTTTAGCTATCACTGCAAGCAAAGCTTTGAGTACTTAATAGTGATAGCACAGGGCAGTTGACATCTTAGTCCATGTGTATTTTTTAAATCTGTGTCTGAGTATTCATTCTAAGTTCACTTAAAGTTGAATTATTACAATTGGGTTTAATTGTTGACTTAAAATTTTACTTTGTAATGTATCTTCCCTGTTAAATTCGTAAGACTGATAATTGTTTTTTAATGCATGCATTTGCATTTACTTGCCCATACAAATCTATTTCTTGATTATATTGGTTCTCTTTTATGGTTAGATCTAAAACCAAATGTATGGATAACAATATCCTCAATTTTTAATGTTTATTGAATCCACATTAAACCCAGTAAACCCACATTATTATTTGATCTATTTTCATGCATAGTTGAAAATGTGATTTACATTTGTGTACAATGTATTTATAATCCTATTCTTGCTTTAAGAATTTAATTTTTTGATACCTCGGCCATTGTGTTTGCCTAAGGCAGGAGTCCCCAACCTTTTTTTATTATTGACAAACGGCACCTAATCAATTAGCTTGTTTATTTCGGCATTTTTCTTAAAGATGTGCTGGGTGTGTTCCGGCTACCGCTGCATTCTTCGCAGCCCAGAGGCTGGGGACCACTGAATTATAAGCCACTTATAAGTCAATAGCATAACATTTTAAGTAACGTTTGGATATTAAACACACAGCGCATATTTTCCTTGTATGAACATATAAAATCATTGCAACACACCAATATCGCTGAATCAGTGGGAGCCCTGGGCTTGTTTTCCTGCAACAAGACAGTCCCATCGAGGGGTGATGGGAGACAGCGATACTCGAAGGGGGTTCCTTATGTCCAGTCTATTCTGCAATTTAGTTTTCATTGCATTCAATGTAGAAAACTCTGCTTTGCAGCGATATGATGTTGAAAATGGAAGCAACGTTTTCAGTGTTTTCGTGGCTATCTCAGGATATTCAACCTTGACTTCTTTGATCCAGAATGCTGGCAGAGATGTTATGTCAAACATACTTTTCAGCCCACCGTCATTTGCAAGCTCGAGGAGTTGAACTTTTTCCCGCACTGACATGGAAGATTCACCGGAAGCATTCACAAATGAGTCACGGACCCATTCCTTTGCACGTCTTGCGTCACTGATGACCTCGTGTGCGTAATGACCTCGTGTGCGTTAAAGTTCAACAGTGGGCGTGATGGAATGAGGAGAGGTGCAGCTGACTCGTATCGTTTCATATCGCCAAATCATATCGTTTCCTCACGGCCCGGTAGCACATGCTTTGTGGCCCGGTGGTTGGGGACCACTGGCCTAAGGTATTGTTGCTCATCTGGTGTAACTAATTTACTGGTTGCTTGTTTGGATGTGTCAATAATCACTTGAAACTATCAAGAACAGCTATTTTGAAACTATTTAGTATTTTTCCCACCTCTTCCCCCCCCCGCCCCCACCATCCCATTAGATTGCTATCAATTCATTTACCTCTTGTTTTAAAATTTGTTGTAGAAGGAAGATAACTCTCCAAGTAAGGCACCAGCTGTATCATGGTTACAAGACTGTGTGATATCATTGTCGCCGACTAATGACCTAATGGTGATGGCAAGGGACCAGAAAGCTGTATTCCTAGTGCGTAAGTGATATTCCTTCTGTGAAATGTGATCAAGTCTAGGTTTAAAAATGTATATACTGTTTTCATTGTTACTAATTTGCTAAAGTATGAAACTAGTTGAGAAATTTGTAGATGCTGGAAATATGGAATAATATACACCTAGAAATATTGTTTTTTTGTACCTTTAGAGGCTATCAGAATAATAATTTTGTTGTTTTCTAGCTCTGTGCTAGCTTAACTATTTGCATTTTTATCTTTTCAATTTTAATACAAGGTCCTGAACCTCAAATGTTACTCAGATGGTGTCTGACCTGAATATTATCATCATTTTTTGCTTCAGTACATAGAACAGTACAGCATAGAAACAGCCCCACAATAGCTCTGCCAAGCTTGATGTCAAACCAAACAAATCCGTTCTGCCTACAGTTGTGTCTATCGAAAAGTTACCTGCTTCCATTAACATGTCTGTTAGTGCATTCCAGGCACCCGAACTCTATGTGCATTTATATTAAGAAAAACTATTTCTGCATATCTCCTTTAACTTTTCTCCTCCTCACCTTGAATCTGTGTCCTGTGGTATTTGACATTTCTACACTGGGAAAAGGATTCTAATTGTCTACTATATCTCTGCCACTCAATGTTATAAACTTCTATCAGGTCCCCTGAGCCTCATGCTTCAGAGAAAACAAGCCAAGTTTGTCCAAGGTCTCATAGCAAATATCCTCTATCCAAGATAGCGTCCTGATAAACCTCTTCTGAACCTTTTCTAAAGCATCCACATTCTTCTGAAGGGGCAACTAGAAATGCACCCTTCAAATGTGACCTAACCAGTTTTATATTTCTGCAAGATGACTTTCTGACTGTTGCACTCATTGTTTCAACCAGTGAAGGCAGGCATGCCAAATACAGCCTTTATCATTCCATCTTCTTGTGTTGCCACTTAGAGGGAGCTTTGGACCAAGATGCATCAATGCTTTTAAGGGTCATGTCATTAACTGTATACTTTCACCTTGTATTTGACCTCCCACGTGTATCATGTCTCACTTGACCAGATTAAGCTCTTTCTGATGTTTCTCTGCCTAAGTTTGTGCCTGATCTATATCCTGTTGTATCCTTTGACAACCTTCTTTACTATGTGCAACTCTACCAATTTTTGTGTTACTCAAAACTTGTTTAAAATGATATAAATATTACATTAGTGAAAGTGCTGCTTGTAAATTTAAAACTTGAAAGCTTCAAGAAATAAAATAATTTCAAATTTGAATGTTCACTTTTTTAATATTTGTCTTTTAGCAAAATGGAAGAATAATGAAAAAGGTAAAAATGAAATGCAATATTGTGTTACCTGGAGTGGTTCCTTGAATGTTGAAGAAGGGTGAGTGTTCATTGACAAGAATTCTGGATTTAATTTTTGTACTTTTGATGACTGTGTTCAGTTGAATCAATCATTTGCAAAAGCTGTATGGATGTTGCAAAATTAAAAAAAAAATACAGGTGCTGGTCTTCTGGACTAATTCAGGTTCTGGTGATGTTCATTCACCTGAAGCTTTCAGTCTCTTTTATTTCCTCCACAGAAGCTACTTCAGCTGTTAAGTATTTTCTGCATTTTCAGTTTTATTTTTGTGTGCAAGTGATTCTTTGAAAGGAATCTTGGGTTGAGTAAGAACTTGTTCACTTACCATTAAACAACCTGTAAATCAGCTTATCGTCAGTCACACTGCTGTATATGGGAGACAATGAATATTAGTACCATAAACTTAGCAATGTAGTAGATACAGCAGAATACTTGCATCAATTTTAGCAGTGGTTTCTTACTCCTGCCTTTGCATCAGCTTTCAGATTCTGTAATTTTAATTTGTATTAGGCTGCTATTTGGTTAGAGATAGAGTTATGGAAAGCCAGCAGCTTAGAAAGTGGAGGAAACATTTTTGATATGTCTTAAAAAAGATTACTAATTGCAGTTTAATACTTTGTGGATCATAAGTTAGCTAAAGGTGTAGTTTTCTGTAAGGTAGTCATACGACACATTGAATGATTTACTGGATAATAGGAATGATCGCATTAATTTTGTCATGCTTTATCGAATATCATCATAATGTATACCCAATTTAAATACAAACACTCTTTGTAATGAAAAATGTTATTTTTAAATTCCTTACGGTCTTCTGTAATTTCTTCCGAAGTACCGTAACTTTAAATTATGGAAAGTTAGGGTTTGGGAGAATGTGTAGTACTATAATTTGAGAAAAATAATAGAAAATTTCACATTATCTATTTTGTTTGAATTAGTTGACTTATTAGAGTATTAATATAGGGATTTTTCATCAGTAAAATTCTTCCACAAGTCCTTAGGATAGGATCAAGTGCCTGGGAGCGGGGAATGGAGTGCAGATAATCAGCCATGTAAGCAGAATAGCTCGTGCAAAATGTAAATAGTCACATCATCCACAACCCTGTGCTCAGGTCCCTGTCAAAAATTTTCAAATATAGATAGATAGATATACTTTATTAATCCCGAGGGAAATTTGGTTTTGTTACAGCTGCACCAACTAAGAATAGAGAGTAAATATAGCAATACAAAAACGCCCAACAATCAAACAACAAACTGCAAACTATGCCAGATGGAAAATAAGTCCAGGACCAGTCTATTGGCTCAGGGTGTCTGACCCTCCACGGGAGGAGCTGCATGTTCGATGGCCACAGGCAGGAACGAACTCCTGTGCCGCCCAGTGTTGTATCTTGGTCGAATGTGGCCGAAGTCCAACAGTAAGAAGTTCAATATCCAGTCTGCAAACACGTTCCTCGATCGTAATATACCCCGGATTGCACCATCCGTTGTTAGCCAGAACAGTAAGCACCCAACTCCTTTACGCTTACCGCTCTCAGTGCACTTCTGGTCAGCCTGAACGGTATTACCCACCAAACTCCTCTTCTCCAAAAGTCTCTGTTGTCTCGACTGGGTCCTCTTTCCTCGGCTTTGTGATCCCCCTCTGCATCCTCTGTGTGTTTTCCTCCGGATTTCAGCAGGGGTGTCCACCGCTCTGCTCGCTAAACCGGCCGGTATTTGCTGGTCCGTGGAATACACAATGCGACCTTGCTTCTGTCCCGCGTGTCGGGATGTAACCATTTCCAGCGCTAAAAACCCAAATAAAGCTCTCTCTACCAGCATGTTAGAGAGGGGGCAGCTTCGACGTGTTACTATGAGAAAAAAATACAAAAAATAATGTAAATTAAAAAGTAAGAAGATGAAAGTAAGAATAGATCGGAACGGCTGTACCAGGCTGCATGCACGACCGGCGCATGCACACTAGGTATTCAAACAGGTTTGCACTGCCTTAGTAGGGAATCTCAGTGATATTGTGCTTTTGCATTAGATTCAATGACAAGTCTATTATCAGCGTTTAGACATGAAATATGCTATGAACTGTTGACAAAACTTTGGAATTTCTACATTGTTGTAGAAATTCCTGAGTACCTGTTAGTTATATAGAGGAAACTATTGTTAATAGTAATGCGGCATGTCAACAGTTTTCCAGTCAAACCTGGCTAGTATCTGTTGAGAGTCTGAATTTCATAAGTCTTAGTAAATGAATAACTTGGTAAAGATGTACAGATATATTGCAATAACCTGTTAATTTCATGTAATTTGTAATTTTTGAACTGGGCTGTAATTGAGCTGTTAGCTACTTTTGATGTGGTTTCATTTTTCTTGTTTGAACTATTCTCCTTAATTGCCTATTGATGAAGTGGGGTTACAGTGGGACAGTTTTCAGTATTTTAAATTTGAGGGTGGTTTTTTATATAAAATGCCAAGTTTGTTTTTATAAATGCTGAACTTTGGTTGGCTAACTTCGCTGAACCATAACTTTACCTGTTGAATTCCTTGAGATTTATGAAATGCCATGGGTATTAGACATCTGATATGATTTCCTTTTTTTTTCAGTGAATGTGTCAGTAGTGCAATTTGCATACCGTTAGCAAGTCAGAAGAGGTAAGTATTTTTACTTTGAAGATCCTTGTGCAACTAATATTGGCAATACCAATGCTCATTCAGTTGCAGGCAAAGTTTGCTAATAGTAGTTCTGTACAACAAATATTTAAAGCCATTGTTATCTTTTGGTTGTTATTTAACACTTAATATCCTGTTTATTTCCTGTGATTTGTTATGATTGACTTAAAATATTGAGGTGTTATATCTGGCATTGGAAAACATATGTTGGCACATTTTATTCTCAAAATATGCTACACTTAATGAGAGTATTAATGGTCCAAAAATGCCATGTACACAAACTAAGTGGATTTTTCTATTTAGCATCCTTTTAATAAAACTTGTACATAATTCTAGTTGTCCTTTGTCATTTTTGGTAGGTAAGTTTTCTTGTTAACGTGATCTTTTGAAAATGATCTACCTTATTGGTTCAGCAATAATTATTTTCAAGCACCAAGTCCATATTATGGTTTTACTATTGGCTCTGCTAACTAGTAATATTCATTTAGTTCTGCACACTGTACTATTTTTGTTTTGAATTTGGCTCTTGCTGAATTAAATGAGCGGAATATATATTTGAGAACTATTGAGTTGAGTACACATCTTTGGGCTCTCCTTGATGTTTTTTGGTGTCGTTTTATTAAAGGTGGTTTTGGCCTCATCTTGTGATACTGCACATAATCAACTTCTATTGTTCGTTCCTATTTAAACAGAGAAAGTAATGATAAGATGAAATAAGTAAATAAACAAACAAACTTTATGAACTGCAACATTCCTTGAACTGTTTCATGATGGTAATCGGAAGGGAATTCATCATGCAAGATGGAAAGAATCAAGCAGTTCAAAATTTAAGAACCCAGTTTCATTTTTGAAATTTGTAAATTCTACCTTAACTCTATGACAGGGTTAAGAGTGCAAAGGACCAGGTTATATTCAACAATGAGATACCAAACAACTGAAGAAGTGATGAGAATTAAAGTGAATAATATAGGTTCAAGCAGCATGTATTAAACAGATAATGAATTCTACTGTACTAATTAAAAACTTTACTATATCCTCAAGTAACTGATGTAGGAAATTAACAATTAGAACATTGATATAGAAATCTATAACACATAGGCCTTCAGCCCACGTTGTTGTGCCGACCATATAAGCTACTCTAGAAGCTGCCTAGAATTTCCCCAGTGCATAGCTCTCTATCTTTCTAGGCTCCATGTACCTATCTAAGAGTCTCTTAAAAGACCCTATTGTATCCGCTTCCACCACTGTCACTGGCAGTGCATTCCATGCATCCACCACTCTCCGTGTGAAAAACTTACCCCTGACATCTCCTCTGTACTTACTTACAAGCACCACAAAACTATGCCCCCTCATGTTATCCATTTCAGTCCTGGGAAAAAGCCTCTGGCTATCCACATGATCAATGCCTCTCATCATTCTATACACTTCTAATCCTCTATTACTCCAAGGAGAAAAGGCCAAGTTCACTCAACCTATTCTCATAAAGCACACTGTCCAATCCAGAGAAAAGTAGAGTATCACAAACATCCCCTATTGAACCTCACAATAGCAAAATATTTGCTTTGAAGTTAGTCAAAACTAAAGCTTTTGCAACCACTTCTGGCAGAACTGCCAAGTGAATAATTAACCTTGTACATCCCCCACCTTCACAGAAGCCCATCGCCCATCTTCAGCCAATTCAATTAGTTACAGGTGTTACAAAGTTAAATTTGAGAGCAGTGGATTTGCCAGAGGTTACAGAGTCGAATATCCTGGTAGAAGTCTTGAGCTCTTGTGTTTCTAAACCTGTTGTTCAGTGTAACTGCCTCATGACCTTCCGGAAACTGCTCTAAGTGCTTGTCCAAAAGAGGAGAACATGCCTAATCTGGACTGTGCTGGAAATCACTGTCTAAGTGGTGGAATGGGGCATTTAACAGTGCTGTGAAGTGTTCTCAATCTCTGGTTACCTGTTTTACCAGGCACTCTCTGGATTCCATTAGATATTTTATTTTCCTGTTAACTTTATTCACATCTAATGACCAAACATGCACTGAAGAGCTGAATTTTGTGAGTGTTCTTAATCACCACCCTGCCCAATGGCTCACAGAAGCCAAGTGTGGCATCAAATAGACGAAGAACCTTTAGTGAGTTGCCGCAGTCCATCTTGAATGTGATACGCAATGCAATGGTGGTGGAGGGAATAAATACATGGAGGTGTCAGTCGGAGGATGTCAAACTGCTTGCGTATGGCTGGATTGTCACTCACCTAGGCCAGTGGTGAGTGTCCAGCTGAAAAATGCCTGTCTTCTGACCTGCTGCTATTAACACTTTTTATTTGGCTGAAGTTTTTGGCTAGTATTGATCCTAGTGTATTAATGGCAAATTCAGTAAATGTAATGATGTTAATATCAAGGTGATGGTTTTAATTGCTTTTCCTTTCTTTAAGGAAGAAGTCTTTTTTTTGTTCCTGTTGCCATATATTCATTCATCAAACCACCATGTAAAAACTTTATTAACCTTTGAAAGTCTACATATTCCATGCTCACAATATTCCCATTAGGAAAATAAGACATATAATCAAAATTTGTCAAAATAACAGGATTTTTTACAACATTAACCATGTTTACTTTATGCCACTTTACGATCATAAATGCTTATAGCAGAATAATCAGCAGCTGCCTACTTCCCCACCCCTGCCCCCACCGTTACTCCCCTGAGTAGAAAGAAACAGACAACAATAAAATTATTTTCCAACAATATACAAGAAAGTCTAAATATTTCTGTGCCAGTTGTTATGCTTGAGCTTGGAACTTAACTATACTGATGAAGAAGGATCTGTATTTGTATAGCATTTTGTGCAATCCTACTGCATCCTAAATAACTGAAGAGTGCTTTTTGTTTGAATTTTAATGATATTGAGTTATTTGAAACTTGGAGGACAACTTTCACCTGATTTTGATAATAATCTGAGAATATGTTTTAGCCATGTTGATTAATTGTCAGGTCAAGCCTTATTTTCTGTGTCCTGGTTATATATAAAGCAGGAATACACACAAAATGCTGGAGGAACTCAGCAGGCCAGGCAGCATCTACAGAAAAGAGTAATCAGTCAGCGTTTTGGGCTGAGTGCCCAGATGAAGGGTCTGGTCCCGAAATGTTGAAATTACTTTTCCACAGATGCTACCTGGCCTGCTGAGTTCCTCAGGCATTTTGTGTGTATTACTTTGATTTCCAGCATCTGTGGATTTTCTCTTATTTGTATGTAAAGCAGTATAAGATGCTCAGTGGTTAGATTAATAAAACGGTGCCTCCAAATGGATGGTTAGTGGATATCGGTCAAATGATAGATGAGCTACCTGTGAGTCAGTTGCCTTTTGTGTGTGAGTGAGTAAGAGATTGATTTTGATTTCACTAAATCCCTTTGATCAATAAATTGCCTAGTATGCAAAGTAACTCAGTGAACTTGGTGCTATTAAAGCTTAGCAGAGTGGAAAGTAGGTTGCTGCATTTTGCTAATCTGTCTCTTTTAATTATGTTTAGAGATATTGGCTAAAACAATTGATATTCTTCTCTCTACTGAATTGTTACCCAAAATCTTTAGTATCTCTGCTGTAGAAAACAGCTGGGCATTAACTCTCATCTGTAAGAGTCTGTGACAATGTTACATCCTTACTGTTCAGAACTATCATACAAAATTATTGTGCTAAATTTACATGATAGTTTTGAGAGTTAAAGAAACAGAATTGCCAAAGGTACATGTAGAGAGAGAATGTAGCCTAAAACATTGTCATTGGTTTTGATAAAACCTTATTGCAGTGCAGTTTAAGATTTAATTCTGAAAATACTGAATTTAATAACAATCTCTTTTACAATTGATAGAAGTTCCACAGGACGACCAGACTGGACATGTATAATTGTTGGTTTTACCTCGGGATATGTACGATTTTATACTGAGGTAATGTAATCATATGTTCAATTTGAGGAATTTTAATATTAACATAAAAATAATTATTCTGATGAAATACTTAAAGGAAATTTTCAATCATGTTGTGTAGAATGACATAGCCTGACTATGACTTGCATATACTGTGTTGCTTTTATACTCATCTCAAAGATAATATAACTTTGTGAATATGATGCTGATTTACCTGTTGCATGACTGAGCTTCATATTGTATAACAAAAAATTCCAAAAGGCTGTATTTATTCTAGGCTGATTCATTTGTGATCCAAAAATGCACAAGATATCGAAAGCCCGACAAAGTGGGAAGGTCAGTCATAGAATATAGAAGCTCAGTATGTTTGAGTCAGACATACAGTTCTGTGCAAAAATCTAAGGCACATGTAAAAACAAATTCTGTAAAACAAAGATACTTTCAAAAATAGTTAAATGAAAAGTTTCTAAATATCAAAAAATTATTATAAAGAGCAGTAAACTGTAAAAAAAAAACTAAATCAAGTTAATATTTGGTATGGCCTTTAAACCTGCATCAATTATCTTAGGTACGTCATGCAGTTTTGTAAGAAAATCAGCTGGTGGTAGTTCTAAGCATCTTGGAGTACTTGCCACAGTTCTTCTGCAGACTTTGGCTGTCCCGATTGCTTCTGTCTCTCCAGATAATCCCAGACAGCCTCAATGATGTTGAAATCAGTGCTTTGAGGAGACCATATTATCTGTTGCAGAACTCCTTGTTCTTCGTTTTGCTGAAGATAGTTATTTATGATAGTTGTTTATGTCATGTGTTTGGGGAGATTTGTCCTGCTGCAGAATGAAATTGGGACTGATCAAGCACTTTCCTGATGGTATTGCATGATGGATAGGAATCTGCTTGTACTTCTCGGCATTGAGGATTCCATTAATTCTGACCAGATCACCAACTCTATTTGTAGAAATGCAGCCCCAACCCTGCAAGGAACCTCTGCCATACTTCACTGTTGGCTGTGGACACTCATCCATGTAGTGCTCTCCGGCTCTTCTATGGACAAACTGCATCCCGTTTGAGCCAGAAATTTCATATTTTGACTTGTCTGTCAGAACACTTGCTGCCAATGTTCAGCACCCTAGTCCTTCTGTTTTTATGCTTAGGTGAGTCTCTTGGCTTTGTTTCTACTTTGGAGGAATGGCTTTTTGGCAGCAATTCTTCCATGAAGAGCACGTCTGACAGAACCTCTCTGGACTGTAGAGTGGTGTACTTGGGTTTAAGTGATTTTCTGTGAGTTCAGAGCTGATAGCAGTGCTGGACTTCTTCCAATTTAGAAGGGAAGTCAATTTGATGTATCTGTTGTCTGCTGTACTCAGTTTCCTTGGCTGACCACTGTGTTTCTGGATCTCAACCTTACCCATTTTTTTGCTTTTTCAGAAGAGCTTGGTCAGCATATCTTAAAACTCCTGTCTGCCACAAAATTTCTGCTTGGGAGTGACCTTGCAAATGCAGGATGACCACCTTGTGTCTTGTTGCTAGGCTCACCCTTGCCATGGTGTTAGAATTGATTATTTGAAGGTTAAACTGCCACATATGCCACACCCTTACCTCTTAGTTTGGTTGTTCTTCACCCAGTTTGAGTCCTTCTACACCCGTGTCTCTTTCAGTTAATCAGTTTAGTTCATTCAACTCATTATGTCGTTGATCATTAGCACCTGTTTGTTATCTTTGTTTAATCATGGACTGGGCTGTATATCTACCAAGAAATCAAAATTTTATTTGAAAAGTGTTCTATTACTTAATATGTTTTCTCTTTAGAAATTAATGCGCCTCCTTTTTTAGTTAAGGAAATCAGTTCCATGTTTAGCACTTCAGATATGCTGTCAGTTGTCTCCCAGTTTAGTATTTAACTTGTTTTGAAATTAATGCTATTACTCTTAGCTTTTTTTAAATAACTTGCAGTACTTGCATACCTCTGCAATTAATGCACTCAGGTATTCAGATTTATTTGCAATCTCAGAACTCTGCTATCTTCTGCCATATAGACCCATCAGAATCAGGTTTAATATTACTGAAATACGTCATGAAATTTGCTTTGCAGCAACTGTACAGTGCAATACATTAAAAATTCTTTAAAATACAATAAGAAATATACATAAAACTTAAATAATTGGTGCAAATAGTGAGGTTGTGTTCATGGGTTGATTCATTGTCCATTCAGAAATCTGATGGCAGAGGGGAAGAAACTGTTCCTAAAATGTTAAGTGTGTGTCTTCAGGCTCCTGTATGCTCTGTGATAGTAACAATATGAAGAATGCATGTCCTGGGTGATGGAACTCCTCAATGATGGATGCTGCTTATATGAGGCATTGCATTTTGAAGATGACCTCTGATGGGGAACTTTTTCCGATCTATTCAGTGGCTGCTCCATTCCAGATGGTGATGCTCTCCACAGTACATCTGTAGAAATTTGCTAGTCTTTGGTGATGTACCAAATCTGCTTAAATTCCAAATGAAATACGGTCACTGACATGCATTCTTTGTAATTACATCAAGATGTTGGGCCCAGGATTGATCTTCAGAGATGTTAACATTGAGGAACTTGAAACTACTCAGCCTTTCCACTGGGTCCATCCTTAAATCTCTTTGAACCAAGACATTTTATAATTGCACTGTTTAAATAATCATTTTTCTCACATTGTAGTCTATTTGCCACATCCTACAGTCACTCATTAACCTATTTAGTTGTAGATTCCTTGTGCCCTTTTAAATTTTCTTGTCTCCTTATGACAGCAATTTTAGCTGGCGCTTTGAAGAGACTCATTGTTTTTAAGTATATCTACGCTCAGTGGCTACTTTATTAGGTAGTCACTAATGTACTTCTGTATGTTCGAGTCTTCTGCTGCTGTAGCCCATACACTGTAAATTTCAATGTGTTGTGCATTCATAGATGCTCTTCTGCACACAACTGCTATAACATGAGGTTATTTGAGTTATTATCACCTTCCTGTCAACTTGAACCAGTCTGGCCATTTTCCTCTGACTTCTCATTAACAAGGCATTTTTGCCCATAGAACTGCTGCTCACTGAATTTGCTTTGTTTCTCACACCATCTTCTGTAAACTCTAGAGACGGTTGTGTATAAAAATACCAGTAGATCAGCAGTTTCTGAGATAGTCTAACCACTCCGTCTGGTACCAACTATCATCCCACAGTTGAAGTCGCTTAGATCACATTTCTTCCCCATTCTGATGTTTTGTCTGAAGAACAACTGAACTTCTTGACTATGTCTCCATGCTTTTATCCATTGAGTTGCTGCCACATGATTTGCTGATTAAATATTTGCATCAATGAGCAGGGGTACCTAATAAAGTAGCCACAGAGCGTACATTAAAAGAGCAATGAGCTAATAGATTTATATCAGTTTAAGTGCCATAACAGGCCAGCAACTGCAGATACTGTAGTTTTCATTGATTTCATACAAAATGTAGGAATCAGACATTAGGAGAAAACTTTAAGATTATCTAAATATGAATAATCCAGATTACTGGAGTTGGTACAGGATGATCTTTTCTTAACAGCCTTCTCAAAGTTATCCTTCAAATGAGCTGGATAATGGGAAAGCCAGTCACATGCTATTTCTGTTTAAAAGACATTAAATAGAGATGCACACACAACTCAGGATTCGTTGAATAGGAGGTTGCCCTGAAAAAATTGCAAGTAAGGAATGCACATTATAATAATAACTACAGTTGTGGTATGTGCTGAGTAGAGAAATTCAAAATGATTTGCATTATTATAGTTTTAGTTCAGAAAGAAAATTGATTACTTCCAAACAATACTGATTAAGGCGTTCTAATGCGGTTATCAAAGTAATTGGGGAAAATCTACTGAGGCAGAATAATGGCAGATGACATTTAATATAGGGTACAATGCATGAACTTCAACTTATTTTGTGACACAGCAGCCTGCTTAATTAGTCAGTGGTCCAACACCTGTAAATGATTTAAAGAAAGCTGCATGCACTTTTGTTGATTGGCCTTTAACATCTAACCATTCCAGCTTCCAGTTTGTTTTCCAGCCCATTTTTAGCTCTTTCCCTCTCTAATTCTCTTCATGAGACCTTTTCTTTCACCTTATTCCCTTTGCCAGCCTCTTCTTCTCCCTCTTTAATTTGCGTTGTTTTTGAAGCTCTTCATTATTCAGTTTATTTTTTTAAATCCATTTATTCCAACTACTGTTCTAACATTCCTTTACCTAAAGTTAAACTTCAGCTTGTATTCATCTCTTAAATCTTTATAATCCACTTTATCCCACTTATCTTCCTTCCATCATCTGAATAAACTATTTTCTCTCTGCTGTGTGAAGTAGTTTTGATTAACTGTTAATCGAGTTACATTGACTATATTTAAGCTGAAATCATAATTCACCTATAAATGCAAAAGCAGACATTAATAATGCCATTTTGTTATGGGAGAGAAATTTGGCATTTGTGATATTGGATTGATTCAGATATTGTATCCTTTTGTCCCAGTAAACTAATGCACATTCATAATAAAAGTATTGTATATTGGAGTACACAGTCAATAAATTGAAAAGACGGAAATGTACATAATTTGTTTAAATTCTACTTGCCTGTATACTATGAGCTGAGTTGTGCCATATCTGAACTGCTTTTCATAATTGCCCCCATGCTTTTCCTGTGGTAGCACTTTTTGTGGCCATAAGGGATCAATCGAGTTGGAGGCCTAGACGCTGCAGCAGCCCTGTTAGGTAGAACTGGTGAAGAATGGCCCTGCCTCCGGAGACCCTTTTTCCAACTCCTTTAACTGTTCTTTGATAAGCAATTATATTGCTTTCAGAATCCCAACCAGATGTAATACCACCAATATATGTCATGATATTTGTTAACTTTATGGCAACAGTGCAATTAAATATATGATGAATAAATATAGAGAAAAATGAGTTACATTAAGTATGTAAATGTATATTAAATAGTTAAGTTAAGCATAAGTAGTGCAAAATAACCAATAAAAAAAGTAGTGAGGTCAATGTCCATTTAGAAATCGGATGGCAGAGGGAAAAAAGCTGTTCCTGAATCATTGATTGTGTGCCTTTAGGCTTCTGCACCTCCTTCCTGATGGTAACAGTGTGAAGAGGGCATGTTCTGGGTGGTGGGGACATTGCCTTCCTAAGGCACCGCTCCATGAAGATGTCCTGAATACTGCGGAGGCTGGTACCCATGATAGAGCTAACTAATTTTACAAGTTTAGGCAGCTCATTTCGATATTGTGCAGTATCCCCCTCATACCAAATGGTGATGCAGCCAGTCAGAATGCTCTCTGTGGTACATTTGTAGAAGTTTTTGAGTGTTTTAGTTGACAAACGTAAACTTTTCAAACTCCTACTGAAATATAGCTGCTGTCTTGCCTTTATAGCTACATTAATATGTTGTGTCCAGGTTGGGTCCTCAAAGATATCAACACGCAGGAATGTGAAAGGAACTTTCTACATAATCCTGCTAAGCATGTGCTAAGATTAATGAAATGTATTACTGCTTAGTGTTTACTCAAACATTCAATTTAATTTAAATGTTATAAAATTTCCTGTTTTTTTTTACAGAATGGAGTTCTTCTTTTAGCACAACTTTTAAATGAAGACCCAGTTTTGCAATTGAAATGTCGAACTTATGAGATACCTAGGCATCCTGGTGTCACAGAGCAGGTAAGTAACAAGCATTGTTAGATGATGTAAAATGCTCTGAGTATTAAGCATTCATGCACGTTGTTGAATATAGATAATTCTCTTTTTAGTAATTTTTCTTTGGATGCTTGGCGTAGTGCACCCATCCTAGTAGTTCAGTATAAGTTTTGAAAAAAATGTTCAAATTACTTGGTTTGCACTTAGTAACTATTTTAAGTATGTAGAAGTAACATTTATTATCATATGTATAAGTACACGTATGCACAAGTGTTATACATAAATTATACACAATTTTTATAAAATGGAACCTGATTAGAACAAAAAAAGCCCATTTTAGTGCAAAATGTTGAAAGTGGCCAGAGTGTTGCTAAACTGTAGAGATTAGGGTTTTGCCAGTTGGTTCAAGAAGTAGCTGTTTTTGAAGCTTGTGGTGTGGGACTTCAGAATTCTGTACTTCTTTCTCAATGGTAGCTGTGAAAGGATAGCATTGGCTATATGGTGGGGATCTTTTGCAATGGATATTGCCGCCTTGAGGCAACATCTCCTGTAGATACTGCCGATGGTGGGAAGGAATGTTCCTAAAGTGGGCAGAGTCCGCTAATCTTTGAGCTCACTGTGGTCCTTGCTTTCAAAATGCCGTGCCAGACCATGATGCGACCAGTTAGGAGACTTTCAGCAGTACATCTGTAGAAAGTGAGTGTTCTGTGACAAGCTGAACCTCCTAAGAAAGTAAAGGTGCTGGGCTCAGGGCAAGTCACCAGCTATGTCAGCCTCCAGGAATTTAAAGCTTCCAATTTCCTCAATATAGTCCCATGCATTCACCATTCTTTTCTTCCTGATCGCAAGTCAGGTCTTTAGTTTTGCTGATGTTGAGTGAGTGGTTGTTATGGCACTGCTCAACCATGTGTCCTATCTTACTCTGGCAAGCTGACTCATTGCCAGCTGTGGTTCATCCAGCAGCAGTAATGTCATTGACATATTTGAAGTTGGTATTGAATCTGTGCTTCGCTACTCGGCCATGTTTGAATAAGGAATAGAGGAGGGGACTAAGTGCACGGCCTTGAGGTGCACCTGTGTTGGTGGTCACTGAGGAGAATACGCTACTAATCCTGAAGGTCTTCTGATGAGGAAATCAAGTATCCAGTTGCAGAGTGAGGGACAGAGACCCATGTCTGTTAGCTTGATGATGAATTGGGATGGGATGATTGTGTTGTATGTAAGGCTTTAATCAACAAACAGCAGCCTGAATGTGATCCAGTGCAGAAAGAATCACGTCTGCTGTTGAACTGTTGTGGCACTAACAAAGTTATGCAGATCCAGTTTACATATTAACAACCATCAGATTTCTACTGTAATAGTAGATTATTTTCTTTAATCAATGTATGTTTTGCGCCTACTATTGCATTCCATAACATATAGCAAAATATTCCTGGTACAGGATAGTAAATAATCTAGCCTCTGGGCACGAGAGAAACAGACCAAGTTTGGTGAAAATTTTAAGTAAATACCCACGGTTGATTCATTTTCTTCAAAACAAGATTGCATTGCTTGGAAGTGACACATGCCATATATAGAACCATAGAACCGTAGAAACTACAGCACAGAAACAGGCCCTTTGGCCCTTCTTGGCTGTGCCGAACTATTTTCTGCCTAGTCCCACTGACCTGCACACAGACCATATCCCTCCATACACCTCCCATCCATGTATCTGTCCAATTTATTCTTAAATGTTAAAAGAGAACCCGCATTTACCACCTCGTCTGCAGCTCATTCCATACTCCCACCACTCTCTGTGTGAAGTTCCCTTTAAACTTTTCCCCCCTCACCCTTAACCCATGTCCTCCGGTTTTTTTTCTCCCCTTGCCTCAGTGGAAAAAGCCTGCTTGCATTCACTCTATCTATACCCATCATAATTTTATATACCTCTATCAAATCTCCCCTCATTCTTCTACGCTCCAGGGAATAAAGTCCTAACCTATTCAACCTTTCTCTGTAACTGAGTTTCTCAAGTCCCGGCAACATCCTTGTAAACCTTCTCTGCACTTTTCAACCTTATTTATATCCTTCCTGTAATTTGGTGACCAAAACTGAACACAATACTCCAGATTCGGCCTCACCAATGCCTTATACAACCTCATCATAACATTCCAGCTTTTATACTCAATACTTCGATTAATAAAGGCCAATGTACCAAAAGCTCTCTTTACGACCCTATCTACCTGTGACGACACTTTTAGGGAATTTTGTATCTGTAGCCCCAGATCCCTCTGTTCCACTGCACTCCTCAGTGCCTTACTATTAACCCTGTATGTTCTACGTTGGTTTGTCCTTCCAACGTGCAATACCTCACACTTGTCAGTATTAAACTCCATCTGCTATTTTTCAGCCCATTTTTCCAGCTGGTCCAAGTCCCTCTGCAGGCTCTGAAAACCTTCCTCACTGTCTACTACACCTCCAATCTTTGTATCATCAGCAAACTTGCTGATCCAATTTACCACATTATCATCCAGATCATTGATATAGATGACAAATAACAATGGACCCAGCACTGATCCCTGTGTCACACCACTAGTCACAGGCCTCCACTCAGAGAAGCAATTCTCTACCACCACTCTCTGGCTTCTTCCATCGAGCCAATGTCTAATCCAATTTACCACCTCTCCATGTATACCTAGCGACTGAATTTTCCTAACTAACCTCCCATGCAGGACCTTGTCAAAGGCCTTACTGAAGTCCATGTAGACAATATCCACTGCCTTCCCTTCATCCACTTTCCTGGTAACCTCCTCGAAAAACTCCAACAGATTGGTCAAACATGACCTACCATGCTCAAAGCCATGTACACTCTCCCTAATAAGCCCCTGTCTATCCAAATGCTTGTAGATTCTGTCTCTTAGTACTCCCTCCAATAACTTACCTACTACCGACGTTAAACTCACCGGCCTATAATTTCCCGGATTACTTTTCGATCCTTTTTTAAACAACGGAACAACATGAGCCACTCTCCAATCCTCCGGCACCTCACTTGTAGACAGCGACATTTTAAATATTTCTGCCAGGGCCCCCGCAATTTCAACACTAGTCTCCTTCAAGGTCCTTCAAGCTATGTATTATACTCTGTTCTGGATAACAGTAACTTGGCTTGATTGCTAACTAGAATATGTAGAACTATTGAAGACGTATTTTATTTCAGCCTGCCGTGTATGTTCGTATCCATCTATTTCAAATAAACTGGCTTGTGGGGAGAAAATAATGAACTTTTGTGCTGTCTGTCTGCGGTAAAAATGTTTGAAAAGCATATTAATCACTATTAAAGAAGGAGCACAGTGATTCCTTGTATACAGCATATCTGCTTATTTGTTTTGGAATGGTTCTATGCAATCTTGTGTGAATATTTCCAGTGGGAAAATGTCAACAGCTTCTCAGCAACTTTTGGTTTGCAAAAGTTAACCATTGACTGCAAAGGTATTTTACCTTGTTACTTAAAAATGATTAGAATGAATAGGATCAGCTTTGTTTTGCCATCCCAGTGAGAGAATGGATTTGTAAGTGCTCTTATGTAAGTTTTCCAATTTGAGGAGTTGTTTTTTTTTTAATTGCTATGTATTATACTCTGTTCTGGATAACAGTAACTTGGCTTGATTGCTAACTAGAATTGTATTTTCCATTTCCTTCTTTCCCACCTCTTCTCCCTCTCTCCTTCCCACCCTCCATGAAGCATGAAGAACTGAGTATTTTATATCCATTTGCTCTTGTGACAATAGATGGATTCAGCCTCTTTCAGTCTCTTCGTGCCTGTCGAAACCAAGTAGCACGAGGTAATTTTTATTTATAAAGTATTTTAACCAGTAGAATTGTATCTACAGTAAGATTTTAAAATTACCTTCTGGGTTGTGTTTGAAAGGTTCATGCTAAGTTTATATTCTTGGCATAATTGAAGTTTTTGAGTTGTTATACTCAAGGTCTTTTGATTAATGTTCCATTAGTATGCTTCTGCAAAAACTTGATTTACAAGTTTCTCAAACTCTACAATAGTGATTTTCATATTCATAGTTAAGTAAGTTGAACCTACAATTTATAAAATAATTTTGTACAAATATTAGTTTGAATACAAAGTGTATGAAATACAGAAAAATAGAAATGATGTATGGATCTTTTTGACAGTGTGTTGAAAATGTAACATTGTGTGACAATATAACAAAACAATTATTCTGGCAGGATTATGACTCATTTTAAAAGCGTTATCATGCATTTACTTCATCACAATGTAAACCCTTTTATTTCAGTTTTGTAACTGAAGGATTTTTGAATGCTTTATTGTAATGTGCATGACTGTGTCTTCATGGTGTAACCACAAAGGTCAAGATTACTGCCCAATTAGCATGTTTAGGATTAACATTAGGCTGCTTTATTGTGGGGAGGGGTACTTGTGTATAGAGTAAGTATTTAACCATTGTAAGAAGGGAAGCTCTATTCATGGTTAGTTCAAAATCGTTCAACACCTTTAGTAACATCAGAACCTAACAATTAAGAGAAAGCCTACGGTCTTTTGAGTGTGCTGCGCCATACATTAAGATTATGGATGATTTGATTTTGGCTTCATCCAATTACGCATGGTTACTCTATTGTCCAAAATTAGTTCTTTGTAATCCAGACCAGTACTATGGGCATGCAGACCCATTCATCAGCGACATTCCTTAAACCACGAGTTAAAATGGTGATATTTGAAGATCATTGTAAAAGTTCAGTTCCATTCACAGCTCCTCAAGGAATGAAGCAGACGATTGTTGCACGTAGCAAGAACCAGATAATATTTCAATAGGGACTGTAAGTGGCAGGTAGCATTTGAAAAAATGCCAACACTGAACCATCTCCAACTAAGAAAGCCTAACCCACTTTGATATTTAATTGAGTTACTGTTGCCAAATCTATCATTATCTATCCTGTTAGAGATTGGGAGTGCAATGCAAATATGTTTGCTGCAAGAACAAATAAAAGATTGGGTAGAATGACATTCTGAACCCCGAAGCCATTCCATCACCGATAAGGTACAAGTTGGGTGTGTGTTTTCTCATGTTTGCATTTGACATAGACTGTGGCTATTTGGCCCGTTGAATCTATGCATGCTCTCAGCTTGATCTCCTATTTCACTTATTTTCCTGTAGCTTAGTCTCTCTCATGAATTCATTTACTCCTTCCTGATTGTCATCACACATGCACACTGATGATAACTAGCTAATTACCACCAGCATACTTTTGAAATATGCAAGGAAATGGGAATGCCCAGGTGAAATGCTTGTGGTCACAGGAGACTCTGCAATCTCCACACAGATTGCCTTGGAGGTTGGGATGAAATATGGGTTGCTGGAGCTGGGTTTCTTGTCAATTACTTCAAATTGTCTGTGATGGAGTACTTGCCACTTGCCTTGATGAGTGCAGGTCTAACAACTCAAGAAGCTTCACAGCAGCAGAGTGATTGGCACTCCAGTCACTGTACTTAACCTTGACTGTTTCCAAGACCATGTTTGCATGTGTCATCTGAATATGCACTGCATTTAGGTTACTGTAACAACATTTCCCAAACCGCTGACCTCTTGAAGGACAAGGGGAGTACGTGCATGGGAATATTATTACTTACAGGGTCCTGTCCAAGCTTGGAAATTATGTTGGTGTTTTCTTCATTGTCGCTGGACCTAAGTCTTAGGACCTGCCTGTCTGCATTATTATGGTGACTCCCTCCATCATCACCTTGAGGGTAATAAGGCAGTAAAAACAAGTATTGCCAGTAACAGTGGCATTCTGAGAAATGTACTTGAAAAGCAATGCATCAGACAGTTAAAACTCACTAATTTTGTGCTTCTTGCATTAACACATTTCTCAGTTTTTTTTTTGTAATCTAGTGTTGTTAATTTGGGCATTTTCAGCAATTTTTTTACTTGTATTATATACCATTCTCCTAATATGTGAACTTTGTAGGGTTAAAGTGTGCAAAATGGATAATTTTGGTCTGTTCCTCACAAACAACATAATTTGCTAACTTTTTTGCTGCTATGTATTTGTTTCATACAGCTGCAGCTTCGGGCGCTGAAACCGTGCAGCCTCCACCTTTAACATACAAAAAATGGGGTTTACAGGACACTGATATGATTGTGGACCATATAAGCGTAGGTAATATAAACATTTTTTCACATTAGAAGAAATTTGCAGAGGAATGACATTAAAAATAGTTTATTTCTGTGAGGAAGTATTAGATTTACTTTTTGGCACAAGTTGCAATAGTTTCTATAAATGGCACATGCATATCATTAACCAGCAAGAGAACTGAGCCCTGCAGAGGCTGTGGTTTAACTCGGACATCCAGCATAACATTGATAGAAGTTGTGGAGAGATCTGAAACATTAGTCTATTTGATTTGTAATGTTGATCAAGGATTTTAGTAAGGCATTTGACAAGGTTCCACACAGTAGGCTTATTCAGAAAGTCAGAAGGTATGGGATCCAGGGAAGTTTGGCTGGGTGGATTCTGAATTGGCTTGCCTGCACAAGGCAGAGGGTTGTGGTGGAGGGAGTACATTTGGATTGGAGGGTTGTGACTAGTGGTGTCCCACAAGGATCGGTTCTGGGACCTCTACTTTTCGTGATTTTTATTAACGACTTGGATGTGAGGGTAGAAGGGCGGGTTGACAAGTTTGCAGACAACACTAAGGTTGGTGGTGGTGTGGATAGGGTAGAGGATTGGCGAAGATTGCAGAGACACATTGATAGGTTGCAGAAGTGGGCTGAGAAGTGGCAGATGGAGTTCAACCCGGAGAAGTGTGAGGTGGTACACTTTGGAAGGATAAACTCCAAGGCAGAGTACAAGGTAAATGGCAGGATACTTGGTGGTGTGGAGGAGCAGAGGGATCTGGGGGTACATGTCCACAGATCCCTGAAAGTTGCCTCACAGGTAGATAGGGTAGTTAAGAAAGCTTATAGGGTGTTAGCTTTCATAAATCGAGGGTTAGAGTTTAACAGACGCGAGTTAATGATGCAGCTCTATAAAACTCTGGTTAGGCCACACTTGGAGTACTGTGTCCAGTTCTGGTCGCCTCACTATAGGAAGGATGTGGAAGCATTGGAAGGGGTACAGAGGAGATTTACCAGGATGCTGCCTGGTTTAGAGAGTATGCATTATGATTCAGAGAGTAAGGGAGCTAGGGCTTTACTCTTTGGAGAGAAGGAGGATGAGAGGAGACATGATAGAGGTGTACATGATAATAAGAGGAATAGATAGAGTGGACAGCCAGCATCTCTTCCCCAGGGCACCACTGTTCAATATAAGAGGACATGGCTTTAAGGTAAGGGGTGGGAAGTTCAAGGGGGATATTAGAGAAAGGTTTTTTTACTCAGAGAGTGGTTGGTGCGTGGAATGCACTGCCTGAGTCAGTGATGGAGGCAGATACACTAGTGAAATTTAAGAGACTACTAGACAGGTATATGGAGGAATTTAAGGTGGGGGGATATATGGGAGGCAGGGTTTAAGGGTCGGCACAACATTGTGGGCCGAAGGGCCTGTACTGTGCTGTACTGTTCTATGATCTATTGGAACCTTTGATAAGAAGTGAAATGCTAATATGATAAACAACTAAAAAATGGTGTTCAACTTAAATCTTCAATTAATTTAAGGACTCTCAAAAGTGAGACACCCTCCAATAACAATCAGGGTTTCGGTATTTATGAATTACATTGATGATGAATGTTTTTTTTATTTGTCCCCACCTAACACCCTCCCCATCCTAAAACCCTAATCAGGAAAAAGGAAATGGTAACATATTCCAGAAAGTAGACGTTTACAGGAGAGAGAAAAAAAAAAGTTGATCTCAATTTCATTTTATAAACTGGAATTACCTGATCTTAGTAAAACTTCTGTTTCACAGAGGAGATGTAATGTCGAATTTAATATTAATAATTAATGTCTCAGAATACACCAGTCTTCGAAAATGTATTTGTTCAGAAGTAATGGTGATTGTTCAGTACTTTAGATTCAAATTTTACTTGATAAATATTTCTCTTAGTTCCCTTTGATGTTGGAGTCAGTTATGAATTCTTCAGTGTTACCTTTTTCCTCCAGTTTATAAGTTTGTGTTGCAATTAACTTCGATATTTTCAGTAGGGTATATGCTTCAATATGTAGAGATGGGGAAATCAGTGTATTACAGTTATTGGCTAGGTTAGTTAGTTACAGTGGCAGTTTCAATTCATTTAAAACCCTTAACATAACAAAACCTCATGAGGTAATTTTGTAACAATATTTTCAAGTAGCTGCATGAGGCAAAATGTTACTTGCCTAAAAGCTTGGTCTAACCACTAGCTTTAAAGGAACGTCCTAAAGGAATTATGATTATTAGAAGCAGAAGGGTTGAAGGGTAAAATGTTTGGGTTTGTGCATGGTTTAACTGTCAAATCTGCTGCCATAAAATGAATGGACTTTAATTGAGTGAAGGGTTTCAATTGTTTTCAGTGCTGTGCTGAAGCATTTATAAATGCATACTTACTTTCAACATTGTAAAAATACCACTCTGGAGCAACATTATTTTGAAATTGATTTGCATGATGTGCTCTCATTTTCTTTCAATACTTTGAATATACAGTATGTTGCTACCCTGTCCTTTTTTTTGGAAGCAGATATTTGCAGTATGGAACATATTTTCATGGGTCATAATTTTCTTTCTCTTTTATGCCAGGAATCATGACACTGTGTCCATTTGATCAGTTGAAGACTGCCTCTATTTTAGGCGGAGTAAATGCCACTGTAAAGAGCAGCCCACCAGCCATGTCATCACATGTAACAGTTGGTTCTGGTCCATTCACAGGGTTTTTCTATGCTTTGGAGGTATGAGTATTTATGACTTTGTATTTATTTAAATTACTTCTCATACATTTTGTGTATTGTAAGTAATGAATTAATTGAACAAATGTTTCAAATAAATACTTTAAATTTAGAATTAAAATATTTATCTGCAAATACATCTATGCTGGAAAGCAATTGTAATTCAAAGGTCGAGCATCTTAAGGATCTTTCTGATATAGCAACATATACAAAACCCTGGAGGAACCCTACTGTCCTGCTGAAGGGTCTCGGCCAGAAACATCAACAGCACTCTTTTCCATAGATGCTGTCTAACCTGCTGAGTTCCTCCAGCATTTTGTGTGTGTTGCTTGGATTTCTAGCATCTGCAGATTTTCTCTTGTGATCTTTCTGATATGCTGTTTATTGGGTTACAGGGTAGCACTCAGCCTTTGCTATCACACGTTGCTTTAGCAGTTGCCAGCAAACTCACATCAGCTTTATTTAATGCAGCTAGGTAAGAGAGCAATCTTTTTGTTGCTGTTTGAGTGTTGCTGTAGCTGTAGCTGTTGCTTGTATTTCATGTGTAGTCTGAATTATGTTTGTTTATATGTGGAATAGCATAGGTTAGATTTGACAGTTCCTACAACTATATGTTTTAAGTTTTCAAGCCTGTGGAGATATTTGACTGTTTTCTGCATATTATCACCTGAAGTACATGTAGGAAGATTAGTTTATTTCTTGCAGATACAGATTTCAATTATCTTTTTAATATTGCTTTGCATTTCAAGACGAATTATAAAGGTGCGTTTTATTACTGTGTCATCGAGAGAAGATGAGTTTATTCAAGTTAAAATTTGCCTTCTCAAGTAATACTGCTAGATTCTAGATCATTGCCTGTTAGTTGCTTTTGTGCAAATTCCGACCTTTATTTGGGGTCTTAGTCAGTGATTCATAGAGTACAGAAATGACCACCTCAATTTACTTTGTCCATGTCAACCATCAGGCAGCCGTTTACACTAATTCTGCATTAATTCTAAATTTATTCTCCCGACTTTCTCATCAAGTCCCCTCAGATGTTACCACTCACTTACACTTTAGAGGCAATATACTGTACAATGCCGAATTAATCGACAAACCTGCAGGTCCTTGTGATGTTGGAGGAAACTGGAGAACCTGCAGGAAACCCATGGGGTCACAGAAAGAATGTGTGCACTCCCTGCAGACAGTACGTGAAGTCAGGATTGAACCAGCATCTCTGGTGCTGAGAGGTAGTGGCTCTGTTACCTGTGCCATTCTGCTGCCCTAATGGTCTCACCGCAGTAACTTTTTATACTCCTGCAGTAACGTTATAAACAGTGCTTAGAATACATAAATGGTGTTTAGAATACATAAATGCTTGGTTGGCATCTTTCAACCTGTTGAGAGTTTATTTTACTGACAGTTACATGAGACTTTTGGTACCTTTTCCAGTGGGTGGCTTGGCTGGAAAAACAAAAATGATGAAGAAGCAGTGCAAAAGCAGAAGCCAAAGGTTGAACCTGCAACCCCTCTTCCTGTAAGGTGGGTTAACTATACAGTTAACAACTGTTTGAAAAACATTGAGGAAATGCAACAGTATTCTTCACATAATGTCTGTCAAGGATTTCGTAATCACAGCAGCCGTAGTTTTCTGATATTTGTTTTTGCAACATGCAGTGCTGTTATTAGAAGTTTTTTCAAGAAAGTTAGAGACTGTTTTAGTCGCTAGATTTACAACCCTGCCTTGCAGTTTATTTCTTGCAGGGCATTTTTCTCATATGACTGAAATTGTATCTGAGAACCTGTCAGTGCATTACAAATGTTGTCTGGCATTTACATTTTTTTCACTCCTATTGTTTGTCATTGATATTAAATAGTATGGTTATCATCCCTGCAGCCAGTGGATCTCTTTGCCTGATTGAATTTCCTTTAGAGTCTTCAAGAAAAGTAACCACTGCTTCTTCAACTTGCGCATGTAATGACAATTCCTAGTTCCTCAGACTACTCACCCATATCTTTTCTGCAGCTAATTCAGTCGTTTCATATCCTTCATAAAACATTATGCCTGGAATTGGGCGAAATACTCAGCAGAGCTGAGGTATCCTACGTATATGTTTAGCAAAACCTCCTGGCACTTTTTTCTCCACTTAATAAGTCCTGAATCCATATTCTTTATTAATTGACTTTGTTACCATCAAATATTTGTGCACAAATAGCCCTGTCTCTTCCTCTCTCCATAGAATTGTTACAATAGAGGAAATCTGTTATCCAGACCTGAACTGTCGACTCTTCATTTCCCTTCAGAGATAGTGTATCACCTGTTGTCTTCCTGCAGTAGGTTTTTTTTGGCTATCTTGCCATTTATTATGATATCTGTCTCTGGTATTGTCAGCAGGAATTTTATTTTACCTGTAATTCTTTTCTTTTTTTGACCCTCCAAATATCCGGACCTGCCTCTCGGTTTTTTGCACTACCTTACTTTCCCTTTTCTATTTTCTATTTATGATTTATAATTTAAATTTTTACTATTTACTATCGATTTGTACTCCAGGGAGCGTGTAGTGCAGAATCAAATATCGCTGTTATGATTGTACGCTCTAGTATCAGTTGTTTGGCGACAATAAAGTAAAGTGTAAACTCCCCAAACTTGTGTAAGCAGCAGTGTAACAATCAATATTTTCCTGTTAATTCTGGTTAATTGGGACACATCGGGACCAGTACATTTTGGTTCATTTAAGCAGCTGCCGCAATAGGGCAAAGTTTCATGGGAGTAGTTAAAAGATGAACTATTGTTTAACTGAGTAACAGATTATGTATTTAAATAAACTACAGAACCATTTAGAACACTATCAATACTACTACAGTACTATAAAACTGTGTATTAGTTCCTAATTGTTATCAATGGAGGAATTCATCCAGTATACCTGAATGCTGGCGCGTTGTTTTGATTGACTGTAAATGAACAAAATCAGCACAGGCACCTAGATTGTCGTCATACAATGCTATCGACGATTGCATTCTCTAAGCCTTCATTTTCATTGTAACATTCCAGATGATTGCAGATCCCTTCAAATTCTTCGTAGGTCCTAACTTACTAAAGTAGTGAGTTCCTTTCATTTCACTCCGTATGCTTCTGGCATCTCTAAGTATGAATGCTTGAAACCACAGTGAGCAAAACAGTTGTGAATTGTCTTACTGCTTGTTTCTCGACAACTATCAGTGACAAAAATCATTGCTTTTTGAACACGTGAATGCAACTGGCGCTACTTAAAAATTGTTTGCCCTAAGCAAGGTGTAGTATCTGATGGCCACACAAGTACATGTATCCAGTGCTAGTTAAACCATTCAGCACTAATCTCCTCCGCCAGTTATGCACCACAGAGTCCGAAATAAACAAAGGGGATCCCAGCTATTTTCTCAAACATGAGTGTTTGAATCCAGTGCAGATTTCCCTAAAGTGCAATCATTCATTGACTCCACTCATGCCCTTGCAGATACTCCTGAAGGCTGTTTCTAGGAAAGTGTCAGGCTATAATCTTCAAGAATCTCTGTAGCTGTCACGCACAAAGAACACTGCTCTTCACTAACCTGTCAAGATTCCCTGTGAACACTGCCTTGCCTTCAGAATGTTGCTTTATTAGGATAGGTACTTTAAGAGCTGCTCACAAACATTGCACCTCTTTGGCTACATGTTAATAATTCTGGAACTTGCAACATATCAGTAGGGAGCTTAGTGTACTGTTACACAAGGAAATCCAACATCACTGAACATTTTTAATCACTTTTTTTAGTCTATTCACAGTGTTCTGTTGACCTGCTTAGTAAACTAATACTAAAGGATGCATGTGGGTTAGTTTCTTAACTGCGTAATTAAAAATTTCTCCTGTATAAGTTGATATAAAACATTTGTTGCTTTGTCCTCATCCACCCTCTGTTATCTCATCTCGTGTTGTGGTTTTGCAAGTTATCAGCAATTGCACGATAGTTAGTCATATTTGGCAGCTGAAGGCATTTTTTTGTATCCTGGGGAAAAAAAGGTTGTTTAAGAGCTTATTTTACTATTTATTTATGTGACGTGGGTTCCAGATGTGCGCTGCTTTGGGAATCATAGGTTCTAACAGCACTTTATTAAGCTAACACTTAATATACAAAAATCTGTGCAACTACTGTGTACTGAAAACTTCTCACTCTGCCATTGCATATTAACAAAAATTATTAGATGTCGCATTCTATTTTCACTCAAGGCATCATTTTTTTGACATTTAAGTTTTGTGATGGAAGTAATTTCTCTTGTATTGTCACTCTTAATACTTAACAGTTTTTTGTTTCTTCCTTCAGAGTTGAAAAAGGAAATTTGTACAGTTTTCTGATATTTCCATAATTTCTTGTGCCTAGAGCAACATTTACCTCTTGAGTCATACCACCAAAAATTATATTTGCATTATGTAAACAATTGCATTTGTATTGGCAGCTATATTTATTACAACAGTCACTACAGTTTGGAAGTATGTAAAAGGCTGTGAAGTGTATTTAGCTGAGAGCTACATTGAATTACTGTACATTTATTTTGCAGGCCTACCAAGGCCACATCAGAACTGTGGTCCATATCAACCTCCTACCCTGTCTCCTTCAGCATAGACTCAGAAAGGTTTTTGAGATTTCTTTCAGACATGGAAAATATTGTCCCCAGCCTAGATTAGGCTGCAAGTTCTCCTTGGTATCACATGAGAATTACCAGTTTTGAGAGTACTGTTTCGCAGATATAGTTATATCCTAACAATCTTATCCATCAACTAACTTGTCAGACTTTTTGTCAACCAATTCTGGTACCAAGACAATCCCAGATGTTGTCAAATAAGCTTTCAAGTGGCACTTGTTAGTGGAAGATTTAGGTTACTCCTGGTTCTCCTAAATTCAGATTGCTTCGTTGGATTATTGCTAAAGTTGCTGACTATGAAAGGTGAATTGAGAGTGACTGCTTTGATGTAAAGGCAGCTTTTGAATATGGCATCAAGTAGATTCAAGGTGAACATTCCTTCAGTTGGAGTCTAACCTTGCAGAAGGGAAGGAGGTGGTGATTGTAGGATAGACATCCAGGTCCTAGCAGATTGTTGAACTTCCTTGGGATAGTGCCCTCAAGGCAATCATTCTTGACTGATTCATTAGTTGCCTTCCCTTTGATCAAATGTGGGGATATTCACTGATACTTAGTGTTCATTTTTTATCAAATAGCAAAACAAAATTTGGGTGTCAAAGGGCAAATAACATCTACAATCACAATGGCAGCTTGTTTTAAAAAAACAATCTAACCACCTTTCCTTGATATTAAGTGGCTTTAGTACTATAGAATCTTTTTCATGAGCAATATTTAGAGGTCAGCAATGGATTCAAGATTCAAAAAACTTTATTGTCATTCTAACCGTACATCAGCTCTGCAGGGCAGAATGAGACAGTGTTTCTCAGGAGCAGTGCAATCATAACATAACAAACACAACGCTAAATAATAAACATAACAATAAATAGTAAAACACAACAGCCACATGTCAGTTAAAATCAAGTTGTAAGTGTCCAGTGCAAGTTAAAAGTGTCCAAAGCAGAGTCAGGTAGAGCAGGTATTTAGCAGTCTGACTGATTAAAAGTTAATTGTAACATCTACGTAAGCTTGGCTTTAGGTGCAGGTCTGAGCTACAGTGAATAATCTGCAGCAAATAACCTGCTTATTGACTCAAAAACAGTTATGCTACCTACAAGATGCAAAATGGGACTGGTATTGATTTATCTATATTGTCTAGTCTGCAAAAATCAGCAGTTCAAAACCAAAAGGCAAAAGTTATTTTGATAGGCATCTCATCCACCAGCCTAAACATTAATCTTCTCCATTATCAGCACAATAAAATTGCATTGAATGCATTGCAGCAACTCAAAAGCCCACTCTTAATCCAGTGCAACCTAAAATGACAAGGACAGCGGAACAGAGAACATAGAATGAACACCTCCAATTTTCTTCTAAGTTGGAAATGGTATTCACTTGGAAATAGTTGTGGGTTCAAGATCCTGGAAGTATTTGTTAAAGAGCAAAAGGAGTTAAACTAAATATATGAATTTCCATTCCATGTTTATTTCTACCTATTAGCTGTTCTGTACATGTTTAATGTAGCTTATAGAAACATGATGAAGAAAGCCTTTAACTCAGAGTGGAGTCATCGGGATGCCGTCATGATGGAGTTTTTTTTAGCAGGCTTTCTTATTTTTACGAGGCCGAGTTGCTAGCTCGATGCTCAACCCAGCATGGATGGAAAGCCGGCTGGATTCAAACTCGGGAGCCTTCGCTCTGAAGTCCGGCGCTGATGCCACTGTGCCACCAGTTGGCCACTTATAGAAACATAGAAAATCTACAGCACAATACAGGCCCTTCGGCCCACAAAGTAGTGCCGAACATGTCCCTACCTTAGAAATTACTAGGGTTACGCATAGCTGTCTATTTTTGTAAGCTCATGTACCTGTCCAAAAGAGTCTTAAAAGACCTTATCATATCCGCCTCCACCACCATTGCCGGCAGCCCATTCCACGCACTCACCACTCTGTGTTTAAAAAAAAACACTTACCCCTGACATCTCCTCTGTACCTACTCCCAAGCACCTTAAACCTGTGCCCTCTTGTGGCAGCCATTTCAGCCCTGGGAAAAAGCCTCTGACTATCCACACGATCAATGCCTCTTATCATCTTATACACCTCTATCAGGTCACCTCTCGTCCTCCGTCGCTCCAAGGAGAAAAGGCCGAGTTCACTCAACCTATTCTCATAAGGCATGCTCCCCAATCCAGGCAACATCCTTGTAAATCTCCTTTGCACCCTTTCTATCATTTCCACATCCTTCCTGTAGTGAGACAACCAGAACTGAACACAGTACTCCCAAGTGGGGTCTGACTGGAGTCCTGTGTAGCTGCAACATTACCTCTCGGCTCCTAAATTCAATTCCACGATTGATGAAGGCTAATACACCACAGAGTCAACCTGTGCAGCTGCTTTGAGCATCCTATGGACTCAGACTTGGACCCCAAGATCCCTCTGATCCTCCACACTGCCAAGAGTCTTACCATTAATACTATATCCTGCCATCATATTTGACCTACCAAAATGAACCACTTCACACTTACCTGGCTTGAACGCCATCTGCCACCTCTCAGCCCAGTTTTGCATCCTATCAATGTTCCGCTGCAACCTCTGACAGCCCTTTACACTATCCACAACACTCCCAACCTTTGTGTCATCAGCAAACTTATTAACCCATCCCTCCACTTCCTCATCCAGGTCATTTATAAAAATCACGAAGAGTAAGGATCCCAGAACAGATCCTTGAGGTACACCACTGGTCACCGACCTCCATGCAGAATATGACCCATCTACAACCACTCTTTGCCTTCTGTGGGCAAACCAGTTCTGGATCCACAAAGCAAACTCCCCTTGGATCCCATGCCTCCTTACTTTCTCAATAAGCCTTGCATGGGGTACCTTGTCAAATGCCTTGCTGAAATCCATATACACTACATCTACTGCTCTTCCTTCATCAATGTGTTTAGTCACATCCTCAAAAAATTCAAACAGGCTTGACAAAGCCATGCTGACTATTCCTAATCATATTATACCTCTCCAAATGTTCATAAATCCTGCCTGTCAGGATTTTCTCCATCAACTTACCAACCACTGAAGTAACACTCACTGGTCTATAATTTCCTGGGCTATCTCTGCTCCCTTTCTTGAATAAGGGAACAACATCCGCAACCCTCCAATCCTCCGGAACCTCTCCTGTCTTCATTGATGATGCAAAGATCATTGTCAGAGGCTCAGCAATCTCCTCCCTCGCCTCCCACTGTAGCCTGGGGTACATATCATCTGGTCCCGGCGACTTATCCAACTTGATGCTTTCCAAAAGATTCAGCACATTCCTTTTCTTAATATCTACATTCTCAAGCTTTTCAGTCTGCTGCAAGTCATCACTACGATCACCAAGATCCTTTTCCATAGTCAATACTGAAGCAAAGTATTTATTAAGTACCTCTGCCATTTCCTCTGGTTCCATGCACACTTTTCCACTGTCACACTTGATAGGTCCTATTCTTTCATGTCTTATCCTCTTGCTCTTCACATGCTTGTAGAATTCCTTGGGGTTTTTCTTAATCCTGTCAGCCCAGCCTTCTCATGGCCCCTTCTGGCTCTCCTAATTTCCTTCTTAAGCTCCTTCTTGTTAGCCTTGTAATCTTCTAGATCTCTAACATTACCTAGCTCTCTGAACCTTTCGTAAGCTCTTCTTCTTGACTAGATTTACTGTACTTCAGCCTTTGTACACTACGGTTCCTGTACCCTACCACAACTTCCCTGTCTCTTTGGAATGTACCTATGCAGAACTCCACACAAATAACCCTTGAACATTTGCCACATTTCTTCTGTACCTTTCCCTGAGAACATCTGTTCCCAATTTCTGTTCCCAAGAGCTTGTCTCCAAAGCTTCTTGGAGACTTTATTTCTTAGCAGAAAATCTTGTTTTTTTAAATTTCATTGTAGCTTTGATTGTTGATTCAAAGGATGCCCTTGCAGCTCTTGTGCACTATCCACAAGTTTGTAGTGTGTCCCCTAGTGTCTTGCAGCTCTCTAGCCATCATCTGTCTGAATTGCCATCTAGTTTGGTTAGCTCTTAAACCAACTTGAATTCGGTATTAATCATAATAGCTCTTGTGTCACTGTTCAAGCTCATAGAAATGACAGTTTATATATTAGTGTTTTTTTTTTACCATTTTATAGATTTGGGATTCCAGATTCCCGTCGCCGTGGAGAACATATTTGTTTATCACCTTGTAACACTCTGGCCGCTGTAACAGATGATTTTGGCCGTGTCACATTACTGGATGTAGTAAGAGGAGTAGCAATACGTATGTGGAAAGGTGAGGATGGCATTTATCTGTAACCAATGTAACAAACATACCACATGCTTTGCTAATTTAATTTTTTATTTTATTTACAATGGCCAATACCTCACATTTTAATTATTAAAGGACATAATTTTGTAATTAATTGGGAGCCTTAGCCATTCTGAGTAATCTGGATTGCTTGTATCATATTCACAAGTTTGAGATACCGTGAATAAATACAATAAAAAAACGTATTTTTCAGCATCTGATATAATACGTTAATGTTTGAAATGCAGTTTATCTATTGTAACTGAAGCAAATTTGCTAAATCTTTCTTTATATCAGACCATAAGACATAGAAGCAGAATTTGGCCATTCAGCCCATTGAGTCTGCTCCACCATTCCATCGTATATTTCATCAAAATGAACAAAATCTCTCTTAGCAACACACACAAAATGCTAGAGTAACTCAGCAGGTCAGGCCGCATCTATGGAAAAGAGTAACCAGTTGTTTGGCCTGCTGAGTTCCTCCAGCATTTCGTGTGTGTTACTTGGATTTCCAGCATCTGCAGATTTTCTCTTGTTTGTGCTAAAATCTCTGTTTGGTTTCTCACAGGGATAATTATAGTTGCTGTCTCTCCTTTAAATCTAATTTGTTTGCTAGGATATCGTGATGCAGAGGTAGGCTGGATCCAGGTGGTAGAGGATCTTCATGAAAGAGAAATTGAGAAAAGCAACGTGTCTCCCTTCAGCAGTCCTACAGGTCTAAGGCGAGTGGCTCAATTCCTGGTTATCTACGCTCCAAGGAGAGGAATCCTAGAAATATGGAGCACCCAGCAAGGTCCGAGAGTTGGAGCATTTAATGTAGGAAAACACTGCAGGTGTGTAAAGTAGAATATTATCTGAAGTCACTGTATTTTCTGTTAAGAGCTTGCTGTGTTTGAATCCACTATGGAAGGAAGAAGACCCTCATTTTACATCTTAGAGTTAAGGTTTCTTGAATGTAATTCTATTTTGAAAGGAAAGAAGAATACATGTATAATTATTTAAATTATGTTTGAGTAACAAACTACTCTAAACAGCTGTAATTTTTTAACCTTTCATGTTGAAAGCCCAACTTTTTCCAGTCACCGTCATTCACTTCTTTCCAGCAAAACTTTTTTTTATGACAATTTCTGCATTTGTAGATTGTGCTATGTCATGCTTAACCTCGAGTGGTCAACTGGTCAAAAAGGTCTTTATAACTCAAAATCTTGCCAGAGTTGCAGGTCAATTATTGCATTTTGCCATGTGGCTCTCTACCTGCCAACTTTGCTGAGGTTGTTTAGGCCTTTACAGATGATATGTTCCTCCTGTATGAAGCAGTTTGGCTACCCTAATGCCCATTTTGCATTTAGTGCTGTGTTTTCTAAATTAATCCAATTTGTTCCATTAAAATTGCCATGTACAAAGGGAACAGATCAAGGGTACACTTTTTTTTATATTATTGAAACCTTTACTAGATTTATACTTTGTTGAAAACTCATTATGCTGTTGATGAAATATCTTGAGAGTCAAATGAGATTACTGCAGGCTATTCTCCCCAAGCAAATGTTAATTTAATTTCTTTGAAAATTGTTATTTTAACTGACATACAAATGCACTTGTCAAATTATAAAGTCACTTAACATTAATGAAATGGTAAAAAGGCACTTAGAAAATAAGAGCATGATGCATCCTCAACATGGATTTCTAAAAGGGAAATTTATATTGAACAGCAGAATAGACATGAATCAATTGACATGAATTTTATGCTTGTAGAAGGTCTTCAGTTGATGCCATACAAGACATTATGTGATTATAGACTGGTGGATTGAGGATTGCTTAGTGTCTCACTGGAGGGGTGCAATGGGACAGTGCTACGACCCAGTTGTCCAGTTGTTCACAGTCTCTATTGTTGATCTAGCTGAACTGATGTAGTGAATCCAAGTTTGCTTACGATACAATATCCAGGTGGCAGTGGGGTTGAGAGATGGGTGGAGAATGGCTTCAGGGGAGAGAGAGAGAGAGAGAGAGAGAGATATATATATATATATTAAATGTAATGTGGAAAAATAAGAGGCCATCTATTTCCATAGAATTAATAAGAAAGTGGAATATTTTCTAATCCGTGAGAAATGGAATTAGAGCTGTTGCTGTTTAGAAAATAGCTTGGATGCTATAAGCAAATCACAAAATTAATGTGGAGGTACAGCAAATAATAAGGAAAGCAACTGGTCTGTTGGCTTTCGTTACAAGAAATATATTGGTCCAATTATATAGGGGAAAGGTGAGACAATATTGTGCACAGGTGTGGTCTGGTCTTCCTGTTTATGGAATGATACAGGAGTGACAGGAAAAAGGTGAAGGATGACTAGACTGACTCCTGGGGTGGCAAGTGTTGTATGGAGAGAGATGAGGTTGACTGGTCTCACCTACCTTGGGGAAAAGACTGTTACTATGCCTACATTTCTATACTCACCTCTCTTTCTTCTATGAGCAGAAGATATTTCTGCAGCAAGAGGATAATGCATTTTTGGAATTCTTTACTCGAGAATCGTGGAAGCTATTTTACTATGTATATTCATGTTGGTTATATAGGTGTTGGTAAATTTTGGGAATGAAGAGATATGGTGTTAGTGAAGAAAAATAGCACTAAGGCAAAAGATCAGCTATGATATTTTTGAATGATCAAGTTGCGACAAAGAGCTGAATGTAATTCATTCACGATAACTCAGGTTTGAATTCTGCAAAAAAAAAACAGATGTTTTATTGCAAGTACTTAATGTGCAAACTTTGAAATCCACTTATGGAATATTAATATCAAAATTTGGTTCCAAATTGAATATCTTATTGTTTATAAAAGAATGCAGAGGTATACAGTGCTGGAAAAATCATTTGTTGGAAAATGTGGATCATTTTGAGTCTGTATATAAAAAAAGCTGAATAGTATTCTGTATGCTATATAATTCTTGCGATTCTCAATAATGTTCCTTATTTATAGGTTGTTATATCCTGGATACAAGATAATGGGACTGAACAATGTTACCAGCCAGGGTTGGCAGCCACAAACCTACCAGATTTGTCTGATTGATCCTGTGGATGGTAATGTGAAAACCATCAGTGTTCCCTTTCATCTTGCTCTTAGGTACTTTTTTTTTCAGAAAGATAATAATTAATCATTTCAGTATTTCACTGCAGTACTTGACCTAATACCATTGGAGACTTGCATGGAAATATTGAGCACATAAATGGAATCTACATTTCAGAAGATCAGCAGTGGTAACTTAAAAGTGGAAAGTCATGAACCACTTCTATTTTGTGTTTATAGCTGCAGGTTTTGAACTCCAAGTGGGAGAAACTTTTCTTTGTCTACAACCTTCAACCACCTCTTTATCATAAAGACCTTTCCTTTGTTTTTTTTTGAAGAAAGGAGACCCCAGGCTATTGCCTTTACCTAATTAGTGTCCAGCAATCTGTACCAGCTGCCTCCCCACTAATAACAAGTGTTGAAGCTTCATAGTTGATAAGTATAGCTATCCAGAAGGTTAGCCATGCAGTTTAGAACAAAACAAGTTAAAGTTGTTTCAGTATTGATCTCGGTATTAGTACCAATATGCAGATAGGCTGTTTGTTTTTAATGGATTAAGAGTCTTAAATTTAAAAAATGAAAATGCTATTGATGCACTATTTTGTTCTTTAGTGATAAGAAAAGTGAAAGAGCAAAGGATATGCATTTATTGAAGCGGTTAACTGCTTTGTTGAAGACCAAAATATCTAATCCTGGTGGGTATCATATCTTTCTTTTGTAAATGTGAAGAACAGCTATTCACAATAACCACAGTAACATAATAACTTGTTTACTACAACTAATATATTGGTCTTCCAAGGCTGTTATCAGACTAAAATTCCAGGGCAACAGATATGAACATAAGCATAAAGATGCTTTAGTACTTGCGTTTGCAAAATGTCATGAATATTAATCCACATATTTTAGTTTTAAAAATATCTTATTAATTGCTGCTTTAAACCAGTAGAGCGATTGAACAATTTGCTGGTTTTACTGCATTTATAAATTGGTTTATTAGTTCACATGTACCTAGATAAAAGAAGAAACTTTATTTTGCATGTCATCTATTAAGATCACATCACACCAATGCGTTGAGGTAGTAAAAGGGAAAACAATAACAGAATGCGAATACAGTGTTATAATAACAGCAGCAGAATACCGAGAAAGTGCTGTGCAGGGAGACAATAAAGGTGCAAAGCCATAATGTGGGAGATTGTGAGATCAAGAGTCCATTCCAGGGACTCTTCATTAGTCTTATAATGGTGGGATAGAAGCTTGCCACTGACAGCCTGTTCTGGTGGTATGTGCTTTCAGGCTTTTGTATCTTGTGCCCAATGGGTGAGGGGAAAGATTACATTGATAACGTTGGCTGCTTTACTGAGACAGCAGGAATTGTGTACAGAGTCCATGTGGGAAGGCTGGGATGTGTCCACAACTCTGTAATTTCTTGACATGTTGGTCACTGCAAACACACTATATATTACAATTTTTCTGTGTATTCCTAATACTTACGTAATATGTACTTTTGAAATGTTAATGGTTAAATGTTGGCAGAAGAAAGGCACAAATTAACAGCTATATTTATTTCTGTGTGTATTTGTATTATAATTTTCATTTGTTTTCCAATCTGTTATTCTATTGTTATGTTGCCAGAAAATTTGGAAGCCGAGATAAAGACACAGCTTCTTGATATTAAATATCCTACCATGAAAAAGCAGGTAATTAAACTGCAGTATAAAAATAATTCTTTTTAACTTTTTTATTCTGGTTGTAATAATTTTTTTTCAAACACAGGCTTTAGAAAGACTACTAGCAAGTAAAAATGTCCCATTATCTTGCTTAACAAATTTAATCCAGGCTCTTTTGGACAACTTAATGAGCCAAGGTCAGTACAAATTTGCATAAGTGTGTTAGTAAATTGACTTGGTATATTCTCTGTTTTGCAGAAGTACTAGAGAATATTTAGGTGCATCTTTCTTGACTATTGGCCTTATTACTATTGAACAAGTTTCACCAATCATTTTGCAATCAGATTGCATTTCTAATTGTATTTTGTTCCTTTTATGCCATGAACATTGAACTCATTAGCAGCTTGCACTGCCTATTCCCTTCCCTAGACTTGACCTCCTCCATTGTAAGTACATTCAGGGGCCACTTTCTGAGGTACACCTGTGTACCTGGTCGTTAATACAAATATATAACCAGCCAATCATGTGGCAGCAACTTCAGTGCATAAAGCATGCAGTCCAGAGGTTCAGTTGTTGTTTAGACCAAACATCAGAATGCAGAAAAAATGTCATGTAAGAGGCTTTGACCGTAGAATAATTATTGGTGCCAGAGGGTTGGTTTGTGTATCTCAAAAACTGCTGATCTCCGGGGATTTTCATGCACAGTCTCTAGAGTTTACAGAGATTGCTGCACAAAAAAAAACATCCAGTGAGCGGCAGTTCTGTGGATGAGAACAGCTTGTTAGTGAGAGAGGTCAGAGGTGAATGGCCAGACTGGTTCAAGCTGACTGGAATAATCACGCATTACAACAGTGGTGTGCAGAAGAGCATCTCTGAATGCGCAACGCATTGCACCTTAAAGCGGACGGCCTGCGACAGCAGAAGACCACAGACATACATTCAGAGGCTACTTATTAGGTACAGGAGATGCCTAATAAAATGGCCACTAAGTGTACAGTTATTAGTCTCCTATGAAGCAAACGTAAAGTTTCATTGCTGTTGATATATTTAATTGTCTGCAAAATGAAGTTCTTCATAGATTTTTCTTTCAACATCAATGATTGGTTAAGTAAATGGATTTAAATTTTCTAAATGGATTTAAATGAGATTGGAAAAATATCAGCCATGCTTTAATGGTGAAGCAGAGTCGTTGAGCTAAGTGCCTTGATTTTGCTCTCAAATCTTCTGGAGAAAGAACTAAAACAGGTTTTTCTTTTGTGGCGGTTGCAGAAGTCTGAATGAATACACCATGGTTGTCATGTACTTTATGAAAACAGACATAGATGAGTGCGTCCCCACAAAATCATTTATTCCTCCCTGACCAGAAGCCCTGGATGAGTCATGGATTTGCAATCTGAGGGCCAGATAAAAGGCATTCAAGTTTGGTGATCAAGAAAGTTACAAGAGGTCCAAGTATGATCTCTGGAAAGCCATCTCAAGGGAGAATTGACAATTCCAGACTAAACTTGAATCAATGAAGGATGCTTGACAGCTGTTGGCAGAACTTGAATGCTATCACCTCTTGTAAAGTGAAATCAAGCAACATAGGTGACAACAAAGCTTCGCTTCCAGATGATCTGAATGCTCACTTTGACCATCAAAGCAAATAGGAACCATCACAAACTCCCACAGCCCCTCATTGATCCTGTAATTTCAGTCTTTGAGGCTGACGTGACAGCATCCTTCAGGAGGGTGAACCCACAGAAAGCATCTAGTCCAAATAGGGTACTTCTCTGAGTACTGAAGACCTGTGCTGATCAACTGGCTGGAGTGTTCATTGAGATCTTTAACCTCTCGCTTCATTAGTCTAAGGTACCCACCTGCTTTACGCAGGATTGAATTATACTGATGCTTAAGAAGGTCATAGTAATCTGTCCCAATGACTATCATCCAGTAGTACTTATATCCACAGTGATGAAAAGTTTTGAGAGGTTGGTGATGAAACATCAACTCCTGCTTGAGGAGGGAGTTGGATCTGCTCCAATTTGCCTACTGGCACAAATGGTCCGCAGCATATTCCATTTCATTGGCTCATCACTCAATCTTGGAACTTATGGACAGCAAAGATGCAGACACCATTATGCCTCCTTATCAACAACAACTCAGCATTCAATACCATCATCTCCTCAAAACTCATCAATAGGGTTCAAGACCTTTGTCTCAATATCTCCTTGTGTGTTTGGATCCTCAATTTCCTCATTTGGAGACCCCAGTCATTTCAGATTGGTAACAGCTTCTCCTCCACATTTTCTATCAGTGCAGATGCACCACAAGGCAGTCTGATTAGCCCCCTGCTCTACTTGCTGTACACTTATGACTGTGTGGCTAAGCACAGTTCCAAAGCCATATTTAAGTTTGCTGACAACACCACTGTTGTAGGCTGAATCAAAGGGAGATTGGAAACCTGGCTGAGTGGTGCCACAACAACAACCTCTTACTCAGTATCAACACCAAGGAGCTGATTATTGAGTTCAAGAGGAGGAAACTGAAGATCTATGAGCCTGTCCTCATCAGGCGATCAGAAGTGGAGAGGGTCAACAATTTAAAATTCCTTGGTGTTATCATTTCAGAGATCCTATTCTGGGCTCAGCATGCAAGTTCAATTACAAGGAAAGCATGGCACCACCTCTACTTTAGCAGTTTGTGAAGATTCAGCATGACGTCTCTAACTTCTATAGAAATGTGGTGGAGAGTATATTGATAGGCTGCTATCTGCCTGGTATGAAACACCAAGGTGCTTGAACAAATAATCCTGCAAAAGTAGTGGATACAGCTCAGTCTATCACAGGTAAAGCCCTCCCCATCATTGAGCACATCTATATGGAATGCTGTTGTAGGAAACCAGCATCCATCATCAGAGACTCCATGATTTCTTCTTGCTGCTGTCATCAGAAAGAAGGTACAGGAGCCTCAAGACTCACACCACCAGGTTCATGAACAGTTTTTACCCCTCAACCATCAAGCTCCCAAACCAGAGGAGATAACTTCAAAGTCGGTGGTGAGGAAAGCAAATGCCATGTTAGCATTCATTTGAAGAAGTCTAGAATACAAGAGCAAGGATGTGATGCTGAGGCTTTATAAGGCACTGGTGAGCCTCACCTTGAATATTGTGAACAGTTTTGGCTCCCGCGTTTTCGAAAAGATGTCCTGGTCCAGAAGGGGTTCACAAGGATGATTCCAGGAATGAATGGGTTATCATACAAGGAACGTTTGATGGCTCTGGGTCTGCACTTGCTGGAATTCAGAAGGATGAGGGGGGGAATCTCATTTAACTCTTTTGAATGTTGAAAGGCCTAGAAAGAGTAGATATGGAAAGGATGTTTCCCATGGTGGGAGATCTGAGACAAGAGGGCACAGCCTCAGGATAGAGGGGTGCCCTTTCAAAACAGAGATGTGGAGAAATTTCTTTAGCCAAAGGGCGGTGAATTTGTGGAATTTGTTGCCAAATGCAGCTGTGGAGAAGGCCGGGAACTGGGGTTGAGGAGGGGAGGCCAGAAGGATCAGCCATGATTGAATGGTGGAGCATTCTTGATGGGCCAGATATCTAATTCTGCTCCTATATCTTATGGACTAGAATTGAATACTATACTATAAGTGCAGTCTAACTGAAGTTTTGCATACCTCTATCAATTTGGTGCAACATGCTGTGCCAAAAGGCCTTTATCTGTTCTACTAACCTATGTTCTATAATGGCTTTTTGATATGTTTACTAAACTTGGAATCCCAGCATTCTCTATTTAGCAGTACATCTTCCAGGTGATTGATTCTCATTCAGCAGCAGAGCTGGTGCCTCTATCAGCTGTACTTGCCTGTAATCCATACCCAAGGTATTTGTTTACCTGTCTCTTCCCCAGCTGTAAAACCCTTCTCAGACTCTAATTGAACATTGACTTCTCTAACTTCGGTTAATGCCCCACCTCCCCTTTGTACCCCATCCCTTATCTATCTATTTATCTATTTCCTCTCTTTTTTTCTCCCTCTGTCCCTCTCACTATAACTCCTTGCCCATCCTCTGGGCTCCCCTCCTTTCTTTCTCCCTAGGCCTCCCGTCCCATGATCCCCTCCCTTCTCCAGCCTTGTATCCCTTTTGCCAATCAACTTTCCAGCTCTCAGCTCCATCCCGCCTCCTCCTGTCTTCTCCTATCATTTCGGATCTCCCCCTCCCCCTCCCACTTTCAAATCTCTTACTGTCTCTTCTTTCAGTTAGTCCTGATGAAGGGTGTCGGCCCGAAACGTCGATAGTACCTCTTCCTATAGGTGCTGCCTGGCCTGCTGCGTTCACCAGCATTTTTTATGTGTGTTGCTCTAATTTTATGTCATTTGCATTTGAACTTATGTTTAGTATTTCACTTACAGTTCTAGTCTTGTTTTCTGTACATTCCTGTGTTGATATTTGAAAACATTTTGTGAATTCACTTGATCATTATAAAGCTGTAATCATTCAATAACTGATAAGAAGTGTTCAGGCCTTGGTGCAGGGAAGGTGAAAATGGAAAGTAAGTTGATTTTGGGGAGCAAATTGAATCAAAGCCTGATAATGATTGTACCTAATGCTCCTGTAACAGAGGTTGTTGGATTCTGGTTAGGAAATAGAACCATAGATATTTATTCTCCGTGTTAGCATTGTGGTGTCAGCATGCTTCATTTGCATTTTTTATTAGAAGAAAAGGAGAATAAAATTGCCAGCAAAATATTTGTCTTTGTAGCTGGTTGTTGTATTGAATTGAACTTCCCTCTTGTGCTTCTATTAGACCCTGAAAGCGTTGATGAAGGATTGTTGCAATTTTGCCTCAGCCAGCTGAAATTGCTTCACCTTTATACATGTGTAAGCAAACTCAACTCTGAAGATGTGGAGCAGAATGGTGGTAAAATCAGCAATGTAAGTCATTCTTTTTGCTTTCAGTATTTAAATATGAATAGACAATGGGAGATGTATTTTTAAAATGTCATTCGTTTTTTTTTGGGTAATTTAAAACAAGCTGTTTTACCCTCATTTTAACCTTCATTCTAACATATCTTGCCATAATGTATTTTTACTTGTGGATATTTGCCTTTATTATTTTTTAAAAATCTCATCATTGGAACTCTCTTGAAAAACTAAGCTTATACATAGATTTTTTGCATCTATTTGTTACATGCATTTTTTTCTTTATTGCAAAGGAATTGGCTTCTTTGCTAAGACTAGAAGAAAGGGAATGTGAAAAAATTCAAACTCTTCTGGATAATTATAGACAAGGAAATACCAAAAATACAGTTCAATTTGAGGAAGATGAAATCTATAAACTTCCAATCCAGATGTTCTTGGAATACCTTGAATATGAAAAAGATGCAGTTAATGTGAAGAAAGTAGGTGAAGAAGAATATGTTGCTTTGGGTATGTATTGTAGTTAATTCTAGTGTCATACAAATATAATTTTTTTCTGGTATTCAGCTAAGTAAAATGTTTCTGACGAGTGGTTTGCCACAACACATATTAATTATTGAATATTTTCTACTGCATGTAAAAGCTTTGTTTGCTGCAATGTATTGTGTTAGATGCAGCAAGGTTTTATGTAAATCCAAACAAGTGGCCAGCAGCAAAGCCATTAGAATGTGTAATACTCAAACCATTTACGTCATGCTAACTGGTAGGAGATGATGGATGATCATGGCACCGAACACTATGAAACAAATGCTGGATAATGGGCTTGGTGTGGATAAGTACTTGATTGCAGGCGCAGACGTGGCTGAAGGGCCAGTTTCACAACTGCGTGATTTACTGTCTTTCTGTTCTCTTTTACATTTCAATTAATATAAATCCCCAGACTGGATAGACCTGAAATGAGCTTTTTCCTCTCTTTAAATAGTGTTTGTCAATGTCTTTGAAGAAAAAGGCCACAATGTCACTCTAAAACAAGAAAATGCCAATTTTCCAAATCTTAAACATGAATCTTGACAAATATATTTAATGAATCAGAATGCGATATTTAGATATTGAACAACTTTGCAGTTAAATTAGAAACTGGCTCTGACTGCATTACCTATTGTCATCATCTTAGCAGCTGATTTAAATGCCCACAAAGTTCAGCTGGCAATTGCTTTTGTAGCATATTTAGGTGTGTTATGGGAAAAAATATTTTTCTGTTATATCCACCAAGTCTAACTTGCTTTCCTGCCTCATTAGTACATGATGACATTTCTTTATTGCTGTTAGCTTATTATGAATGGATGTCTGTGATGAATGGCTAAAAATATAAAGTTCAACAGAATAAAAAGATACTTAAAAGCAGTTTTGCATTTCCTGTGTTATTGCAGGCAATTTCTTTTTCTGGAAATGTATATGTGGGAAAAGCTCTGTGGAGGAAATGTGCCGTTTGCTGGAGTCTGCAGGAGCGAGGCCGCAGCAATTTTTGGTATGCTTTTAATTCATAGTTGCATTAGCTAAATAGATCTGATATGGCTACATACTGATCGCATATTAGAAGTAAATAGTTTTACTTCAATTGGTATACATTTAGATTTATTTGCCTCCACCCTTTTAGTTCAAGTGATGTGAAGGTACTTGTACAACTGCTCCTCATTTTGGGAAAGGGGTGCATTCCTGGAAAATGTTCCAGTAATTAATTTTGCAAATGAAAATGATGGGTGCATTGCATATGGAAATTTTTACACAGTCTGTTCCAATGCATGGAGAGTAGTCCACTCTTTGTTACAGCAAGTAAAAACTGTAAATTGGAGGCATGTATCTAAAAGAATCAGTTGCTTTATATTAAAAATTATGAAGTAAACAGCAATTATTGTACATTTTGAAGTGACGAATTGTTTGTATATTTTTCGCAGCAAAATTGTGGGTCTTGTCATAGAGTCATAGTGAAATTAAGCATAAAGGTCTTTGGCGTACTGAGTCCACACTGCTAGTCAACCACCTTTTTGTACTAATCCTACTTTGATACCATGCTTAATTCTGGCAACATCTGCTCATCACCTACTTCCAGATTTCACTACTTAACTTACACTCTAGGGACAATTTAGAGCGGGCAGTTAAACCTATCAATTTGTACATCTATGGAGTTGTGAGAGAAACCACGAGGACCCAGAAGAATCCCTTGCATTTGCCAGGTGAATGTGCCAGTGCCACACAAAGCAGCAACTGAGATCAAGTAGCCTGTACAGTTTCCAGAGGGAAACAACCAGCCACAGTTAACATAAAATACAAGCATCATCAAGTAAAGTTGCAGGATATTAATCCAGCTTCATAACCTATATTTACATGTAAGGGAAATTGCAGTTCACACCTTAACAGTGAAACTTCAGCTGAAGAGCTAATGTTCATAGTGAGGGAACCATTAAGGAAACATCAAATGCATAAAGAAAAATTGAAGCAGTAGATCAAACTGGCTATTGATTCTAACCTGCTATTTATTAAGACCATGGCCAATCTTCTACCTCAATACTTTTTTCTGCTCCATCCCTAGGTTCCCTCAAAATTCAGAAAGCTAATGATCAGTTTCTAACAAACAAAATGATGAAGTCTCTGCTGCTTTTGGAGATTCGGCACCCTCTGTATATAGAAATTCCTTCTAATTTTGGGCTTAAATAGCCTACTCATTTTCAACTGTTGCACTTGGCTTTAGGCTCCTCTAAAATTCATTTATCCTCCAGTCAGCCCTTTAGCCCTATAAGAATTTTGTAAGTTTCAGTGAGAACTCCTTTCATGGTCATATAGACCAAGTCTTATCAATCTCTCATTGTTAGGCAAACTGCTGTGTCTGGAACTAGCTCAGTATACTCCCTCTATGACATGAATATAATTTTGAGTACGTATACCAAAAAGCGTACTTTCATCAAGACATGCATAATTGCATTAAGACATCTTGCTGCATTCAAATTCACTCATATTAAAGGCCAACATACCTTTTACCTTTCTGATTGCTTGTTTCATCTGCATAATGGCTTTCTGAGATGTACAAGAACATGGTCTCCTTGAATACTCAGGTTCAGTCCTGATTTTTAAATGTTGTCTGTGTGGAGTTTGCATTTTCTCCCTGTGATTAATTGGCCAAAGGACCTGTTTCTATGCTGTATCTCTCAACGACTCTCTAACCTGGGTCTTTTCCACTCTGAGGCAGCAGCTGTCCTAGCTGTAACACTGTGCTGCCCGTGTCTAGATAGTGACTGCTTAGACTTCACAGATGTTCAAAAGTTGTGAAACATTGCACTGGACACAGAGTGCTATCACTCAAGCATCATTGCACCATTGTTAATATTTATAGAACGAAAATAAATTTACTTATCACTGCTGTTTAAAGGAATCAATATAATGATTGAAAGGCATGCATTCTGTCATGTTTGGTGATGGGAAGTCTGTTAATAAAGATGCCTTGTGTCAATTACACTCCAGGTCTTTGACCATTTTAAATGGATTGACATGTGTCTGACATGAGTTGTTTCAATGCCTTTATTTTAATAGCCTGATTTTTTTCCACTTAATAATTCAAATTAATGAATATCCTCTTTGACATTTACTTCACTGGTTACAGTGTGATTTGTTTGCTGATATAGGAATATAATGGAATTTTGAGATTTATTACATATATTTAACGTTTTAATGCATGTAGTGAATTTGGCAAGAAAGCAGTTTTAATTGTTTTTCTTTATTTTCCCTCCAGTCTCTGCTTCTTTCTATGTGGCTCTTCAGGGAGAAGGAAATCCTCAAGAACCAGGAATCAATTAGCTACCTCCATATTACGCTTTCACACTTAATCAAAATGAAAGGTGAAGTGCCTGGAAATAGGGAGTTGCTGTTTTGGTTATTTGTGATATCATTGTGGATTATAATGTCAAAGTTATTGGTTCTGGTGAAGAACCTATCATGTAGCATCTGAATGACATGACCATCAGATTTGGTGTTGCTTTATTGTGGTGGAGGTACCATTCATGTTGGCCTAGTCTAGTACACTGGTGTTAATGCCCCTGTCCTTGAATCTGATCCTCAAAGTCTTCTTTGTAAGGTTCTTTGGTGGTATTGTTTCAGGGCTTTCAGGTGTCTGCTCTAGGTGGTCCATGACTCAGTTCCATACAGTCATGTGGGAAGGACAACTTCTCTACAGACCAAAAGTTTTGTTTGGACCTGTAGGTCACAGTCTTCAAAGACACTTTTCCTTCATCTTGCATAGGCTTTACTTGCACAACTCAGGTGATGGTTGACAGATATGATTCAACAAGGGTCGGAGTCAATGATCCAGTGATAAATTTTGCCAAATAACACAAAAACAGATTTTTTAAAAAATGTGTTAATTTGATTATTTTGTGATTGAAAATAGCATTGGAATTGTTTACAGAGTTAAAATTATTTGAAATCATCCTGATAAGTTGAGAATCTTGGGTAGTTCATTGCTGTATTCACATCAGGTTCCAACTGTAATAGTGAGGTCTGAAAATCATGCCAGATTCCTGGCATAGTAGGGAATGCTTCTCTATTTCTAATATTATACTGACCCCTTTAGGTGCCGATTCTATTAGTACGTTCATTCCTAGCAATGCATCCTTATTGCTGAGCTATAAGTGTCATTTAATCCAAACTGAATTTCTTGTCTTCCTACAGGTGCTATTGATGTTTCATGGGACCTTCAGTCGGTATCGCCTTGGTGGCAGCAAATGCGTACCGCATGTGCGCAAGCAGAGAATATTGGAGCTGCGTTATTAGCTGCACTTGTTGGAAAAAGTGTATCTATAGGTGTAACAAACAGTCTGGCTGAGAAAGATGTGAGTAATATTGCTCACCACTGTAACAGATCCAAAACGCAATAAAAACAAAAATCTGTGATATGTTAATTCACGTGAACCTTTATTTAACTGACAAAAGTACAAAGAAAAGATTTTCAATAGTTTTACTGACCAACTTAATTGTATTTTGTAAACATACACAAATTTAGAATTTGATGGCTGCAACACACTCAACAAAAATTGGGACAGAGGCATGTTTACCATTGTGTTACATCACCTTTGCTTTTAATAACACTTTTTAATCGTTTTGGAACTGAGGATACTAATTGTAGTAGATTTGCAATTGGAAATTTTGTCCATTCTTGCTTGATATAAGACTTCAGCTGCTCAACAGTCCGTGGTCTCCGTTGTCTGATTCTCCTCTTCATGATGCGCCATACATTTTCAATAGGAGATAGAGCTGGACTGGCAGCAGGCCAGTCAAGCACACGCAGTCTGTGTCTACAAAGCCACGCTGTTGTAGCCCATGCAGAATGTGGTCTGGCATTGTCCTGCTGAAATAAGCATGGACGTCCCGGGAAGAGACGTCGCCTTGATGGCAACATATGTCTCTCTAAAATCCTAATATACGCCTCAGAGTCAATGGTACCTTCACATACATGCAACTCATCCATGCCGTGGGCACTGATGCACCCCCATACCATCACAGATGCTGGCTTTTGCACCTTTCGCTGATAACAATCTGGATGATCATTTTCATCTTTGGCACGGAGAACTCGACGCCCATTTTTTCCGAAAACTAGCTGAAATGTGGACTCATCTGACCACAGCACACGGTTCCACAGTCTTTCGGTCCATCTGAGATGAGCTCGGGCCCAGAGAACTTGCCGGCGTTTCTGCATAGAGTTGATGTATGGCTTCCTCCTTGTGTAATACAGTTTCAAGTTGCATTTCTGGATGCAGCAACAGACTGTGTTGAGTGACAATGGTTTTCCGAAGTACTCCCGAGCCCAGGTGGCTATAATTGTCACAGTAGCATGACTTTTCTGTGCACTTTTCAATCTTATTTTAACTCTTTCCCAACTTTTGTTGAATGTGTTGCAGCCATCAAATTCTAAATTTGCGTATATTTACAAAATACAATTAAGTTGGTCAGTAAAACTATTGAAAATCTTTTCTTTGTACTTTTATCAGTTAAATAAAAGTTCACATGAATTAACATATCACAGATTTTTGTTTTTATTGCATTTTGGAAAATATCCCAACTTTTCTGGAAATGGGGTTTGTATATTTACTGAGGTAGCCTCTACTGCTTCATTGGGCAGAGTGTTCCACAGATTCAGCACTCTCTGGGAAAAGCAGTTTCTCTTCATCTCCATCCTAAATCTTCTGCCCCAAATCTTGAGGCTATGTCCCCTTGTTCTAGACTCACTTACCAGTGAACACAACTTTTCTGCCTCTATCTTATCTATCCCTTTCATAATTTTATATGTTTCTATAAGATCTCCTCTCATTCTTCTGAATTCCAGCATGTATAGTCCCAGGTGACTCAATCTCTCCTTAAAGTCTAACCCTCTCATCTCTGGAATCATCCTGGTGAACCTCCTCTGCATTGCCTCCAAAGCCAGTATATTCTTCCTCAAGTAAGGAGACCAGAAATGCACACAGTACTCCAGGTGCGGCCTCACCAGTACCCTGTACAGTGCAGCATAACCTCCCTGCTCTTACATTCAATCCCTCCAGCAATGAAGGCCAACATTCCATTTGCCTTCTTGATAGCCTGCTGCACCCGCAAACCAGCCTTCTGTGATTCATGCACAAACCCTCCCAAGTCCCTCTACACAGCAGCATGCTGTAATTCTTTACCATTTAAATAATGATCTGATCTTCCATTTTTCCTTCCAAAGTGGATGCCCTCGCATTTACCAATATTGTACTCTATCTGCCAGACCCCTGCCCACTCACTTAAACTATCTAAATCTCTCTGCAGACTCTCAATATCTTCTGCCCAATTTGCTTTTCCACTCAATTTAGTATCATCAGCAAACTTAGATACACTACGCTCTGTTCCCTCTTCCAGATCGTTGATGTATATTGTGAACAGTTGTGGGCCCAGCACCGACCTTTGCGGCACATCGCTCACCAGTGATTGCCAACCAGAGGAACACCCATGTATGCCAACGCTCTGCTTTCTGCTAGTTAACCAATCCTCTGTCCATGCTAATACATCACCCCCAACTCTCTGCATCCTTATCTTATGGATTAGTCTTTTATGCAGCCCCTTCTGGAAATTCAAGTAAATAACATCCATCTGTTCCCTTCTAGCCACTGTGCTTGTTATATCCTCAAAGAACTCCAGTGAATTTGACAAATAGGACCTGCCTTTGCTGCGTCTGCCAGATGGGTCCATTTCTTTCCAGTTTCCTCGGTCTTTCTTCTTTAATGATAGCTTCAAGCATTTTCCGGATTACAGATGTTAAACTAATTGGCCTATAGTTAGCTGCCTTTTGCCTATATCCTTTTTTGAACGGTGGCGTAATGTATACCATCTTCCAATCCACCGGGAACTGCTCAGAGTCCAGAGAATTTTGGTAAATTATCACCAAACCCTCTACTATAACTTCTGCCGTTTCTTTCAGTACCCTAGGATGCATTCAATCAGGACCAGGTGATTTATCTATCTTCAGGCCCACAGGTTTGCTCAGCACTACCACTTTAGTGATAGCTATTGTATCGAGGTCCTCGCCTCCCATCGCGTCAATGACATCTCTTTTTGACATGTTAGATATGTCCTCCACCATGAAGACCGACACAAAATAGTCACTCAAAGCCTCAGCCATTTTTTCATCACCCAATATCAAATCCCCCTTCTCATCCTCCAAGGGACCTATGGTCGCTTTAGCCACTTCTTTCCGCTTTATATAATTATAAATACTTTTACTGTCAGTTTTATATTTTGTGCTAGTTTATTTTCATAATCTAGCTTCCGGATCTCAGCCTGAAATGTCGACTGTACCTCTTCCTGTAGATGCTGCCTGGCCTGCTGTGTTCCACTAGCATTTTGTGTGGCTTCCCTTTCTTTGTTGTTCGCTCAGTAGTTCTTTGTTGCTTTTTGAAGTTTTCCCAATCTTCCAATTTCGCACTACTCTTGGCGACTTTGTACTAATATTTAAGCACATAATTCTTTTGGTGTCCTCTGGTTAATCTGCAGAATTCCTCAGTATATTAAATGTGCGAATTACATTCACTTCTGATTTTAAAATTTAGCCCATTGTCATTAAAGATAGAAACACGTCGCATCTCCTGGACAAATTACATTAGATATGGTCCAGTCAGAAATCTAGATTTAACAGAGATCAAATGAGGGAAAATTAAATCATATATATGTAAATCTGCATCTAAAGAAAGAAGAACGTTGCAGTGGGGGGTGGGGTAAGAGCGGTGGGATATAATTCTGACAGTAAGTTAAGGAAATTACTTCTGAAACTTGAACAGATGGATGCATGTAACTGGATTTTAGGGAAAGGACAATTGATACTTCTCATTAAAGGACTACACATTCAGTGGGCTGCAGTGATTCTTCTTTCCCCTTTTCTTAAAGGTAGTTACTTATTTTTTTTCTTTTCCTGTTTTATGCTAACCTAGATGAGACTTTATTTTTCTTGGTTTTCTAGCGAGAAGAAATTGAAGGTTCAGATGGAATGACTGATTCTTGGGAAGCATTGTCTCTTGATGTGGAACACTGGAATACACTGCTGAGACAGCTTGAAGATTGCCTGGTTCTCCAAACACTTTTGCTGAGCAAAGGGAATAAACCACCCTGCTGCCATTCTGAGCTACTTTCCCGTTTTTCTGTTAAAAAACTTCTGGAGGGTGGTCGAGGTAAGAATCTTTTTAACTTGCATATGTTTGTAAAGCTTTTTTCAGGGAGGATCCACAGCCTGTGTTCAAAAATCTTCCTAAGGTTGCGGAAGCACCTTATTCTGGCAATGGCAATACTGCCCTAATTGTTTATTGGATTGTTTTGAGAAGCAGAAGAATAAAAGTTAGTGCATGATGATGGTGGTTCAGGTACTGTAATAATACCACTAAGCTGAAGCAAGCTTGTAGGATTGTCTCCACGAGCATAGATCATGGAAATATTCTCCCATTTCCTTCCTTAGTCCCTTCAAGTCAGGTTGGATTTTTGTGTACGTATGTTCTCTAAACCATTCTACACTGCTGCAAAATTTACAGTTGTTATTTGTTTTCTTAGTATATTTTTCAATTAGTGTGCCTTGATGCAGTTTGGCTTTTTTATTACTGTACTTTCCTGCCATTTGGATTGTCAGTATTGTAATTATGTTTGTAACCTCATTACTCTAATGTTTATTTCCAAACAAAATCAAATATTCATAATAATTCTTTTCTTAAACTCATTTCTTCTTTCAGGAGCAAGGACAAGTCATATAGTCCATAATGCCTGCTCCACCCTTAAATAGGAAAATAATGGTTAAACTTCTACAATTTCTAGTTCTCTCCCCAAATTATTTTATTTCTCTAGTGCATAATAATCCATGTATCTCTTCCTTGAGTGCACTCATTGACTGAAGATTTTCAGTTCTCTGGGTGTCAGTTCAAAAAATGTGATATTCCAAGGAAATTCTCCTCAGCACATTTTTAAATTCTGAACCTCTCTCTTGCATTTCATTTTATTTAGTTAACCTAGTTTATCAGAAAATTATTTGTCAACAAGGAATCCAAAGACCACTAGTCAATTGAAAACTGTTAAGCCACATCAATGGAGTTTTATCTTCCTCAGTCTTTCTCACTGCAGTACTGCAACTTAGCTCCAACAAAGTTTCTGCTAAGCTGCAGGTCAAATTCAATTGTCATTAACTTCTGTCATTGAGTGGTCGTACTGAAATGTTTGTGTGTGTGTGTGTGTGTGTATATGCTGGAAGGCAAAGGTCCATGTTGTTGACTCATTTCCTGTTGCATATGAGGAAAAAGAGCCATGAATTAAACATTTTCGTAGGTCAAATATGATGGCAGAATATAGTATTAATGGTAAGACTCTTGGCAGTGTGGAGGATCAGAGGGATCTTGGGGTCCGTGTCCATAGGACACTCTAAGCAGCTGCGCAAGTTGACTCTGTGGTTAAGAAGGCGTACGGAGCATTGGCCTTCATCAACCGTGGGATTGAGTTTAAGAGCCGAGAGGTAATGTTACAGCTTTATAGGACCCTGGTCAGACCCCACTTGGAGTACTGTGCTCAGTTCTGGTCACCTCACTACAGGAAGAATGTGGAAACGATAGAAAGGGTGCAGAGGAGATTTACAAGGATGTTGCCTGAATTGGGGAGCATGCTTTACGAGAGTAGGTTGAGGGAACTCGGCCTTTTCTCCTTGGAGCAACGGAGGATGAGAGGTGACCTGATAGAGGTGAATAAGATGATGAGAGGCATTGATCGTGTGGATAGTCAGAAGCTTTTTTCCCAGGGCTGAAATAGCTAACACAAGAGAGCACAGTTTTAAGATGCTTGGGAGAAGGTACAGAGGAGATGTCAGCGGTTAAGTTTTTTATGCAGAGAGTGGTGAGTGTGTGGAATGGGCTGCTGACGACTGTGGTAGAGACGGATACAATTGGGTCTTTAAATAGACTCCTGGATAGGTGCATGGAGCTTAGAAAAATAGACGGCTATTTTTAAAGTAAGTACGTTCTCGGCACAGCATTGTAGGCCAAAGGGCCTGTATTGTACTGTAGGTTTTCTATGTTTCTATTGGCGAAATTAAAGTTCTCAACCAAGCTGTTCCCACTGCACAGCAGTGTCCAACAATATAGGTCCATAATGTGATCCTGGAAAAGGTGAGTCCTTTTCCCATATCTTGGAGCACATCTCGAAGAAGCAGTCACTGGTGATGAAATTTGCCATCACCTAAGTATGCCAGTGCAGCAGTTGGTCATATAAAGAATATCTGAAGACCAGGACATCAAATCCCCAGTGTAAAGCCGCTTGTACTGTGTACTGTGCAGGAGTGACCCAATCCTGTGAAACTATAAAAATGAGTAACTTGTGGTGGACTCTTCTGAGCATTGCAGGTGCACCACCACTATCATCTCCACCAAATACTCCAAATCCACCGGCAGGTTAATGACTTCTGACAGACCCACTGAACACTCTACATGAGAGACTTCTGCAGATAGTTAGTATATTATGGATATAGGTTACCAGATATTTAACTATTCCATTTATCCTTTAATGTTAAACAACTGTAGCTGATAATCAGCTTGTAGTTCATGCCTGTAGGCAAAGAGGATAAGAATATGAGAGAGCTGCTGCAATTTCTTGCCACCATTTCAAGGGTTGAGAAACACTTTACCTGAGTCTGGCAATTCATCCTATTGTAAAGATGCAAAATTTCTTAATGTCATTTTTAATAGTTCATACTATTCCTCTTTAACAACAATATCTTTTGTGAAATCAAATACAAGATACTAATTTAGAGCCATACTTGTGTCTTATATTTCCAAACATAGGGTCCATGGCATAAAAAAGGTTGAGAGCCTGTTTTAATACATTCCACTGCTGTGTACCAACTTCACTTCATGCAGCCATTTCTAGTCAACTTTTGTTACATTACATCTCAACCAAATTGAGTTTGGCCTTGCCCAAATTTAGAATTTTAATTCTTTTTTTCCTATAATTCTACATAAAACATAGAACATTATATGTCTGGCCCTTTGGCTGACAATGCCTTACAAGCCTTTTACTCTAGGATCAATTCCTCTCCTATGTAGCCCTCTCTTTTTCGATCATCTATATGTCTATCTAAATGCTTCTTAAATGCCTCTAATGTATCTGCCTCTACCAACACCCTTGGCAGTGCATTTCACGCACTCACCACTATCTGTGTAGTTGAACTTGCCTCTGACACTCTCCCTATACTTTCCTATAATCACCTTAAAATTGTGCACCCTTGTATTAGTCATTTCTGCCCTGCGAAAATTGTCTTTGGGTATCCACTGGATCTATGCCTTTTGTTACCTTGTACACCTCCGATCAAGTGACTGCTCATCCTTCGCACCAAAGAGAAAGGCCCTAGCTCGCTGAATCTATTTTAATAATTATGCTAGATATAACTGAATTATTATCACCATCCAAATGACCATTTATTCCAGCAGTTATACCTAGACCTAATTACAAATGACCCTTCTCTTTTAGGGTTTGCCAAAAGATATTTTTAAAAATAAAATGTCCTTGAATATATCCGACTCAACGTACTCCTAAACATACATTCCTTTTGCAGTATCTTTGTCTTAGTTAATGTGCGTGTATTGAAATCCTTGTTGTAATTGCCCTATTAAATTTCCCACATACCCTAACTGCATATTTTCCCTTCTAATCTACTGTTACTGGTCCGCATGTCATCTCAGGCCAGAATTAACAAGTACTTTGTATGTAAAATAAGCTTTAACTTAATGTAACACACACAAAATGCTGGCCAGACAGCATCCATGGCAATGAACAGACAGTCGACGTTTTGGGTGAGACCCTTCTTCAGGACTGATGCTGCCTGACCTGCTGAGTTCCTCCAGCATTTTGTGTGTGCTGCTTTGGATTTCCAGCATTTGCAGAATTTCTCGTGTTATAACCTACTGTACTTAATTATCTGTATCTGTACATGTACCCTAGGGGTTGTTGCTGACGGTGTGGCAAAATGGATATTCAAACTGGATCTTACTCCAAGTATTCTGAAACAGGCGCATCAGACCGGAAGATTGGGAAGTGCAGAAGAGCCAGTGGAAGAAGAACACGACATTCTCTTCTATGAGAAGTGCAGAGAGCTCGGCTTGGAACAAATATTACGTAAGAGGAGCCTGAAGATAGTACTTCACTTTTTCACTGTAAAAAGTCTAGGCATATGGGTTCTGGAGATTAGCATACCTGTTGCATTTTGATCTGCATGTTTGTTTCCATTCTGGGGTTTGGTTTATGGTGTGGTTCTGATATATGGAAGAGATGGAGTTATGGAGACATGCTGATGGAAATGGAGGTGGATATTTAATAGACAATAGACAATAGGTGCAGGAGTAGGCCATTCGGCCCTTCGAGCCAGCACCGCCATTCACTGTGATCATGGCTGATCATCCACTGTCAGTATCCAGTTCCTATCTTATCCCCATAACCTTTGATTCCACTAACTTTAAGAGCTCTATCTATCTCTTTTTTGAAAGCATCCAGAGACTTGGCCTCCACAGCCTTCTGGGGCAGAGCATTCCATATATCCACCACTCTGTGAGTGAAAAAGTTTTTCCTCAACTCCATTCTAAATGGCTTACCCCTAATTCTTAAACTGTGGCCTCTGGTTCTGGACTCACCCATCAGCGGGACCATGCTTCCTGCCTGCAGCGTGTCCAATCCCTTAATAATCTTATATGTTTCAATAAGATCCCCTCTCAGCCTTCTAAATTCCAGAGTATACAAGCCCAGCTGCTCCAATCTTTCGACATATGACAGTCCCGCCATCCCGGGAATTAACCTTGTGAACCTACACTGCACTCCCTCAATAGCAAGAATGTCCTTCCTCAAATTTGGAGACCAAAACTGCACACAGAACTCCAGGTATGGTCTCACCAGGGCCCTGTACAGCTGCAGAAGGACCTCTTTGCTCTTATACTCAATTCCCCTTGTTATGAAGGCCAGCATGCCATTAGCTTTTTTCACTGCCTGCTGTACTTACATGCTGGCTTTCAGTGACTGATGTACGATAACACCTAGATCTTGTTGTGCTTCCCCTTTTCCTAACTTGACTCCATTTAGATAATAATCTGCCTTCCCGTTCTTACCACCAAAGTGGATAACCTCACATTTATCCACATTAAACTGCATCTGCCATGCATCTGCCCACTCACCCAGCCTGTCCAAGTCACCCTGCATTCTCATAACATCCTCCTCACATTTCACACTGCCTCCCAGCTTAGTGTCATCGGCAAATATTTGTACAGTTACGGATGGTCTCATTTAATGTTTTCTCTTCTTTCAGAGTTTCTCCAGTTGACCTATGAGCGATTTCCATACAGTCTGGAATCTGATGTTCTTCATGCACATTGCTGTTGGGAATATGTAGTGCAATGGAACAAAGATCCAGAGGTAACTAGAATAAATAAAAACTCTTTAGATTTAATTTTAAAAGTAACTTCCATGTTTCACTGAAATTATTGACTGCCTGAAAGCTCGTAGTTAAAGGTGCGTGTTCATAAATTCCCAATTTAGTCTGTGATTTTGTTGACAACTGGGATTAATGTTCTTCCATATGGACGAGTTTTGTAACCACAGTATAATAGTTAGTGTGATGCTACTGCAACTCAGGGCATTCTGGCACTTGGGATTCAATTCTTGCGGCATCTGTAAAGGGTTTGTCTATTCTGCGGGTGCTCTGGTTTCCTCCCACAGATTATAGATGTAGCAGTTAGTAGGTTAATTGGTCATTGTAAATTGTTAAGTAGGTGGGATGCCGGGCAGTGCAGCTAGTTAAGCCGGAAATATCCGTTCTGTGCTGCATCTCTAAATAAAATTTTAGAAGTTACACATAAGTATCCTGTACTGATGCCATTTTATTTTTTTTACCACATTAACTGGATTGGAAATATACATTTTTGAATGAATCCAATGGCAATTGATTGATTCAATGTTTAAATCTAATTGCATAGAGCAAGAACACTGGAATGAGTCTTTTGGCCCTAAATGACAGTGCTGATATTGCCACTTTTAACTAATCCCACCTGTCTCCTCCTGTTCCCTGCCCGTCTAAATGCTTCTTTAACATTATAGTAGTATCTACTTCTACCGCTTCCCTGACATTCTCTTTGTAAATCAAAAAAATCCTGCCTTGTAAACCTTTAAACTTGACCCCTGTAGTATTTGGCAATACCCACTGGGGGGGGGGGGTGGTGAAAGAGGACTCTGACCATGTATTTAATTTATACCTCTCACAATTCTACATACTTTTATTGGGTCTCCCCTCTTGCCTGTGATGCTCCAAAGAAAACAATCTAAGTTTGTCCATCCTCTTATTGTAAATACATTCTAGTCCTGGCAACATCCTGGTAAACCCGTTCTGCACCCTCTCCAAAGCCTCCATGTACTTCCTGTAAGCACAAGTATTAGAGTTCTAGCTGATATCTAAGAATAATTTTGCAGGCTGAAAATGCAAAGTAAGTAATCTATGCTGATGTATTGATTGTTCTGGAACCTTAATGCAGAATTCACAACTTTGTGAATTCCAGTCACAACTTTGGTGTTGGACTTAATAATAGTCTTTCTGCATGACCATGTAGGACCTGACAGTTCTGCCTCACCTTTCCATGAACAAAACATTATAAGTAGTTATGAGTTTCACTCATGAAAGTTTTGTTTTCTTTAGACAATAGGAACACCAATACCATTCCCCTTGCTAAATTCCAATTCCTAGATAAATTCCATTTCTCTTTTTGGCTGCCCTCTAGTTTAACTAAATTATTTAAAATCTGTCCCCTCCTTTGAGCAGAACTTCAAAACCCATTTTCATTCATCACCAATGCTCCTTCCTTCCATCCCGGAAGTCATATGTTTATATATCTGCTTCGCCAAATCTTAGCTAGCCTTCCACATTCCATGATGCTTCAGCACCAATTCATATAAAACGTTGCTTTTATCTTGTCCTGCCAACCAATCACCGATGTCCTTGTGCTCTACTCTTGAGTCCTAGTTAACCTTAACAATACTTGCTCTCCAAATCTGTTAGATCTGAAAACTTGGATGTTCACATTCCTTCAGCTCTAATTTCTTGTGCAATTATTGTCATTCTAAGTCCTCTTTCTTTGCTGTGTCATTAACTTAAGTGTACACTAAGAATTGGAATATTTCCAGAAATCCCTCCTACTTTGAGACATTCACTCATTAAACTATCAATTCTACTCCCTGCACCTCCTTCTGTGGTTCAGAGTGATATGAAATGATTTGTGACATTTTTTTCATTAAAGAAAATAAGTGCGGGAGCTGGCTGGTGGCACAACGACATTGGCGCCAGACCCGGGAGCGGAGGTTCCCAGGTTCGAAACTAGTCTGGTCTGCTCCCGAGTACGCTTTCCATCCGTGCCGGGTTGAGTGTCGAGGTTGCAACTCGACCTCGTAAAATAAAGGGAAAATACTGCGAAAATGTCTCTGTGAGGAGTGGCGCGCCACACAGTCTCTCTCTCTCGTTCCGCCATGAAAGAGACATCATCACAGATGCATGCACGGATACGCAGACACACACGCACAGACACGCACGCACGCACACGCAGATGCACAGACTCGCACACAGGCACACGCCAAAAAAAAAGAAAATAAGTGCAGATTGATTTTGATACAACTCGTGCTTTAATATGTAGTTTTGAAAGTATGCTGGAGTTTAATGTTGTAATTTGAGGGCTTTAAATAGTCAGCATTTATACTTTGCTTAGCATTTCGATTTTGATAATGATCTAATGAAATATTAGTACTTGAATATTTCATAATAGCTCTTGTGGTTTTAAAGTCAGATGAGAGCCATGGTTTCAGTTTCTGCTTTCTCTTCATTTCTAGGAAGGCCGATTTTTGAGCAGATCTGTGGATCATCTGAAATGCATTGCCAACGGTCATGTTCAGCGGGGTTAGTACATGTCATGTTACCACAAAAACACCCCACAAATTCTGCATGTACGATTTAAGTACTTAACCAGCCTTGGAAAAGAGTGGAGTTCAGTCTTTACAAGGACTCCTATACTTCATTAAAGCGGTCATTCAGAGCTCAGAACTGTCAGGGAATTGGAGACTAAAGTTAATCAAAGAAGACAAACATAGGGGCCATTATTACTCTTCATGATGACTGTGGGGCAATGAGTGGCTTCATTAGAGGAGAGTGATCTTGTGATGTGGTTTATCTGATCTGGGAATGGATGGCTAAATTAGTTATGCATTAATATCCTGATTTGGTTGTTATTTTGGCATCATTGAAATATTTATTCAAGCAGAGAGATTCATTTACCTGCTTCCTGTGAATTGAAGCGTGACCTTGCATAATAAGGAGCTTTTCATTCCATTGTCAGTCTTGTTTCTCCAAGTTCCTTAAAAGTGTTGCAAATAACAAACTGCTAGATGAACTCAATGGGTCAGTCGGCAAAGAGACAGTTGACATTTTGAGTCCAATCCTGCCTTTAGGATTTAATTGCAGGAAATTTCCTGATGACAGAATGCGATATAAAGGTTATAGAATCCTGTACTTGATTTCTGCAGCATTTTAAACCACTTGCAATGAAATGGTAAAATTTTTGTACACATCTTATGCAGTAGCAAATTACGAAGGAGGTTAAGTTGTAAATAAATGCGAAGGTGATAAAAGTATACACAGTGGATTCTGGTTAATTGGAATAAAAGAGCAAAAACTAATAAAAAAAATATAGCTGGGATTCCCTTTCTTTATTTGGGACACTATATTGCTTAATTGGGCAGGAGACTGTTGCTGACCAGGCCATTATCTGTTATCAACAATCTATCAAGCTCTGTCTTAAATTTTCATAAACACTTGGCCTCCACAACTGCCTATGGCAAAGAATTCCACAGATTCACTAATCTCTGGCTAAAGAAATTCCTCCTCATCTCCATTCTAAAAGGGCATCTATCTATTCTGAGGCTGTGTCCTCTGGTCTTAGACTCTCCCACCATAGGAAACATCCTCTCCACATCCACTCCATCAAGGCCTTTCAGCATTTGATAGGTTTCAATGAGGTCACCCTGCATTCTTTTGAATTCTAATGAATACAGACCCAGAGCCATCAAACATTCTTCATATGACAAGCCATTCAATCCTGGAATCATTTTTGTGAACCTCATTTGAACCCTCTCCAGTTTCAGCACATCCTTTCTAAGATAAGGGACCCAAAACTGTTCACAATACTGCAAGTGAGGCCTCACCAGTCTTTTATAAAGTCTCAGCATTATATCTTTGCTTTTATATTCTAGACCTCTTGAAATGAATGCTAACATTCCTCACCAGGCTCAACTGCAAATAAACCTTTAGAGAATCCTGCACAAGGACTCCCAAGTCCCTTTGCATCTGTTTTATTTTGTATTTTCTCTCCATTTAGAAAACAGTCAACCCTTTCATTTCTTCTACCGAAGTGCATGACTGTACACTTCCCAACACTGTATTCCATCTGCCATTTCGTTGCCCATTCTCATCTGTCTAAGTCCTTCTGTAGTCTCTCTACTTCCTCAAAGCTTAATGCTTCCTCAAAACTTAATATTTCCAAAAAGGAAATATTGTATCATTTCTTAATGCATGCATTATTAAATGACAATAAAAGAGGACTGCGTGTCTTCATAATCTAAACTACCTGCCCGCCCCTCCACCGAGGGGCAAGTTTATCAAATGTAAACTTTACAACAAAGCCATCAATTCCATCATCCAAATCGTTGACATATAAAGTAAGAAGAATCAGTCCCAACGTAGACCCCCTGTGGAACACAGTAGTCACCGGCAGCCAATCAGAAAAGGCTCCCTGTATTCCCACTCTTTGCCTCCTGCCAATCAGCCAATGCTTGCTTTATCCATGCTAGAATCGTTCCTGTAATACCATGGGCTTATTGCTTGTTAAGCTGCCTTAGGTGGCATTTGTCATTGGCTGCCTGAAAATCCAAGTGCACAACACAAACCGATTCTCCTTTGTCTATCCTGCGTGTTATTTCTTCAAAGAATTCCAACAGATTTCTCGGGCGAGGTTTTCCTTTGAGAAAAATCATGCTGACTACTGCCAATTTTCTCATGTGCTTCCAAGTACTGAGGCCTCACCAGCAATTGGAATGGTTCTAATGGCGATGCAAATATATAATTATTTTGTTTTTTTTTAATTGGTAACTTTTGAATACTGGTAGTTTCTGTCTCCATTAAATGTGAGTAACAATCTGTATTGGCTGGAGGATTACACTGATTTGGAAGGGTGGTGTTATCTGCTCAGATCAGGGCAAGGCTCATACAGTAAGTAGGTGCATTTAAATCTGAGTGACAGATTGGAGACTAAAGTAGATTCAGGAACCAAAAAGATGGACCCACTAGAATTTCTAAAATGATTTGTAGTGTAATCATACTGGGGTAAAATTATTCCTTATTATTATGGAATAAGGAATATTCATTATATTCTGTAAGAAATATAAATTATTAAATTGTAAGAATAGTTACTGAACCATAGCAAGACATGGAAAACTTAGTGAATAGTTCTATTCTGGCACAGAGTTTTCAGTTCCACTGTTGTATTCATGTGCCTGTGTATTGGATTTGAATTGTAACTTTGCAGGTAGTTTCAGTTTTAAATATAGAATTTCAAGCTTTTGGCATAAAATCTAAAATATTTTGGTTTTCTAATTTGCATAATGTTCATGTATTCTTTGGATGAAATCAAAGCATTTGTACTCTCCTCTTTACAGGTACTGCTGTAATGATGTGGAATACCTTTATTGTAAAGAGACTGTCAGCTGCTGCTTACCTAATGGATAAGGTACAAGCTGGTCCAATGTAAAATAATTGCCCTTGCGTTCAAGGTACTAATTAATTAATGGCTATCCTATACAATGCTCCTGCTGGTTCTAGAATTTATTGCAGGAATGGCATCTCAAGATAAACAGAAAAACTCTGTTCTGATGAAAGATCTCAGTACAGAACATCAACTCTGTATTCTTCTCCATAGATGCTGCCTTTAAAACCTCCAGCATTTGTGCATGTTACTCTGGATTTCCAAGATATGCAGAGTTTCTTGTGTTTGTGAAAGATTTTGTAGATGTTTATATTTAAATAGGATGTTTAGTTTCTCACGTTGGAGTACTAGTTGTGCATTAGGAGTAAGTGAAATAAAAGTGAATCTAAAGAACTACATAGAGCACAAAAATAAAAAAAGGAAAAGTGGGAATGTTACAGTGTTAGCCTAAAGCACCAAACAATCTGCTGAAACAGATAATGTTCAAATCTCAAGCTTATTTTGTGGACTTGTAACTAGAACCCTAGAACTGCAGAGTATAGAAATGGGTCCTTTGGCCCAACATGTCCATGTTGAGCTTTTTGCCCATCTGCCTTAATCCTATTTGTCCACATGCAGTACAAATCTTTTTAGGCCTTACCTATTATAAATGTCTCTTAAATACAGTAATTGTATCTGAATCTACCAGTTCTTTTGGCAGTGATTTCCAGATATTAGCCACTTTATTTCCTTAAAAAAAAATCCTTTTAATTCCCCTTTAAAACTTCCTCCACTCAACTTAAAACTAGCCCCTCTTTTATTTTAATATGTCAACCACGGGGAATAAGATTCTATTTACCCTCTCTATTCCTTTTATTTATCTTTGTCAGAACACTCTTGATCTCCTTCCTTCCAGGAAAAAGAAACCCAACCGATCCAGTCTCCCCCTCCGCATCCGCAACAGCTGAAATCTTCCAGTCTAGGCAACATCCTGGTAAAAGTCCTTTGCACTCTCTCTAGCATAATTACATCCTTTCTAACTATGTTAACCAATTGCAGTCTACCCATTGTTTTGTAAAGTTACGATATAATGCCCCAACTTTTATTCTGTTTTCTGATCTATGAAGAAAACATGTCAGATGGATACCTGAAGCTGTTGTTCCCTTGCATTTTAGAAAACGTCAGTATGATTATAGATTAGAAAATTGGAAATGCTTTTGAAGAGCAGTAATAACTCCCAAAAAAGTTGAAAATTTGATTTCTATTATCGGCATAAAGATATTATCTTTATGTTGTTGACCTTGGTGTCAGCTTGGTGATTTGTGGAAATATGTTTGACTGTTTATTGTTATGTACATGGTCAAGCTTATTTCAATATTAGAGTAATGAGCATTTACTAAGGAGACTAACGATGTATTGACTTCAGATTGTTCACAGTATTCCCTTCAACAATAACAATGCCAGCAGTGGTTTGGATTGTAATCCAGAAGCAAGGGATGTTGGGTCTGTGTAGCCCATGTCAAATTGGAACATCCTCCTGTTGCAGTGATAGGATGCTTTTAATTTTTTTTTGCAAACAGCTCTTTATGCATAACGTGAGTAGATTAGCAGATTTACCATGTAATTTGCCATGGAGCAAAGTAAAAACAAAATGTGTTTAAACATTCAGGTATTGATTTTTAATTGATATAAAAGTTCAGAATCAGGTTTAATATCATTGGCATATGTTGTAAAATTTGTTGTTTTGTGGCAGCAATATATAATAAACTATAAATTAAAATGTCTGTATTAAAAATTAAGTCAGTAGTGCAAAAATAGGAAAAAAAATAGTGAAGTAGTTTTCATGTATTCACTGTCCATTCAGAAATTTGATGGTGGAGGGGAAGAAGCTGTTCCAGAAACATAGAATGTGTGTATTCAGGGTCCTGTCCTGTACCTTCTCCTTGATAATAGCAATGAGAGGAGGGCATGTACTGGGTGATGGGGGTCCTTAGAGATGGATGCTACCTTTCTGAGACATTGCCTCTTGATGGTGTCCTTGATGCTGGGGAGGCTAGTGCCCATGATGAGCTGGCTGAGTTTACATGTACTGAAATCAAATCAACGTGTGCAAAGGTTAACTGATGCATGTGAATTTGTTTTTTTCCCTAAGGAATTGAAAGATTTATTGTTACTACTAAAGTCTTCAATTGCTGCAACACCATGCAATACCTTCCTATTTCTTCTGGCATTAAAAAGAAATACCATAATTTTTTCAAGGCTGGCCTAAATGTAATTTCTCGTCAACTTAATCATGAAGGAGTGTACTAAAATTAATTGTTCTTTTTACTAGGTTGGGAAAGCACCTAAAGACAGACTCTGCAGAAGAGTGAGTATTGGATTAAGTTTTTTGTATGCTATTTGGCCCGAATAATCTTCATTGGTTTCCCTTGCATTTCCTTTTCTTGCCTTTACTTGAACTGAAAGCTGGGGAAATTAATTCCCTTGTATGTGAAGAGGGTGCAAGGTGAACTGTAGGTGTCAGTTCAGCTCACTGTGAGAAATCAGATGTGGTATGCCATGGCACACCCCATCTTAAAATTTGACTAAAGCCTGCAAACTGTATTTTCATGGTTGAATCCTTGATATGGTATACATAAATTACTGCATAGTTATATATCATTGTGTTCGAACATGTATGAGTTGCTTTGTATTCTATAAGTGCATTTATTAAGCTTGCTTTGTAGATGTTTAATAATTTCAAATTATTATCCAGGTATATTCTTTGTTTGAAGAACTGCACTTTCCTATAGGTCCTATTATTGCTTTGCCTGTGTCTAATTTAACAGCTGAAACAAAAGCCCTGACTGATATTCCAGATCACCGACTGTGACTACTTATGAGGACTTGTCATTTCCAGGTTTTCCATTTGAAAGCTAGCACAAAGTGCTGAATATCAGTGAATATCGTCAACTTTTGTAGAGTCAATCTGAACCCAAGGCATAACTAGTTAATTTGGAGACATTCTAGTTCTGTTTTTTTTTCTCAACATCTCTTCAATTTGATCCTGTCCCTCTGCTTGAAAGAAACACAAATTTCAAAAGCCATTCTTAATCTTGGATCATTCCTTTTTTTTTTTGATTTTTTCACATTTATCAGTCATTATGTGGAGGAGTTCTCTTCAACTCTGGTTTAATCAGTATTTGGAATAGTTTAATTCCAATTTTTAATGGTAGTCTAGCATATCAGACCACCGTTAAAACATCCTGACTGTTATCAGACCTTGATCTCTTAAGTATTCCCATGGTTATGCATGTAACTCTGTGACAGGTGCTCATTTTATTTTTGGAAATGCTCAAGATGTATGCCTTAGGAAGAGGAAGCAACTGGTGGTGATTGGTTTGGAATATCTTTGCTCCTGTATCCAATTCCAATGAGGTGGTGTTCTTAGTTTTCTCAGTTCTTCGCAATTCAATTTTATATATTGAGGCAAACACGAGGAAATCTGCAGATGCTGGAAATTCAAGCAACACACACAAAAAATGCTGATGAATGCAGCAGGCCAGGCAGCATCTATAGGAAGAGGTACAGTCAACGTTTCAGGCCGAGACCCTTCGTCAGGACTAACTGAAAGAAGAGACAGTAAGAGATTTGAAAGTGGGAGGGGGAGGGGAGATCTGAAATGATAGGAGAAGACAGGAGGCGGAGGGATGAAGCTAAGAGCTGAAAATTTGATTGGCAAAAGGGATACGAGGCTGGAGAAGGGAGAGGATCATGGGATGGGAGGCCTAGGGAGAAAGAAGGGTGGGGGACTCAGAGGATAGGCAAGGAGTTATAGTGAGAGGGACAGAGGGAGAAAAAAGAGAGGAAAAAAGGGGGAGAGAGAGAAAGAAAAAAAGGAAAAATAAATAAATAAACAAGGATGGGGTACGAAGGGGAGGTGGGGCATTAACGGAAGTTAGAGAAGTCAATGTTCATGCCATCAGGTTGGAGGCTACCCAGATAGAATATAAGGTGTTGTTCCTCCAACCTGAGTGTGGCTTCATCTTGACAGTAGAGGAGGCTGTGGATAGACATATCAGAATGGGATTGGGACGTGGAATTAAAATGTGTGGCTACTGGGAGGTCCTGCTTTCTCTGGTGGACAGAGCGTAGGTGTTCAGCAAAACGGTCTCCCAGCCTGCCTCGGGTCTCGCCAATATATGGAAGGCCGCATCGGGAGCATCGGATGCAGTATATCACCCCAGCCGACTCACAAGTGAAGTGTCGCCTCACCTGGAAGAACTGTCTGGGTCCCTGAATGGTGGTAAGGGAGGAAGTGTAAGGGCATGTGTAGCACTTGTTCCGCTTACAGGGATAAGTGCCAGGAGGGAGATCGGTGGGAAGGGATGGGGGGGACAAATGGACAAGGGAGTCGCATAGGGAGCTATCCCTGCAGAAAGCAGAAAGTGGGGGGGGAGGGAAAGATGTGCTCAGTGGTGGGATCCCGTTGAAGGTGGTGGAAGTTACGAAGAATTATATGTTGGACCCGGAGGCTGGTGGGGTGGTAGGTGAGGACAAGGGGAACCCTATTCCTAATGGGATGGCGGGAGGATGGGGTGAGAGCAGATGTGTATGAAATGGGAGAGATGTGTTTGAGAGCAGAGTTGATGGTGGAGGAAGGGAAGCCCCTTTCTTTAGAAAAGGAGGACACCTCCTTCATCCTGGAATGAAAAGCCTCATCCTGAGAGCAGATGTGGCAGAGACAGAGGAATTGCAAGAAGGGGATGGCATTTTTGCAAGAGACGGTGTGGGAAGAGGAATAGTCCAGGTAGCTGTGAGAGTCCGTAGGCTTATACTAGACATCAGTAGATAAGCTGTCTCCAGAGATAGAGACAGAAAGATCCAGAAAGGGGAGGGAGGTGTCAGAAATGGACCAGGTAAACTTGTGGGCAGGGTGAAAGGTGGATGCTTACAAGCATCAGGGTGGATACTTCCCTGGTATCATGGATTCTTGATTACCTGACTGGCAGACCACAGTACATGTGCTTGCAACACTGTGTGTCCAACAGAGTGATCAGCAGCACTGGGGCTCCACAGGGGACTGTCTTGTCTCCCTTTCTCTTCGCCATTTACACCTCAGACTTCAACTACTGCACGGAGTCTTGTCATTTTCAGAAGTTTTTGGATGACTCTGCCATAGTTGGATGCATCAGCAAGGGAGATGAGGCAGAGTACAGGGCTACGGTAGGAAACTGTCACATGGTGTGAGCAGAATTATCTGCAGCTTAATGTGAAAAAGACTAAGGAGCTGGTGGTAGACCTGAGGAGAGCTAAGGTACTGGTGACCCCTGTTTCCATCCAGGGGGTTAGTGTGGACATGGTGGAGGATTACAGATACCTGGGGATTCGAATTGGCAATAAACTGGACTGGTCAAAGAACACTGGGCTGTCTACAAGAAGGGTCAGAGCCGTCTCTATTTCTTGAGGAGACTGAGGTCCTTTAACATCTGCCGGACGCTGCTGAGGATGTTCTACGAGTCTGTGGTGGCCAGTGCTATCATGTTTGCTGTTGTGTACTGGGGCAGCAGGCTGAGGGTAGCAGACACCAACAGAATCAACAGACTCATTCGTAAGGCCAGTGATGTTGTGGGGATGGAACTGGACTCTCTGACGGTGGTGTCTGAAAAGAGGATGCTGTCTAAGTTGCATGCCATCTTGGTCAATGTCTCCCATCCACTACATAATGTACTGGGTGGGCACAGGAGTACATTCAGCCAGAGACTCATTCCACTGAGATGCAACACAGAGCGTCATAGGAAGTCATTCCTGCCTGTGGCCATCAAACTTTATAAATCCTCCCTTGGAGGGTCAGACACCCTGAGCCAATAGGCTGGTCCTGGACTTATTTCATAATTTACTGGCATAATTTACATATTACTATTTAACTATTTATGGTTCTATTACTATATTATTTATGGAGCAACTGTAACGAAAACCAGTTTCCCCCAGGATTAATAAAGTATGACAATGACTAAAGTTGGAGGCAAAGTTAATAAAGTCAACGAGCTCAGCATGTGTGCCGGAAGCAGCGCCAATGCAGTCGTCGATGTAGCGAAGGAAAAGTGGGGGACAGATACCAGTGCAGGCTTGGAACATCGATTGTTCCACAAAGCCAACAAAAAGGCAGGCATAGCTGGGACCCATATGGGTGCCCATAGCTACACCTTTAGTTTGGAGGAAGTGGGGGGAGCCAAGGAGAAATTATTAAGAGTAAGAACTAATTCCTCTACATGGAGGAGAGAGGTGTTAGAGGGGAACTGTACCTCTTCCTATAGATGCTGCCTGGCTTGCTGCATTCACCAGCATTTTTTGTGTGTGTTGCTTACATATTGAGGAAGTGGCAGGAAATGCAGCCACTTTCTCTCAATGAGTGCTTAAGTGCACTTGACAATCTTTCTAAAGCTACTAGCAGAAGCTTGAAGGCAGGTGATGTGGCCATTTGATTTTTCAATTGGGTTAAAGGGTAATAGCAACGATGAGCCCCAAGTTGATCTATTTTTTTTCTATGCTTGTGCTTTTTATAATCATAAGCTTCTTCTCTGTTCAGGATGTCGGCATGAGTGACACGGCCATGACTTCTTTCCTTGGTTCTTGTTCACTGCTGATTCAAACTTTAATGGAGGTACAGTAATACAATGGGCTAATGTGTTTTAAGCAACTTTATTGTTTAAGGCATAGTGCTTTTCAATATACAGATAAACTATTGTAGAATCAGAAAAAAAAATGTTCCTTTTACTCTTTAAGTCGTTCAAAAGTACCTTTAAATCATCTTCCTTGCATTCGTGGTATTTGGACGACCAGATTCTTGCAATTTACTGATGAATTTGAGCTAAGGTAACTTAATAGTATCAGAATATCAATGAAAAAGAGTTATTGTACTGGGGATTTTGGTTTTCTAAATATTACCTGTAATTGAGGGAAAAGAAAATATTACTGATGGGAATGACATGGAAGTCGAAGAGGTTAAAAGTGACAAAGAGACCTGTTGGAATGAGCGGCCTGTTCTGTATAATTTATATAAGTGGTATAAAATTATGCATGCCTCATGTTGTACTTTTGGAAATTTGTTTTAGGCTGAAATCAGAAGTGATGAGATGAAGGAGCCATTTCTGGAGATAGAAGACACCTGGTCAGCTATAGAGGGTCCAACATCAATTATGGATCTGGCTCTAGAACAAAGACATGTTCATTATCCATTAGCTCAACACCACTACATTCTAACTGTTATTATGCATGGAATAATGCTTTTTGGAATAAAATCTGTCAAAATATTTAGTCTATTTGATAGTAAGGTATGATACTTGCCAGGCAATGTTTTCTTGTTTATTATTTACAATGATACCATTAAGTTTATAAACTTAAATACCATTACTCGGTATGTATTTAAAACAATATTTTAAAGTCTACACTCTAGAAATTACATTAGTACATCTAATACTTTAATTTTTTTCCATGGTCAGGCAACTATTGTATTAAATTCTTGTTATCTAAGACAATTGTGAAATTTGAAAGTAGTTGCCTTAATAATTTTATAATCTAATTTTTGTTTTGTGCACCGTTTAGAAGTGGAAGTTGATTCCATCCAACTGTGTGGAAAAAAGAATGGTTTCAACTATTTATTGTTCTGTATTTATCTTTAGGGCAAAAATGCATTTTTCAAGGAGTTGACTTCAATTCAATTGCTGCCAAGTGGTGATATGGACCCTAACATCATCTCCCCCAGGCAACAGGTAGTAAGATCTTTGCAGTGGCATGGCTCGTTAATCTTGTGTTCATTAGAAATTGATAAATTGCATCCGTTGGTAGAAATATTGCAGTAACACTCTAGTGTAAAAGGTATTGGAAACTACTCTTAAAATATTGTAAGACGTGATTGTACAACTGTTGCTTGTATATTCTACAAGATGGTGAATTAAAATATTTCATTCTGCAGTTGCTTGGGAACAAATTTATTTAGGGGATCAGAGTTCCAATACAAATCTCTCTCAAGTTAAATTAAGCAGACCGAATCCATAGCACAAATCTGATTTACTGTTTTGCCATAGAGTATTCTGAAAATAGAACACACTTTCCAAAAGATGCAGCTTTATTCAACAGCTGTTGTGCTGTCAAATGTTCCTGTTGCCTCTCTTTCAACACATAAAATGTTGAATTTATCACAATTTTTGAAAAAAATCCATTTTTCCAACATTTCACCAGATCTAGTGACGTTCCCATGCAGTAACCTGTATTCATTGTATTCCAGTTCTTAATGAAGTTAGTCAGTGCTGCAGTCCAAGAACTAGTGAAACCTCAAAAGACTGTGAATGCTACTGAACATCAATTTTATGAAGAGCAAGATTGGCCCTCAGTGGCAGTAGAGCTGTCTCAGAACCTCCAAGTAAATGAAGATGTTATTCGACGACATCATGTGTGTGAACTATACAGTCATGGAATTGACCACATTGGGGAAGAGGTAAGAATGTTATTATTCTGAATGATAAGTAAAGTAATACAGTATCCAGAGTCATAGAGCAGAGTAATAGTTCCTTTGGCCTATGTATACTAATCCCATTTTTCACAATTTACCACACAGCCTTTTATGCCTTGCCGTTTCTTAAACCATTATGAGTCTTCCTTCAGACAGAGCCCAAATTTACTCCTTACATTTACTACTTGTATAAGTAACCTAGAGCTTACTACAGCCAATATTATTTCATTTACTGTAACACCTTTGTAAAACAAAAAAAAGTTTAATCACTAATCTGAAAGATTGGCTCTGAAGGTGCCACATAATGATGCATGTACACTTCAGCCCAAGTCATTCTCTAGTTCAGAAATATAGCTTTGGACTTTCAATCATATGACTTGGTGGCAGTGAGCCAGGTAATCAGAAACAGTACTGTGAGATTTCTCCTTGTTGTGTTTATGAAGAGATGAAGGTTTCTCCTTGTTTAAACCTCTGATACGAACTTTCCATAGCTGTTTCTAACTTCTCAATTTTAATTCTCTTGGGCCTGATCTAAAATATTCCAGGAAGAAGTATGAAATTTAAGCCCCTCTTGGTGAATACGTTGTTTGTTTTTGCTAACTTTTGTGATAGTTAGCATCATTACTCATTCTAGTGGGTCTATTTGACTGTTGCCAGCAAAGCCTGCTGTTTTTCCAGTGCTTCCCCAACTATCTGGGTATAAAAGGCATATTGTACAATAGGCAAATGCATTAAAGTCAAACTGCCATTTGTACACAAGGAAAATCAAATGGCTATACTCAAATTAAATATGTTTCAATTGGCAAAGAGAATAGGATTTTAAAATGTAAGGTTAGTCATTTTGACAGGACTGTTGGGGGGAAAATGATGAGAAATTAGCTAAAGTAGGTATACAGAAAGATAATACTGTACTAGTTCTTGAAGTACAAAATCAATGTATAGATACACCAAGCAAGGAAGCAATTCACCTCTATTGCAAAGAAATTAGTGAATAAGGATAACAAAGTTATCTCCCCTGCAGGATACAATTACACAAGATCTTAATAGGTGACACAGAGATGAAAACAATGTAGAATAGATTCACCTGGTTTATAGTTTTCCAGTAGGCAGAGATTAAAAATGATTCTCCTTTTTGGGCTTAAAAGAATGACAAGTAATCTTGCTAAATCAAGACATACAAGGTTCTGAAAGTGATAAGGTAAGTGTTGACAGGTTATTTTTTTTTCTAGCTGCTACATCTACCATAGGTTGCCCCACACTTTTGGGACCGGAGCACTCTCTCCTTTTCTGAACAGACTACAAATCAACATTGTTGTTAAGTTTTTTTTTAATGAATGATGTATTAGTCATTGAGGCCTTGGCATGCATTAAAATTAGATGGCATATGATTGTTTAATATCCTTTATGAACAATCTACTGTGCATAAGTAGCATGGTAGGAAAAAAGAACCGTGGCTGATGAAACACGTGAGGCAACTCGTCAAGAGGAAGAAGGAAGCATATGTTAGATATAGGAAGCAGCAGGGGCTCATGAGAAATATAGGGTAACCAGGAAGGAGCTTAAGAAATGACTTAGGAGAGCTCAAAGGGGCATGAGAAGGCCTTGGCATGTAGGATTAAGGAGAACACCAAGGCGTTCTATGTGTATGTGAAGAACAGAAGGATGACAAGAATGAAGGTGGGGCCGCTAAAGGATAAAGGCGGCAACATGTGCCTGGAGGTGGAGGATGTTGGGGAGGTCCTAAATGAATACTTTGCTTCAGTATTCACAAGTGAACAGGACCTTGATCAGGGTGAGGTCGAAATAGAACAGGCCTGTGTGCTGGACAATGTGGAGATTAAGGATCTTCTTAAAAACATCAAAATTGTTGTACCCCAGGTTGCTGTGGGAAGTGAGAGAAGAGATCGCTGGAGCAGTAGCTATGATCTTTGAATCCTCTTTGGCTGCAGGGGAGGTGCTGGAGGATTGGAGGATGGCAAATGTAGTTCCCTTGTTTAAAAAAGGTAATAGGGAGAATCCTGGGAACTATAGGCCGTTGAGTCTTACGTTGGTGGTCTGCAAACTATTGGAAAGGATTCTTAAGGATAGGATCTACAAGCATTTGGAGAAGTACAGTCTACTCAACGATAGTCAACATAGCTTTGTGAAGGGAAGGTCGTGCCTCACGAGCCTAATTGAGTTTTTTGAAGAGGTAACAAAATTTGATGAGGGTAGGGCGGAAGATGTGGTCTACATGGATTTTAGCAAGGCATTTGACAAGGTCCCCCACGAGAGACTCAACCAGAAAGTCATGAGGTATGGGATCAGTGGAACCTTGGCTGTTTGGATAAAAAATTGGCTTACACGAAGAAAGCAGAGGGTAGTAGTGGAAGGAAAGTATTCTGCCTGGAGGTCAGTGACTAGTGGAGTGCTGTAAGGATTTGTCGTGGGACCCCTGCGCTTTGTGATTTTTATAAATGACCTGGATGAAGAGACAGAAGGATGGGTAAGTTTGCAGATGACACGAAGATTGGAGGAGTTGTGGATGGAGCTGTAGGTTGTGGAAGGTTACAAGAGGATATAGACAGGATGCAGAGTTGGGCAGAAAAGTGGCAGATGGAGTTCAATCCGGATAAGTGTGAGGTAATGCATTTTGGAAGGACAAACCAGAAGGCTGAGTACAGGGTTAATGGTCGGTTACTTAAGAGTGTGCATGAACAGAGGGACCTTGGCGTTCAAATCCATACATCCCTCAAGGTCGCTGCATAGGTTGATAGGATAGTTAAGAAGGCCTATGGGATGCTAGGCTTCATTAATAGGGGGATTGAGTTCAAGAGTAGAGAGGTTATGTTGCAATTCTACAAATCTCTGGTGAGACCACACTTAGAGAGTATTGTATTCAATTCTGGTCACCTCATTATAGGAAGGATGTGGAAGCTATGGAGAGGGTGCAGAGGAGATTTACCAGGATGTTGCCTGGATTGGAAAACAAGTCTTATGAGGCAAGGTTAGCAGAGCTGGGACTTTTCTCTTCGGAGCGTAGAAGGATGAGAGAGGACTTGTTAGAGGTCTGCAAGATTATGAGAGGCATAGATAAGGTGGATAGCCAGTACCTGTTTCCCAGGGCACGAATAGCAAACACCAGAGGGCAAATATACAAAGTTAAGGGAGGGAAGTTTAGGGGAGACATCGGGGTAAGTTTTTTTACACAGAGGGTTGTGGGTGCCTGGAATGCCTTGCCAGGGATGGTGGTGGAGGCTAAAACATTAGGGGTATTTAACAGCCTCTTGGACAGGCACATGAAAGAAAAATAGAGGGTTACAGGGTAGTGTGGGTTTGGTACTTTTTTTTAAGGAATATATGGGTCGGCACAACATCGAGGGCCGAAGGGCCTGTACTGTGCTGTAGTATTCTAGTGTCTAGTCTAGCATGAACACTGAAACATATTACAACCAGCATGTTGAGGTTTAGCAATAGTTAAAGTAATAGCTCAGAAATCTGAAGTGTCAAATATGGCAGAATATAGCATTAATGGTAAGACTCTTGGCAGTGTGGAGGATCAGAGGGATCTTGGGGTCTGAGTCCATAGGACACTCAAAGCTGCTACGCAGGTTGACTCTGTGGTTAAGAAGGCATATGGTGCATTGGCCTTCATCAGTCGTGGGATTGAGTTTAAGAGCCGAGAGGTAGTGTTGCAGCTACATAGGACCCTAGTCAGACCCCATTTGGAGTACTGTGCTGAATTCTGGTCGCCTCACTACAGGAAGGACGTGGAAACCATAGAAAGGGTGCAGAGGAGATCTACAAGGATGTTACCTGGATTGAGAGCATGCCTTATGAGAGTAGGTTGAGTGAACTCGGCCTTTTTTCCTTGAAGTGACAGAGGTGACCTGATAATGAGAGGCATTGATTGTGTGAATAGTCAGAGGCTTTTCCCCAGGGCTGAAATGGCTAGCACGAGAGGATACAGTTTTAAGGTGCTTGGAAGTAGGTATAGAGATGTCAGGGGTAAGTTTTTTACGCAGTGAGTGGTGAAATGGGCTGCCGGCGGTGGTGGTGGTGGTGGAGGCGGAAACGATAGGGGCTTTTAAGAGACTCCTGGATGGCTACATGGAGCTTAGGAAAATAGAGGGCTATGGGTAAAGGTAGTTCTAAGGGACATGTTTGGCACAGCTTTGTGGGCCGAAGGACCTGTATTGTGCTGTATGTTTTCTATGTCCATCATTTGAGGTAGTGACACTTAACTTTCCCATTGTCTATAACCCCGACATTTACTACTAGGTAGGACTTTGCATGTGGCTGATATCTGGCCTTAGGAGTTTAGGTCTGCTCCTTCGTTGGAACAAATTCATGATTTGAACATTTGTGTTTTAGGCTCAGCTGGCCTTTGCCTAGGGGGAGCAAACTTTGGCCCCGCCAAACTGGGTAATCAAGTTTGTGTGGATGTTGTGTGATGTACCTGACCCTGCCAAATAACAGACAATACACCATATGCGATTAAATGATTACACTTTATAGATTTTACTGGAACTATGTAATTAATAGAGATAAAATATAAAAGGAAAGTATAAGGCGCCAAACTTATCAAAGTTCAACCACTTCGTGCACAACTGTTGGAGCTCAATGAACAGGGTCTTCTTTCCACCACACGATCCCCTCCGACCCCCTCAACCCGCCACCTGCGACCAACCGCGGTGGTCGACCAGAGCAGGTCCAGCACGTTCTTCCACTTCGATTCTCCTCCCCAAATCCCTGGGCCTCGGACTCCCACTCGGGGTCTGTTCTGTCGCCCAGCTTACAGCATCGCGTCTCCTCTCTGTCCCCATCGCACCTTCTGCCCCAAAGCCCATGAAAACAATAGCTTACAGACACACAAGAAAGAATAACATCTAAACCAATTGGTTAGCAAATGAATACAATTCTCTTATCAGTAACATAACCCAAACAAGCTGCTGGAGAGAGAACCACTGTCTGAGCAGTTAACATCACGGAGAAGCCATTTTATTCACCTTAGCAGTAACATAAAAGAAGAAACCCTTTACAGATCTTAAAGGCATGGGAATCAGGAGTTGGAGGTTGATTATTTGGAACAAAAATGGAAACATTTAACAATGACAGAAATGTTGGAGAACTTGGCATTTGTGGAAAGAGAACACAGTTAGTGTTTCGGTCAGGGATCTTTTCTTGGAATTAACTAACTGGTTTACATTTTGAATGGCAGATTAATTCCAGCATCTACAGTTTTACTTTATAGGAAACTTTACATGCTGTAGATAACTAATCAAATTCTCTAACCCAATAATGGAGGGCCAGGCTTTTGAGTGTGCATAAGGCTGACTAGAACTGTGGCTGGGGAAGGAAAATGCATTACCACTTATGTGATGTCAAGGGAACATGTAGTGCATAATCATCCCTCACGATTAATTTTGTGCAGGAAAGGTTAGTTACTGGGAAGTAAATGTCTTGTATGGTGGTTGGTTTCTGGTTGATTAATATATAGGTTAGTTTGGAACATTTGTGTTGCCTATATTACATCCATTGCAATGAACAAAACCAAAATTTGCATAAGGATGTAATTAAGCTTTTAAATATGACTGACAAATAATTGGGGAAATGGCTATTTTTGATGAATTTTGTATGATTAAAGCTTTAAAAATTTGTTAGTGAACGAAATAAATCTGTCTTTTGAACTGACTTTTTCTTTGTCATCTGCTCAGGCAATTCTCCAAGTACATGATCAAGAGGTCTTGGCATCCCAGTTGCTTGTGCTTACTGGACAGAGGCTTGCATACGCTTTACTTCACACTCAAACCAAGGAAGGAATGGAACTGCTGGCCAGACTCCCTCCAATGCTGTGTACTTGGCTTAAAGCTATGGTAAGTATAGGCAACATATTCCATCCAATAAATGACAAAAGAGTTAACACATGAATTCCAATTCTTTTATGGAAATTATTTTTAAAAATCACTAATCCGATTTTGGCATACAAAATTTATATATAATGCATTTTTGTTTTAAGAAATTATGATTGCATTGAAATATTGTTCAATATATTCTCTATGTGTTGGCCTTAGATTGGGGAAGAATAACATCTTTCTTTCAATGTAATAATGAAGAATTTATTACTTTTTATTAATCACATTGTGTGTGACTTCCAGAATCCTCAGGATCTTCAAAACAAAGATGTGCCAATTGCAGCAACAGCTCAATTGGTGAGGAAGGTGATAGAACTCTTGCCTGAAAACCACGGGCAATACAGCCTGGTGCTGCATCTATTAGAAGCAGTTGACGCCATTTCATCATTGTGACAGGAGTTTTATTTAAGGGGGTTGATGGTTTCCAGATTTGACCAGCTGGGAAAAGTTTGGATCAGTGATGTAAATTTGTCATTTTGTTACAGATAATCATGTTACTGACTGTTTCACATTTAACACTTTTAGTACCCATCTGTAAATTCTTATTCTAGTACCCAAATACATATGCATGTCCAAGGTTGCACACTAGTAAGCTTTGTTTCAGCTTTTTCATTTTATTGTTAAAATGGTATTGGTCTCAGAAGATGCCATATTCTGTGTGTTGCTTTAACTATGTAAAAAAGATGGCAGCTTAAAGAAAGTTTATACCTTTAGGTATAATGTTGTGAATGAAATGCATAGCAAGTGGTCTTTCTGGATATTTATACCAAGCATAAATCTATGGTTTTAAATCCTCACCGTTGAAGATGGACATACAAGCATTTTGCAAATTTTCAGAGGCACTAACTAACCTGAACCACACCAAGAATAGTAATGACTATTTAATGATGCCTTATGTCACTAAAATAAAGGCAAAATTGTAGTTTATTTTGTTAATGTAAAAGATGAATGTTTCTATTCCTTCAATTTTCCCCCTAAACCAATATCTTTCTATGTGGACAGTGAACAGGGGGTGGTTAGATATTTCCTCACAAAGCAGTAGACACCACCTCTAATTGTAAATAATTCCTCTAAATAAATACTTGTACCAACACTAAGGTGCTTTGCCTATAAAATATTAAATTGCTGCAATTTAAAAATTGCAGTGAAATGACTGTATGGAGGGGTAAATTTGATGTAACCAGTTGATTTACATCTGCAAAAAATTAATTTGCATTATTTGAGAGTTTTAAATATTTGCAATATTTAACTACCTGAACAAGCTGGTTAGCTGAACCTATCGAATACAATGCTGAGACTCTCTCTATACTTTGATTACTGATAATGTAACATTTATCTACAATTCTCCTTTAGAGTTTATTTTACAGATTATCAGTCTGAAATTTAAAGACACTATCCAGTGTGATAATCATGTTATGAATATCAACTTCACCTATCTTTTGGCAAAGATTCAATACCTAAGCCTTTAAAAATAGCTGCTCTTTGCTTAATTGACAAATGTACTGCAGAATCCTAGTCAAAGTTTCAAAGGTACATTAAATGTCAGAGAAATGTATACAATATACATCCTGAAATGCTTTTTCTTTGCAAAGGAAAAGGGGGAGGAGCACCAGAGGGAGGTAATGAGACATGTCCTGTTGAAGGGTCTCAGCCTGAAACATTGACTGTACTCTTTCTTCAATGCTGCCTGGCCTGCTAAATGACTGATAAACTTGGGTTATAGCCTGTATATTGTTTTTGGGTCAGTGCTAAACTAAAACATTAAACTTGCTACCAGTCAGCTTATTAAAATTGCTGTTCAACTCAAAAAAGTCATTGTTTCTTTCATCCAAAAAAGTTACTTTTAATTTAAACTCAATTTGTCAAACTGCACCAAGACAAGTATAATAGAAACATTAGTGGAACTGTATTAACTTTTAATTCTAGGTCACAATGTGTTTTTTGTAATCCAGGCATCTGCCATAACATGCATGCTTTGAACATGTTATTAAAAGAGCAAAAATATAGAAACTTTAACCTCATTTGATATTACAATCGAAACTAGAGATATTTGATCAGCCACTCACATGGATCAATCTTCACTGTGCACAACAGCAGACGTATTGAAGTTTGCTTAATTTTGTGAACTATATCCCAAATTAACAGGCATATTACATAAACATCTGACAGAATATCAGATTTCAGTTCAAGAGTCACTGTCATATTCTTGCAGAGCTGACCAGAAGAAATACATAGAGTACAATGATTTTTAATATTTTTCAAAGTCCTCTGAATTCAGAATTCCTAAATGAAGAGTTACTTATAGGATTTTAAATATTGGAGAACAGGGAATGAGGGAGTAGATGTGAAAATGAAGATTTCCTCTGAATAAAAGCTTTACTTTACATATTACCCACAAGTCCACATTCCTTCCGATGTTTAAAAATTGTCCTCTCATGGAATACAAATTACGTGCTCCACTTCCCCGCAATGACTTCCAAACAACGTGGGCAAGGAGCCAGTGCAGAATCTGATGTGTATTTTTTACAACGAGGACATTTCTGTTTGGCAGCAGGCTGAACAATGACAACATATGGTGATTCCTCAATAATATCGCCACCTGTCAAGCAATTAAAAATTAATCAAATTTTTAATGTAAACTGGAAACATGCCTTTCTTTCGGTGCTGTTCCTCCTGTGGGAGGAGAAAAATAATGAAAAAACATTTGAGCTGACATGCCCCCCCCCCCCGCCTTCAATTGCCATTAATTTTGTCATTTCAACAACTCACTTTATCGATTTGACACAAAGCCTTTAAGCCCAAGTTAACATTACTGTGCTGGACAACAGGCTAAATATAGTTTGATAACTAGTTTAATTCCTTTGTTTTGTACAAGTTTTAAGTTACATACAATATTCAAACATATTTTTGAATTTCAAAGAATTTATTTAATGAAGATTTTCTTTCCTCTTATCGATTAAAATTTTCCAGGCATTGTACTTCGAGATCATGACTGATACCATAATATACAATACTATGCAGTTAGTAAAACAGGAATTATTCAACAAAAAATATTTCACAATCAATTCTAAAGACTGATTCTTTCAAGGCTGTGTTAATGGTAATGCAATACTTTATCCTTCTCAATGAAATCATAATTTATATGGTCTCTCATTCAATTTTCTTTAATTAAGAACTAAGTTCCCACTACTTGTTAAAGTTGTAAATGAAAATCAGTAGTGGAATCTTGTTTTTAAGAAAAAAAACAACTTTCCACCACAAGTGTAGCCCAATAAAATCTGAGCTACAGTTTTGTTTAAGTGTTTAAGCATTATAGTATTTCAATATTATAGGCTAATGTAATTTTAAATGCAAGTCTCAGTAAGCTGTTGACATAGCTGTAACTCCTTAATTACTTCTCCCTCAACCTATTCAAAGAAAAAAAAGATGAAATATAGAACTGAGAACCAATTCTATGCCTATGATGAGCATTTGATGGCTCTGGGTCTGTACTTGGAGTTTAGAAGAAAGAAGATGGGAAATTTCATTGAAACCTTTGAATATTGAAAGGCCTAGATAGAGCAGACATGGAGAGGATGTTTCCTACAGTCGGGGAGACTAGCACTAAGGGGCACAGCCTCAGAATACAAGGACATCCCTTTAGAACAGAACTGAAGAAGAATTTCTTTAGCCAGAGAGTGGTGAATGTGTAGATTTCAATGCCACAGATGGCTGTGCAGGCCAAGTCATTGGGTATATTTAAAAAGGAGGTTGATAGATTCTTGATTAGTAAGGGTGTCAAAGGTTACAGAGAGAAGGCAGGTGAATGGGGTTGAGAGAGATAATAAGTCAGCTATGATGGAATGGTGAAGCAGACTCAATGGGCTGTATGGCCTAATTCTGCTCCTATGTCTTATGGTCTTATGATTCTAAATTAATCTGCTTTAATATTAATTAAAGTATCTTGTGAGAATAATATATTGTGAATAGCATTTTCAAAGTAAGGTCATAGTCATATAGCGTGGAAACAGGCCCCTTAACCCAAGTTCTCCATGCCAACTGTGTTGCCCAGCAAGCTAATCCCATCTATCAGTGTTTGGTCCAGCCCTCTAAACCTTTCCTATCCATGGACATACTTATCTAGATAGCTTTTAAATGTTACTAATGCGTGTGTGTCAACCACTATTTCTGGTGTTTGTTCCAATGTATGAATTAGCTAAAACATGAAAAACATCTTTTAGAAGAGAAAATTGCAACTTATTTTGAGTTGTACATTGGCTTCACCACTATATATGATGTTAAACTCTTCTAATAATCTGTTATTCATTCTAATAATTTTCAAATGTAATTTAATTTCATAAGTAAAACTTAAGCTTCAGAAATAATGCCCTATTGAAAACGCTTATAGTATCAAACTACTTTACCTTCCAAATTGATTACAAATTTTCCTTCAATCAGATCCCTTGCTGCAGGCAAGTCACGAGGAATACTTGTAAGTAATGTTGTGCTTGATGCCATCACTAATTCATTCAGTTCTGAAGTACTGGATGTTTTCTCACTCTGTAATTGCTGGAGACAAGAAATAGATACTCAAACAGGACCTCTCTTGAGGGAACCTAGGATCAAAATCTAGGCTTGATCTGTGAAATAATGAGCTGTATTCCAACAAAATTTTCTATTATTGCTACTTCCTTTGCAACAATACACTGCACCTCCAACTCAACAGATTCAGTCCAACTATTTGAATGTTAAGAACGTTCTAGATGGTATTGAAAATCTATCCAAAGGCATTGTAGTTGTGTGTCGTCGGTACAAGTTAGAATGGCTAGCCTTGGCCTGTCTGTCACTTGTACATATACCCACCATGAGCAACCATCAATAAATGACAGCCAATTTAAAATGTTGTTTCATGGGAGGTCTGCGAAAGCACGGCGATATTGGGGAAGCTATGAGGTGCGCGAAAACAAAGCGATATAGGGGAATATATGAGAGGTGGAAGAAATAACATTCAACTTCTGTTCTTGCTTTAATTAAAAAGTTTTTTGAAAAATATAATATTATCACAAGAGTTTCAAAATTAGGATGGAATTACCTCCATCAACTCTAGCAGTAGACTGGGCTCTATGACAATGGTGACATCAAACTCTAATGTATTTTTGCCAGGTATAGACCTCAAGAAGCTCTCTCTCATTGCACAAGCACCTTCAATAGCCTCCACTATACCTGGCTTCTTCCAAACAGAACTGGTCTTTATCCAGCCAGTGCGAAACACACTCAAAGGCTCTAAAGATAACCAAAAATATGTTAATGTCATTTTAGGTAAACACAAAGAATATTAGCAATGACTAAAATCAGACAAAAATACTAATTGCAAAACAAAATTGATTTCAACAATAGTAATGAAAATGCTTACCTTTTGTGTTTGATTGATACTGGAATATTTCCTCTGCAAGGTGAGGCAGAATTGGGGCTACAGAATGAGTGATTACATCTAATGCTTCACTTAATACTGTCTGACATGATCGACGCTTGGGATGCTTTTCATCTTCACAGTACAATCTGCAATTTTAATGAGACTATACTTGAACAAATAACTCCAGATGATCTAGAAAACTTATTTTCAGCTCCCCTCAATATCCCTGTTAATGAAGTAGCTAATGCCAGCTTGTGACAGGTTAGTGTTATGATACAAGGCTCAGGTGAAGACAAACAAGAAACTTGAATGACACATACTGAACAAGGGAACACCCAGCCACCTCTCCTAACTTCCAGCAAATCTGCACTGCACAGCTGTTCCATAATCAATGTCTCAGAGATCAGCAGAATTTTGATATAAAACCCATTCAGAAGCTGAGTATGCACACTAAGTAGCTCATACCATTGTTATTTAAAGGTTCAAGTCAAGAGAGGGGTCAAACATTTTTAATCTCTCCCTCTGCCAGTGTAGAGTGCCCTCCTGCATCAAAACATCCACCATTGTTCCAGTACCTAAAAAAGACCAAGGTAATGTGTCTGAATGACTGGCGTCCTGTCGCACTCACCTCAATAATAAGTAAATGTTTTGAGAGACAGGTCAACAACTACATCTGTAGCATGCTACCACCCACACTGGACCCCCTACAATTCACCTACTGACACAACCGATCAACAGATGACACAATAGCCACTGCTCTACACACCATCCTTACACATCTGGAGAAGGATACTTATGTGAGAATGCTGTTCTTGGACTACAGTTCAGCATTCAACACCATAGTTCCATCCAGGTTCAACAAGAAGCTCAGAGAACTCAGCCTTCACCCTGCCTCGTGCAGCTGGATCCTGGACTTCCTGTCAGATCACCGGCAGGTGGTAAGAGTAGGCTCCCTCACCACTACCCCTCTGATCTCAAACACGGGTGGCCCCTCAGGATTGTGTACTAAGCCCCCTCCTTTACTCTGTATATCCATTACTGTGTCACCACCCACAGCTCCAATCTGCTAATTAAATTTGCTGACAACACGACACTGGTTGGTCTAATCTCAAATAATAATGAGTCAGCCTACGGAGAAGAAGTCATCACCCTGACACAGTGGTGACAAGAAAACAACCTCCCCTCAATGTCACAAAAACAAAGGAACTGGTTGTGGACAACAGGAGGAATGGAGACAGGCTAGTCCGTATTGACATCAATGGATCTGGGGTTGAGAGGGTGAACAGCTTTAAGTTCCCCCAAATCCTTTCTAGAAACATAGAAACATAGAAAATAGGTGGAGTAGGCCATTCGGCCCTTCGAGCCTGCACCGCCATTTATTATGATCATGGCTGATCATCCAACTCAGAACCCCGCCCCAGCCTTCCCTCCATACCCCCTGACCCCTGTAGCCACAAGGGCCATATCTAACTCCCTCTTAAACATAGCCAATGAACTGGCCTCAACAGTTTCCTGTGGCAGAGAATTCCACAGATTCACCACTCTCTGTGTGAAGAAGTTTTTCCTAATCTCGGTCCTAAAAGGCTTCCCCTCTATCCTCAAACTGTGACCCCTCGTTCTGGACTTCCCCAACATCGGGAACAATCTTCCTGCATCTAGCCTGTCCAATCCCTTTAGGATCTTATACGTTTCAATCAGATCCCCCCTCAATCTTCTAAATTCCAACGAGTACAAGCCCAGTTCATCCAGTCTTTCTTCATATGAAAGTCCTGCCATCCCAGGAATCAATCTGATGAACCTTCTTTGTACTCCCTCTATGGCAAAGATGTCTTTCCTCAGATTAGGGGACCAAAACTGCACACAATACTCCAGGTGTGGTCTCACCAAGGCCTTGTACAACTGCAGTAGTACCTCCCTGCTCCTGTACTCGAATCCTCTCGCTATAAATGCCAGCATACCATTCGCCTTTTTCACTGCCTGCTGTACCTGCATGCCCACTTTCAATGACTGGTGTACAATGACACCCAGGTCTCGTTGCACCTCCCCTTTTCCTAATCGGCCACCATTCAGATAATAATCTGTTTTCCTATTTTTGCCACCAAAGTGGATAACTTCACATTTATCCACATTAAATTGCATCTGCCATGAGTTTGCCCACTCACCCAACCTATCCAAGTCACCCTGCATCCTCTTAGCATCCTCCTCACTGCTAACACTGCCACCCAGCTTCGTGTCATCCGCAAACTTGGAGATGCTGCATTTAATTCCCTCATCCAAGTCATTTATATTGTAAACAACTGGGGTCCCAGCACTGAGCCTTGCGGTACCCCACTAGTCACCGCCTGCCATTCTGAAAAGGTCCCGTTTATTCCCACTCTTTGCTTCCTGTCTGCTAACCAATTCTCCACCCACACCAATACCTTACCCCCAATACCGTGTGCTTTAAGTTTGCACACTAATCTCCTGTGTGGGACCTTGTCAAAAGCCTTTTGAAAATCCAAATATACCACATCCACTGGTTCTCCCCTATCCACTCTACTAGTTACATCCTCAAAAAATTCTATGAGATTCGTCAGACATGATTTTCCTTTCACAAATCCATGCTGACTTTGTCCGATCATTTCACCGCTTTCTAAATGTGCTGTTATCACATCCTTGATAACTGACTCCAGCAGTTTCCCCACCACCAACATTAGGCTAACCGGTCTATAATTCCCCGGTTTCTCTCTCCCTTTTTTAAAAAGTGGGGTTACATTAGCCACCCTCCAATCCTCAGGAACTAGTCCAGAATCTAACGAGTTTTGAAAAATTATCACTAATGCATCCACTATTTCTTGGGCTACTTCCTTAAGCACTCTAGGATGCAGACCATCTGGCCCTGGGGATTTATCTGCCTTCAATCCCTTCAATTTACCTAACACCACTTCCCTACTAACATGTATTTCACTCAGTTCCTCCATCTCACTGGACCCTCTGTCCCTTACTACTTCTGGAAGATTATTTATGTCCTCCTTAGTGGACAGAACCAAAGTAATTATTCAATTGGTCTGCCATGTCCTTGCTCCCCATAATCAATTTACCTGTTTCTGTCTGCAGGGGACCTACATTTGTCTTTACCAGTCTTTTCCTTTTTACATATCTATAAAAGCTTTTACAGTCCGTTTTTATGTTCCCCGCCAGTTTTCTCTCATAATCTTTTTTCCCCTTCCTAATTAAGCCCTTTGTCCTCCTCTGCTGAACTCTGAATTTCTCCCAGTCCTCAGGTGAGCCACTTTCTCTGGCTAATTTGTATGCTACTTCTTTGGAATTGATACTATCCCTAATTTCTCTTGTCAGCCACGGGTGCACTACCTTCCTTGATTTATTCTTTTGCCAAACTGGGATGAACAATTGTTGTAGTTCATCCATGCAACCTTTAAATGTTTGCCATTGCATATCCACCGTCAATCCTTTAAGTGTCATTTGCCAGTCTATCTTAGCTAATTCACGTCTCATACCTTCAAAGTAACCCCTCTTTAAGTTCAGAACCTTTGTTTCTGAATTAACTATCTCACTCTCCATATTAATGAAGAATTCCACCATATTATGGTCACTCTTACCCAAGGGGCCTCTCACGACAAGATCGCTAATTAACCCTTCCTCATTGCTCAAAACCCAGTCCAGAATAGCCTGCTCTCTAGTTGGTTCCTCGACATGTTGGTTCAAAAAACCATTCCGCATACACTCCAAGAAATCCTCTTCCTCAGCACCTTTACCAATTTGGTTCACCCAGTCTACATGTAGATTGAAGTCACACATTATAACTGCTGTTCCTTTATTGCACACATTTCTAATTTCCTGTTTAATACCATCTCCGACCTCACTACTACTGTTAGGTGGCCTGTACACAACTCCCACCAGCGTCTTCTGCCCCTTAGTGTTACGCAGCTCTACCCATATCGATTCCACATCTTCCCGGCTTATGTCCTTCCTTTCTATTGCGTTAATCTCCTCTTTAACCGGCAACGCCACCCCACCTCCTTTTCTTTCATGTCTATCCCTCCTGAATATTGAATATCCCTGAACGTTGAGCTCCCATCCTTCGTCACCCTGGAGCCATGTCTCTGTGATCCCAACTATATCATAATCATTAATAACAATCTGCACTTTCAATTCATCCACCTTGTTACGAATGCTCCTGGCATTGACACACAAAGCCTTCAGGCACTCTTTTACAACTCTCTTAGCCCTTATACAATTATGTTGAAAAGTGGCCCTTTTTGATGCTTGCCCTGGATTTGTCGGCCTGCCACTTTTACTCTTCTCCTTACTACTTTTTGCTTCTACCCTCACTTTACACCCCTCTGTCTCTCTGCACTGGTTCCCATCCCCCTTTTGTGAACTAACCTCCTCTCGCCTAGCCTCTTTAATTTGATTCCCACCCCCCAACCATTCTAGTTTAAAGTCACCTCAGTAGCCCTCGCTAATCTCTCTGTCAGGATATTGGTCCCCCTAGGATTCAAGTGTAACCCGTCCTTTTTGTACAGGTCACGCCTACGCCAAAAGAGGTCCCAATGATCCAAAAACTTGAATCCCTGCCTCCTGCTCCAATCCCTCAGCCACACATTTATCCTCCACCTCATCGCATTCCTACTCTCACTGTCGCGTGGCACAGGCAGTAGTCCCGAGATTACTACCTTTGCGGTTCTTTTTCTCAACTCCCTTCCTAGCTCCCTATATTCTCCTTTCAGGACCTCTTCCCTTTTCCTACCTATGTCATTGGTACCTATATGTACCACGACCTCTGGCTCCTCACCCTCCCACTTCAGGATATCTTGGACACGATCAGAAATATCCCGGACCCTGGCACCAGGGAGGCAAACTACCATCCAGGTCTCTGGACTGCGTCCACAGAATCGCCTATCTGACCCCCTTACTATCGAGTCCCCTATCACAACTGCCCTCCTCTTCCTTGCCCTACCCTTCTGAGCTACAGGGCCAGACTCTGTGCCGGAGGCACGGCCACTGTCGCTTCCCCCGGGTAAGCTGTCCCCCCCAACAGTACTCAAACAGGAGTACCTGTTGTTAAGGGGCACAGCCACCGGGGTACTCCCCATCACCTGACTTTTCCCCTTCCCCCTCCTAACCGTGACCCACTTGTCTGCCTCCCGTGGCCCCGGCGTGACCACCTGCCTTCCACTCCTCTCTATCACCTCCTCGCTCTCCCTGACCAGACGAAGGTCATTGAGCTGCAGCTCCAGTTCCGTAACGCGGTCCCTTAGGAGCTGCATCTCGATGCACTTGGCGCAGATGTAGACGTCCGGGAGGCTTGGAGACTCCAGGGCCTCCCACATCCGACACCGAGAACAGCAAACTGCCCTCACAGTCATAATGCCCCTCTCCTCAAATAGCAACAGAAAATGAATGTCAAACCTTCCTCGCCTCGCCCGCTTCCGCCTAAGCCCGGTGAGCCGAAGCCCTTAAGTCTTCACTCTGCTCCCGGCTCACTCCGCAGCCCGCAAACTACGCTGCCCGCTCTGTGAGGCTTTGTTCTTTTTAAATCTGCCGCGCTGCACTGCCCGACGTCACACGCCTGCGCAGTCCCGCCTCTCAGAAAGCCTATGTTATATTGACTGTTCTGTTGTACATAATATTTATTATAAATTGCACATTTAGACAGAGACGTAACAAAGGTTTTTACTCCTCATGTATATGAAGGACGTAAGTAATAAAGTCAACTCGATTCAGTTCAACAACAAGCACTAGCAGTATGGCTGGTAGCGCTGACATCAGACTCAATATCCACTCGTGATTGCAGGCTGGTATATGGGATAAACTGCAGCAACTGAACAGGACCTCTGTTACCTGCAAGTTCACCATTAATGAAGGTTAGAGAAAAAGTCACACATCATCACTGATTGATAAGAGAGATATTGATCATTGACTTTGCCAGGCCAAACATTATAGAATCCACTCCTAATTGCTATGAAGAGAATGTGATGGGGAATGAATATTTATGGTATAGTCCATCACTGTAAAAAGTTTTACCTTAAGTTCAGCATTTGTTGAATTGACATTATCACTCTTTTAATTTGCTTTCATTGTTCAACCTGAGTTGAAGACAGTTTGAAATATTTGCTGAACAATGATTTTAGGACCGATCGACAAACAAAATGCATGTAATCCATGGCAAATATTATACACACCGATCTTTGATGACACTGAAGTAGAAGTTTGAAAGTTCTCTGTTAATAAATGCTAGCATAAGGCGAATAACTTTTCCAAAATCATACTCCGTGTAAGCCTCCGTAACCTAAAAACAATTATTAAAATCATAGTCAAAACTATTGCAAAATACGCTGATTTCAGCTAAGTGGAAATTCGATTTTGAATCAGAATCTTTTAGTAATACCTTCCATATTTCAAATATTAAATACCAGAGGGCATATCTTTAAGATGAGAGAGGGATTGTTAAAGAGATGGGAGAGGCATGTTTTTTTTCTCCTTTACAGAGAACTTTAGAAGTCTGGAGTGCAATGCCAGGGAATTTGGGGTGGGTGCATGAGGAGTGGAAGACAATATAGCAATGACATTTAAGAGGCATTTAGACAGACATGTGAATATGCACAGAATGGAGAAATACGGCTCAGGTGTAGGCAAATAGGATTAGTTCAATTTCACGTCATGTTTAGTACAGACATTGTGGGCTGAATAGTCTATTTTGTGCTGTGCTATGTTCTAAATAATAATTGTAAAAGCTAGAACTTAATCTGGCCAGAAGTATCATTAGCTGTCAGTGGCAGAATTCAGTTTAAATTCTTATGCTTTGAGTTTTATTGATTCACACGTAATCAGTACCTGAGACCCACAGGTTTAATCTGTTCCCAAACAATATGTTTTGTGAGGGTTTACATTCCAATTTCCATATGCTTAGGAATTTTACATTACATATTCATACTCATATGCACCTGATCCATATTCCTCCATTCCTTGCATGTTCACTTATTAAAGCTTCTATAACTTAAACTCACATTGCTTAATTAGAATACAATCCAAATGTTTTCTGTCAAGCGCATGAATTGAGAAAGAAAAGTTGATTTGCACGTGGTATTGGCGCACATGAAACACGTATTTCAAAATAATTGCCGAGTGAGTTTGCTGCTACAATCACACATTCTATAACGCTGTTCAGTCAGGTTGTTGAATATTAAATCAATGATTCACACATAATCAGAAACCTGATACCCACAGGTTTAATCTGTTCTCAAACAGATGTTTTGTGAGTGTTTACATTCTAATTTCCATATCATTAAACTACAACCATTTACTTTATGAATATTATTACAATGATTTGTAATGGTTTCCCGCTGTTTTAGAGACAAACAAAATAAATTGTTTAAAAATTTCCACAAAAGGTATTTTTCTGTTAAAGAAGCTAAGGTGTGAAAACTGTCAACTAATTATTTAATACAGCTAAATATTTCTAAATGCAATTACCTTGATACCATAATCTTGCAGGAGATGAAGCATATACTGATCCACTAGGAGCATTTGATCATTTGAAACTCCATCAACCTCAGAATTGAAATTATAAAGATTCCCCAGCATAAATCGTAATGTGTTCCGCAACTGAAGGAACAGAACAGATAATTATAGTAGGGACGTCCAAAATCACTGCAACTTCAAAATTATGACAAGGAACAATGACTTTCTGGCTCACCTTGTACATGAATCAGTTCACTGATACAATTTCCAATTAATGCATCAGAATGTAAAAGTAATTCAACTGTGGCTCAAATGGGGTTTCCAAGATTTGATTACCAACATTGTTAAACTAAACATAGTCATTTGTTTTTAGTACTAATGCATTTGTATTTAATAAAATTTGTTTCATTTGCAAAAAAAAACACTGAAGTAAATAATGCTAAAGGTGAGTAGAATTAGAAAATGCTGGAAATACTCGCAGATCACCCATAATCCATTGAGGGAACATTGCCTTGAAGCATTCACTTTATTTTGCCGTCTAAAAATACATAACCTGCTGATCATTTCTTGTGTTTGCAGTTTTATTTAGGGTATTTTGGTTTTCTTCTATTACAGTCGGCCCTCTGTATCCACGGGTTCCGCATTCGTGGATTCAACCAACCGCGGATCGGGATCGAAAAAAACCCGCAAATTCTCTCTCCAGCACTCATTGTTTGAGCATTGTTTGCCTCGCGTCTCGTTTGGTCACTACTTGTATTGTGTGCACCCTTTGTTTCTGTGAAAAAATGGCTCCCAAAAAGCAATTAAGTGGTCAAAGCAATTCCTCAAAGACCAAGAGGGAGCATAAAGTACAGAAATCTACAGATGATTAAAAGTATTACTTGTTTGAGCATTGTTTGCCTGGCGTCTCGTTCGTTCGCTACTTGTGTTGTGAGCGAGAGGAAGGAGTTTAAGGCTGGTAAGGGATGGCTGGCTATGTAAAGCGCTACAGCCTCAGCGTTCCCAGAAGAGCTACGATGGTTGCGTCTGTACTGAACGTGTACAGACTTTTTTTTCTTGTCATTATTCCCTAAACAATACAGTATAACACCTACTTACATAGCATTTACATTGTATTAGGTATTATTAAGTAATCTAGAGATAATTTAAAGTACACGGGAGGATGTGGGTAGGTTATATGCAAATACTACGCCACTTTATATACGGGACTTGAGCATCCGCGGAATTTGGAATCCGCAGTGGGTCCCGGAACCAAACCTCCGCGGATACGGAGGGCTGACTGTACTCTAAAGGCAAAATGTTCACTGTGATGTGCTTTGGAATTCATAAATCCAAGGAAATATCAGGCAAAATGCAAATTTTAGATCAGGCCCAGATAAACTGTCTTTCCTAGCATGCTAGTCACTCAGTTTAAATCAACGTGAAATAGTTGAACAATTATTCTCAAACATTAGAATATCAAGGGATGCCTTTCTTCCACAGTAGAAGGAATTGCCAGAATTTCGAGAAGCCTACTAAAGAGTAGACTCAGTGTTTTGGGACAGACCAGCAAACATAGCCAAAATGCTTACTCATTTTGAAGAGAAAAAATATAGATGATAGAAATTTAAAATAAAAAGCACAAAATGCGAGAAATAGTCTGTGTTATCTTTAAAGAGAGAAACAGTCGACGCTTAGACCAGAAAAGACCATAAGACATGAGACAAGAATTAGGCCATTTAGTCTATCAAGTCTTCTTAAAATGTAATGGGCTGATTAGCAAGTTTGCAGACCATAAGATACAGGAGCATAATTAGGCCATTTGGCCCATCAAATCAGCTCAACAATTACATCATGGCTGATCTGTTTCCCTCTCAACCACAATCTCCTGCCTCTTTCCCATTTCCATTCATGCCCTTACTAATTAAGAATCTAGCAACCTCTGCCTTAAATATACCCAATGATGGTTTCCGCAGCTGCCTATTTACACAGATTCACTACTCTCTGGCTAAAGAAATTCCTCCTCATCTCCATTCTAATGGGTGTCCCTCTATTTGGAGGTTGTATTAGACTCCCTCACCATAGGAAACATCCTCCCCACATCCACTCTATCAAGGCCTTTCAACATTCGATAGTTTTCAATGAGGTCCCACCCTCATTCTTCTGAATTCCATTGAGTAAGAGGCCAGAGTCATCATATACTCCTCATATGATAAGCTTTTCAAGTCTGGAATCACTTTCGTGAACCTCCTTTGAACCCTCTCCAACATCTGCATATCATTTCTTAGATAAGGGGCCTAAAGCTGCTCACAGTACATCATGTGAGGCCTCACCAGCGCTTTGTAAAGCCTCAACATTACATCTTGACGACAAAATCAATGGAATTGTGGTTAATGAGAAAGGTCATCAAAGAGTTCAACAGGATATGGAAACATGGGCTGACGGTATTCACACACAGAGTGGTGGGTGCTGGGACTCACTGCAATGGGCAGTGGTGGAAGCAGATACATTAGCAAAGCATTTAGACAGGCATGCAATGGAGAGAAATAGAGCGTGTGGAAGCAGATAGTTTGGCATCATGATCAGCACAGACACCAAGGGTTGAATAGTGTGTTCTGTGATGTACTGTTCTATGTTATATGTTCTGTATCTGGTTCACTGCAGCCCTGTTACCACGGCCCTTTTAAGCACAGTGGGGCCTCATTTCCAGTGTTTCCTTTAAGCTCAGATGGCTCAGTGGAAATTCAACTTATTTTTGTGTAACATTTTTTTTTTAAAGTGAATTAAATTTTATTCTGCTAGTTAAGGGAATAAAATCCAACAGGCTGGAAAATCTGCGAAATCCAGTACCAATGAAGCCTTACATTTTCTGGATTATCAGTTTTTCCTCTAATAAGTTTAGGAATTTCAAGAGAAAACCCCACTTTATAAACACACATAGTTGATCCCTTCTGTTTCAATTAATTATATTTCAAATTGTCTGTACCAATTGTTATTTTTAATTGTAACATTGACAACATTAGTCAGCAGTCTCTCTGACGTTCCATCTGCTCCCTAACCTCTGTAATTTAAAGCATGGTTACATTCTCATTCTTCCATTTCTGATGAAGGGACATTGACCCAAAACAAGATGCTGGTTAATATGTTACGACTTTTCAGCATTCTGTTCTTGTTCAATCAGCTGCCAGTCTAGTTTTACAATTTTGCAGAGGCCCCCTACATATCACAATTGAAAACCAACCTAAACTATACCAATCTACCATACCAAGGAGTATACTGAAAATATTATGATCCGCTATAGACTTGAAACAGCTGAATACAAAGGATTCTCTACAAAATCAAGCAATAAAGTGTCAATGCAACAGATCTATATTCACCAGTGAGAGTTATATACACTCAGGCTATGTCCACACTACGCCGGATAATTTTGAAAACAAAGTTTTTTCTCTTCGTTTTGACCCTCTATCCACACTAAAACTTCGTTTTCATCCCCCGAAAATGGAGATTTTCAGAAATGGTCTCGAAAGTGAATAAATCTGAAAACACCTAATATCTGTTGCAGTGTGTATGGGGTAACCGGAGCTTTTTAAAACCGCTGTCATGACGTGCCGGAACAGATGGCGGCAGCCCGGCATTTCATTGTTTTTTTCTTCTTAGTATTACTACTTTATTGTCGCCAAACAATTGATACTAGAGCGTACAATCATCGCAGCGATATTTGATTCTGTGCTTCGCAGAATCCAACAATTCCAGCACAGACGGCAACGAGACTGAAGCCAGAAGAGTTAGAAATGTACCCACCAAATATTTTGACCCATAGCTTACTGAATAATTAAGTATACTCACTTTGCCCTGTTTTCTGTCCTTGCTTGTATGAAGGTGGTTTACCTATTTATGCAAGTACTTCTCTGACAATAGATCTGTAACAGCCTAATGTAACATTGTAATGGAAATACAAGATAACACTGATGCAGACATATTTTATACACTTAACAAAGTGCTTTATTAATGCAACAGAGTTGGTCAGTTTTTCAATGTTTGTTGTCAGCCGGGTCATACTGTCCGTGAACTCCCTGTCGGTTGCCTCCATAAGCTCCAGTATTTGTTTTTTTTAGTTTTAAGTCCTTCTGCGTGAGAGCCAACAGCAATTCCTTTTAAGTTTTTCTACTCTGCAACTGGACAAACGCGCACTAAGTAGACCGTTTCCTCTTCCCTTGTTTTCTGTGTGTCCTGCGCGTGCCCAGTAGAGGAGATTCACCCAAATATCCGTGTTAGTGTGGACAAAGATATTTTGAAAAACGCTTAGTGTGTACGCCTGTCGTTTTTACTCGAAACCGGCATTTTCAAAATTATCCGGTGTAGTGTGGACATTGCCTCAGTGGCCACTTAATAGATAGAGAAGGTACCAAATATGCTTGTAGTCTTTGCCTGCTGCAGCCCATTCACTTCAATGTTTGATGTGTTGTGTGTTCAGAGATTCTCTTCTGTACATGGTTGTAATGCGTGGTTGAGTTACTCTCGCCTTCCTGTCAGCTGAAGCACTCTGGTCCTTCTCTCTCATTAACAAGACGTTTTCATTCACAAAACTGCCATTCACTAATTTTCACACCATTCCCTGTAAACATGCACAAAAATCCAAGGTAATCAGCAGCTTCTGAGGCTACGTCCACACTACGCCGGATAATTTTGAAAACGCCGGTTTCAAGTAAAAACGACAGGCGTCCACACTAAGTGTTTTTCAAAATATCTCTGTCCACATTAGATGGGTATTTGGGTGAATCTCCTCTACTGGGCATGTGCAGGACACACAGAAAACAAGCGAAGAGGAAATGGTATACTTGGTGCGCGTTTGTCCAGTTACAGGGTAGAAAAACTTAAAAGGAATTGCTCTTGGCTCTCGCGCAGCAGGACTTAAAACTAAAAAAAAAACAAATACTGGAGCATATGGAGGCAACCAACAGGGAGTTCACGGACAGTATGACCCGGCTGACGACGAACATTGAAAAACTGACTAACTCTGTTGCATTAATAAAGCACCTTGTTAAATGTATAAAACATATCTGCATCAGTGTTATCTTGTATTTCCATACAATGTTACATGAGGCTGTTACATATCTATTGTCAGAGAAGTACTTGCATAAATAGGTAAACCACCTTCATACAAGCAAGGACAGAAAACGGCAAAGTGAGTATACAGGTGTCCCCTGCTTTTCGAACGTTGGCTTTACGAAACCTCACTGTTATGAAAGACCTACATTAGTACCCTATTTTCGCCTTCAGAAGGTGTTTTCACTGTTACAATAAAAAATCAGCGTGCGATAAAAGGCAGAGTGCACCCCGAGCAGCTGCTCTCCCCCGGTTTGGGAACTGCTTTGCTTTAACACGTGCCTGTGAGCAGCCGTTTGCAAGGTGAGTTCTATGGTATCGGAAAAGCCTGAAAGAGCTCGTAAGGGTGTTACACTTAGAAAAACTAGACATAATTAAGCGTTTTGATCGTGGTGAACGAAGTAAGGACAAAGTGAGTTTGGCTTGTGGAAGCTGACGAACATGATGTTGAAGAGGTTTTGGCATCCTATCACCAAGAACCGACAGATGAAGAGCTGATGCAATTGGAAGAAAAAAGGATAACAATCGAAACCGAATAAGTAATGATAAAGTACGACTTTAATTTTGAAAGGGTACGTCGGTTTAGGAGATATTTGCAGGGTGGTTTGAGTCCTTATTAAAGAACTGTGTGATAGAAAAATGCGCGAGGCTCAGCAGTCAAGCAAGCCTTCCACATCAGCCACAGCAGACAACGAACCTCGACCTTGGACATCGAGGCGGGCAGAGATAGGAGAAGATGAGCTGCCTGTTCTAATGGAAACAGAGGACGAGATGACACCCTAGTGTCCCACTACCTCAACCCCCAGGCCGCGGACAGATACCGATTCACGGAAAATACAGCAGTAGCCGGGACGCACACAGCACATCTTTAAGAAAAAAGCCGAAATAAACATGCTAATTAATTAGATGCCGCCGACACATAATTGTCGGCCCAAATCAGAGACGACGCAATTGGAAATCGGCACTGATTTGGGCCAACAATTACGTGTCGGGCGGCATCTAATTAATTAGCTTGTTTATTTCAGCTTTTTTTTTTGAAGATGTGCTGTGTACCTCCCGGCTACCGTTGGACCCCTGCGTGCTTCGCGGCAATATATCTGTCGGCGACCTGGAAGGTGGGGGCCACTGCAGCACCCAACCTGCGACGACTCAGTCTAACATACCATCATCAGTGTGCTTGGCAAGCTGTCTTCCCAATTCCAGTAAGTGATACTACACTTGTACATACATTATTTCTACTTTATATCGGCTGTGTATTTTTACGTGTAATTTGGTATGATTTGGCAACTTCATAGCTTAAAGGTTACTGGAGAGAGTGTTCTTGCCAACAGCGCTTGCGTGAGATTTTCTGCCGACGGCGCTTGCGTGAGATTTTCGCTACAGAGAACAGTTCAGTAATGATTGTGGAAAAGTATTTCTACTTTATATAGGCTGTGTGTTTATCATATCATTCCACTTTTACTATATGTTACTGTTATTTTAGGTTTTATGTGTTATTTGGCATGATTTAGTAGGTTATTTTTGGGTCTGCGAACACTCACAAAATTTTCCTAGATAAATAAATGGTAATTGCTTCTTCGCTTTACAACATTTCGGCTTACGAACCGTTTCGTAGGAACACTCTACCTTCGGATGGCGGGGGAAACCTGTACTTATTTATTCAGTAAGCTATGGGTCAAAGTACTTGATGAGTACATTTCTAACTCTACAGTCTCATTGCCGTCTGTTCTGAAATTGTTAGGTTCTGCAAAGCGCAGAATCAAATATCACTGTGTTGATTGTACGCTCCAGTATCAATTGTTTGGCGACAATAAAGTAGTAATAAGAATAATAAGAAGAAAACAATAAAATGTCGGGCTGTGGCCATCTGTTCCGGCACGTCATGACAGTGGTTTTAAAAAGCCGCAGTTACCCCGTACACACTGCAACGGATATTATGTGTTTTCAGATTTATTCACTCTGGAGACTGTTTCTGAAAATCTCCGTTTTCGGGGGATGAAAACGCCGTTTTAGTGTGGACAGAGAGTCAAAACGAAAAGAAAAAACTTTGTTTTCAAAATTATCCAGCGTAGTGTGGACGTAGCCTGAGATTCTCAAACTATTCCGTCTGGCACCAACTATCAGTCACTTTGATCACATTCCTTTCCCATTCTGATGTTTGATCTGAACAACAATCAAACCTTTTAACTATGTCTACATGCTTTTATGCACTGACTTGCTGCCACATGAACAGCTGATTAGATATTTGCATTAACAAGTGTACCGAAAAAAATGGCTAATTAACAGTAAAAGATAATGCAAGTTCAATTTTTGTGATTCTCACCTTAAATACATCATCCCTTGCTGCTTGCAATACATTTTGTCCGATTAACACCTCTGTAAAGACATTGGATTCTGCCACCCACCAGCGAAGTATATCTGCTCCATAGGGTGGGTCTTGGGTTAGATCCTATAATAAAATGAACATCTTAACTAAGTACTGTTAATGCTTCTGAACTTTAGGAGCCTAGTATGTTTCAGCTGTAAAATACCATGAAAATGTAGCAGTTTGTTGCACAACACAAAAGTAAGTTTACAAAATGTATCAATAATCTGTAATTACTGTTCACAATGCTTCTATTTCATGATTTGCAACAGTTTTAAACCGTCAGAACCATACAGCACAGAAACTGGCACTATGGCCCACTATGCCCATACTTACATTTCTGCCCATCTTCATTAATCCCACGTGCCTGCATTAGATCTGTATCCTGCTATGCCTTTTTCATTTAAAGGCCTCTTATATATGATGACTGATATCAACCACTCTCTGTGTAAAGCCTCCCCTCAGTTCCCCCTAAAGCTCTTTCCCTTCACCTTAAATTGATGTCCTCTTGTTTTTGATAGCCCACTATGGGAACTACATTCTATCTATTCCTCTTATATTTTTTACAAACATCCATCAGATCACACAGGAATCTCCTTTGCCCCATGAAAATCAAACACAGCCTATCCAATCTTTCCTCCTAACTCATGCTAAGTATCCTTTGCACTCTCCAGTCCAACCACATGCTTCCTCTGATGTGACAAACAGAACTGGGCCCAATAGTCCTAGTGTAGTCTCTTTAGCAGCTTTGCACTTTTAAGCAGGTATACACAAATTCCAAGGTTCCACTATTCATCAACATTCCTTAGTGTTCTACCATTACCTGTTGGGACTCAATATCCATCTCTGTTACTGGATCTTGCACTTGTTGGCAGAAGGAGCCCAGTCAGTCCGAGCTTGCAGCTGAGCTCCATCCCGCAGGGCTGTGGGTTCAGCCCGCTGATGACTCATGACTGCACTACCAGATCCAGCTAAAATTGCATCATCAGGTTCACTTAAGATACTATGGTGGTTGGCCTCCTCAGCAACAATGATGAGTCGGTATTCAGAGGAGAAGAAGTAGAAAGGCTTGTCAAATTGTAAGAACAACCCGAGTCTCAACGTGGACAAGAGAAAAGAGACGATTGTAGAATTCAGGAGAGTGCAGGTCGACCACTCTACATTGCACATTAATGGCTCTGGTGTGGACAGTGAAGAACACAAAGTCCCTTGGTGTGCACATACGAACACTTCAATGTGGACCCACAACACCTCCTGATCAGTCAAGAAGACACAGCAGCATCTACATTTTCTGAGCAGAGAGAGGTGTGCAAGGCTCTACACCCCTATTCTAACAACTTTCTACAGGAGCACTGAGTGTCCTTTCTGGCTGCAACACTGTGTGGTATGGAAGATGCAAGGCACTGGACCACAAGACCCAACAGAAGATTGTAAAAATAGCTGAGATCATCACCAGTGTCTCCCCCTCCTCCTACTTATGACATTTACCGGAGGTGTTGTATACGAAGGGCCTGGAGCATCGTTGAGGATTCCTACCAGACCCACCACCATCAGGAAGGAGGTAGAGGAACATCAGGACTAGGACTGCCAGACTGGACAACAGCTCCTTCCCTCAGCCTGTGAGACTAATGAATACCCTACTGAGGTATTGTCACTAGAATAGCAAGCTGTTTACTGTAACTTTTTTGTCTAATTGTGTGTATGTTTAAGTACACACACACACACAGTCAGATGACAACAAGCTTGAACCATATTTTACTTCTCAAACTGCATTACTTTGTATTTGTTGGGATGAAGTTCCAACTGCCAGTGGTCCAACCTACTTTCCAACTGATCAATAAAGTTCAAGCTAGAAATGTTAGAAACATAGAAAAACTGACAGCACAATACAGGCCCTTCGGCCCAAGATGCTGTGCTGAACATGTACTTACTTTAGAAATTATCTAGGGTTACCCATAGCCCTCTCTTTTTCTAAGCTCCATGTACCTATCCAGGAGCCTCTTAAAAGACCCTATCGTATCTGCTTCCACCACCGTTGCCAGCAGCCCATTCCACGCACTCACCACTCTCTGCATAAAAAACTTGCCCCTGACATCTCCTCTGTACCTTCTTTCAAGTACCTTAAAACTGTGCCCTCTCGTGCTAGCCATTTCAGCCCTGGGAAAAAGCCTCTGACTATCCACACGATCAATGCCTCTCATCATCTTATACACCTCTATCAGGTCACCTCTCATCCTCCAAGGAGAAAAGGCCGAGTACACTCAACTTATTCTCATAGGGCATGCTCCCCAATCCAGGCAATATCCTTGTAAATCTCTTCTGCACCCTTTCTATAGTTTCCACATCCTTCCTGTAGTGAGGTGACCAGAAATGAACATAGTACTCCAAGTGGGGTCTGACCAGGGTCCTACAAAGCTGTAAAATTACCTCTTGGCTCTTAAACTCAATCCCACGGTTGATGAAGGACAATGCACCGTGTGCCTTCTTAACCATACAGTTAAACTGAGCAGCAGCCTTGAGTGTCCTTAGAACTCAGACCCCAAGACCCCTCTGATCTTCCACACTGCCAAGAGTCTTACCATTAATACCATATTCTGCCATCATATTTGACCCACCAAAGTTCACACTTACCTGGGTTGAACTCCATCTGTGACTTCTCAGCCCAGATTTGCATCCTAGCGATGTCCCGCTGTAACCTCTGACAGCCCTAAAAACTATCCACAACACCCCCAACCTTTGTGTCATCAGCAAATTTACTAAAACCCATCCCTCCACTTCCTCATCCAGGCCATTTATAAAAATCACAAAAAGGGATTCCAGAACAGATCCCTGAGGCACACCACTGGTCACCGTCCTCCATGCAGAATATGACCCATCTACAACCACTCTTTGCCTTCTGTGGGCAAGCCAATTCTGGATCCACAAAGCATGGTCCCCTTTGCCTCCTTATTTTCTCAATAAGCCTTGCATGGGGTACCTTATCAAATGCCTTGCTGAAATCCATATACACTGCATCTACTGCTCTACCTTCATCAATGTGTTTAGTGACATCCTCAAAAAACTTAATAAGGCTTGTAAAGCACGACCTGCCTTTGGCAAAGCCATGCTGACTATTCCTAACCCATATTATGCCTCTCCAAATGTTCGTAACTCCTGCCTCTCAGGATCTTCTCCATCAACTTACCAACCACTGAAGAAAGATTCACTGGTCTATAATTTCCTGGGCTATCTCTACTCCCTTCCTTGAATAAGGGAACAACATCTGCAATACCCCAATTGTCAGGGGATCAGCAATCTCCTCCCTCGCCTCTCACAGTAGCCTGGGGTATATCTCATCTGGTCCCAATGACATATCCAACTTGATGCTTTCCAAAAGCTCCAGCACATCCTCTTTAATATCTATATGCCCAAGCGTTTCAGTCCTCCTTAAGTCATCCCTACAATCGCCAAGGTCCTTTTCCATAGTGAAGCAAAGTATTCATTAAGTACCTTCGCTATCTCCTCTGGTTCCATACACGCTTTTCCACTGTTACACTTGACTGGTCCTATTCTCTCACATCTTATTCTTTTGCTCTTCACATACTTGTAGAATGCCTTGGGGTTTTCCTTAATCCTTCTCATGGCCCCTTCTGGCTCTCCTAATTTCAATCTAAAGCGCCTTCCTGCTAGCCCTATAATCTTCTAGATTTCTATCATTACCTAGGTTTTTGAACCTTTCGTAAGCTTTTCTTTACTTCTTGACTAGATTTTCAACTGCCTTTGTACATGAAGGTTCCTGTACTCTATCAGCCTTTCCGTCTCATTGGAACGTACCTATGCAAAACGTCACGCAAATATCCCCTGAACGTTTGTCACATTTCTCCGTACATTTCCCTGAGAACATCTGTTCCCAATTTATACTTCCAAGTTCCTGCCTGATAGCTTCACATTTCGCCCTACTCCAATTAAACGCTTTCCTAACTTGTCCGTTCCTATCCCTCTCCAATGCTATGTGGTAAAGGAGATAGAATTATGATCACTATCTCCAAAATGCTCTCCCACTGTGAGATCTGACATCTGACCAGGTTCATTTTCCAATACCAGATCAAGTACAGCCTCTCCTCTTGCAGGCTTATCTACATATTGTGTCAGTAAACCTTCTTGAACACACCTAACAAACTCCATCCTATCAAAACCCCTTGCTCTAAAGAAGAGGCCAATCAATATTTGGGAAATTAAAATCTCCCACCACCACAATCCTGTTATTATTACCTTTCCAGAATCTGTCTCCCTATCTGCTCCTCAATGTCCCTGTTCCTATTGGGTGGTCTATAAAAAAAACACCCCGTAGATTTATTGACCCCTTCCTGTTCCAAACTTCCATCCACAGAGACTCAGAAGACAATCCCGCCATGACTTCCTCCTTTTCTGCAGCCGTGACACTATCTCTGATCAGCACTGCCACACCCCCACCTCTTTTGCTCCCTCCCTGTCCTTTCTGAAACCTCTAAATCCTGGTACTCTGAGTAACCATTTCTGCCCCTGAACCATCAAAGTCTCTGTAATGGCCACAACATCATAGCTCCAAGTACTGATCCATGCTCTAAGCCTATCTGCTTTGTTCATAATACTCTTTGCATTAAAATAGACACATCTCAAACCATCGGTCTGAACGCATCCCTTCTCTATCACCAGCCTATCCTCCCTCTCACGCTGCCTACAAGTTTTCTCTATTTGTGAGCCAACCATCCCTTCCTCCATCTCTTCACATCGGTGCCCATTCACCAGCAATTTCAGTTTAAACTCTCCCCAAAAGCCTTAGCAAACCTCCCTGCCAGGATATTGGTCCCCCTTGGATTCAAGTGCAACCCGTCCTTTTTGTACAGGTCATACCTGCCCCATCCCTGCCCCCTGTTCCAATCCCTCAGCCACGCATTTATCCTCCACCTCACTCTATTTCTACACTCACTATCGCGTGGTACAGGCAGTAATCCCAAGGTCCTGCTTCTCAGCTTCCTTCCTAACTCCCTGTAGTCTGTTTTCAGGACCTCCTCCTTTTCCTACCTATGTCGTTGGTACCAATATGTACTACGACCTCTGGCTGTTCACCTTGCCACTTCAGGATATCGTGGACGCAATCAGAAACATCCTGGACCCTGGTACCTGGGAGGCAAACTACCGTCTTTCTTTCTTGCGTCCACAGAATCGCCTGTCTGACCCCGTAACTATAGAGTCCCGTATCACCGCTGCCATCCTCTTCCTTTCGCTACCCTTCTAAGACACAGGGCCAGACTCTGTGCCAGAGGCACGGCCACTGTTGCTTCCCCCAGGTAGGCTGTTCCCCCCAACAGTACCCAAGCAGGAGTAATTGTTAAAGGGGACAGCCACAGGGGTATTCTCTGGTATCTGACTCTTGCCTTTCCCTCTCCTGACTGTTACCCACTTATGTGTCTCCTGAGGCCCAGGTGTGACTACTTGCCTATAGCTCTTCTCCATCACCTCCTCACTTTCCCTGATCAGACAAAGGTCATCGAGCTGCATCGCCAGTTCCCTAAGGAGCTGCAGCTCGACACACCTGGTGTAGATGTGGCTATCCGGGAGACTGGGAGTCTCCCGGACATCCCACATCTGACACCCATTACAGAACAACAGCCTCACAGACATTCTTTCTATTCCTCACAAGTAGCTTACCTTGCCTTGACCCGTTATCGCCGAAGCCCCATTGAATCAAAGCCCTCCTACTCTGTCTCCCTCTATTCCGTCACCCGTTCCTCAAAGACTGCTCTAAAAAGCTGTCTTCTTTTAAATCCTTCCCTCCAGTATAACTCGCTGACATCCACGTGCTTGTGCATTCGTGCCTTGATCAAACCGCTGAGGAAAAAACTGGAGGATCAGAGGTAGAGAGGGTCAGCAACCTTAAATTGCTCAATGTTATCATTTCAGAGGATCTGTCCTGGGCCCAGCATACAAGTGCAATTATGAAGAACGCATGGCAGTACTTCTACTTCCATAGAAGTTAGCAAAGATTCGGCATGACTTCTAAAACTTTGACTAACTTCTATAGAGGTATGGTTGAGAGTATCACAGCCTGATATGGAAATACCCTTGAATGGAAAAACCTACAAAAAGTCGTGGATATGGCCCAGTCCATGATGGGTAAAGCCCTCCCCATCACTGAGCACATCAGTACGTAGCACTGTTACAGGAAAGAAGCATCCATCGTTAGAGACTCCCTCCATCCAGCTCTCTTCTCGCTGCTGCCATCAGGAAGGTGGTACAGGAGCCTCAGGACTCTGACCACCAGGTACCGGAACAATTATTACCCCTCAGCCATCAGGATCTTGAGCCAGTGGGGATAACTTCACTCGCCCCATCACTGTACTGCTCCCAATCTATAGACTCACTTTCAAGGACTCTTCATCTCATGTTTGCGACATTTATTGTTTATTGATTTATTATTATTTCTTTTGTATTTGCATTTTGTTGTCTTTTACACATTGGTTGTTTGTCTATCCTTTTGGGTGCAGTCTTTGATTGATTCTATTAAAGTTCTTGGATTTACTGAGTATGCCCGCAAGAAAACAAATCACTGGGTTGTCTATGTTGACGCATATGTACTTTGATAAGTCACAATGTAGTGATGTAAAATTTCGGTTCGGTAAATTTGGAGTATTGTGTGCAGTTTTGGCCGCTGCATTACATGAAGGATATGGAGGCTCTAGAGAGGATGTAGAAGAGGTTCACCAGGATGTTGCCTGGGTTAGAATTAGCTATAATGAAGAGTTTTAACAAAATTGTTTTTTTCTTCTCTCTGGAGCATCAGAGGTTGAGGTACAAATTGACAGAAGTGCACAAGATTTGAGTCTTTTACCCAGAGTGGATATATGAAATACTAGAGGGCACAGCCAATGGTTAAGAGGGAGAAGTTTAAAGGAGATCTACAGGGCAACCAGTTTTTGGTTACACAGAAGTACTTGAACACACAGGAAATGGAGGGATATAGATTATGTGTGAGCAGGTGGGATTACTTTAAACTGACACCATTGTAGACAAATTCATGTTCCTCTGTTGTACTACCAACACACACAAAATGCTGGAGGAACTCAGCAGGCCAGGCAGCATCCATGGGAAAAAAGTAGAGCTGACGTTTCGGGCCAAGACCCTTTAGCAGAACTGGAGAGAAAAAGATGAGTAGATTTACAATGTGGGGGAGGTGGGGACAGAGAAACACAAGGTGATAGGTGAAACCGGGAGGGGGAGGGACGAAGTAAAGAGCTGGGAAGTTGATTGGTGAAAGAAATACAAGGTTGGAGAAGGGGGAATCTGATAGGACAGATCAGAAGACCATGGAAGAAAGAAAAGGGGGGAGGCAATGAGCAGACAAGGAGATAAGTGAGAGAGGGAAAAGGGGATGGGGAATAGTGAAGGGGGGGGGGGAACCATAACCGGTTTGAGAAATCGATGTTCATTGCATCAGATTGGAGGCTGCCCAGATGGAATATGAGGTTTTGTTCCTCCAGCCTGAGTGTGGCCTCATTGCGACAGTAGAGAAGGCGATGGATTGAATATCAGAATGGGAATGGGAAGTGGAATTAAAATGGGTGGCCACTGAGAGATCCTGTTTCTTCTGGCGGATGGAGTATAGCTAGAGTAAAGGGAGATCAGTGGGGAGGGAACGAATGGCAAAGGAGTCGCATAGGGAGCGATCCCTGCAGAAAGCAGAAAGTGGGGGGGGCGGGGGTAGGGAATGATGTGTTTGGAGGTAGGATCCCGTTGGAGATGGGGAAAGTTCCAGAGAATTATGTGCTGGACGTGGAGGCTGTTGGGGTTGTAGGTTAGGACAAGAGGAACCTTATCCCTGATAGGGTGGTGGGAGGACAGGGCAAGAGCAGATGTGCATTAAATGGAAGAGATGTGGTTGAGAGAAGCATTGAAGGTGGAGGATGGGAAGCCCCTTTCTTTGAAAAAGGAGGATATCTCCTTCATTCTGGAATGAATAGTCTCATCCTGAGAGCAGATGCAGCGGAGATAGAGGAATTGAGAGAAGGGGATGGCGTTTTTATAAGTAACTGAGTGGGAAGAGGTATAGTCCAGGTAGCTGTGAGAGTCCGTGGGTTTATAATAGACATCAACAGATAAGCTGTCTCCAGAGATAGAGATACTGAGATTGAGGAAGGGGAGGGAGGTGTTGCAAATTTACCAGGTAAATGTGAGGGCAGGGTGGAAGTTGGAGGCAAAGTTGATGAAGTTGACGAGCTCCGCATGGGTGCAGGAAGCAGCACCAATGCAGACATCACCATCCCCCACAGCATCGTGGGTGCAGGAAGCAGCACCAATGCAGACATCACCATCCCCCACAGCATCATGGGTGCAGGAAGCAGCGCCAATGAAGACCACCACCCCCACAGCATCATGGGTGCAGGAAGCAGCACCAATGCAGACATCACCACCCCCCACAGCATCATGGGTGCAGGAAGCAGCACCAATGCAGACATCACCACCCCCACAGCATCATGGGTGCAGGAAGCAGCTCCAATGCAGACATCACCACCCCCCACAGCATCATGGGTGCAGGAAGCAGCGCCAATGAAGACATCACCACCCCCACAGCATCATGGGTGCAGGAAGCAGCACCAATGCAGACATCACCACCCCCCACAGCATCATGGGTGCAGGAAGCAGCACCAATGCAGACATCACCATCCCCCACAGCATCATGGGTGCAGGAAGCAGCTCCAATGCAGACATCAGCATCCCCCACAGCATCATGGGTGCAGAATGCAGATATCACCACCCCCACAGCATCGTGGGTACAGGAAGCAGCGCCAATGCAGATATCACCACCCCCACAGCATCATGGGTGCAGGAAGCAGCGCCAATGCAGATATCACCACCCCCACAGCATCATGGGTGCAGGAAGCAGCGCCAATGCAGATATCACCACCCCCACAGCATCATGGGTGCAGGAAGCAGTGCCAATGCAGATATCACCACCCCCACAGCATCATGGGTGCAGGAAGCAGCTCCAATGCAGACATCACCATCCTCACAGCATCATGGACATTACGAGTTCTGGTGTCCTCCCATCCACTGCCATGAACCTCATAGCTCCCGCACCCTGCAACTTTGGTTTCTATCTCCTACACAATATCCACAACCCAGTTTGTCCAGGTAGACCCATTGTTTCAGCTTGTTCCTGCGCCACTGAACTCATATCTGCATACCTTGACTCTGTTTTATCACCTCCCCCCCCCCACCGCCAGTTCAGTCCCTTCCTAACTATATCCGTGACACCTCACATCCTCTGGAGCTTTTCAATGATTTCAAGTTCCCTGGCCCCCATCTTCTTATTTTCACTACTGATGTCCAGTCTCTTTACACATCTATCCCCCACCATGAAGGTCCCAAAGCTCTCCGTTTCTTTCTGGACACCAGACCCAACCAGTTCCCCTCCACCACCACTCTCCCCCATCTAACAGAACATGCCCTCACTCTTAATAATTTCTCCTTTGGCTCCTCCCACTTCCTTCGAACAAAAGGTGTAGCCATGGGTACTCACACGGGTCCCGGCAATGCCTGCCTTTTTGTTGACTACATGAAACAATCCAACAGTGGTGTCCGTCCCCCACTTTTCCTATGCTACCTCAATGACTGCATTGGTGTTGCTTCCTGCACCCATACCGAGCTCGTCGACTTCATCAACTTTACCTCCAACTTCCACCCTGCCTTCACATTTACCTGGTCCATTTCTGACACCTCCCTCCCCTGTCTCGATCCCTCCCCTCTCCCACCTTTTAAATCTACTCATCTTTATTTCTCCAATCTTGCCGAAGGGTCTCGGCCTGAAACGTCAACTGCACTTTTTTGCATAGATGCTGCCTGGCCTGCTGAGTTCCTCCTGCATTTTGTGTGTTGCTCGGATTTCCAGCATCTGCAGATTTTCTCCTGTGTTGTACTGTCCTGTTCTATGTCCTACACTACCTTAACACTGAAGAAAGACCCTATCAATGCATCATCATCACTAGCTCAAGTAAGCAGGATGGTTGTAACATTCAAGTATAAAATCCACTACAGTCATGCTAAAAACATTTAAATATATTTCATCCCATTAGTTTTATGAATGAATTGCACATGCTATCAATAAGTCTTTAAAAAGAGTTGTATTTCTAAAAGTGACAAAAGATTACCTTACCTGGCCTCCATTAATAACAACATCAGGATCCACCACATTTCCCAACGATTTAGACATCTTCTCACCAGTTTCATTGAGGGTAAATCCATGGATAATTAGTTTTCTAACAGCAAAAAAATTATAAACTTTTCCTTAATATTTCTTCCAAAATTTGTAACCAAGAACTTAGAAATTACTTAAATCTGTAGGCAACCAAAGAATTTCACCTGGACGGTGGAATAACAAGTAAGTAGCCTAGAACAAGCTTGTTAGCCTTCATTGTCTGAAAGGCAAGTAGTGTAGGAACAGGATATTCCACCAGAAAATGGAAGGAATTGCATTCTGGTAGATCTAGTAAGAATACCAGTGATTCATTTTGAAGTTCTGTCACAGCTTATCAAACTTAATGGCTTGATTTATTCTAAAATAGTACTACAGATTCAAATACTCAGCAATGGAAAGTACTAACAAAGCTCGGTTAATGGAATAGGAGAACATTATTTTCAAAAAGCCACAAGCATTTACTCTACTGGGGCACCTTTAGGTAAGCAATAGGCAACCATCATCATCTGCCGGGGGGTCTATGGAACATCAAAGGAACTGCCTTATTTCTAAATTAAAAGCAGAAAATTATTGAAAATACTCAGCAGGTCAAGCAGCAGCTATGGAAAGAAAGAGTTAACCATTAACTCTCCAGTAACAACATCCTGAAACATTAACTGTATCTGAGATGCTATCTGACCTGCAGGGTATTTTGTTAGTTCACATGCCCAGCATCTGCAGTGTTTTGCTCATCTTATTTCTATGACTTATGGTGTGACCTTGCTTAGGTTTGGCATAACATATAAAATTACCAAAGTAATCTGAGAATTCAAGGTCTGCTGTGTCAGAGAACAGGTAAAATACGAAACATTTCAACTTAAGGCATAATTTAATGCCCTGGTTAAGATTTCTACTGCTATGCTGTGAGGTGTTTTTATTTTAGCTGTTTTCTGCAAAAGCAGTGTCTCCTGCTAGTAAGAGTGTTTTAGCTTCAGCTAAAGATTAAGGAGCCATGTCGTCCAAATTAGGAATGTTGTGTTAGCCAAATGAGGCTGGCTTGGTAATGTGTTGTAATTTTCTGCCCAGTGGGATACCATGGAACATTCGAGAGGGCTGGGCAGGAGCTGCGGAGCAGGGCACAAGGGAAGATGCCGAACGAACGCCATTCGAAGGAGAGACCCCGTTTTAAGAAGTGCTTTGTGCAGATGAGTGGTTCAAAGGAGGAAGTGCCATGTTTGAGATGGTCTTCCAGGGAAGTTCCAACGGTAGCTGGTGTCTTTCATGCAGAACGTGGATTCAGCGTGTGAGTAGAGTGATACACCCGTCTACTCCAGAAATGAGCTCCAACCTTCATGTGCACATTGGACTGGTTTAACTGTAATGGTTCCTTTTATTTTTTGTTTCATTTATTGAACTATTAGAAAATATACATTTTCTTTGTAATATTTTATTGGTGTATGATCTGTTAATTTTCTGCCGAATGATAACTTTGCATAGGACAATATTTACACAGCATTCGCTACAATCGATGCTCCTTAATCCGAACATCCTAACTTTCCTGTTTGGTTAAACCGAAATCATACCCACCCCAGATGTGTGTCACTTATGGAAGGTGCCCTTCTTTCCGCTGAGTCATGTGGCTGTTAGTTGAGTTAGCTAATGAGCCCAGTAAGGGGGTTACTTTGTGGGGTGCTTGTCTGGAGTTTGGATGCTTATTAAGGATTGACTAAGCAGTTTATTTGTGTGTTAAAGCCAGGGTTTAAACTAATGTTTGTGGAAAATGAGGTGCGTTGTAATTAAGGTACGTAATTATGGATGTCGTGGGGAATAAGGTCAGGTGCAATATGAAGAAGGTAGTCACACGTAATGCTTGTGTTGTGAGCGGGGTGGGTATCTGAATTCCCAATGAACTGCTACTAAGAGCGCTGAGTTCTGTAGAAGTGTTGGGGAAAGTAGCACTGATTAAATGGTGTTTTGTGCAATTAGCTGGTACAGATGCCACGTTAGTTCAGACTACCAGTGATGCGAATGACGTCTGGCTGCCCAATAGGATAGGGGCACCTGGAGAGGCAGGACCATGGCCAGTTCATATCTCTGGAGAAGGGAGGAATGTAGCTGAGGGTGAAGACTTTAAAGCCAAGTTCTTCTTGTTTTTGTGAAGTGAGGAAAAAGAGTTGTCTGATGTGAGAAGTCTAGTAAGTCTAGTTGTTTGATTTAAGTTCTGAGCTGGTTTCGGCTGTTACATCACTGGCTGATAAATGCCCAAGTGTACCTGCGGAGAGCCAAAGTTACCGTAGACTGAGAATGTTCTCTGTAGTTAAGCCCACACCCAATGGGGAAGAAGAATATGTGGCTTGAGCTGAGCAGACATCTCAGTCACTGGAATAAATGGTAGTGCTCAGATAATATGAAAAGACAGAGACCGGTAGAGAGTTTAAAGAGTCCACTGGCTGATATAGTGAGGTTTCTAAAGGCAGAAAATCCATTAACCACATCAGCTAATTACTTACAAGCTCTGAAAGATGCTTTTGGCACTTCTGAAAGTTCAGTCAATCTTATGATGAAGTTTAGGCACACATTCCAGGAGCAAGGAGAGAAGCTGTCTGCCTCCAGGTTGGAGAAACCGCTGCACAGCTTGTGCCACAAAAGGGGGCATTCCACTGTCTGAGAGAAATTGCTCAAGGGTGGAGCAAGTTGTGAAGGGCACGCTATCACATGACATGATTGCTCTACGTATTCGAATGACCCACGAGATGAGCCCTCCTCCATTCTTACCAAGTTATTCAGAGAAATTAGAGAGGAAAACATGGCTTAGAAGCGGAGCATTTCCAAATGGCCGAGTAGTGGTAGCCTCTGCTGTTAAAGTGACTCCTGATGCCACACAGATAGATCTTTTGAGGAAAGAGGTGAAAAGCCCTCGAGCTAAGCTGACTCAGTGGGCGTCGGCAGAGTTAGCTAATGAGCCAAGTTTATACATGAGCTCAGTAAGGGGGTTACGATCAATTTTCTGTTACTAGCCATTGAAAGCTGTGAAATACTTACCTATATGGAGCCTGCTTTTGCACTACCGCACTGGTAAGCAGAGACGACTGAAACCAACCACCCAGCTGATCCTTTCCCTCAAGGTACACATCGGCAACATTATCCATATCTAGAAAGAAAAGGAGATGTCAAGAAGATACACATAAACCTTGCTTTTACATATATATGAAAAATGCAAACATTTTAGAAATATAAAGTTACAAAATAGCAAGGCCTTTCTCTACGATTTTAACCGCAATGCACCTTTTTTAGGTTTTACTTTTCAGTGCTTTTTTTCTTCTCTTCCAAAGCATTTTATAGAAGCATAATCAGATTAAAATCAACAGAGTCAAAGCATTTGCCCAGGATGTTTGGTCATAACATGAGTTTGAAGTACAGTACTGGTATAAAGCAAGGCTCTGAGCAAACAGCTATGAAGAGAAAGTAAGAATGCACACGAGAGTGATGCTGGTGCCCCTGCTGCCAGAAATCTGGCTTCAGTTCTTTTTGAGCTGAAGAAAGCTGCAATTGATGGTGAAAGAAAACTTACTGTAATTTAAACACAAGGTTTAAATCTAAAGCACTGGGGCTCTGTGACACAGAAGGAACAGAAGAAAAGGAGCAAGGTTTTGAAGGAGCTGAGCTGAAGCTGAAGATAGTTATGAATAACAGGTCTGGACCTAGGAGGAAAGTACTAAATTGTGGCAGGGCAAATTACAGCATTATTAGGTAGGAGCCTGGGGGAGTAAATTGTGAGCAGTTGCTATTCAATACTTGACATGAGGAGAGTCCACATTCGACAAGCAGCAGTCATTTAAAGACAAACTGGCCAGAGTTCAGGGTACACACACAAAAGTTGCTGGTGAACGCAGCAGGCCAGGCAGCATCTCTAGGAAGAGGTGCAGTCGATGTTTCAGGCCGAGACCCTTCGTCAGGACTAACTTCAGTCCTGACGAAGGGTCTCAGCCTGAAACGTCGACTGCACCTCTTCCTAAAGATGCTGCCTGGCCTGCTGCGTTCACCAGCAACTTTTGTGTGTGTTGCTTGAATTTCCAGCATCTGCAGAATTCCTGTTGTTCAGAGGTCAGGGTAGGCATGTTCCAGAAAGTAGGAAGGAAGAATGAAGATGGTAAGGTAAGGGAACCTTGGATGACAGGAGAGATTGTAAATTTAGTCCAAAAGAAAAAGAAAACATAAGTAAAGCAAGGAATTGAAGAAGAAGAAGAAAGCCCTTAACTCCGAGTGGAGTCATCAGGACGCCCTCATGACGGCTTTTTTTTTAAGCAGGCTTTCTTGTTTTTACGAGGCCGAGTTGCTAGCTCAACACTCAATCCAGCACGGATGGAAAGCATGCAAGGGATCCAGCTGGATTCGAATTCGGGAGCCTTCGCTCCAAAGTCCGGCGCTGATGCCACTACGCCACCAGTCGGCCACTTATAGAAACATAGAAAACCTACAGCACAATACAGGCCCTTCGGCCCACAAAGTTGTGCTGAACATGTCCCTACCTTAGAAATTACTAGGGTTACCCAGAGCCCTCTATTTTTCTAAGCTCCATGTACCTATCCAAAAGTCTCTTAAAAGACCCTATCGTATCCCCCTCCACCACCGTTGCCGGCAGCCCATTCCACGCACTCACCACTCTCTGCGTAAAAAAACTTACCCCTGACATCACCTCTGTACCTACTCCCCAGCACCTTAAACCTGTGCCCTCTTGTGGCAGCCATTTCAGCCCTGGGAAAAAGCCTCTGACTATCCACACGATCAATGCCTCTCATCATCTTATACACCTCTGTCAGAAACAGTATGTGTCTTCAGGCTCCTGTACCTCCTCCTTGAAGGGTTCAGTGAGAAGAGTGCATGTTCTGGGTGACAGGAGCCCTTAATAACAGATGCCACATTTTGAGGCATTGCCTTTTGAAGATGTCCTTGATGCTGGGGAGGACTAATTCCCATGATGGAGCTGGCTGAGTTTCCAACTTTCTGAAGCTTCTTCTGCATTGGCTCCTCCATACCAAATGGTGATGCAATCAGTTAGAATGCTCTTCACAGTACATCTACAGAAATTGGAGAGAGTGTTTGGTGACATACCAAGTCTCCTCAAATGCATGCCTTCTTTGTTGGGCCCAGGATAGATCTTCAGAGATGTTGACACCCAGGAACTTCAAACTGCTTACGCTTTCCACCGCTGGTCCCTCAATAAGGATTGGTGTATGCTCCCTCGACTTCCCCTTGATGAAGTCCACAAGCAATTCCTTGGTCTTAATGACATTGAGTGCAAGATTGTTGTTTCAACACCACTCAACCAAGTGATCTGTCTCCCTCTGGTCAGTTTATGCCTCATTATCATCTGAAATTCTGTGAACAATAGTTGTGTCATCAGCAAGTTTATAAATAGTGTTTGAGCTGTGGCTCGCCACACGGTCATGGGTGTAGAGTAGAGCAGTGGGTCAAGCACGTATCCTTAAGCTGTACCACTGCTGATTGTCAGCGAAGACTGTTATTTCTGATCTGCACTGACTGTGGTCTCCAAATGAGGAAGTCAAGGATCCAGTTACAGAGGGAGGTTCAGAGGCCCAAGTGTTGGAGCTTATTGATTATTGAGGGTATGATTGTGTTGAATGCTGAATTGTAATCAATAAACAACAACTTAACATATGTGTTGCTATTACCCACGTGATCCAAGGCTAAGTAGAGAGTCAGTGAGATTGCATCAACTATAGACTTATTGTGTCAATTGTGTGCAATGGGTCCATGTTCTTGCTTAGGCAGGAGTTAATTCCGACCATGATCAGCTTCTCAAAGCACTTCAACACCATAGATGTGAGTGCACCTGGGCGATAGTTGTTGAGGCAGCTCACCCTGCTCTTCTCGGACACTGGTATGATTGTTGCCCTTTTGAAGTGGGTGGGAACCTACAATGTAGCAGTGAGAGATTGAAGATGTCCTTGAGCACTCCAGCCAGTTGGTTGGCACAGGTTTTTAATGCCCTACCAGGTAGACCACCTGGTCCTGATGCCTTGTGAGAGTTCACCCTCACGAAAGCAATTTTGACATAGGCCTCTGAGACAGATTACAGGGTTACCAGATGCTGCAGGATTCACAGAGGTGTAATTTTATTCCCCCTTTCAAAGTGTGCATAAAATGCATTTAGCTCATCTGAAAGTGAAGCATCACAGTCATTAATGATGTTAGTATTTGTTTTGTACCAAGTAATGGCTTGCAAACACTACCAGAACCGATGTGCATCCTTTTCCATCTCTCACTTCAATCAGAATTGCTTTTTCAATCTTAAAGTAGCCTTCCGCAGGTCCTACTTGGACTTCTTGTAAAGTTCTGGACCACCAGTCTTGAATGCCACAGATCCAGCCCTCAGCAGACTACACATCTCTCGGTTCATCCGTGGCCTTTGGTAGGGGTACGTAGAGTGTGTTTTTGAAGACACACACTAATCCGCACAGGTCTTGATCAGGGTCAGGTCAAGGTCGAGGCTGAATGGTAATCTTTGAAAAGGTTAATTTAACAAATGATGAAGAAATAACTTTGGCTGAGGTGGAAAATGAATTACTGGTGAAAGTACAGGCTTTGTGATAGAAAGGTTACAAAGTCAGACCTATTTAAAAAAATTATTCATTCAAGGGATGTGGGCCATCCCTAAATGCCCTTGAGATGTCTCTTCTGCAGCCGCATTCCTTGAAGTGTCGGTATACTCTCTATAAGTTCGTAGCCTTAGAAGGAGATGAGTTATACAGCTCTCGTTACATGCACACGCAGTTCAACTCTTTGAGTGATTATGCAGAAAGTTTGAAGTTAATAACTCATCTCCTTCTACCTAAACCACGGTCTTATCAATCACCCATGTTGTGGGCACTTTCTGGAGGTCCAAAATCCGTATGCTCCACGACCGCTGGACTAAGTGTGCAAATGTAGGAGGGGACTATGTTAAAAAATAGATGTGCTAGGTTTTCTAAAATAGACTCCTTCTACCTTAGGCCACAAACTTATCAATCACCCCTTTCAGAGGTACAGCCTGACTCGTGGTAGTATTGACCAAAATGAAGAGCAAATCTCCAATTCCTAGACCTCAATCAATGGCATTTAATATCTAGATGGCAAACAGCAAATATGTGGAATATATTCTCCCTCATTTTGTTTAAGAAAACATACCTGGTATCTATTCATTTCCCGTTTGTGAATTGCCACTTAAAACATGAATAAGAATCAAAATCAGGTTAATTATCCCCAGCATGTGACATGAAATTTGTTAATTTAGCAGCAGCAGTTCAATGCAATACATAATCTAGCAGACAGAAAAAAAGTAATAATAAATAAACAAGTAAATCAATTATATATATTGAATAGATTTTAAAAAACATGCAAAAACAACAATACTGTATATTTTTTAAAATGTGAGGTAGTGTCCAAAGATTCGATGTCCATTTAGGAATAGGATGGCGGAGGGAAAGAAGCTGTTCCTGAATCACTGAGTGTGTGCCTTCAGGCTTCTGTACCTCCTTCCTGATGGAAACAGTGAGAAAAGGGCATGCCCTGGGTGCTGGAGGTCCTAAATAACGGACACTGCCTTTCTGAGACACCGCTCCCTAAAGATGTGCTGGGGTACTTTGTAGGCTAGTACCCAAGATGGAGCTCACTAGATTTACAACCTTCTGCAACTTCTTTCAGTCCTGTGCAGTAGCCCCTCCATATCAGACAATGTTGCAGCCCGTCAAAATGCTCTCCACGGTGCAACTATAGAAGTTTTTGAGTGACATGCCAAATCTCTGCAAACTACTAATAAAGTATAGCCACTGTCTTGCCTTCTTTATAACTATATTGATATGTTGGGACCAGGTTAGATCCTCAGAGAACTTGACACCCAGGAACTTGAAGCTGCTCACTCTCTCCACTTCTGATCCCTCTATGTATGTGTTCCTTCGTCTTACCCTTCCGGAAGTCCACTATCAGCTCTTTCGTCTTACTGACGTCGAGTGCCAGGTTGTTGCTGCAGCACCACTCCACTAGTTGGCTTATCTTACTCCTGTACACACTCTCGTCACCACCTGAGATTCTACCAACAATGGTTGTATCGTCAGCAAATTTATAAGTGGTATTTGAGTTATGCCTAGCCACACAGTCATGTGTATATAGAGAGTAGAGCTGTGGGCTAAGCACACACCGCTGAGGCGCACCAGTGTTGATCGTCAGCAAGGAGGATATGTTATCACCAATCTGCACAAATTGTGGTCTTCTGGTTAGGAAGTCAAGGATCCAATTGCAAAGGGAGGTACAGAGGCCCAGGTTCTGCAACTTCTCAATCAGGATTGTGGGAATGATGGTATTAAATGCTGAGCTATAGTCAATTAACAGCATCCTGATGTAGATGTTTGTGTTGTCCAGGTGTTCTAAAGCCATGTAGACAGCCATTGAGATTGCTTCTGCCATTGACCTACTGTGGCGATAGGCAAACTGCAATGGGTCCAGGTCCTTGCTGAGGCATGAGTTCGGTCTAGTCATGACCAGCCTCTCAAAGCATTTCATCACTTTCGATGCGAGTGCACTATATTATAAACTCCAAGATAACACAATAGTGAAATAATTGCATAACATCCTACAAGAGGGAATGAAGGAAGCTTCAAAAGAGAAACAAAGATGCAACAAGTTGACAAATTGTTTGGTGGTTAAAGGAGCTGAATCAGCAGGTGGCAGTATAGACAACGTGCTTTTCATTTTAAATGCTTGCTGTAGGTACACACAAACCTTGTATTTTATGGCACGATCATGAATTAACACAAAAGTGTCTCACAAATTGAAGTGAGTACTACTCTGAATAGAAAATTCTTTAATCATTTATGTCGATTTCATGTCAGAACTCAACTGAAAGATGCTAGCCACGAACCATCCAGAGGGCAGTGACTGACCACTATAAGACAAATGGTTATGATATTGATAGTGAAGTGCTCAAAAACTAAACATAAATGAAAATATGTAGATCAAGCTTCTAAAAAAAGTCAATTAGTACTTCACAAATACTAAACAGTGGCAATTTATCTGGTAAAAAGCCAGTTCAAGTTTAGTATCATCTGAATATACAACCAAATGAAACAATGTTCTTCTGGACCTTGATGCACCCACAATACAAATATCACACACAGCACATAAAACAAAATATTACCACAAATAAATTAATAAAATACAACTTAAATGCATGTGAAGTATGCAACACAGGGAAACAGTAAACAGTAGAATAAATAGCTCGTCGTCCAAGGAACGAGACCTCATTTGTGGTAAGACTAATTCATTAGTCTCACATCCTGGGGAAAGAAGCTGTTAACCAGTCTGGCAGTCCTAGTGCTGATGCTCCTGTACCTCCTTTCTTGATGGTAGTGGGTCAAAGAGATCATGGGAGGGGTGGTAGGAATCCTCAGCAATGCTCCAGACCTTTCATATACAACGCTCACAGCAAATGTCACAAAAGGGAGCAAGGAGACTACGGAGATCTTCGTAGGGTTTTGCCTTGAAGCTTCCCTACCACACAATGATGCAGCCGGACAGGACACACTTAATGGTGCTCCTGTAGAATGCTGTTAGAATGAGGACAGGGAGCCTTGCACATCTCAGTCTCCTCAGAAAGTGCAGACACTGCTGTGCCTTCTTGACTAATGAAGTGGTGTAGTGGGCCCAGGTTAGCTCGTCCATTATGTGCACACCAAGGAACTTTGTGCACTTCATTTTTGCCCCGGCAGAGACTGTAATGTGCAATGGAGAGTGGTCAACCTGTGCCTTCCTGAAGTTCACAGTTATCTCTTCTGTCTTGTCCACATTGAGACTCAGGTTGTTGTTCTCACACCATTTGACAAGCCTCTCTGATGTTGACTTATCTTTGTTGCCAATAAAGCTAACCCTATTCTATCATCAGTGAAATTAATGGTGCAGTTTGAGCTGGATCTAGCAGTGCAGTTGTAAGTCAGCACCGTGAACAGCAGCCAGCAGAACACACAGCCCTGGGGGACACCAGTGCTCAGCGTGATGGAGCTGGGGATGTTGCTGCCAACTCGGACTGCCTGGGATCTTGAGTACCAACAAAAACAAGTTTATCTACCAGCCTCCACAGAATGATCATGTTAAAACTTTGAAGTTGAAGTCCTAGCATAGGAAGCTTAATTTTCTGGGTGGGACAAGACAGAGTGGAGGGCCAAAGCAATGGCATCACCAGTGGCCCGGTTTAAGCGATAGGAGGGGAAAAGAGTGAGATTGGACTGGAAGAGAAAAGAGACACGGAGGAAAACAGCCAGTTTAGACCCAGCTCGAGAGTGAGAGAGCGCGAGAAAAAGAGCAAAAGAAAGGAAAAGGATAAATCGTGCGAATGAGGAAAAGAATTCAAAGGCAAGAGTAATAAAGTCACCAATCTGTTTTAGAATGAACATAATCGAAGATGTCACAAAGGGCTATGCAAATGAAATGAAAGATGTTTCAAAAGCAAAACGAAAAGGCAAAATGCCTGCTGGAAACTGCTGGGACAAGGTAGGTGAGGATATGCGCACACTAAGTGCAATGCATTGAAAATGCTGAGTGATAGTGCAGGACTAAGATAAGGAGATTGGTGAATAAAGTTTCATGCAGAATAGAATGCTTGTAGGAGAAATTGTGAATTATTAAAAAATGTATTTACTAAGGTTACTAGCAGTCCATGAATTTTAACAAGAAAACAAGTAATTTTGATACAACGTAGTCAGCATCTCTTGAGAAAGGATTTCCTCAATGATCTTTGAAATCAAGGTTAAACAAATCAATCTAAACAAAGAAGTAAAATCTGTCAAATTTAATATTGAAAAGGAAAAACTTTAGGAGAACAACGTTTACAAGTAGCAATATGGATAGTCCCCAAAAATCATACATTTTTCCTTTCATGTTTTTTGACACCACAGTCTCACAAATCATGCAGAGACATGACCTGGCAATTATGAGAGGGAGTTGCTGATAAAAATTAAGGTTTGATGGAATAATGCTTTTCTACAATGAGATAACAAGAATTACTTCCAAAGTCCTAAAAGTTTAGGGGGCCATATAAATAGATGTCATCTTCCTGAAAATGAACAATTGTATGATAAGGATATATTTACTGTAAGCAAACTAACAGTAAAACTAATAAAATATTACAGCTTTAACCTTTGGAATTATACAGGTAATTGGTGATTATTCCTCCTATAAAGTCAGCCAATTTCAATCTAAAATGATTAAGAAACAATATTTTGAAACATTAAAACTTGATTTTCAAGAATTCTGAACATTGCATAAATAATTTTTATAACCTTCCAGGCGCCCTGATCAAATCTCAGTGTTTGGATACCACATCAAGGAAAGATAAATGCAGCTCAAGGGAGTCTTATCAGAATGATACCTGGACTAAATTACAATGAGTGATTGCACAAATTGGGGTTATGTTTCCTGGAAATTGGCAGCTTAACAATTTTATTTGTCAAAGGCTAACAGATTTTAGAATTCTCTTCAGCCAGTTGATGGCCAGGTCAACTATTAATTTCAAATTTTAGACTGACAGATTTTTGTCACAGGTCACAGATCAATCTCTATGTTGCTGCATCATAGCATTGGTTTGGAAAGCTAAATAACAAACCAATATCAAAAACAGGCAAACTTAGTGAAATGAAAATAAAATAAATGGAAAGATCATTTCCTAAATGTTCTTGTTCTCTCTCCATATACCTTCTCTGACTAGAATTGATCTACCTTTATAAATAAGTCTGCTGACAAGTGGTAGACAATTCCATAGGATAAGCTCCCTTCAGGTGAAGAACTGTCTCCTCATCTCAGTCCACAGTCTCAGTCTCCTCAGTCCACCAAGACTAGAACACACTGATAAGGATGGTGTTAGAGGCTGATGCAATAAGGATATTTAAGAGACTCATAGCTAGGATGCAAGAAAAGAAGTGTTATGGGCTGTGTGGGAGGGATGGGATGGGATGGGATAGAATGATTGTGGAGCTGCGTTACATAGATCAGTACTGTTAACACTATGATCCCTGGTTCTAGGCACCTCAGCCAGGGGTAACATCCTCCTTGCATTCAACCTGTCCATCATTCTTGGAACTTTGTTCATTTAATTGAAATCTGCTCACAATTTGTTAAATACGGAAGAACACAGACCTGGACAATCCATTCTCTCCTCACAAGTCCTTCCATCCCAGGAATTACTCTGGTGATGCACTGATGCACTAACTCTATGTACAAGTATTTTCTTTAAGTAAGGAGACCAAAATTGCATACCACACTTCAGGAGTGATCTCACCAAGACCATGTAAAAGTGTATTAAGGCATCATAACCTTGCATTCAAAACCTCTTTCAATAAAGGTTTACATGTTATCTGCTTTCTTAACTGTAGGTTGCACCAACAAGTTAGCAGCACATCAATATTTCTCAATCTTTTGCCATTTAAATAATATGTATTTTCTGTTTTTCCTGCTATTTCCTACATATATGTACATTATACAACCTGCTTAGGATATGCCTGATCACTCAACTTATATAAATCGCCTTGAAGTATCTTGGCATCCTCCTCACATCCCTACTCAATATTGTGTCATGTCTATATTTAGTGATTCATTTGGTTCTCTCATCCATATCATTTATATATATTGTGAGTAGCTGAGGTACATGCACTAATCTCTGCAGTACCCAGTAGTCACTGCCTGTCTTCCTGAAAAGGTCTCATTTATTCCCACTGTTTTCTTTTTCAATCTATTACCCCCAGATGCTTCAAGTCTACACATTAATCTTTAAAATGGGGCTTTATCAAAGGTCTTTTGAAAATCTAAACACTCCAAATCTCCTTTTTCTATTCTACTAGTCACATTCTCAGAAAGCTCTAGCTGGTTTGATTTGTCAAGCACAATTTGCCTTTTATAAATCTGTACTTTGTCTAATCACCTCAATATTTCCTAAGTGCCTTATTCTGTCAATCTTCTTAACAATAAAGCATTTCCCAACAACTAATGTCAGGCTAACAGGTTTATAGCTCCTTGTGTTTTCTTCCTTTACTAATCAGTGGGGTTTTACTTGCCACCCCTTCAATCTACGGGAACAGTCTCATAAACCATAGAAAATTTGGAAGATGACAACCAATATATTGACCACCTCTTTTTCAGCACTCTAGAATGCAGATCATCAGGTCCTGAGGATATATTTCTCTTAATCCCATTAATCTTTCTGCTATTGTTTATTTACTGGAGACACAGAGTAATACACCATGGAAACAGGCCTTTCAGGCTAACTCAACCATGCCAAACAAGGTGCCCGCCTAAGACAATTTGATTTGCTAACATTTTGCCTGTGTCCCTCTGAACAACTTCTACCCATGTACTTATCCAAACGTCCTTTAAGTTCCATCGCTGTACTGTCTGAACTTCTTTCTCTGGCAGCTCATTCATGTAAGCAACACCCTCTGCTTGAAGAAGTTGCTCCTCCGGGACAACCCCCTTTGCCTGGGGGAAAAGACTGTGCATTCACTGTATCTTTGACCATCATGATTTTCTACACCACCTTTCATTATCCTATACTCCAAGTAATGAAGTCCCAGCCTGCTCAACTCCTCTCTCTAACTCAGGCCTCTATATTTCTTCATTTCATTACTCTTGCTTCCCTGACTTGACTGGGAAGTTACCTGTGTCCATGAAAGCAGAACCAAGTATTTGCTTAATTGCTCTAACAACTTTTTGTTTATCATTATGAATTCTCCAGTTTCAGATGGTGAAAGATTACATTTGTCTTCATTTATCCTTCTCCTGTTATACATTTATTGAAAACTCTTTATCATCTGGTTTGATCTTCCTTTCAAGTTTACTCTTGTACTACTTATACTTTCTTTATCTATCTTGGTACATTATTACTCTAGGTTGCCATCAGTTCTTAAGTCTTGCTTCATTATATGACTTTTCTTTGGAATCAATACTACCCTTTTGTCAGCCACGTTGAGTCTTTTTGTGCCAGAAAGGACGGCAAACTGTTGCAGCTCCTTATATGTTAGCCACTGCTTAACCACATCATACCTTTCAATGATTCGCCCCAATCTTAACTGTAATTCTGTAAGAATAGATAATTTACTGCAAGATGTAAAGTAATAAAATCAACCTTTGCTTTATGTTTGCACTTTGACTGGCAAACACCATTCTAAAGATATGCTCACTTAAAAAATAAGCTAACACATCTGTTAAATATTATCAAATATGGTGCTGTTGAAATAGGTTATTATATTTTAAAGCTAAACAGTTTGCTACTAACAAGCATGCAATACTCTGTTTGGCATGAAGTTCATCAAAAATTCTGTAAAAGACAAACCTTAGCTTTCTTTTGGAATATACTTTTGAGTATTGCAGCCCTTTAGTTCTTAAATTGAGCAAAAATTGTTTAGTTAACAACTGGAATTTTTCAAACAGAATGTGAAAGTTGTACTGTTCTTAAAACAGCCTGTCCATTTAATACCTGAAATCTATGTGCAGTAAATGCAGTGACCAATTGTTTTTGAGGGATATTTCCAGGTCAGAATACACAAATCTAATATTGATGCTATATCCAATGGATAGTTTAAGGACTTTGATTGTGCTACTTGTTGCATTGACATGAGAAGATGTATGAGAAAACTGAACTCTGAATTATAAAACACCTATTATTAACACAAAAATGTAGAAAACAGGGTCAGTCTGTGAGTTTGCTCCACCATTCAATACAATCATGGCAGATTTTTTTCTCACAAGGTGACACTAAGTTTAATGGTGTTGTGGATATGTAGGAGGTTGTCATAGCCAACAGTGAAACACTGATAGGATTCTGAGCTAAGAAGTGGCAGATGGAGTTCAATCCAGAGAAGTGTGAAGTGGTACACTTTGGAAGATCAAACTTGATGACAAAGTCCAAAGTTAGTAGCATGATTCTTAGTAGTGTAGAGGAACAGAGGGATCTTGGGGTAAAAGTTCATGGATTCCTCAAAGTTGCCATACAAGTTGATAGGGTGGATAAGGTGTACGGCACATTGGCCTTCATTAGTCGGGGGATTGAGTTCAAGAGCCACAAAGTAATGTTGCAGCTCTATGAAACTCTAGTTAGTATTGTGCTCCATTCTTGTTGCTTCATTATTTGAAGGATGTAGAAGTTTTAGAGAGTACACACATTTACAAGGATGCTGCCTGGATTAGAAAACATGTCTTATGAGGAAAGATTGAGCAAGCTAGGGCTTTTCTCTTTGGAGCAAAGGAAGATGAGGAGACTTGATAGAGATGTATAAGATCATAAGAGACATACAGCCAGCACCTTATTCCCAGGGTGGAAATAGCTAATATGAGATGACATACTTTTAAGGTGATTGGAGGGAAGTACAGGGGTGAATGTCACAGAGAGTGGTAAGTGCATGCTGGGGCTAGTGGTAAAGGCAGATACATCAGGGATATTTTTAAGAGACACTTAGATAGGCATATAGATGAAAGAAAAATTGAGGACTATGTGGGATGGAAGGGTTAGTTTGATCTTGGAGTAGGTTGGCACAACATCTTGGGCCATGCTGTGCTGTACTGCTCTATGTTTTATGTAATACTACATTCTGCTTCTTTGTCATTCTACTTGATATTTTATTGTGTCTCCTTCTTTCTTAAATATTTTCAGCATCTTGGCCTTCATTGCTTTCCACGGTAAAGAATTCCACAAGTTCACTACCTTTTGCCTCTTTATCTCAGTTCTATATACCTGACCCAGTATCCCAAGATGTGAACTTCTCAATTTTGACTCTCCAGGGAAACAACCAATTGTATCCTGCTGTTACACCTAATCAGAATTTTGTACTTTTCCATAAGATAGTCTTTCATTCATCTAAACTCTGGTGAGTACAGACCTAGCTGACCAATCTTTTTGCAAAACACTGGTCTGCTATCCAGGAATCACTGGTCAATCTTTGCCTCACTCACTATATAGTAGGTATAGCCTTCCTTAATGTAATAAAGGACTTCACACTGCATTTGAGATTCATTCTCACTGAGGCCCTGTATAATTGTATCCCAACACACTTGATCCTGTATGCAAAACCTCTAACAATGAAGGCCAACTTAGCATCTTCCTTAACTGCGTACTGCTGCTTTCACTGAAGAACCCCATTTATTTCCTTGATTTCCCAAAACAGGTTATATATAGATTTCTTTTAAAGTTACGTGCTTTTTGTTGAGGAAGGTAATAGCCAAAATGATAACTGACTAAATTATTTGTTTTGATGTAAAGAGAAATTTTCACTACAGTCATGTAACAGAGGACACAAAAGACTGCAGTTGTTCTTGTCTGGAGCAAAAACAAACTACTCAAGGAACTCAATGGTCGAAACCCCTCACCTCGACTGAACAGCGTAGAGGGGAGGTAGCCAGGATAAAGAGGTGAGGGGAAGGGGTGGGGCAAAAGATAGGTAAATCCAGTTGAGATGCATTGATTGGCAGATGGTGGAAGGAATAATGGAAATAGTGACAAGAAACTGGGATGAGATACGTAGAACATCAAAGGGCTACAGGTGATGCAGTTTGATAGGAATGGAAGGTGGAACATGGAACTAAATAAGGGAAATGGGGTGAGCAGATGGATGGGAAAGAAACTGGTGATAAGGCCTGAGCAGTGGGTGGAAATTGGCAGTGTATAAGAATAACCACATAGACCTTAGTAGGGCTGCACTGGAGTATTGTGTGCAATTCTGGTCTCTCCATTACAGGAAGGATGTGGAGTCTTTGAAAAGGGTGCAGAATAGGTCTACCATGATGCCGCCTCGAGGGCATGATCTATAAGGAGAAGCTAGACAAACCTAGGTTGTTTTCCCTAGAGCACCAGAGACTAAGGGGAGATGGAGAAAATTTTATAGGATTTTGAAACGGCATAGAGTTAAAACGCATCTCCCCAGGGTATTAGAGGACATGCATTTAAGGTGAGATGCAGAAAGTTTAAAGGAGTTGTGCAAACTTTGTTTTAAAAAAACATGATGTACCTGGAATGGGCCGCCGGGGGTCTTGGTGGAAGCAGATATAATAATGGTGTTTAAAAATCCGTTAGACACATGGATATGCAGGGAATGGAGGAATGCAGATCTTGTACAAGCAGAATAAATTTTGGCATAAAAGGCTGGTCCTGTGCTGTGCTGTACGGTTCTATGTTCTGAATAATCAGAAGAAAAGGCAAAAAGGACAGAGAAGGAACAAGTTAACTGAAGAATTCTTGAAGAAGTGTTCGTGCCATTGTGGACAGAGAGCAGGTGTTTGTCAAAGCGGTCATCTAGTCTGCACTTCGGTCTTACCAAAGTAGAGGACACATCAAGAACACCAAATGCAGTAGACAATGTTGAAGGAGATGCATATGAATCTCTGCCTCACATTGAAGGGTGGTTCAGGTCCCTGGATAGTGCTGAGAAAGCTGTAAGGAGAGGTGCTACATCTTCTATGGCTGCAGGGGAAAGCGCATAGAAGTAGGGAGAGCTCACCGCTACATTAAGAGATTCCTACCTGCTTCAAAAAGGTGACTGTCACACCAGTGTCCACGAAGAGCAGGGTGAGCCGCCTCAACATCTATCGCCCAGTTGCACTCACATCTACTGTTAAGAGGTTCGTCATGGCCAGAATCAACTCCTGCTTGAGCAAGGACCTGGACCCCTACAATTTGCTTATTGTTGCAAACAATCTACAGCAGATGCGATCTCACTGGCTCTCCACTCAGTCTTCGATCACCTGGACAATCGTAATACCTACGTTAGACAGAGACATAGGATAGTACAGCACAGTACAGGCCCTTCAGCCCACAATGTTGTGCCGACCCTCAAACCCTGCCTCCCACATAAGCCCCCACCTTAAATTCCTCCAGATACCTGTCTAGTAGTCTCTTAAACTTCACTAGTGTATCTGCCTCCACTACTGACTCAGGCAGTGCATTTCACGCACCAACCACTCTCTGAGTAAAAAACCTTCCTCTAATATCCCCCCTGAACTTCCCACCCCTTACCTTAAAGTCATGTCCTCTTGTACTGAGCAGTGGTGCCCTGGGGAAGAGGTGCTGGCTATCCACTATCTATTCCTCTTATTATCTTGTACACCTCTATCATGTCTTCTCTCATCCTCCTTCTCTCCAAAGAGTAAAGCTCTAGCTCCCTTAATCTCTGATCATAATGCATAGTCTCTAAACCAGGCAGCATCCTGGTAAATCTCCTCTGTACCCTTTCCAACACTTCCACCTCCTTCCTATAGTGAGGTGACCAGAACTGGACACAGTACTCCAAATGTGGCCTAACCAGAGTTTTATAGAGCTGCATCATTACATCGCGACTCTTAAACTCTATCCCTCGACTTATGAAAGCTAATACACCATAAGCTTTCTTATCTACCCTATCCAACTGTGAGGCAACTTTCAGGGATCTGTGGACATGTACCCCCAGATCCCTCTGCTCCTCCACACTACCAGGTATCTTGCCATTTACTTTGTACTCTGCCTTGGAGTTTGTCCTTCCAAAGTGTACCACCTCACACTTCTCCCGGTTGAACTCCATCTGCCACTTCTCAGCCCACTTCTGCAACCTATCAATATCTCTCTACAATCTTTGACAATCCTCTACACTATCTACAACACCACCAAACTTTGTGTCGTCTGCAAACTTGCCAACCCACCCCTCTACCCCCACATCCAGGTCGTTAATAAAAATCATGAAAAGTAGAGGTCCCAGAACAGATCCTTGTGGGATACCACTAGACACAATCCTCCAATCAGAATGTACTCCCTCCACCACAACCCTCTGCCTTCTGCAGGCAAGCCAATTCTGAATCCACCTGGCCAAACTTCACTGGATCCCATGCCTTCTGACTTTCTCAATAAGCCTACCGTGTGGAACCTTGTCAAATGCCTTACATATAGGTCACATCCACTGCACTACCCTCATCTATATGCCTGGTCACCTCCTCAAAGAACTCTATCAGACTTGTTAGACACAATCAGCCCTTCACAAAGCCATGCTGACTGTCCCTAATCAGACCATGATTCTCTAAACGCCCAGAGATCCTATCTCTAAGAATCTTTTCCAACAACTTTCCCACAGACATAAGGCTCACTGGTCTATAATTACCCGGACTATGCCGACTACCTTTTTTGAACACGGGGACAACATTCGCCTCCCTCCAATCCTCCGGTACCATTCCTGCGGACAACGAGGACATAAAGATCCTAGCCAAAGGCTCAGCAATCTCTTCCCTCACCTCATGGAGCAGCCTGTGGTATATTCCATCAGGCCCCGGGGACTTATCCGTCCTAATGTATTTTAACAACTCCAACACCTCCTCTCCCTTAATATCAACAAGCTCCAGAACATCAACCTCACTCATATTGTCCTCACCATCAGCAAGTTCCCTCTCATTGGTAAATACCGAAGAGAAGTATTCATTGAGGACCTCGCTCACTTCCAGAGCCTCCAGGCACATCTTCCCACCTTTATCTCTAATCGGTCCTATCTTCACTCCTGTCATCCTCTTTTTCTTCACATAATTGAAGAATGCCTTAGGGTTTTCCTTTACCCTACTCACTAAGGACTTCTCATGCCCCCTTCTTGCTCTTCTCAGCCTCTTCATAAGCTCCTTTCTTGCTTCCCTATATTCCTCAATAGACCCATCTGATCCTTGCTTCCTAAACCTCATGTACGCTGCCTTCTTCCACCTGACTAGATTTTCCACCTCACTTGTCACCCATGGTTCCTTCATCCTACCATTCTTTATCTTCCTCACCAGGACAAATTTATCCCTAACATCCTGCAAGAGATCTCTAAACTGTCTGTTGCTTACAGCTGAGCATTCTTTGTTCTCTATTTAGAGTAATAGGAAAGCACAACATAGAAACATGCCCTTTGGCCCATCTAGTACATGCTGAGCCACTTAAACTGCCTATGATCATCGACCTGCACTGGTGCCATAGCCTTCCATACTCCAACCATCCACGTACCTATCGAAACTTCTCTTAAACATTGAAATAGAGCTCACATGTACCACTTGCACTGGCAGCTCATTCCACACTCTCATGAGTCTCTGAGTGAAGAAGTTTCAACTCATGTTCCCCTTAAACTTTTCACCTCTCATCCTTAATCCATGACCTAAAGCTGTAGTCCCACAAAACCTCAGTGGAAAAAGCCTGCTTGCATTTACCCAATCTATACCCCTCATAATTTTGAATATGTCTATCAAATCTCCACTCAATCTTCTACGTTCCAAGGAATAAAATCCAAACCTATCCAATCTTTCCATATAACTCGGGTCCTCCAGAACCGGCAACATCCTTGTAAATTTTCTCTGCACTCTTTCAAGCTTATTTTCATCTTTCCTGTTGAAGGTGACCAAAACTGCACACAATGTTCCAAGTTAGGCTTCACCAATGTGTTAACTTCAACTTAACATCCCATCTCCTGTACTCAATACATTGATTTTTGAAGGCCAATGTGCCAAAAGTACACTTTCAAAGAATTATGGAACAGACCCCTTTGTTCTACTGCACTCTCCAGTGCCCTACCATTCACTGTATAGGATCTACCCTGGTTGGTCCTACCAAAGTGCAACACCTTGTCTGCATTAAATTCCATCTGGCATTTATCAGCTCATTTTTCCAGCTGGTCCAGATCCCACTGCAAGCCATGATAAGCATCCTCTCTGTCCACTATACCCTCAGTCTTGATGTTATCCACAAATTTGCTGCTCCAGTTAACCACATTATTATCCAGATCATTGATATAGATGACAAGCAACAATGGACTCAATGCCAAGCCCTGCGACATTCCATTAGTCATAAACATCCAGACAGAGAGGCAACCATCTACTACCACTCTCTGGCTTCTCTCACAGGGCCAGTGCCTAATCCAATTTACCTCATCTTGAATGCTGAATGCCTGAACCTTCTTGACCATCCTCCCATATGGAACCTTGTCAAAGGCCTCGCTGAAGTCCATGCAGATAATATCCACTGCCTTGCCTTCATCAACTTTTCTGGTAACATCCTCAATAAACTCTATAAGATTGGTTAGACTTGAGCTACCACACACAAAGCCATGCTGGCTATCCTTAATCAGTCCATGTCTATCCAAATATATCTAGTTCCTTACAATACCTTTCAATAGCTTTCTCATTACTGATGTCAGCCTTGCCGGCTTATAATTTCCTTATCTTTAGAACCTTTCTTAAACAGTGGAAAAAAATTAGCTATCCTCCAATCCTCCGGCACCTCACCTATCGCGAAGGACGATTTAAGTATCTCTGCTAGGGCCCTGGTAATTTCTACACTTGCAGGGTCTGAGGGAATACCTTGTCAGGCCCTGAGGATTTATCCACCCTAATTTGTCTCAAGACAGCAAATATCTCCTCCTCTGTAATCTGCATAGAGTCCATGAAGTTGATACTGTTGTGCCTTACTTATAAAGACTCTGTGTTTGTCTCCTGAGTAGATACAGATGCATTTAAGATCTCCGCACCCCACCCCCCATCTCTTTCAGCTCCATGCATGGATTACCATTCTGAACTTCCAGAGGACCAATTTTGTCCCTTGCAATCCTTTTGCTCTTAACATATCTGTAGAATCCCTTAGGATTCTCCTTAACCTTGCCTGCTAGGGCAACCTCGTGCCTTCTGTTAGTCATTCTGATTTCTTTATTAAGTTTTCTCTTGCATTTCTGAACCCACAGATCAGACCTATCTTTTTGCATTCTTACTTTGAAACTAATGGTACTGTGATTACTAGAGGTAATGACCCTAACCCTTACCCTTATAGCAGATCAAGTAACGCACACTTTCTCACTGGGACTTCTATGTACTGATTAAGAAAACTTTCCTGAACACATTTGACAAACTCTATCCCCTCTAGTCCTTTTACAGTTTGGGACTCCTTGCCTATATGTGAAAAGTTAATATCACCTACTGTAACAATGTTGTGTTTCTTGCGATCTACAAGTTTGTTCCTCTAAATCCCTCAGACTGTTGGGTGGTCTGTAATATAGCCCCGTTAATGTGATCATACCTTTCTTATTACTCAGTTCCAGAGCACCTTAATAGACGAGATCTGCAGTCTGCCCTGACTAAATACTGCCGTGACACTTCCCCTGTCTAGTAACGTCACCCCTCCTCTTTTAATCCCTCCCACTCTGTAGCGTCGAAAGGAACAGAACCCCGGAATATTGAGCAGACAGTCCTGCCCCCTCCTGCAACCAAGTCTCACTAATGGCTACAATTACATAATTCCAGGTGTTGATCCATGCCCTGAGCTCATCCACCTTTCCTACGACACTTCTTGCATTGAAATATACACAATTCAGTACAATAGTCACACCATGCTCAACCTTTTGATTCCTGACTTTGTCCGAGGTCTTAACAACATCTGTCTCCTTAACTTCTCTACTATCTATTTTGGCACTCTGGTTCCCATCCCCCCGCAACTCTAGTTTAACTCCTCCCTTTCCAACACCGTGAGCAAACCTTTCCACTAGGATAATACTTCGCATCCAGTTCATGTGCAAACTATCTCTTCTGTACCAATCCCACCTTTCCTGGAAGGGTTCCCAATGATCCAAAAATCTTATGCCCTCCCTCCTACACCAAATCCTTAGCCATGTGTTATACTGTATAAAATTCCTATTTCTGGCCTCACGAGCACATGGTATGGGTAGCAATCCTGAGATCACAACTCTGAAGGTTTTGCCTTTTAACTTAGCACCAAACTTCCTGAACTCACTTTGCAGAACCTCATCATTCTTTCTACCTATGATTGTTACCTACATGGATCATGAACTCTGACTGCTTACCTTCCTACTTAAGGATGTTGAGGACTTGATCCAAGATATCCCAGACCCTAACACTCGGGAGGCAACATACTATCCGGGAATTTTGTTCTTGCCCACAGCACCTCTGTTCTGTTCCCCAAACTAATGAATCCCCTATCACCACAGCTCGCCTCTTCTTCCCCCTTCCCTTCTGAGTCACAGAGCCAGACTCAGCGCCAGAGACCTGACCACTGTGACTTTCCTCTACCAGGTCATCCCAATCAGCAGTATCCAAACTACACCTGTTGTTGAATGGGATGGCCACAGGGGTACTCTGCATTGGCTATTTAATCTCTTTCCCCTTCCTGACCATCACCTAATTTCCTATGTAATGCACCTTGGGTGTTACTACCTCTCAATACATCTTATCACCCCCTCAGTCTCCCAAATGATCCAGAGTTCATCCAGTTCCAGGTCTAACTCCTTAACGCGAGGATGTAGCTGGATGCACTTCTTGTAGGTGAAATCAGGGGCACTGGAGGTCTCTCTGCTTCCCTACATCTGCAAGAGAAGCATTCAATTATCCTGCCTGACATCTCTACAGCTCCTGAGTAACTATACAGAAGGAAAAACAATAAACTGTGGGGGAGAAAAAGAAAAATCTACCGATAGCTTTTTCTTTGGACTGAAACCTCCCTTCGCTGAAGCCTCGAAGAACTCAAACCTAAAATAAAACCACTCTAACTGTGACCACTCAAGTGATGGCCATTCCGCTTGCCCCTGCCTCACTTTAATTTGATCTTGTCAATCAATCCCGAAAGCTAACTGGCCTCTGCTCAAAGCACCAAATGGCCCGAGTTGCTGCCTTTTCCATTCATTCAGCGAACCTGACTGAGCTACGCCTTCTCAGGGTTCCGGTTTCTGATTGGGTGCTGCTCAAAGCTCCAAACTGCCACAAGTTGCTGCCTTTGACATTTTTTTAAAATTATAATTTGCAATGTTTTAAATTACAGGCTGAGTACTCCTTATCCAAAGTGCTTGAGGCTGGAAATGTTTCGTATTTTTCTCAGATTTTGGATAGCTTGGGATTGCTATCATTTCCAACTCTGAATTTCTATAATACTGGTAAGCAGCTTTCGTTTTATACTCGTTCATCACACATACAGTATGTAGCTAACAGTAAAAAATACTACATACCATCAATATAATCTGCATAGGGTAACAAAATCAGTATGGCAGCATTGGGAGAATACTTGAGTCAGCTATTGAACAAAAATAAACAATGGCAGGCTTTCAATATTCACCTACGATGTCATGATTTGATTAAAAGGTTACACCACACTGTATTTGTATTTTACTTTTTAGGATTTATGTAATGTGTAAGAACAATCTGCATCATAGCCTTGCTCTAGTGTGAGATTTTCATGATCAGCAGACACCTTAACAATTTAATGCGATGCCTTTTCTTAAATCCCTGCTACCAACCTGCTGAATATTCACAATTACCGGCAATTTTCAGTTAGTCAGGTTAGAGCTTTACTTGTTTCATGATCAGCACACCATAAAGCGGCATAGGTTCATTCTGACACTGATGATACATGATATTTTTCACTTTATTCAGTATTTTTCTATTTTTCCATTAACTTCTATTCATTACATAACTTCAGCTCAGAACAGTCAATGGTGCACAGAGGCTTGCGCATCGCCTGGGAACCTTCCCAGTATCTTGTGGAATTTTCCATTTGCGACATTACGTCAGCACTCATGATAAAATCGGATTTCAGAGGTTTTCAGATTTTGGAATTTCAGAGAAGAGGTACTCAACCTGTATTAAGTAATGCAATGGTAAGTATTACTGCTGCCGCAAAACAAATTTCATGACATATGCCAATGACATTAAACCTGATCATAATTCTTTCCCAATAATTCCTACAATGATCAAATTTCTTTGTCACTCCCTCCAAGACATATAGTATCCTTACTTGGAGATTTATCTTTTATCATTACTGTGTTGAAAACATAAAACTCCCCAACCAATAATATTGTAGGAGTAAGTTTACCAGAAGACTGCAATGATTTAAAATAGTGACTCACCAATGGTTTTGCAACAGCAGCGAAGAATGGGCAATTAAATGTCAGTGATGCCCACATACCTAAATATGATGGTAGCAGCTATCAAGGGAGTGCAGTTAATTCTTGTCTCCCAGTTAGTACATTGTGGATTCTTTATTCAGGCAAATAATGTTGATTGAACCTTCAGCAGTTCCTTCAATGAAGTCAGATGTTCAACTGAGGCTGCACCTGCCTACTGCATGGATTAGTTCAATGCAAGTAATTCTTGTCTAATCCTGAAAGGTATGAAGCTATCTTGAGGTCTAGTAAATATTCTTTTCTCAGCAACATGCCCAAAAGTAAATGATCTGGACTTGCATCTGCTGTACTGTTGTTATTGAACTAATTGTTATGCAAAGCATTTTGGCAGTTGCTATTTATTTATTCAAATAACAGGTCTTGTGTCCTTGTCGCATACAGTGGTAATGCAAAAGTTTGGGCACCCCTGGTCAAAATTTCTGTTGCTGTGATTAGCTAAGCAAGTAAAAGATGTACTGATTTCCAAAAGGCATAAAGTTAAAGATGACACATTTCTTTAATATTTTAAGCAAAAACACTTTTTTCTTTCCATCTTTTATAGTTTCAAAATAACAAAAAAGGAAAAAGGCCTGAAGCAAAAGTTTGGGCACCCTGCATGGTCAGTACTTAATAAAACTCCCTTTGGCAAGTATCATAGCTTGTAAATGCTTTCTGTAGCTAGCTAAGAGTCTTTCAATTCTTGTTTGGGGGATTTTGCCCTTGCAAAAGGCTTCTAGTTTTGTGAGATTCTTGGGCCGTCTTGCATGCACTGCTCTTTTGAGGTCTATCTACGGATTCTCGATGATGTTTAGGTCAGAGGACTGTGAGGGCCATGACAAAACCTTCAGCTTGCGCCTCTTGAGGTAGTCCATTGTGGATTTTGAGGTGTTTTAGGTTCATTATCCTGTTGTAGAACTCATCCTCTTTTCACCTTCGGCTTTTTTACAGACAGTGTGATGTTTGCTTCCAGAATCTGCTGGCATTAAATTGAATTCATTCTTCCCTCTACCAGTAAATGTTTCCCATGCCACTGGGTGCAACACAAGCCCAAAGCATGATCGATCCACCACTGTGCTTAACAGTTCTTTTCAAACATACCTTTGCACATTGCGGCCAAAAAGTCCTATTTTAACTTCATCAGTCCACAGGACTTGTTTCCAAAATGCAGCAGGCTTATTTAGATGTTCCTTCGAACCTTTTGTACAGAACTTTTTGGCCACAACGAGCAAAGGTATGCTTGGAGAAAAAAGGGTGCAGAATTTCATGAAAGGAACCCCTCTCCAACTGTTAAGCACAGGCGTGGATCGATCATGCCTTGGGCTTATGTTGCAGCCAGTGGTATGGGGCACATTTCACTGGTAGAGGGAAGAATGAATTCAATTAAATACCAGCAAATTCTGGAAGCAAACGTCACACCATCTGTAAAAAAAAGCCGAAGGTGAAAAGAGGATGGCTTCTACAACAGGGTAATGAACCTAAACACACCTTAAGATCCACAATGGACTACCTCAAGAGGCACAAGCTGAAGGATTTGCCATGGCCCTCACAGTCCCGACCTAAACATCATCGAGAATCTGTGGATAGACCTCAAAACAGCAGTGCATGCAAGACGGCCCAACAATCTCACAGAACTAGAAGCCTTTTGCAAGGAAGAATGGGCGAAAATCCCCCAAACAAGAATTGAAAGACTCTTAGGCTGGCTACAGGAAGTGTTTACAAGCTGTGATACTTGCCAACGGGGGTGCTACTAAGTACTGCCATGCAGGGTGCCAAAACTTTTGCTTCGGGCCCTTCTCCTTTTTTGTTATTTTGAAACTGTAAAAGATGGAAACAAAAAAGTTTTCTTGCTTAAAATATTAAAGAAATGTGTCATCTTTAACTTTATGCCTTTTGGAAATCGGTTCATCTTTTACTTGCCTAGCTATTCACAGTAACAGAAATTTTGACCAGGGGTGCCCAAACCCTTGCATGCCATTGTACACTCTCTAGGCCATTATATTATCAGTAATGTCACTGAGTTTTCCATACCCCTCCCCACAGTCTATTCTGATACCTGATTCTTTTAAACTCCAGTGAGTATAGGCCAAAAGCCATCAAACACTCATTTATTAACCCTTTCATTCCCAGGATCATTCTTGTAAGCCTCCTCTGGATCTTCTCCAATGCAGGCACCTCCTTTCTTAAATATGGGGCCTAAGACTGCTCTCCACACTCCAAATGTGGTCTGATCAATGCCTTACAAATGCTCAATTTTATTATAAACCATACTGTCCAGATTTAACTACTTAAATGTATCACTTCACACCCAGTATTAGATTTGATATAGCATTCCTTTGCCAACTTTCCCAGTTGATCGATATCATGTTGTAACCTTAGGTAACTTACCTCATTGCCCATTGCAACACGAATTTGGTATCATCAACACCTAGATTCTCACCAAAATCATTAACATATTCAACAAAGTAACAGAGGTTCCAGTAATGATCCCTGTAGCACATCATTGGTCACAATTTAGCACATCATTGGTCGCAATTCAAAAAATAACGACTGACTACCTGACTTCCACCTTTTAAACAATTTTGTAATCAGTTCATTAGATCATTCTTATTTTTCACAATAACACCTAATGTGGCATCTTATCAAATATCTTTTGGAAATCTAGGTATTGTACATCTACTTGATTTCCTCTATCCATAGCACTTGTAACCTCTTCAAATAAGTCAGGAAATGTACAGCATGTTTTTCAAAGTTTTACAACTTTTGAGTAATTCTGCACATAGCTTAATTATTCACATATAATGGAACTGTTTCATTAATACTACTATTAGTAGACAACTTGGCACTGACAGATGACATAAAAATTAAAAATGCTAAAAATACTCAGCAGATCAGTTAAGTACCTGTGGAGTTATAGACAGAGAGAAAGAGTAAATTTGGTATTATTTCAGATTTCCAGAATCTACAATTTATTCCTTTCCAGTTTTTAGTACTAACTTTTAGAGAAAATGAAGTCAGGTATTCAAAACCACAAAATTTCCAACTTGTTCAATGATATTCAATGTATCGAGCTATATGTTGTACTTTAAACCCAACTCTCAAACCATTTCTTTAGATTAAAATTTATAAATCATATAAAATATGTAACTTCCATTAATATTTAACTAACCTTCCAACACATTTGCCCATGAGATGCCACTATCAAACCAAATATCCAGGATATCTTCTCCCTTGATATAGCTTGACACATCAGAGCCTCCACTCTACAGAAACAAAAGCAAGACAAAATAATTTAACCAAAGATTTATACTGTATTTAAACCCATTACATGATTATTTAGCTGAAATTTATTATGATACAAGAGGTCCATGTGGGCTCTTGGCAGAGGAATCTCCAATCTCATTACCTTTCTACTTATTTCATTGCATGCCTGCAACCTCACACCCATATTCGTAAACAACAGGAATTCTCCAGATGCTGGAAATTCAAGCAACACACATAAAAGTTGCTGGTGAATGCAGCAGGCCAGGCAGCATCTGTAGGAAGAGGTGCAGTCGACGATTCAGGCCGTGACCCTTCGTCAGGACTAACTGAGGGAAGAGTGAGTAAGGGGGGAGGAGGAAATCCAAAATGATAGTAGAAGACAGGAGGGGGAGGGATGGAGCCAAGAGCTGGACAGGCGATAGGCAAAAGGGATAGGAGAGGATCATGGGACAGGAGGCCCAGGAAGAAAGACAAGGGCGGGGGGGGGGACCCAGAGGATGGGCAAGGGGTATATTCAAAGGGACAGAGGGAGAAAAAGGAGAGTGAGAGAACGAATGTGTGTATAAAAATAAGTAACAGATGGGGTACGAGGGGGAGGTGGGGCATTAGCGGAAGTTAGAGAAGTCGATGTTCATGCAATCAGGTTGGAGGCTACCCAGACGGAATACAAGGTGTTGTTCCTCCAACCTGAGTGTGGCTTCATCTTTACAGTAGAGGAGGCCGTGGATAGGCATTTCAGAATGGGAATGGGATGTGGAATTAAAATGTGTGGCCACTGGGAGATCCTGCTTTCTCTGGCGGACAGAGCGTAGGTGTTCAACAAAGCGGTCTCCCAGTCTGTGTCCGGTCTCGCCAATATATAGAAGGCCACATCGGGAGCACCGGACGCAGTATATCACCCCAGTCGACTCACAGGTGAAGTGTTGCCTCACCTGGAAGGACTGTCTGGGGCCCTGAATGGTGGTAAGGGAGGAAGTGTAAGGGCATGTGTAGCACTTGTTCCGCTTACACGGATAAGTGCCAGGAGGGAGATCAGTGGGGAGGGCTGGGGGGGACGAATGGACAAGGGAGTTGTGTAGGGAGCGATCCCTGCGGAATGCAGAGGGGGGGGAGGGAAAGATGTGCTTAGTGGTGGGATCCCGTTGGAGGTGGCGGAAGATACGGAGAATATGTTGGACCCGGAGGCTGGTGGGGTGGTAGGTGAGGACCAGGGGAACCCTATTCCTAGTGGGGTGGCGGGAGGATGGAGTGAGAGCAGATGTACGTGAAATGGGGGAGATGCGTTTAAGAGCAGAGTTGATAGTGGAGGAAGGGAAGTCCCTTTCTTTAAAAAAGGAAGACATCTCCCTCGTCCTAGAATGAAAAGCCTCATCCTGAGAGCAGATGCAGCGGAGACGGAGGAATTGCGAGAAGGGGATGGCGTTTTGACGGAGGAATTGCGAGATATATTCAATGTATCGAGCTATATGTTGTACTTTAAACCCAACTCTCAAACCATATTCATACTCCTATTGCTCTCTCATACCCTTCAACTCCCCTTTGGTTCTAATACCAGAAGTAATTAACACTAGACGGTGAACATGAACGTGGAAGGAAACTGCAGCAACAGACAGAAACTCGCATTGTCACAGCAAGAACATGCAAACTACAGACAGCAACTAAGATACTAATTTGGGTGCTTGGAGTTGTGACAGGTACCACTGTCACTGACACGGTTAAAACAAAAAATAAGATCCAGTGATCGTCATTTTTGTTATCATCTTATTCGAAACAATGACAAAAATTATATTTAAGTACAAAAGTTAAAATAAACTGTTGGAATTAGCTTATTATTGTCACACGTACAAGATACAATGAAAAGCTTGTATTGTCTTGCATACTGTTCATACAGATCAAATCATTACACAATTCATTGAGGTAGAACAAGGTAAAGCAATAACAGAGAAATAATAATAAAATTTAACAGCAACTGAGGAAGTGCAGTGCAGGTAAACAATAAGGTGCAAGATCATAACGAGGAACATGAGAGGTCAACAGTCTATCGAATTGTACTAGGGAACCTTTTAATAGCCTTATAACAGTGTCCTTGAACCTGGTGGTATGTGCTTTCAAGAAGAAGGAATGTTTGGGATTGATGGAGTCTTTGATTATGCTGGTTGCTTTACTGAGGCAATGAGACATGTAGAGTCCATGGAGGGGAGGTTGATTTCTGAGATGTGTTGAGCTATGTCCATAACTCTCTGCAGTTTCTTGCAATCACGTGCAGAGCAGTTGCCATACCAAGCTGTGATGCATCTAGATAGAATGTTTTCTATGGTGCACTGATAAAAGTTGTTAAGAGTCAATGGGAACATGCCTAATTTCTTTAACCTCCTAAGGAAGTAGAGACATTGGTAGGCTTTCTTATATGTGGTTCTATATAGTTGTCTCAGGACAAGCAAATGTAACATTCCCTCCTCAGAACTTGAAGCTCTCAGTTCTCTCAACCTCAACACTACTGAAGGAGAATGTGCACCACCCCCAATTATTAAATAATAAAAGAAAGCACAGCTTTAAAATTCCAATTTATTTCATGTTTTAGTTCCTCTTCAGTTAAAGAATAAAGTCCAAGTTAAAGTAAGTTTATTATCAAAGTACGCATAGGTTACCATATACTACTTTGAGATACATTTTCTTGCAGGCATTTATAGGTAAATAAGAAATACAATAGAATTTATATTAAAAAAAACACTATGCATCAACAAAGACTAGAAAACAACCAACGTGCAAAAGACGACAAAGTGCATATAATTAAATAATACAAGAACATGAGTTGTAGAATCCTTGAAAGTGAGAGTGTAAATCGTGGAATCAGTTCAGAGTTGTGGTGAGTGAAGTTATCCACACCACTTCAGGAGACTGCCAGCTGTAGGGCAATGACTATTCTTGAACCCAATAGTGTGACATTATGCATCATCCTATCTTCTCATGTTCAGTGCTACAGTAGATGGCCAAGTGAGGTATATTAAATCTGTGTTTTCATTCTCCTTTAAACCATTTTGAAAAACCCACTGCCATAAGCATGGAAAGCAACTTAAAAATATCATGTTATCCAAAATTGCATAAGTTAGATGCTGCATTCTGAAAATAAATGTCATTGTTCAAATAATTCCATGAAAATAGAAAATGGGAAAGATATTATCTACAGGAAATTTCTGTGCACTTTTGTAAGTAGGTGAAAATTTTTATTAAACCACTTCCTCGTCAGAAGACAAATAACATGGTCTGTGAATTATTTTATTCATCCATAAAAGTTCAAATGGAGCCACGTTTACTTCTGCAATTTCAGCATTACACTCCCAGTACAAAGGTACAGAACAAAGTAGGCATATGTTTTAGTAATCATAAAGGAGCTGACTCGCACATTTATTAATCTTGACTTTTTATAAGTAAATAATTTTGAAGGGTTAGTTCGAGAAGATTAAAATTCTTACATATGCATTCATGCTCACTACAACAATGAAACTCAAGGAGTAGAATAAATACTATTCTATTCAATACCACATATATTGTGAATGCATCCCTTGCAGAACTATTTTACCTAAATAAAAATGGAAAAAGCATGAACCAAGGTTGAGAGGAGAGCCAAGAAAGAAATACACTGAGTGTTTGTTAAAGCTTAAATAAGATCACAATTATCCCTTCCAATTGATTTGAAACATTACTATCCTAGCACATTCTCATATGAGTTTTAAAAGATCCGGGTACACACTAGAGAATGTAACCAACACTGAAGCACAAATAGTTGGCAAACAAGTGATTTATTTGATTCTTAGAAGTAAAATGGAGATTCGTAAAGGATGAAAAACTCAACACATTAAAAAAAAATCCACACCCTGCAGGGCTACAAGAGTAGCATTACGACATGGGAATTAGACTGGTTAATTCTTCAAATGGCACAAATATAATGAGTTGAATAACCTCCTGGCTTGTAATTTTCATGAATAGGGTGAATGTGGGAAATCACTTGGGTTATTTGGATGCTACACCTGCAAGACTGAAGCTACATCATTTATTTAAGGAGCTGGTGGTAGATCTGAGGAGAGCTAAGGTACCGGTGACCCCTGTTTCCATCCAGGGGGTCAGTGTGGACATGGTGGAGGATTACAAATACCTGGGGATACGAATTGACAATAAACTGGACTGGTCAAAGAACACTGAGGTTGTCTACAAGAAGGGTCAGAGCCATCTCTATTTCCTGAGGAGACTGAGGCCCTTTAACATCTGCCGGACGCTGCTGAGGATGTTCTACGAGTCTGTGGTGGCCAGTGCGATCATGTTCGCTGTTGTGTGCTGGGCAGCAGGCTGACGGTAGCAGACACCAACAGAATCAACAAACTCATTCGTAAGGCCAGTGACGTTGTGGGGATGGAACTGGACACTCTGACAGTGGTGTCTGAAAAGAGGATGCTGTCTAAGTTGCATGCCATCTTGGACAATGTCTCCCATCCACTACATAATGTACTGGTTGGGCACAGGAGTACATTCAGCCAGAGACTCATTCCACTGAGATGCAACACTCAGCGTCATAGGAAGTCATTCCTGCCTGTGGCCATCAAACTTTACAACTCCTCCCTTGGAGGGTCAGACACCCTGAGCCAATAGACTGGTCCTGGACTTATTTCCTGGCATAATTTACATATTACTATTAATTATTTATGGTTTTATTACTATTTAATTATTTATAGTGCAACTGTAACAAAAACCAATTTCCCCCGGGATCAATAAAGTATGACTATGACGATTTTAGCAAGGTTTTGAATGACAAGGGGTTTGGCGGTTCCCCAAGTTTGTTATACCCAGGGGCAGTAATGGGGATAAGTTCCCACTACCTATTAAATGCTCCCAATGGTCTGTGCCACTGACAACCAAATTGTGGCTTATCCTCTAAGACTGATGGAACCGTTTCTACTGACAGGAGGAAGTGCAAAGGTGGGCTACTGGCACCTTAAAGCCAGTCGCTTTGGGCAGGTGGGACACATCAGCTATGGTCAGCAGCTCATCTAGTGGGAAAACTCTGATCTCGAACCTCTGCTGCCTTGCGGATAATCCCACTCATGGGGTGAGGCTTCAGGTGTAAACCCTGAGGAAAAAAATCCGAAGCTTGAGTCCCCAAGGCAGTCCCACGTTGAGTTCAAAATTGACTGGCAACTCCTGCAACGCTGCTGGTGCCAAACTGTATCAGGCTCTTCCATTCCTTTGGGTTCATCAAAGGGGGAGCTTGCTACACCGGCAACAGCTTGCTCTCCAAATTGTACTACCCTAGCTTGCAAATCTAGACAACTAGGACGCGACATCCATGGTCGACCCTGACCAACAGAGACCTCAGGGATTTGGCAATAGGTTCACTTTACAAGGTAGAATTTTTGTTGCTTAAAGCCTGATTATCAAGTGGGTACAAAATTTTTGTACTATTTAAAACCAATCATTGACAAGGTAAAGTCACTCTATACTAATCTTACTGTAACTAAAGTAACTGCATAACTTTTATTGACATGGCATCTTCAGCAGAACAAAACATCGGAAGAACATAATCAAAATGAAATGAACATTAAAAAAGCACACACAAAATGCTGGTGGAACGCAGCAGGCCAAGCAGCATCTATAGGAAGAAGTACAGTTGACGCTTCAGGCCGAGACCCTTCGTCAGAACTAACTGAAAGAAGAGATAGTAAAAGTACTTCTTCCTATAGGTGCTGCCTGGCCTGCTGCGTTTCATCAGCATTTTGTGTGTGTTGCTTGAATTTCCAGCATCTGCAGATTTCCTTGTGTTTGAATATTAAAAAAAAGATTTTAGGGAATTTGGACAAAATCCTAATGGGATGAGTAAATGTTAAGCATGATCTAAAAGGGATGAACTCCAGATTAGATAGTGGCATTGGTATTAACAGTAACAACAACAACAAAAAGGGACTGATATTCAAGAGCTGGAGAATGGGAAGGCAATGGAAGTTTTAAAATTTGATGAAATCTAACTTGGATCCATAAGAAAGCAGCAATGGGCAAACAGTAACCACAAGGGCTTCTGCTGATGCTGTTAATCCAGAGTAATACTCATAAAATGCTGGAGGAACTCAGCAGGTCAGGAAGCATCTTTGGAAAGAAATAAAGAGTTGACTTTTTGGGCCGAGACCCTTCATCAGATCGGCAAGTAATACCTGGTGTGAGAAAGGTAATGTCCAGGTGACAGGTTCTTGGAGACTTGGAAGACTTTGGAGAAGATCAGGAAAATATGCGCTGTGTGTTTAATACCCAAACGTTACTTAAAATGTTATAATGCTATCGACTTAGAAGTGACTTATAATTGACTTATCACTATATTCATGCGAGGAAAATATGCGCTGTGTTTAATATTAAATTCGTTAGATAAACCTTTTTAGAAATGAAATGGAGTGTATTAGCCACTTATAAGTGACTTATAGTTGACTTATTACCTATATTCCGGTTGTGATTAACACCTCCCCACCCCGTCGGCCGGTCCGTAAGATTATTGTCAATATTAAACTGGTCCGCGGTGCAAAAAAGGTTGGGGACCCCTGCTCTAGGACGATTCGAGGGTTACTGAACACGTTGGCCAACGCAGTCGCTTTGAAACTGCCAGCTTTGGGAGCAAAATGCTGTCACTCGGTTTGTACAAGCTGAGGCACAGTTCGCTCTGCGAGAAATCACTGCCGATGACACCAAATTCTACTTTATGGTAGCGTCGCACAGGAATACCACTGTGGCGAGAGTGTTGAGTTTACTTGAACACCCGCCTGAACACGATAAATACCAATCACTGAAAACTGAGCTTTTGCAGACTTTTGGAATATCAGAGTCCAAGCACACCAAACAGTTGCTCTCCTTACCCAGTCTCGGTAATGCTAAGCCTCGGAGCTAATGGACCACAAAGTGGGAAATCACCATCCTTGTTTTAACATCATACAGCAGAAGTCTAATCAAGTTCGCAGCCCGTGATGGACTACAGGATGCTTGCTAAAATGGCTGATATTCTACACTCAGCTGGGCAGCAATGTATCATTCCTCCTTAATTCTCTATCTCAATAAGCCTGGTCAGCAAGGCTCCCAACATAAAGATGCACGACGCTGCGAAACAGACTACACTGGGCCTGTGTTTTTACCATGCTTGCTTTGGTACAAATGTTAGGAAGTGCTAACTGCCTTGCAGCTTCGACAGTGCCAGCTTATCGGGACAGCAGAGGTCTGGAAACACCGTGGGTTTCAGATGCCAGGGTCGTCTACTCTTCAATATGAACACCCTTTCAGGGTGATGCTTCTTATGTGACACAGGTGCTCAAGTGAGTGTGCTGCCAGCATCGCCTATTGATGAGAAGGCAAAGAGTGACAAAACCTCACTGGAGACCACCAACAGTAGCAAGGTCCAAACTTACGTGAGACGATGGATGACACTCTACTTCAGTGGGTGATGTTACACATGGGACTTCATCCTGGTTAAAGTGACTAGACCTCTCATCGGTGTGCCCAAGGACTGTTGGTCTATCTTAAGAACTACCGGCTTGTGGCTGTCAAGGACTTTGGATCATTAGCCAGCTCCCTCAGTAACTTCCCCACAATGACTCTGTCAAGCGCATGCACCACTGTGTGCCAGTTTACTTGACTGCTGGGGGAATTCCCAGACCGTACCAAGCCCACATTCTCCACTACAGTGTCAAAACATGGGGTCAAGCACCACATTCCCACAACTGGCCTGCCAGTCCACGCCCGTATGCAGAGACTAGACCAAGAAAAGATGGCAACCATGAAGGCTGAGTTTGCTGATATGAGAGACTCGACATTGTATGCCAGTTGAATATTCCTTGGGCGTTGCCCCTCCATATGTTCCCCAAGTTTGATGGTGTCTGCCATCCACGTGGTGATTACCGATGCCTTAATGAGGCCACCATCCCCCGATCATTAGCCAGTCCCACACATACAAGACTTTGCAGCTCGTTTAGCTGGAAAGTTAATTTTTTCCAAATTCAATCTAGTTAGGGGCTACCAATAGGTGCCAGTGTGCTTGGAGGATGTTCACAAAACAGCTATGATAACCCTGTTTGGCCATTTTGAGTTTCTGCGCATGCCGTTTCGACTGAAAAATGCAGCACAGACTTTCCAACAGCTGATAAATTCTGTATTCAAAGGCTTAGATTTTCTTTTTGTTTACCTGGATGACATACTTGCCATCAGTGCTCCCAAATCAGAATACGCACCTCATCTAGTCACACTCTGAGCGTTTAAGCCAACACAAGTTGATTATTAACCCCACTAAGTGCTAGTTTGGGTTGACAACCATTGATTTTCTTGGCAATCGCATCTCTACAGACGGTGCAAAACCGCCCCCCCCCATCCAAAAGTAGCTGCTACCATGGATTTCCCATCGCCCCACACTACAAAAAAAATCACTGGAGTTCTTAGGTATGGCAAATTTCTATCACCACTTCATTCCGCGAGCTGCTGCTCTCCTGAATGGTGCGCTTGAAGGCAATACCCCTAATCAAGTACTTGACTGGTCAGCAGACAGGACCAGGGCATTTGATAATGCCAAACGAGTTCTAACAAAACCATACAGACGCACCTGCTCCCCACTGCACCCACAGCCATTAACACTGATGCCTCAGACAATGCTGTGGGTGCTGTGCATGAACAGTTGGTAGGAGGTGTGTGGCAGCCACTTGCTTTTTTCAGTCAGCAGCTCTGTTCCTCTGAAAATAAGTACAGCACATATGACCATGAGCTTCTCGGTCTTTATCTGACTGTCCACCATTTTTGTTTTCTTCTAAAGTTGTCATTTCACAGCGTTCACTGATCACAAAACCCCATGTACACACGATGGCCAAAACATCAGACCCTTGGTCTGCAAGGCAGCAACACTGCCTGGCATACATATCCTAGGATATACAACATATCAAGGAGAACAATAACGCCTTGGTTCATTGCCTCTCTTGGCCAGCTGTTGAAGCTGTACAGCTAGGGGTTGACTATGCTGGCAAGGCAGTGACCAAGTTACTGATCCAGAGGTCCAGGCTTTCCAAACAGCAGTCATAGGCCTGCAACTGGCTGACATTAAGTTCAAGAAAGCTGGCATTTCTGCCCTGTGCAATGTCTCAACCGGTTGTCCTTTCCCCATCGTGCCTGCAAAATGAAAATGGATTGTTTTCAACTCCTCAGACAGCCTCTCGCATCCGGGCTGGAAGGACTCATACAACACTGGTTTCACTAAATTTTGTTTGGTACAGCCTCAGAAGGGACGTGTGTGATTGGTCTGCAATTTGTGTGGAGTGCCAATAGGCAAAAATTGTTCAGGCGTCAATGGCACCTTTCGAGGTCCCTGAGTGACAGTTTGACCATGTCAATGTGGAGCTTGTTGGTCCTCTCCCCCCCACCACCCCCTTGGGCAGCTCATTACCATGGTGGACTGTACCACCAAGTGGCCAAAGGTCGTCCCTCTAGCATCAACAGCGGCCGCAGACATGGCTTGGGCATTCATCAGTACCCAAGTTGCTCCGTTTGGCTCCCCATCTGATAATTCCTCTGATTGCAGTCCCCAATTCATTTCAGACCCCTGGGCATCACACCATAGCATATCACCAGCAGTCCAAAGGCCTATGCGAGCGGTTTCACCACTCCTTAAAGGTTGCTCTGAGGGCTTCCCTGACCGATGAGTGTTGGCAGGATCGTCTCCCATGGCTCCTGCTGGGGATCAAAACTGCTCCAAAAGAGGACCCGCAGTAATCCGCTGCGGAGGTGGTACACGGGCAGCCATTACGAGTGCCAGGTGATTTCATTCCTGACTCCACGACTGCCTGGTGGGCCTCTCAACAACATTCCACCCTCCCCAGTAAATTCAACTCCTTTTCACCTACTCCTACTCCCATCATGGTGTACAGCACTCTTGGGCTCCCGTTGATCTACATTCTGCCTCGTTTGTTTTAGTCCGCCTTGATGCACTCCATCCCCTCAGGCCCTCTTACGATGGCCTGTTTCACATTTTGGAATGGGGAGAAATGGCTTTTATCATAGATAAGAAGGGTTAAGCCTGAACGTATTTTAGTGGATTGCTTTAAACCGGCCCACCAAGATTTGAATTATTTTGCTGCCATGCCTCTGGCATCACAACATGACCATGAGTGTGTCAATGCACCTCTAGACGAGCCAGAGGCAACTGCAGTTCCACCACCCATGGGAACCACTCAGAGGCTCACTATGCCAGTTTTAGTGAATTCCTGGGGGGGGGGGGGTCTGTGCGGGGTAATATAATTGGGAGAAATGTACATAATTCACAACCATCAACATTGAGTTGGGGTTTCGCTTTAAGAAGCTGGTCTGACGTGACGACATTGTTATGTACGGATTTTTAGCGCACTTTTGTGGTTAGGTTTTGGAGTTCAATAAAATGTGTTACAGGTAAACATAAAATGCCTCATACACAAAATGCTTGAGGAACTCAGCAGGGCAGGCAGCATCTAGGAAAAGAGTACAGTCGACGGTTCGGCCTGAGATGTTGACTGCACTCTTTTCTTAAGATGCTGCCTGACCTGCTGACTTCTGCCAGCAGATTGTGTGTGCTGCTCAGATTGGCAGCAACTGCAGATTTTCTCTTGTTTGTGAACACTTCACTTTGTTTTATTTGCAAAAACATACAATATCAGCTCTTGCCCAAGAGGCAACTTGGATCGCTCCAATGCCATATTCAAGTTTGCTGATGACACCACCATCGTGGGCAAAATCAAAGGTGATGAATCAGCATATAGGAGGGAGATTGAAAATCTGAACAATAACCTCTCACAATGTCAGCAAAACCAAGGAACTGATTAAAGATATCAGGAGAGGGAAACCAGAGGTCCATAACCCAGTCCTCATCGGAGAATCAGAGGTGCAGAGGGTTAGCAGCTTTAAACTCCTGGGTGTTACTATTTCAAAAGACCTGTCTTGGACCCAGCAAGTAAGTGCAATTGCAAAGAAAGCACAGCATCAACTTTACTTCCTCAGGAGTTTGCCAAGATATGGGATAACATCAAAAAATTTGACATCTTATGTAGTTGTGTAGTGGAGAATACACTGACTGACCGTATCAGAGCCTGGTATGGAAACACCAATGCCTTTGAATGGAAAATCCTACAAAAAGTTGTGGACATAGCTCAGTCCATCACAGATAAAATCCTCCCCACCAGGCCCATCTGTCAATGAATCAATATTAAATACATCTGACAACACACATAGAAGTTGCTGGTGAATGCAGCAGGCCAGGCAGCATCTATAGGAAGAGGTACAGTCGACGTTTCGGGCTGAGACCCTTCATCAGGACTAACTGAAGGAAGAGCTAGTAAGAGATTTGAAAGTGGGAGAGGGAGGGGGAGATCCAAAATGATAGGAGAAGACAGGAGGGGGAGGGATGGAGCCAAGAGCTGGACAGTTGATTGGCAAAAGGGATATGAGAGGATCATGGGACAGGAGGCCTAGGGAGAAAGAAAGGGGGAGGGGGGAAGCGCAGAGGATGGGCAATAACGGATGGGATACGAGGGGGAGGTGGGGCATTAATGGAAGTTAGAGAAGTCAATGTTCATGCCATCAGATTGGAGGCTACCCAGACGGAATACAAGGTGTTGTTCCTCCAACCTGAGTGTGGCTTCATCTTGACAGTAGAGGAGGCCGTAGATAGACATATCAGAATGGGATTGGGATGTGGAATTAAAATGTGTGGCCACAGGGAGATCCTGCTTTCTCTGGCGGACAGAGCATAGGTGTTCAGCGAAACAGTCTCCCAGTCTGCGTCGGGTCTCACCAATATATAGAAGGCCGCATCGGGAGCACCGGACGCAGTGTATCACCCCAGCCGACTCACAGGTGAAGTGTCGCCTCACCTGGAAGGACTGTCTGGGGCCCTAAATGGTAGTGAGGGAGGAAGTGTAAGGGCATGTGTAGCACTTGTTCCGCTTACAAGAATAAGTGCCGGGAGGGAGATCAGTGGGGAGGGATGGGGGGGCGAATGGACAAGGGAGTCGCATAGGGAGCGATCCCCGCGGAAAGCGGGGCGGGGGGGGAGGGAAAGACGTGCTTAGTGGTGGGATTCTGTTGGAGGCGGCGGAAGTTGCGGAGAATTATATGTTGGACCCGGAGGCTGGTGGGGTGGTAGATGAGGACAAGGGGAACCCTATTCTTAGTGGGGTGGTGGGAGGATGGCGTGAGAGCAGATGTGCGTGAAATGGGAGAGATATGTTTGAGAGCAGAGTTGATGGCGGAGGAAGGGAAGCCCGTTTCTTTAAAAAAAGGAGGACATCTCCTTCATCCTGGAATGAAAAGCCTCATCCTGAGAGCAGATGTGGCGGAGACGGAGGAATTGCGAGAAGGGGATAGCGTTTTTGCAAGAGACAGGGTGAGAAGAGGAATAGTCCAGATAGCTGTGAGAGTCCGTAGGCTTATAGTAGACATCAGTAGATAAGCTGTCTCCAGAGATAGAGACAGAAAGATCTAGAAAGAAGAGGGAGGTGTCGGAAATGGACCAGGTAAACTTGAGGGCAGGGTGAAAGTTGGAGGCAAAGTTAGTGAAGTCAACGAGCGCAGCATGCGTGCTGACTCCAGCATCTGCAGATTTCCTTGTGTTTGCGTTAAATACATCTGATCCCTTTTTTTTTAACAGTACAGTTATAGACTGTACTGTACACATCCTGTGTGATTTAACGAGAGACAGTTAGTAAGCAGTTAGTCAGTACTCAAGATGCAATTCTGTACAGGGAACCTAATTTAAAATTAAGCTTACTAAGAATTGTGCCAATAACAAACAGCTGAGCAAATGTTGAGCTGATTACATGTTTGTGGAAGATGGACCAACGGCTCCTGGAGATTAAGTGGTGGAGTCCTAACTTGATCCTTAAGGGATTTCAGCAAAGTATTACACATGCTCCAGCTGTACCTGGGCTGTATCAACAAAGTGGACATTAGTAACGCTGAATAGCAGAAACGTACTCAAAGACCATACAGATTAAAGAAGGAGAATTTGCCATGTTCAATGACAAAATGCCATTATTGGCCAATTCAGGGCAATTTCATGCCAAGGTTGCAGTAAAAACTCCATTAGAATGACTCAATTAAAATAAAATAGTCAGAAGTAATGAGCACGGATCTAAATAGTAGCAGCAGCAGGTTGAGGGAACAGAATGGAGATGATAAGGCAATCTAGACAAAGCAGGGATAGTGTGGTGCAGAAGGATCAACAGGATATACAAGAAAGGAAGAGAATGGAAGAGACAAATTGGCCTGGTTGGCAACATGAAAGCAGCAGAGTAAATAATTTTAGATAAACATTCTCTGTACTTGAAACAAAAGGCAGAATATGCAGGGAGAAAGATTGAATTAGATGGTTATTAATGAGCTGTGGATTATCCTTCCTTCCAGGCAATCACTGTGACATTTGTAAATGGGCTTGAGCAGGTCCACTGAGAACTAGAGCAGAGGACAAAGACAGTTGAGTAGGTCAAATGGAATTAACCCTAGCCTAATCACCGGACAGTTAACAATGACCAATTCATCCACCAAGTGGCATGTCTTTGGACTATGGGATGAAACCAGAGCATCCTGAGGAAACACACGTGGTCATGGGAAGAACGTACAAGCTCCTACGGACAGCAGCGGGAACTGAATCTGGGTTGCCGGTGCTGTAAAATATCATGCTACCATGCCACCCCAGTTTAGTTAATTTCTCAGTTCAGGGGGAGTTGCTACTATTAATTATTAATAATAAAATTTTAAATGGCTATCGTAAAAACTACATTTGCTGAGTAAGGTGGGGCAGGGTTCTGCAAATAAGGTGTCTCTTGTTAGATCAACTAGGAGTCGTTGATTCATCCTCAAATTAGTGTCAAATAGCAAATCTACAAGCACAAAAAATGCTTGATGGTTAACAAACATAACATTTAGGCTTATTGTTGTCATAAGTAAACATCGAGGTTTGCCAAAGAAAATGTTTTTGAAAGACAGGTTACGGGTAAGAAAAGGACTTAATAAAGTCCAATCATACTCAACTTGTCACGTCTGAACTTTTGGTAAAGTTAAGCAGTGCACTTGCTTGCAGCTGTAATACTATGACAGGGGAAGAAGAAAAAGCATGGAAGTCATGGGTGATGGGAAATTTGTAAGGAAGATTGTGGGACCTGTGTAATAAAGTCTAAAACATCAGGGAGGGCAGACAGAACTTACATATCTCAAGCAGAGCTGCTATAATATACTTATTCATCTGGATAATGCATTAATGTTGACTGTCCACAGTATTACATCAAATTAAAATGGAAAGGCATGACAACCATGCACAGTTATGAAATCAAAGTAGAACAATGAAGAGGAAAAGAACAAACTCAATTCGCCCTATCAAAAAATACACTGGGACATAACACGAACTGAAGCTGTCATTTTGGAATTTAAAAAAAACATTTAATTAAGAGCAGAAATGCCAAAAATAAGTGGCCTTTCCACTTTTCCATCTTCAGTTCTGGAACTTGAGTTTTTTTACGGTATAGTAATGTCTTTGACTAAAAGGCAAAGTCTAAGACATGCAGGTTTGTTTATGACACAAAGATAAATCAGAAAGTGAGATATAAGATATACATAAGAGTGCGTGAGTGTACAGGCAAAGGATAACAGAGTGAGTATTATTGAGAAACAAGAGGCTGATCATTTTAAATGGTGAGAAACCAGAAGAATCTGTAGTACTCTGGGGTCTGGAATTACTAGTTGCAAAATGCAGTGTAAACACACAGCAAGGAAAAGGTGCATTGAGCTTTACAGTAACAGCAACAGCAATGAAGAATAAGGGAAGTCTTACTGCAAACCCTTGGCAAGATATTTTTACCATGTTCCTTCCTAAATATATTATTGCTGGGGATACTGCAGCATGAGAGTTTTCTTACAAATAGGGAAACAGGCAGAAGTCAATACTCAATAGAGTTTAGATGAACGAGACACCTCATTTCAATACAGAATGCTCTTAAATGCTACTTCCTCTGAATGCAGAGATTTGATGTACAGTCTACAAGTTTCAGAGCAAATGTCAGTAATTAAGGACTGAAATAAATCAGAGGAATTCTCTACCTAAGTGAATATCACAGAATATGAGTACTGGGTGAGATTATGGGGTTTAGTTCGAGAATTAGCTGTTATCTCAATGACCTGTACAGCTGACTCAAGGGTTACATTGCTTATCCTGTCTCAGATGTCTTTAATGTAATGTATCATTCTCCAATGAATTTACCCCAAATTAATTTATTTCCAGGAAATTTGCTCCTATATTTTTGAACACTTTGTATAAACTATTTTAGATTGAACAGATTTTATGTACTCATGTTAGGGGACTGTAAAGTAAGCAAAATTAATGCACCATATCTAGTACTCCTCCTTTAAGTTTAGAGCAATTTCTTAAACTTTGAATGATTTACAAATATAATGCAAGGAATTTTCATTGAATAGGCTGTATATAGGTTTGAAGTCTCACACATTCTCTTGCAACATGATTGAGATGATGACCTTGAAACAAAAATACCTTTTTTAAAATTTCCTTTGTCAAGAGTTGATCCAAAGGTAGAGTCCACCAACAATCTGTACCATATTCTTTTACCAGTTTGACGAGGTGATCCCTTGTATATCTGTATGGGAGCAGTTACATCTGAGTTAACAACATTAATAATAAACAACAGGTTAATTTTAAAAATACAGTACACATTCAAGCTCAATTCTTAAAGTATTTCTGTATTTATTCCATCTTTAAGCAAGGTTCTGCGCTCTCTTTAGTTAGTGTGGAGAGTAAGATGTTGGAAAGGATGCAAAATTAGGCCATCAGGTCAAATGCAATAGAATACAACAGAATTCTTATATATCGTATAAATTAGGCAATGACTGATTAAACTCCAGAGATTAATTATTCTGATAATATTCTGATCAATTGCAAATGATAAACAGTTATATTCAGATAAATAAGCAACCTTATTCACAAAACACATGCTGTTATTTGTTAAAGTAATAATATTTCAACTGTAAGGGGGCAGAAATGCCGGCCGGAGACTGAGTGCCGCACTTGTGGGATGACCATTGCAGACTTGGAATTCACGCTTGTCAACGTGGAGAAGGAGCAACGGAATTCCGAGCCGACACTGCAGTCATGTACTGATGAATTAATCCAGCGAGAAGAAACAATGACCCACCTTCGAAGAGATCAGCAGAAACTCAAGACGTCGATTCAGAAAAGATTGGAAGACTTACAAGTTGGGGAAGATCAAGGAAGTGTTCTGACTAAGGCCAACAGAAAATGGAGAGCCCAGGGAGGGGAGTTTGACTACACTCCCAAGGAGGTGAAGAAATGGACGACAGATCTCGGAAAAGGGAGGCGGACGCTTGAAAGGAACCTGAAGATGACTATCGAGAGTTTAAATGAAGTGGAAAAACTGAAAGTTGACCTGGAAGACGTCATCAGGAAGAAAAAACTGGGGGCTGAACATCCTTTAACTGCTGCTTTTCAGGTCAGGGTGGAAGAAGCTGGTGGAGTTACTGCGTCCCAGATTGAGATGGCCAGGAACCCTGAGTCAGAACTGCTGAGGCTGTGGCGAGAGTTGAAGGAGTCCCCGAAGAAGCTGACGTCTCGACTGCAGGAGGCTGAAGGGGTAGCCCCGGCTATATGTTTCAGTTTGGAGAAACTTAAACAGCAGCTACCGATCGAGGGAATGAGGAAGAATACGGATTCGAAGGATGATGTGCTGCACATGTGGTACCTGCTGCCTTTCACTAACTTCCCCGTGAATAAGGAATCGACCTTTGGCCCTTCTCCCACTGAGTCAGGTGTAGTGGGGAGGGCTAGCTGTGGGCAGTCTGAGTTATGGCAGGACCAGGAAGGAAAAGAAGCGGGGCTCCGGACACGGGACGGGGGCTCCGAGTTGTAATGGTGGCCTGAGTGGAGAGGAGTTGGCAAGCAGGCGCGAGATATCCCTAGTAGTGTCTGAGCCTTTTGGGTTTAGGTGAGGGGGTACGGAGGTCTCGGAGGGTTAAGAAGCTCCCAGATAGGTTGGCCTATGTAGCGCCCGTGGGACGGGCGTAAGGTCCACTGTTTGGGGAGCACTGTCACTGTGTGTATGTGTGTGTTGTGTGTCTGTAGGACTGGTTGGCGAGTTATTTATAAGTCATGAGGACATGACTTTTTTTGGTGAGGGGAGAGTATAAGGGGGTTTCGTCTCATATGTTACTGCATAGGCTAATTAAAATGGCTTCTTTGTTATGTTATACTGGGAATGTTTCTTTGTTATGTTAAACGCTGAGAAAGTTTTTGCGCTAGCAGCTTGTTTTGGGTTAGGAGTGTGATAAAAATGCTACGAACCAATTGGGATAGTTGTTATGTTTCTGGTTTATTTGAAGATACTGTATGCGCGGGGTTCTGGGGGAGAAGGCAGGAGAGAGAGACAGAGGATGGACCAGGTGCTGTGATGTCCGCTAACGGGGTCAGACCCCGAGAGGGGCGTTCGGCGAGGAGAGGAGACGGAGATGGACTCGTGTGAAGCATCTGGTCGACCACCGTTGTTGGTCCCAGGCGGCCAGTCGAGGTGGTCCAAGGGGTTGCAGGGTGAAGAAGAAGGGTCCTGAGCTCCAACTGTTTGTGCGCAAAGAGATTGAACTTTGTTAAGTGTGGCGTCTTTTATTTTCCTTTTATATTTTATTCTCTATTAATTATATAGTTCCAGTAATATCTATAAACTGTAAATCATTTAATTGTATCTGGTGTATTGTCTGTTATTTGGGTGGGGTGGGGTACGTCACACAGCATCCACACAAGTTACCCAGTTTGGCGGGGCCGAGGGCTGTTTCCCTAGACAACAGCGAGCTGAGCGACCCTGAGGGTGGCCAGGGGGGCTACGCAACTGTTTCTTTAATTTCTCATAATACCAAATAAATTTTAATTGATAGAATATAAAGAATAATGATGAACCCTAACCCTATAACTGAAAACAAAATCATAGAAAGATATCAAAAGGGAAACAGAATTACATGTCAGTTGATCAAATACAGATCTACCTTTACAAGCCTTTTGCATAAATTTCCCCTTTTCTCTTTGCCAATTTTATGACTGTCCAATAACAGACTGCCATAACTTCATACATGACAAGGCATTAACAGTCTCTCAACAAATCTGATCAAACTGTGTGTTTCCATAACAACTAAAAGCCAATCATTCCAAGCAAGAAAATTTCTAAGAGCATCTGTATCTCATGTCAACATAACAGGCTGTGTTTGCCATTTATGAGAAAATAACCAACCTGTGAATATCAATAACATAGCTTTGGAGTAATAATTTAATATATTTTTGAAACAGCTTATTTTCATTCACTCAATGATCATCATTGCATCTCTTCTCTAATAACTACTTCCATTAAAGCCTGCTCAAGTTCACAATTGGTATTATCTTCCCTTCATTAGATATGATAGGTACTTTGAAAAATGACAATTTTGTTAGATATTTTCAACTGCAGTCAAATTTATTATGAATTTCCAAAAGTATGAATAAAACCCCTTTAAGATCCTTTCATACTATAAAATTTATGATCAAGTAACCAAAACGAAAATAAGTCACATATGCATTCAAATAATTTCCATCAAAATATTTGAAATCCTGCTAGTTACATTGGGTGTGCAAAGTTATTAAATATTTGCAGCGTGGATAATCATTAACTCACATTTATTAACTTCCACATTGGCCAAAGGTTCATAGTGCTATGTTTAAAAAAGGGAAAAGGGAAATTTCTTTTTGTCACTTTTCATTTGATACAAATTCCTGAACAATGCCTGAAGCTAAGGGGAAACACAGATGAGGGGTTTCTTCTCTCATCCTGCTACAAGAACATCACCAGTAAATCTGGCATTCATCATCTAACCAGTAAATCTGAATGATTTGCTATAGCTTGCAAGATTACTTCAGAAGCAACCATGAGTCTACAACACAATGACTAATGGCAGTCAAGTAAAACTAGACCAGGTAAGAATAACAGATTTTATATTCTAAAGCAAAGTTTGTGAAATAAATTTATTCTTTTTCTTTAAAACCAAAGAAATTGGTGTCAGTGAGAATATATTTGTAAATTAAATAATATCAAACTGCTGTAATGAGATCTGCTTTTGCGTTCATTGGGACATTTCAGTAAGTTTATAAATAACAGTGCTCTTTCATACCAAACTATAATTTTGTAAATGTTCAATTGAACAAATCATGTAACTATGCTGACAAATCCTGTTTGAATGACAGATAAAACCTTTTAAAGCTTAAGACCTCATTTCTTCATTCTTCAAATTGTAATAAGCTTAAGAGCACTTTACTTTCAAATTTGAGTTTGAAGACAGAGGTGGGTTATACTTTTCTGAAACTTTGAATGCTGAGAAAAGTTACTCTAAAATGAAATAAAAAGATTAAGCATAGAATGACTGTGTTAAAAATATAACATTGTTAATATCAGCGAAAAACAGGCCCAAGTAGCCTGTTGGCAGTCAGGAGACTATCTAACATGGCATTTTATTGAAATTTGCTACTTATAATTGTCAACAAATTCAGTGGTGTAATATAATTAACCCATCTGATTGTAAAACTTGGCCTGGAATTTAGAGGCTATATCTAGGAGGAGTTCTGGTATTGTGTGCCATTTTACTTAGTTTCAACAGCAAAGGGGAATGAGGTAATGCAGCAACCATGACACCAACCAATAAGTGTACAAGCTGATATTGACTGTGCAGAATGCTTATCTTCCAGCATTATCAGAGACAGAGTAGCAAGAGATTGATTACTTGCAGATGGAAGTTGAAGGTGAACAATTTACAGCTTTCTTAACGACAGGACAAGAGTAGAATCAAGCAGAGAAGATAACATGAACGACACTCTGCACCTCCATCAGCAGGTAACCAAATTTACCCTTCCCAGAAAAAATAATGAAATTTCAAGTAACTATTCTTGCTGCAAATGACATTTGTATGTTGTTTGTATTTTAAATGTGAATTACCAGGGAATTTAACAGTACTTTTGTAATTTTAAATTTGTGAAGAGTGCAGAGTAAATTCCCATAATGCCTTGTTTACTCTATGTTACACTATCTATAAATCAGTTTTAAGGTACTATTAATTGTACAATATACAACATTTCCTCAAAACTTCTTTGATTCTAAGAATATTCCTCTTATAACTATCCATAACCACAAGGTGAATGTCTTAATGAAATTCTGAAAGGCTTGTAAGAGTGCACAAGTTTATAATCTAATTTGGTATGTTTAAACTGCTAAAAGGGTTAACTTACACAAAATAGTTCTTTTGTATTTTAGCAGTGTACAAGCTTCAGTCCACAGAGCAAAAAATATAACACCAGTTAATATGGATTTTAATTCAGTAATACTTTTGATCCTTCATAATGAAAAATCCCAATGTACACTCTTACCCTAAACAAGCTCTTACATTTTGAAAAATAAATTAACAATTTCAGAGGAATATATTGCTTAAAAATCATGTTCCCCAAACACTTCTGGATACAAGACTTTGTATTTAGCTTAACATAACAATTAGTTTTCAGTTTGCTTAAAGACTAGAACAGAAAATGAGGCTCCTTTGAAAATTCTGCTTAGACTATGCCCTGTAGCTACATTTTACAAAACAAATCTCAATTCTATATGGAAAATTTTCAAAACACCGATTTTCAAGGTTGCCACTGTCATACCACATAAAGGAAAGGAATTTTAATCCAACAAATACTTTGACATTCTAAGTATTACAGTTGTCTCAGACTTCGTTCTGAATGCCCAAAAGTACATATTGCGCATTCTTAGAAATACCGCGCAAAATAGGCCCCTCCAATCCTTCAAGCTGCACAGCTCAGCAATCCTGTGACAATCCCAATTTAACCCTAACTTAATCCCATGACAATTTTCAATTTTCAATTAACCTACCCAGTACATCACTGGGCTGTGGGAGGAAAATGGAGGACCTGGAGAAAGCCCACACATTCCACAGAGAGGATGTATAGAAACTCCTTACAGAGGACGCCGGGACTGAATTCTGAACGCCGATGCCCAAGTTATAATAATATCATACTATCTGCTACGCTACCATAGAATCCCTGTTGCATGCTTTTATAATTTGCTCCATTTATTGTGCAATAATTTGTACAATTTAATGCAATATTTAGGAATTACCTTCTCCAAGAAGGACTTGCTGCAAGTTTTTCTTGTTTCAGACTGATTCTAGACTGTTTTTTTTTTAAAACTTTGATTCCCCCAGTTTATCCAAATCATTTAAGGTCCTATAAGTACCTCACTAGTGTGCATCATAATGCAAATTAATTTTTAACTATTGGTACTACTTTTTCCATCACAGATCAGTATCAAAGATGAAAAAGAAGCTATGCTATTGCAGTTGTCGAAGATTGGTATACGATGAACGTGAACAAATCAGAAACAGAAGAGAACGGCAGTGCTCATCAGGTGTAACAGCAACTCCATTTGGATGGCACTGGCTTCCAGTGGAGTCGCTGTTACTTTCGATGGGCACTTACAGATCAAGGATCTTTTGCCTATTGAAATCATTTCTACAAAGCAACTTTCCCAGTGGTATTACTAGCTTTCCATGAAGTAAAGGTGTGCAAGACTATGACCTATGAATTGACAGCCAGTGCAATTACAGATTTGCCTGTCAGTTCTATAGGCCACTATTTTGTCCATCACTATAACAAAGTTCAACTCAGTCACGACAGCATATTAAGGATTGCATTTTCTAAAATGTGTTAAATGTAGAAAGGATTGAAATAATTCTACTGTAATAGTTAAAACAAGCTTGTTTTTCCTGCATTTTAGGAAATAAAACAATTTATATACCTTACAACTTGTTATTGCAAACTGTACACAACATTAACAAAACTTGCAAAAGCCTAAACTAGCCAAATATCACAATTCTAAGTGACGTGGAACAAAGTGAATATCTTTGCCAACCTGAAAATGCAAAGTCCAGCTTCAGGTTGTTGGCATTACGGAATGACCCACACTGAGGCAATGGGTAGAGACTGTGCTGGGCCTTGAAGCATACATCAGTTCCAGTGTGTCCAACCAATTAACTACACTCTTAAGATAACAGTAACACAGCTAAGTCTGACAAAGTACAAGATAATGAATTGGAGAAAAGTCATTTTGAGAACCTGAGAATACTCAGGAAAATAACTAATAATTTTGAAAAAGATGTAGAGAAATATTTAATAGAGACTGCTAGAAATCTACATTCTGTTAAATTGTAGGAATAAAACACTGACAGCATGAATAAATATAAGGAAAATTTAAGTGCAAGGAAAGAGACAAGCAAAGAATAAAAAGCAGTCTGTGTTTGTAACGCAAGAGAGATAAAGTAATTGTTTCTACATGAACCAGGGAAAATATATGATAGACACAACTTGGAAGTTAGATAAGAAATATCATAACAACATTTAAAGTAAGAGAAATATTAAATAATCAGGCAACCTGACAAATTGCTCATATGTTTTATCTACATTTCATGAAACATGAACAAATGCAGAGTCAGGGGAGAAATACAAGAACAAGTTGCCTGCTGGTGACAAGGCAGGAAGTCGAGTGAGGGAATACAGGGTCTGTATTCGCAGCAGGTGGCAGTTAGCGGTGTTCCACAAGATCAGTAGTTCGTGAAACTCTGCTTAGAAATATAATTAATATATTTCTGATTTCAGAGTCTAAGTCAACTATAACATTCACTGGGTAACAATTTATTTTTGGTGGTGTGGGGTAATAGGACTTGGACAGATTAGGAGAATGGGCAAGAAAGTGGCAAATGAAATACAATGGTAGGAAATGCATGGTCATGCACTTTGGTAGTAGAAATAAGTGTGCGGACTATTTCTAAACAAGGAGAAAATCCAGGACCTGAGTTGCAGAGGGACTTGGGAGTCCTTGTGCAGAAAACACTGGAGGTTAACTTGCAGGTAGAGTCAGTAGTGAGGAAGGCAAATGCCATGTTAGCATTCATTTCAAGAGGTCTAGAATACAAGAGCAAGGATGTGATGCTGAGGCTTTATAAGGCACTGGTGAGGCTTCATCTTGAATATTGTAAAAAGTTTTGGGCCCCTCCTCTTAGAAAAGATGTGCTGGCATTGGAGAGGGTCCAGAGGAGGTTCACAAGGATGATTCCAGGATCAAAAGGGTTATTATACAAGGAATGTTTGATGGCTCTGGGTCTGTACTCACTGGAATTAAGAAGGATAAGGGGGAATCTCATTATATGTTGAAAGGCCTAGACAGAGTAGAAGTGGTAAGGATATTTCCCATGGTGCAAGAGTCTAGGTCAAGAGGGCACCGCCTCAGGATAGAAAGGTGCCCTTTCAAAACAGAAATGTGGAGAAATTTCTTTAGCCAAAGGGTGGTGAATTTCTTGCTACATGAAGCTGTGGAGGCCAGGTTGTTGGGTGTATTTAAGGCAGAGATTGATAGATTCCTGACTGGACATGGCATCAAAGGTTACGGGGTGAAGGCCAGGAACTGGGGTTGAGGAGGAGACAGGAAAAAAAAGTGATTGAATCGCAGAGCAGACTCGATGGTCTAATTCTGCTCCTATGTTTTATGGTCTGATTGGCATCTATACTGAAGAGAATTACAACAAATTACCAGAGGACATTAATAGACTTGCGAAATAGAGAAATAACTTGAAAATGAAACAACACAGGTGAATATAGTACAATACAGGTTTCCCCCACTATCCGAAGGTAGAGCATTCCTATGAAACCGTTTGTAAGCCGAAATGGCGTAAAACGAAGAAGCAATTACCATTAATTTATACAGGAAAATTTTTGAGCGCTCCCAGACCCAAAAAAAACCTACCAAATCATACCAAATAGCACATAAAACCTAAAATAACACTAACATATAGTGAAAGCAGGAATGATATGATAAATACACAGCCTATATAAAGTAGAAATAATGTATGTACAGTGTAGTTTCACTTAACAGAATTGGGAAGCTTGAGGCAAAATCGATTTGTCGAAAAAAATCGGCACGTACACACGTGCACGTCACACATACACACATTCGCACGCCACGCATGCGCACACACCTGCCTGTGCAAGGCTTCATGGCCATGGTAGTCTTTCTCAGGGTAAACACAAGTTTAAAGTGAGCGTCTTTTTTCATAAAAGTGAAAATCCTCTTTTGGTTAATGAAAACAGGTACTAATGTAGGTCTTTCGTAAAAGCAAAATGTCGTATAGAGAACGTTCGGAAAGTGGAGGACACCTGTACTATTCTATAGTATAGGTAGAAAGCATGAATCTTATTACTTGAAAAGTGCAAGTCTAAGCAGGAGGGGTGTGGAGGAACACAGTACTAATACAACAATCACACAAGGTTGTATCAGACAGTAGAACTATACAAAAAGCTTGCTTGCTTTTGCTTTCAGGGACACAAATGAAAAGTACGTTTGTCAGAAGGAAATGGGGCTGTGCATGGCATTGAGATTAACAAAAATATTACTAGAAAAGCAAGGATTTCTGAATTAGGAAAAACACAGAGGCTAATTTTCTTCACTCTGGAGGAAAGGAATTTGAAGTGTTTTGAGAGAGGGTAAGTAAAAAGTTTATTTTCACTTTTGGACATGATACTATCATTACAAGTCACCAAAAAATCCAATGGGGAATTCAAAATAATCCTTAGGTAAAGAATGGAAAAGTGGAACTCAATACCATACAGAATGTGGTTGAGGCAAACGACAAGCTGGTTCACCGTGGACTACAATTACTGATCCAAACCTTATCACAGTTGTCGACATGGGTTTGTGCATTCTTCTCTTAACCATGTGGTGTTGTGTTGGGTGCTCCAGTTTCCCCTCACATCCCAAAGGTGCACCTGTAGGTTAACTGCTATAAATTACCAGTAGTAAAAGAACCAAGGTGAACTGATGGGCACAAGGGAGAGAATAATTTGCAAAGACTATAGAGAAATGAGACTGATGCTGCAAGTAAACTTCAAGATAATAGGCTAAAAAGCCTCTTTCAGTGCCACAATAAGAAAGCATTGGTCTCAGAAGAGAAAGGGTAGAGGGTAGTTTGAGTAGAGAATAAATTCCACCAAGGATTAGATGGGCTCAAGCACCCATACATTCTATATAATCAATGTATGCATTATGTAGAAAATGTATGATGTATAACTGGTGCCAAATGTTAAAGGAAATCAAGCACTTAGCAAATATCAACCAATCAGTTAAATAATTCGTCACAAATAATGACAGAACTCAGCGGAAATGACTGTGGTAAGATTTTGTATTTGGGATGCCACGTAGCAGGTAAGGTTGCACACTGTGATGTCAGGGAACAAAATGGATCACAAAATGGCTGCAAGACAAAGCAGGCAGGAGAAGAGTAATTATTCAGTGTGACCAAAGGTGGAAAATGGGATTGCACAAGATCAGTGTTGGGAAGCCAACAGTTCACAGCGTGTATCACTGATCTTGACTTTAAAATTAAAAACAACTTCTCAACTTACTGATGACACTAAATTAAGTAGCAAACTTATGATAATTTTCTAATCAAACCTTGGTGAATTGCACTTTGGGGAACATGTACAATTTTGTTAACATGTTATATAAAAATAAAGATTTAAAGCTGTCTTGCAGCTTCAGAAACCTAGGCAAGATCCTGACCTCAACTGCTGTTTGGAGTTTGCAAGTTTTCCCTCTGATCATATGTGATTCCCACACATACTCAGTCAACACTCAAATGCCAAACACGTACTGATTTGTAGGTTAAACTGCAATTGCAAATTCCATTTAATTGGTGGAAGGCATGGGAAAGGGGAGGTTGAGAATAAAAGAGGGGAGTTTGAAGCTGATGAAAATGAGAGATAATAGGATTACCATGGATTTGCACTTGATGTGGACATGGTAGATTGGAGATTCTGCTTCATGCAGCAAGTCTCTATGAACTGTCAAAAGACTGAAGTAGATTTCTGCCCAATTACATTTTGATAATTATGAGAAAGAAAATTCCAAATGCAGAAAATAAGTGGCAATATTGTAATTTACAAGCAGAAAGTGACTTAGAGAAAGTCCAAAGGACATGTATCCAGTGCTCACAGTGTGGTTTCCTGTATATTATTGAGACCCGACACAGATTGGAAGACTACTTCGCTGAGCACCTTCGCTCTGTCCGCAAGAAAAAGCAGGATATTCTAGTGGCCATCCATTTTAATTCCACTTCCCATTCCGACATGTCATTCATAGCCTCGTCTACTGTCGTGATAAGGCCACACTCAGGTTGAAGGAGCAACACTTTATATTCTGTCTGGGCACCTCCAACCAGATAGCATGAACATCGATTTCTCAAACTTCCAGTAATGCCTCCCTTTCTTCACCATTCCCATCTGTCATCTTATCTATCACCTCCCTCTGGCCTTGCCTTTTCTTTCTTCTATGGCCTTCTGTCTTCTCCTGACAAATTCCTCTTTCATCAGCACTGTATCTTTCTCACCAATCAACTTCTCAGCCCTTTACTTCACTACCCCCCCTGCCCCAAATCACCTTGTGTTTCTTCCTCCCTTCCCCCTACCTTCTTACTCTGATTCCTCATCGTTTTTCCTCCGGTCCTGATGAAAGGTCTTGGCCCAAAACATCGACTGTACTCTTTTCCATAGATGCTACCTGGCCTGCTGTGTTCCTCCAGCATTGTGTGTGTGTTGCATGGATTTCTAGCATCTACAGATGATTAATGAAGGAACAAAGGTACAGAAAAATAAAACTAATAGAAGAATGTGGGGGATTTAACTTCTGTTCCCTTTGGCAGAGGGAAGAATGGATAAAGGAGCAATGTATTGTGGTGCAAAGGTACAATGATGAGAGGGTTAGTGATGATGTCTAACGTGGATCATCATATGGTCACAGTATTTTCAACTGAATGAAGAAATTATAGGGTTAATTGCTTAAATTTATCTCAGCATCATGCATAAGCATTGGAAAATCATGCAGTATGTTTGAACATTCTGCCCACAAACTCCCAAACTGCTTTCCACTTAATCAGTTTCTCTCCGATTTGAAGCATGTGTTGAATGTGAATGTGTGCCATAGGGTTACAGATTTGGTCAATGTACACCATGTTTTTATATACAGAGGGTTGAAATGGTGTAGAAACTATGGGTTAATTTTTTAATGCTTATGGCAGGGAATTTTCATTAGATCATAGGACAAAGGAGCAGAATTAGACCATTCGGCCCATCTAGTCTGCTCTGCCATTTCATCAGATCTGAATTAATTTCCCTCTCAACCCTACTCTCATGCTTTGTCCTTGTAACCTTTGATGTCCCTACTAATCAAGAACCTAACAACCTCCTCTTTAAATGTACCCAATGACTTTGTCTTTCCAGTCGTTTGTGGCAATGAATTCTACAGATTCACCACCCTCTGGCTAAAGAAACTCCTCCTAATCTTTGTCTTAAAGGGATGCCTTTTATTCTGAGCCTGTGCCTTCTGGTCCTAAACTCTCCCACCATTGGAAACATCCTCTCCATGTCCTTTCACTCTATTTTCAATGTACTTAACTAAGAATGACACAGTTCCTTGTTTAGCTTGTAAAATTAACCAAACCTTCATACTCTGAAAAATCTCAGTAAATTGAGGTATTTAACAGAAGGAACAGAAGCTTTGACATGATATCATATGCACTTATTATAAGATTAAAAGGAATGAAAGCACAATTAGAATTTAGTTAGAGGAAAAAGGAGAGGAAATTAATAGGTGGTTGCACCCATTCCCCTGTGTGTTTGAAGTGGGTGGTACTGCATGTTGCAGTTCTCCATCTACTTCTGTTCAACTGGGAACAGAACAGTAAACTTGGTTGGGGAGGTAAATACAAAAATGGACTGAAAGTGCAGAATGGCCAATGCTGTGTTGTAAATGCAATACTGTGACAAAACCCGAATCTGCCTTGTCAATGAAAGTATTATTAACGATTATATATACAGTAATAACAAATAAACAATGCACATTCCACAGCACAATACTTACACAAAAATACAGTTTAACAGCACTTACAAAGCTGTTCTTTCACTCAAAACATTTAGGGAGTCTTAGAAAATTAGCACCACAATTTTGTCAAGCTGAACTAGCTCCACCCTTTTACAAAGCATTGTGGAATATTAGTCATAACAAAAGACTGATAGCATCTACCAATGTTCAAAGTCCTGCGAGGGCAGGGACGCCACTACTGTTGCAAAAATTTGGCTGCATTAATAAAAATCTAAATCTAGGTAAGGCTACAAGATACTGAAAGACTATCTTTTAGAAACGTTGATAAGATAGAAATAATACTTGGCAGTTAAGATTTGTTTTATGTCATAACGCACCGTGGCATGACACCCGCCAAACGGTATTTGAGTCAGAACAAGCATCACGTAGGCAAACATACACTTTGGTGTATTCTTGGTGTTAGAACAGAGCACTGTACTACTCTTAATTACACAAGTAATGTCGTAATACACCCTTCACAAAGAAAGTTCAATTGCTTGGGCAGTACCCTCAACTTTATCACTGTTTACTTTCCTACTTTTCACACTAACGTCCCTCATATTCTTATCGTTAGAAAGCTCAGTAATGCATAATGAACTGGGATCTATTTGAAATTGGCCAAATAATTTCACATTTACCTTGCAGCATATTACTAAATCAATGGTCCACAGTAAATGGGGTTGTGAGGAGCGAGGGATCACAAATGAGGAGGAGGAAAAAGCAGGTGAATATATAAGAGTAACATGGGAGGCAGTTGGTGCTTCAGGACGGACAGAGTTAGAGTGTTGGTAAGGCGTAGAAAAGTCAGGCAGTTACAGCGAGTGCCAAGTTGGGAGCAGATAGTCTGGGGATGGAGGTAGAGAAGGTGGGGAAGGGCGATAAATGCTGGCCTTGTCAACACATTCATATATAAAAAAAACCTTGCCAGTGTAAACCAGGAGAAACTTTAGAGCAGTCCCTTGATTTGGTTCTGCAATGGAACAACAGGTTTCAGTTTTTGCATGAAGAGTGATTGAATGAACACTGATCCCTGTGGCAACCCACTATTTACCAATCACCAATCTGAAAGTGACCCTCTTATCCCAGTTGTTTTCTAATCATTTACCATTCCCCTATCAATCCTGCTATTATACCTTATCTCATGAACTTTTACGTTATGTAGTCACCTTTTATATGGCACCTTATGGAATGCCTCTGGAAATATAAATACATTAAATCTACTGGCCCCCTTTTCTGCCCATGTTTGTCATGTCCTCCAGGCAAATCTGTAAATTTGGTTTCCCTTTCAAAATTATATGTTGAATCAGCTTGGTTATCTTAAGATTCTGTAGATATTCTGCCCTTATCTTAAGCACACATTTTCCTCAATGATACATGTTAGACTGAGTGATGTGTACTTCCAGTTTTCTGTCTCCCACCTTTTGGGAAGTTTGCATTGCACAGGTAATTGTAAACAAAACATCCGTTTACGTAAAAAATCCTGGATGCAGGCCATTAGGTCCAGAAACTTGTCAACCATTCTCTCCAGTAGTTTCCAGAATATTTTTTCCTTTTTGTGGTATTGTTTATTTTCAACTCTTCCTTTCCTGTAACTTCTTATAATTTGAGATTATTGGGATATTTTAGTATCTTTTGGTGTAAAGACAAAACCAAAAAGTCAATTAGAATTTAGGAAACTTAACCAATATTAATTCCCCATCTCATCTTCTAAAAGATCAATGCCTACTTTAGCTGCACACTTCCTTTTTACGTTCCTGCAGTAGCTCTTACTCATCTTTTTTAGATTATTTGCTAGTTTACTCTCAAACTTAACCTTCTTTGTAATTTTTTTGGGTCATCCTATGTGAATTTGTAAAATGTTCCACTTGGTGCAGGGAATGATGTGGAAATACATCTGGTACCATTCTGGTTGGGACTATTGAAAAGTCAACGAATGTTTAATTGACAAGTTAGGCAAATAAAAGATGTTCTTGATTTGGTGAGTCATTGAAAACAAATATAGAAATATATTGCAACATGTTCAAAGCACCTTACTTGTTAATGAGTGGTTCTGCAGTTTCTTTGTGGTAGAAAACTGGAATGGGAACGCCCCAGCTCCTCTGCCTCGAAATGCACCAATAGGTTCGCCTATCCAACATGGCAAGCATGCTATTCATAGCTGATCGTGGAAGCACTTCAACCTTCTTCAGTAACTCCTAAACCGAAACAAAGCAGTGAGAGACAGATTTTTCATACAGATCTCAACTCTAGCCACTGCCCAGAGTTCAAACAATTCTTCTTTTAAAAACACACACACACACACACACACACACACTCACTCACTCACTCACTCACTCCAGTTAGCAAAAATACACACAGGGCACACTCACTCACTCACTCCAGTTAGCAAAAATACACACAGGGCTAAGGCCAATAACAGCACTTATCGGCCCACATCATGCTACCATGATGAGTAGTTCTAAAGGACTGATGACTTTTGGCTGCTTCCATGCAAGGAACTCCCAGATGTAAGTTTTGGCACTGCTAGTCTAGAATGTTCTGAATGACAGCTGCTAGTGCACTGGTCACCCTGCTGTCACTGGATTCCACTTTGGGTGCAATAGTGGAGCCCGATTGCACATGGATTCCTAAACAATTATGCTGAGCGATCTGGCTCTCCAATCCCCCAGATAGACCTCAGTCCAAATATATTTCGAAGTGGATTCTCAGTCTGCTAACTTAGAGGAAAGAGCAAAGTTTTTTTTTATTTGCATCTGATATTTTAAGAATAGTAAAATCATGTACAAAATACATTTTCTTGGGGCATTAAGATATACAAATGTTTTTTACATGTCTAGCATTTTATATGATTTAAATATCTTTGTCATTAAATTTCTCATGTTCTTATAACAGATGAGGAAAGCATCCAGAGCCAACAACCAGCCAGCAAGTTTTTGCAACTTGCTGTCTCACCCCTCAATTCCCACCAACCTCTTTCTTACTTCGGCACTGTCCCTTACAACCACAGGCAAAGCAACACTTGTCTTTTCCTTTCTTCCCCTTCCACCATCCAGGAGCCCAAAGTGACATTTCAGGTGAACCTGCAATTCACTTGTATGCTGTGCTACATTTGTGCTCACAACATGGCCTCTTACATTGGAGAAACCAAATGCACATTAGGTGATTGCTTTATGAAACACCCACAAAGTCTGCAAAGATGACCTCGAGCTTCACATTGCCTGCCACCTTACTTCTCCATCTCACTCCTACTTTAACCAACATTTCTACTACAATGAGGCCCAACACAATATTGAGAAGAGCGCCTCATTTTCCTTATTGAGGAATTCTCAGTGGTTCAAGTAGCTCAATGCTTCTTGCTTCATTTTCATTTATTACATACAACATGCAGTTTGTGCCATGCTAGATCAGATACCAGATTTGAACAAGACCCCATTCAAAAAATATTGGTACAGCTGCAATATTTCTTCATCAATTGAAAATGCAGTCCACCACAGTGCAGAATCCACCCACCTTACTTAAGCAGAAATAATTCCTATATATTGAGACTAATGTCACCAAAACAGATTACAGAATTAGAATAATGCACTCATGGTTCTTTCTACAAAAATATCTTGAACTTCCTTATGTTTTAAGGACAGCAACATAATATATTCTTTTACAAGGACAGCAACATTAAACTAATTTAGCTAATTTTGACATTACCCCAAAATTTCTTCCAAGTATCAACTATTTTCTTCACCTATTCTGTTTTACCAAACTTCATATCCAGCTTTGTAGTTACCAAGATTGTTGCTGGAAGGAATTTTACTGACGTTTCGAAATACTGATGTGAGGCGAACGGCACTATTTGAACAATATACTGCAAGTACAATTGCCAGGCACATTTAGAAGTTAAGGGTATTTTAACTCCTGTTCTAATTTGGTATTTTAAAATGTTCTGTTGACTGGAAATTTGTTTTGTCTATGAAAGAAATCAAGAAAGAGAAATTGAGCAAATATGTATGCAATGCTAGTAAAAAAAAAACTATATCATAACATGGGGGCAAGGTAAGGTGCTAAAGGAGGAAGGGAAAGAGTGAGGAAGTATAAAACAGGAGCGTAATGGATAGAACAAGTGCAACCTACAAGAACATCAACATTTACTAGGGCACCAAAGTGCAAATCAGACACTGGTTTCGCTTTACTAATTGAAAACCATTGAGTAGTTTGGTTTGTTGCCCAGTGTCCAGATATTGATTTGGGGCAGCACCAGCTTTGGAGAATTGCATTGGCAAGAGGCGCTAGTTAAAATATACTGTATCTTTCTCCTTGTTCAAGTCCTTCATGGGAGCAACCATTGGACTGGAAATGTGATACAAGAATGGCACACTCTAGTGGCAAAATCAAAGAACTGCAATGGTGAGACTTCTCTACCTGTTAGCCAGCTCTAGTTACAGATTACAATCAGAATCAAATATATTATTACCGACATGTGTTGTGAAATTTGTTAACTTAGCAGCAATAGTACAATGCAATACATGATACTATAGTAAGAAATAAATAAATTACAGTTCAGTACATATGCATAGTAAATAGATCGAAATAGTGCAAAACAGAAATAATATATATGAAAAAGCAAGTTAGTCTTCATGGATACAATGTCCATTTAGCAATCATATGGCAGAGGGGAAGAAGCTATTACTGATTTGCTGGGTGTGTGCCTTCAGGCTTCTATACCTCTTCCCTGACAGTAACAATGGGAAGCAGGCATGTCCTGGGTGATGGTTTAATAATGGACACTGGGTCACTGGGTTCAACAGGGATCTTCACAGAAAAAGTCATATCCTCCCTTTGAAATCGGGCATAAAAGCCGTTGAACTCATCTGGTATTGAAGCATCGCTGCCATTCATGCTACTGGGTTTCGCTTTGTAGGAAGTAATGTCATGCAAACCCTGCCAGAGGCGTGCATCTAATGTCACCTCCAGCCTCGCTTGGAATTATTTCTTTGCTCTTGAAATAGCCCTCCGTAGGTTTTCTTGTACAGACTTGGGTCACCAGACTTAAATGCTACAGATCTAGCCCTCAGCAGACAACAAACTCCTGGTTCATCAATGGCTTTTGGTTTGAAACTGTACAGCAAGATTTCGTATGCACACACACATCCACATGGGTTTTAATGAAGTCAGTAATAACTGTGGCACACTCGTCCAGATTGGAAGATGAATCCCTAAATACAGTCCAATTCACCGATTCAGTCCTGTAAGCGCTCCTGTGCTTCCCTTGTTCTTCTTGGTTCTCAGTACTGGTGCTGCAGTTCTCAGTCAATGCCTATACTCAGGGAGTAGAAGTACAGCCAGGTGATCAGACTTTCCAAAGTGAGGGTGTGGAATAGCATGGTAGTTACTCTTGATGGGGGTGTACTGTTTCCTCTGGTATTACAAGTGATTTGTTGATGGTAATTATTTAGTGACTCTTTCAAGCTGGCCCGGTTAAAATCCCCCAAAATGACAGTGAAGGCATCAGGATATACTGTTTCGTGCATGTTGAGCCCACTGCTCAAATCATCTAGAGCCTGTCTGACAATGGCCTGAGGAGGAATGTACACTGCTATTAAAATGATCGCTGAAATCTCCTGCAGCAGGTAAAATGGACGGCACTTCAATTGCAAGATATTCCAGGTCTAGTGAGCAGAAAAGGGATGACACTGATTTATTTGTGCACAAGAGGAGTTGATCATGAGGCACACACCTCCACCTCTGCTTTTGAGAGATCGGACAGTAAATATTCTGCTTCTTTCAACTAAAAATTGATACCCTATTGTAACAGAAACGTTAGAAATTTCAAATTCAATTATTTTACAAGTTTTAAGCACACATGGAAAATGACTTAAGGCTGCATAAAACATCAAAGAATTATACTGCCCTTAGTCATTTGTCTTGAAACCAAGCAGTTTTTTAAAACTCCTACCCCATCAAAATACAGTATGTCCCTTGCAGCATCTTCATAGTTGCCCATTTGTTCTCTGGCATTTTTCCCAATTTTTAATATACATTTAATAGCTCTACATAATATATCGTCCCCAACATCCAAAGTGCACAAAAGCATATCGATTTGGACCAGAGCTTTTATACTCTTACATTTAGTTATTGAACTGTAACTGCTTTCCATTGTAAATATTGTTATTGGTTTCTTCTTTGTGTAATTCTCACTGATAAACAGCTAAACAAAAAGTTCTTTCTTTACATTTAATGTAAACATCAAAGCTGATCATGTCTGGATTAAAACTGCATTATTTCTCCTTTAACAACCCAGGAAGCAATTTTTAAAACAATGTTGAATAGCTCATGCAAACTTAGATAAAGAGTGTCAACTGCTGTCATTGCAGAAAAGGAACATAACCACCATGATACAAGCTACATATTAAAAATATAGGTACAAGCCACACCTCTACAAATTTTGATAATTTTAATAATTCAGTTTCAATATGATCATATTACCTGGGCTCGGTCCTTAATTCTTCCGGTATCTATGAACCATTGTTTACTGGAACGGATAATCACTGGCTTCTTTGTCCGCCAGTCATACGGGTAACTGTGTTGTACATCTTCCTCCTTTAATAACATTTTTGATCCCTGCAACATTTGGATAACTGTAATAAAATTCAGAAAGTAAATCCATAAAAATGTATTCACATTAAAACCCATACACAATTTTCATCTGTGCAGCAAATTTAAAGTAGGATGTTCCTATTATGTTGATAATAACCACTCGAGTTCTTGATGTGAATTTATTATTAGTCATTGACATGACAGAGAAACAGATCCTTCAAACTGCCAACTCTCTACATTAACCTTCTTTTTATTCTCCAATATTCTGATCAAATGCCACGCACCACCCCTCCAACCATTCATTTACTACAACCAGAGGCAATTTACAGTGGCCAATTAACCTACCAAAGCCTCTTGGACAATATTTACTTGTTATTCTCCTGATCTCACTCTAGTAAACAACATATCTCCCAACAATAAAGATCCTTGGTGAAGCGCTGGAAAACGTAAACCACTTGTCATGTTTCAGGAACCACCACTGACGTCAGTGACAAAATTCACCTGTGTAGCAGCACACTCTAGCCAAATGAAGATTAAGACTTCAAACCCAGTACAAAACTCAGGTGTACTAGACAACATTGATGTCTGCTCTATTAGCTTCTGAAACTTGTACTGTTTACTCAGAAATCACTGACAATTGCAGGATAAATAAATCAGTGATACCCTTAATACATTCAGTTAGCTCCAATTGATAGGCCTCATTATTTACTTCATCTGACACCAGATTCCCAAAACTTACACTCTATTCTGAGTTGTGTTACAGGGAGAGATTAACATGTAGAGAGGAAAGGATTCAAAGAGCAACAAACAATCTGCTATAGGATCTCAGTGAGTCCAGCAGCAGCTGTTGAATGAAAGGAATTGGAATTTTCTGGTCGAAACCCTGCACCAGCAAAGGCTTCAAGGTTATTTTCAAAGCCTCCTTGGTATATCTGCACTTACTCCTAAGATTCCCTGGCCTCTAACTACTCCATGTGGCCATGGGATAAACAGGACAGTATCAGAACCTCAAGAATATGTACTGGGTGCACAATGAAGTCCCATGTGAACAACAAAAGAAACACAGCACCTCCTAAATTATCTTCCTACCAACCCAGTCACATCACACATCACCTGGTAATTTTTAGTACCACTTATGAGTCCTACGGTAGCCTCAATGGATTTGTGAAAGGAAAATCATGTCTGACGAATCTTATAGAATTTTTTGAGGATGTAACTAGTAGAGTGGATAGGGGAGAACCAGTGGATGTGGTATATTTGGATTTTCAAAAGGCTTTTGACAAGGTCCCACACAGGAGATTAGTGTGCAAACTTAAAGCACACCGTATTGGGGGTATGGTATTGATGTGGATAGAGAATTGGTTGGCAGACAGGAAGCAAAGAATGGGAATAAACGGGACCTTTTCAGAATGGCAGGCAGTGACTAGTGGGGTACCGCAAGGCTCAGTGCTGGGACCCTAGTTGTTACAATATATATTAATGACTTAGATGAGGGAATTAAATGCAGCATCTCCAAGTTTGCGGATGACACGAAGCTGGGCGGCAGTGTTAGCTGTGAGGAGGATGCTAAGAGGATGCAGGGTGACTTGGATAGGTTAGGTGAGTGGGCAAATTCATGGGAGATGCAATTTAATGTGGATAAATGTGAGGTTATCCACTTTGGTGGCAAGAACAGGAAAACAGATTATTATCTGAAGGGTGGCCAATTAGGAAAAGGGGAGGTGCAACGGGACCTGGGTGTCCTTCTACACCAGTCATTGAAAGTGGGTATGTAGGTACAGCAGGCGGTGAAAAAGGCGAATGGTATGCTGGCATTCATAGCAAGAGGATTCGAGTACAGGAGCAGGGAGGTTCTACTGCAGTTGCACAAGGCCTTGGTGAGACCACACCTGGAGTATTGTGTGTAGTTTTGGTCCCCTAATCTGAGGAAAGACATTCTTGCCATTGAAGGAGTATAAAGAAGGTTCACCAGATTGATTCCTGGGATAGCAGGACTTTCATATGAAGAAAGACTGGATCGACTAGGCTTATACTTGCTGGAATTTAGAAGATTGAGGGGGAATCTTATTGAAACATATAAAATTCTAAAGGGACTGGACAGGCTAGATGCAGGAAGATTGTTCCCGATGTTGGGGAAGTCCAGAACATGGGGTCATAGTTTAAGGATAAAGGGGAAGCCTTTTAGGACCGAAATGAGGAAAAACTTCTTCACACAGAGAGTGGTGAATCTGTGGAATTCTCTGCCACAGGAAACAGTTGAGGCCAGTTCATTGGCTATATTTAAGAGGGAGTTAGATATGGCCCTTGTGGCTAAAGGGATCGGGGGTATGGAGAGAAGGCAGGTACAGGGTTCTGAGTTGAATGATCAGCCATGATCATACTGAATGGCGGTGCAGGCTCGAAGGGCCAAATGGCCTACGCTTGCACCTATTTTCTATGTTTCTCTCAGTCACCTCAGATCACAGAGAACTGAGATGGAAGCAAATAGAAAACTCCTGAATACGGGTCTCAGCCAGAAACATTGACTGTCTACTCTTTTCCATTGAAGCTGCCTAACCCGCTGAGTTCCTCCAGCATTTTGTGTGTTGCTTCGGATTTCCAGCATCTGCAGATTTTCTCATGTTTGTAAATAGAAACGACTTGCATTAATCTGCATATTTCCTTACAATGACAACTTGTAAGCTCTATTATTCCATCGCAGGCGGAACAAAGGCACAAGCTGGGTACTTCTTTACATGTTAGACAAAAACACCCATCAATTATCATTATCACTGGAAATACTTCTTATTTTCTGCGTTTTTCAAGCTGGAAACAGCATATGGTCAAATAATGTTGAGCAATGTGAGACAATAATATCTTAAGTGAAAATTATTTATAAGATTACAGCAAAATAAGAGTAGAGCTTTTGTTGTTTTTTAAAATTTGTTCTGCCATTCCCTCGTCCCCAAAATATCATGTTATCTTGTTCTAGCTAGTTACTGTTTGAAATCGTCATTAGGCAAGTTCCAGATTTCACCCAACTAGCTATCAGTTCAGCGCAAGTCTTGAAAGAAGAATCAGCAAACTAGTCAATGACATCTTAAGAGTTGGAGGAAGTGATAAAACACCACCCTTACCCTGTGCCTGAGTTACTACTCAGCAAATCTACCTGCCTGGATTTATTTATATTCTTTCTTTATTCAAGTTGTTTCTTAGCATTTAGCATTAGCTCCTGCATTGCCAGGAACACCACAAACCTTAGCCCATTTATTGTAATGAAATAAAAGGCACCAAGTCTTCATTGGCATCAGTCTACCTTCATATCCACCATTTTAACCAAATTAAGCTAAGGCAACATAATAATGATGAATATCTGGAACCTTCCATATTAGTATAGCTCACATTTATATCTCTAAATTACTGAAAAACAAAATTTTAAAATAACTAAATTACATTCCTTAAGCATTCTACACAAAAGTAATGCTAACCTGTTTCATTTCCTTCTTTGAGGACAAATTTATTCTGAAGTTCTGATCCAGCTGCTTCAGTGAAAACACCATCTTCATCCACTAAACTGTCCTAAAATAGTGAACAATAATGAAAACATTTGAGATCCAACACAAGAGGAGCAAAAATTGCCTTCAATGGAAATAACCTTGATCAATGAACAAATAGATTTTTGAGTATTCAGGGATAAGGAAATAGATTAAGTAGAGCAGCATGCTAGAGACAAATGATCAATAATAACTTGTTGAATGGTGGAGCAGGTGTGAATTACCTAGAACAGTATCCCTGCTTTTACTTATTATAATCTTTTGTTAGCTGTTTTCCCTAGCAGTGGACCTCATTCACATCCCCGGCTTCTATCTAAAGCTGACACAGATTGCTCACTACCTCAGTCTCTTAACTTGGAGCAGTTTGTTGTTGAGCCTACTAAGGGATCAGCTATACTGGATTGGGTAAGAACATAAGAAATAGGAGCAGGAGTAGGCCATCTGGCCCATCGAGCCTGCCCCGCCATTCAATAAGATCATGGCTGATCTGTTTGTAAACTCAGCTCCATCTACCTGCCTTTTCTCCATAACCTTTAATTCCCTTACTACGTAAAAACCTATCTAACTGTATCTTAAATATATTTAGTGAAGAAGCCTCAACTGCTTCCCTGGGCAGAGAATTCCAGAGATTCACCACTCTCTGGGAAAAACAGTTTCTCTTCACCTCCGTCCTAAATCTTCCCCCCTGAATCTTGAGGCAAACGGTATAATATGTTATGAACCAGAGGTGATTAGGGAGCTTAAGGTTAAGGAACCCTTAGGAAGCAGTGATCACAATATGATTGAGTTCAACTTGAAATTTGATAGGGAGAAAGTAAAGCCTGACTTTGCAGTATTTCAGTGGGGTAAAGGAAATTACAGCGGTATGAGAGAGGAGGGGGCCAAAGTAAATTAGAAGTAGATGCTGGCAGGGATGGCAGCAGAGCAGCAATGGCACAAGTTTGGGAGAAAAATGAGGAAGGTGCAGGATAGATGTATTCCAAAAGCAAAGAAATATTCAAAATGGCAAAATGACAGTAGATATAGGACCACTAGAAAATGAGGTTGGAGAAACAATAATGGGGGACAAGCAGATGGCAGATGATCTAAATGAGTATCTTGCATCAGTCTTCATTGTGGAATGCACTAGCAGTGTGCCAGATGTTGAAGGGTGTGACGGTAGAGAAGTGAGTGCAATTACTATTACAAGGGAGAAGGTGCTCAAAAAGCTGAAAGACCCAAGGATACATAAGTCACCCAGGATAGACAAACTGCACCCTAGGGTTCTGAAAGAGCTAGTTGTAGTAATTCTGGAGGCATTAGTAATGATTATTCAAAAATCATTGGACTCTGGCACGGCACCAGAGGACTGGAAAATTGCAAACGTGACTCCACTCTTTAAGAAAGGGGGAAGTCAGCAGAAAGGAAATTATAGACCAGTTAGCCTGACCTCAGTGGCTGGGAAGATGTTGGAGTCAATTGTTAAGGATGTTATGGAGTACTTGGTGACACAGGACAAGATATGACAAAGTCAGCATGGTTTCCTTAAGGGAAAATCTTGTCCAACGAACCTGTTGGAATTCTTTGAGATGACAAGTAGAATAGATAAAAAGGATGCAGTGGATGTTCTATATTTGGACTTTCAGAAGGTCTTTGACAAGGTGCCACACATGAGGCCGCTTACCAAGTTAAGAGCCCATGGTATTACAGGAAAGTTACTAGCACGGTTAGCGCATTGGCTGTTTGGTAGCAGACAGCTAGCGGGAATAAAAGGATCCTTTTCTGGTTGGCTGCCAGTGACTAGTGGCATTTCCCAGCAGTTGGTGTTGGGACCACTTCTTTTTATGCTGTACAGGAGAATCGGCAAGAAAATAGCAAATGAAATACAATGTTGGAAAAAGCATAGTCATGCATTTTAGTAGTAGAAACAAATGTGCAGAATATTTTCTAAATGGAGAGAAAAACCAAAAATCTGAGCTGCAAAGAGATTTAGGAGTCCTTGTGTAGAACAACCTAAAGGTTAACTTGCAAGTAGAGTCGGTGGTGAGGAAGGCAAGTGCAATGTCAGCATTCATTTCAAGAGGTTTCTAGTACAAATGTGGGCTTTACGCACTGGTGAGGCCTCACCCTGAGTATTGTAAACAGCTTTGGGCTTGTCATCTAAGAAAAGATGAACTAGCTTTGGAAAGAGTTCAGAGAAGGTTCACAAGGGCAATTCTGGGAATGAAAGGGTTATCATACGAGAAACGTTTGACAGCTCTGGGTCTGTACTCGCTGGAATTTAGAAGGATGAGAGGAGATTTACACCTTTTTCAGAAAGGTTCAATAGCAATTATTTATAATATGGTAAGGAAAATAAATCCAGATGTTTCCAATACAATTAAGAATGACTGGGAAAGGGAACTTAAGCTTACCTTACCTATTGAGAAATGGCAAAAAATTTTTCAATTAGTTAATTCTTCCTCTATTTGTGCTAAACATGCGTTGATACAGTTTAAAGTTGTAGGTAGGGCTTATACGTCTAAGGATAAATTAGCTTGTTATTACTCTCATATAAACCCTGTATGTGATAGATGTCATTCAGAGATAGCTTCATTAACTCATATGTTTTGGTCTTGCCCTTTATTGAAGAAATATTGGGATGATATTTTTGATATTATTTCCACTGTTTTGAACATTGATTTACAACCTCATCTTATTACTGCCATTTTTGGTTTACCAATGATTGAAAAACATCATTTGACCCCTTCAGTTTGTCAGATGATCACTTTTGTTACTTTAATGGCTAGAAGATCTATACTATTGAATTGGAAAGAGATTAATCCTCCTACAACATTTCATTGGTTTTCTCAAACTATACCTTGTCTAAATCTAGAAAAAAATTAGAAGTGTTATTTTTGACCCATCTATTAAGTTTGATGAGACTTGGAGACCATTTATTCTATACTTCCACATGATGTAATCTGTCCCTTACCAATCTATCTTGTGATTTCAATATATAGGGAGAGGAGCGGAAGTAGCGACACTATTGATTTTATCTGAGATATCATAATAACCCTTTTCTTTTTTTTCTCCATAGTTTTCTTCAGTTTGGGTAGTTTTCTTATTTAGGGTTTTTTTTCTTTTTTTATGATATTTTATATTTTATGTATACTCTTTCTATATTTTGTTGTTAATCTGTGTGATTTTGGGATGTTTCTAACTATGTGCTACCTGACTGTAAACCGTAATAATTATTATCAATTAACACAATCCCAATAATTATGTACTTTTTTGTATCGTGTTTGTTCTTGAAACTAATAAAAAGATTGAAAAAGAAAGAAAGAAAGAGAGGAGATTCATTGAAATCTTTCAAATGTTGAAAGGCCTAGACATGTGGATGTGGAAAAGATGTTTCCCATGGTTGCCGAGTCTAGGACAAGAGGACACAGCCTCAGGATAGAGGGGCATCCATTTAAAACAAAGATGTGGAGAAATTTCTTTAGACAGAGGGTGGTGAACTTGTGGAATTTATTACCACAGACAGCTGTGAAGGCCAAGTCATTGGGTGTATTTTAAGCAGAGCTTGATTTTTGATTTGGACACAGCATCAAAAGTTACGGGGAAAAGGCTGGAGAGTGGGGCTGAGTTGAGGAGAAAAAAAAGAGGGATCAGCCATGAATGAATGGAAGAGCAGACACAATGGGCCAAATGGCCTAATTCTGCTCCTATGTCATATGGTCTTAACTGAACCAAAAATGAAATGAGCGATAGTTTGAGCACAAAGCACTCGGGTGGGACTCCACACCAGAACTGGATTATTGAAACTACCACCTTCCAGAGACATTTAACTGAAGCCCTATCTGCCCTATTAATGGGGCATAAAAAGTTCAATTACGCTACATTGAACAGCACTGAATAAAGGAAATAATCTGATCCATACAGCTTGGTTATGGGACATTTTCATAAGCAAAGTGACATCATGTTTTCAGCATTTAAAGGAATACTGTTAGTCGTAAGCACTTCAGAATAACCCATGGTTTTGAAAAGTGTGAAAGAAATGCACATCCTTTCTCTCCCTGTTATTGTGCCGTACCAATAACACCCTTTTCCCACCCCTCAATCTTGGAGCAGAATCACATTTCTCTCAATCCTGTCTTCACTGACTAAACATTGAAATAGATCACTGAAGAAGGCATTTGAGTAATATTGCTGTGTCTGTGCCAACATTATTAGCCCTTTTAATAGTGATTGTATTTTATCTGTAACCTACAACAGAGAGTTCATGTTGCGAAGCCACACTATAATCGTCCATTCCATGAGCTGGAGCTGTGTGGACCAATCCTGTGCCTTTCTGCATTGTCACATGGTTAGCAGGCAAAAGTCGAGACTGTCTTCCTGGAATTGTGGGGTGGTTACAAACTCCATCCACTAAATCAGAACCTAAATTCGGAAAAGTTATAGGATTACAAGAAAATGTTAAATACTTTTCATATATATCCTAATATGAAACCATTCCGGCAATTTAATCAGTGTCACATTAAATAATAATATGGACAGTTCAATTCGCCTCCGCATAGCCAAGGATGGGAAATCTCATATACTTAAAACTTTCTACCCAAGTTTACATTTGTAAAATCACGGACTTTATAACTACAGCATTCCCACCTGCAGACCAGGAATAGGGAAAGAAATGAAAAGGACTAAAATGAACAATTTAAACACATATAATATGGAAGCAGTACAATCTCTAGTGACAAAGAAATACAGGAATAATTACTTTAAAATCTTTTACCTTTGACCATCTGAACAATTTCAAACTGTGTTCCCAGAGTAGCTGCCATGGAGTCTATACATTCTGTACCCAAAAGGTAGAGCTCTTCTGTGTTTAAGCACTTCACTAGCGAGTACCTGCATACCAAAAAAAATAGCAAAGTTCTCATTTCAAATATTACAAATCAACTTAGCTTTTGTAATAAAACCAAATCTTAAATTTAACAAAACTAAATCAGTTATTCCAATCACTCTAATAAACTTGTAATTAGAAATACAGAACAAAAATAGAGCAGAGAAAGCATTCAGCAGGTTGAATGTTGAATGGTTAGATGCAGAATTTACAAAAGTATATTAATAAAACTCCATTCAGAATAAAATATTTAACTGCAGTGATCTGAAGAACTCAATTATGTTATTTTCAAGGTTATAGAAGAGAACACAACAACATCAATGCAAGCATTTTCTGTTCTTATTTCAGCTTGCCAGCATCTGTAACTTTTTTAAAAATTTCCACCATGGAACTAGGGGCAATTACAGATCTTCAGTCAATAAGACCAAAAGACATACATAGAACCAGAATTAGGCTATTTTGGCCCATTGAGTCTGCTCTGCCATTCCACCATAGCTGATTTATAATCACTTTCATCCCATACTCCTGCCTTCTCCCCATTACCTTTGACACTCTTACTAATCAAGAACCTATCAACCTCTACTTTAAATATAGCCAATAGCTTGGCCTCCAGGCCACCTGTGCCCATTAATTGCACAGATTCACTATCATCTGACCAAAGTCATTCCTCCTCATCTCTGTTCTAAAAGGATGTCCTTCTTGTCTGAGGCCATGCCCTCTGGCCTTAGACCCCTCCATTATAGGAAACATCCTTTCCACACCCACTCTATCTAGGCCTCTCAATATGTGATAGGTAATTTTTATTAGATCTTTAATATCAATGCACATGAAAAGTTCACTTCACTAAAATTCAGGAACTGTTAAGAGGCTCAGAACTTCAAGTTATCATAAGAAAATTTTAAGTAGTAAGCATTTTGTGCATTAGCACAAACAGCTCAAATACATCCTTTTCTGTGGTACATGGCAATATTTTAGTTGTTATTAAAATTTTACTTTAATCTTGATTTTGCACCTCCTTTAGATCTTTGCCCACAAAAAACTGTAAAGTCAAATTGTTGCTCTCTATTAGAAAATGAGGTTATTAGAAAAGGTCAAGAAATTCAAGATATATTACAGAAAGCTTCAGGCTGGATGAGAGAAATAAAGATAACTGTCCACTTCACTGCAAGACTTAGCTGCATCCATTTTAAGGAAGTTTGTTATCATATTCATGTGATGATTCATAAATATTGGAACTTACTGGGCATTTGGCATGTAACAAACTGCCTGGTTGGCTGGTATGGTCCAAGGTTGGGTTGTCCATATCAGTGCAGAAACAGAGGATGCATTCTCTGAAAGGAAGAATAACTGCTCAGCCTGAACAGTGAAAGGCAAATCAACAGCAGGTGATTTTAAAAATCACCTGAAATTCTTGATATAGGATGCATCATACTAATGGGTAGGTTTTATTCCCCCTCCTGCTGATAATCTAGTATAAGAAAAATATACATAATCAGTACTGTGCCCAAAACAATGCATTTTTGAAAAAATATTGAATGAGGAAGAAGGCACGAACAGGAATCTCTGTACCTTTCCATGTTAGTAAATAAAACAAATAGTAGCTATGGAAATTAGGGTCCTGGAGGAACACTTTCATTTTTACTGTGTACTGTACCAGCAGCTTAAGGTCAAAATGACAATAAACTTGACTTGACTTGGGGAAAAAAAACTCGAGATGGTGATTCGCACTCTGCTTGCAGATAGAAAGAGAAGGTATACGTTCTAAAAATCTGGTAACCACTACTCATCTTCCTTATTTGAACATATATTAAATAAAGTATAAAGTGGTGAGTATCAGTACTTTATGCTACTGTGGATCGTACAGCCATGTTAGGTTTTGACCTTATTCAAATGGCAAGAGTCAACAAGCAATAGGCAGGGAAGGACGCAAAAAAAAGTTTCTCCAACAATTAAACTGCTGAGGTTTTCTCGTTACTAACATCAGTGAGTAGATACAGGAGCCTGAAGACCCAGACTCAGTGTTTCAGAATCAGCTTCTTTTTGCCATTAGATTTCTGAACAGTCTATGAACATACTACCTCATAACTCCTATTTTTGCAGTATTAATTTATTCTGTAATTTATAGTAACTTTATGTCTTTGCACTATGCTATTGCAAAACAATAAATTTCACATCATATAAGACAGATAATAAACCTGGTTCCCAAGTACGTCCATCAAACTTGTATGAATCGTTGGTCTTGCCAATTATTTTCAGCTGCTCAATGACTTATCAAGCCCATGTTCTTGTGTTCAGTAACTTAACAAGCTCCTGTTCTTCAAAGCAAATACAAACAAGCTACCTATAATATGCTAATACTAATACACCCTATCCTCGTTATATGCATCTTCAGACTATGCGGATTCACAGTTATGCGACAAACCGATTTCTACCAACATCTCGTTATATGCATCCAAAATTCACAGTTATGCAAGGAGCACCGCCTTCCCACCAATACAAATCACGTGCGTATGCTTCACGGTCTCACTGTTGGGATGAGAAGCACCGCTTTCCCGCCAATACAAGTCAGGTACGCGCACCTCACAATCTCACTCCTGCCACTCTCGCATTGGTTTTGGCAAGGTGTGGATGCACGATCTTAAACGTCTGTTGGTTTTACCTATGGTGCAGTGATTTTGCGCTTGAAATATTTAACTATGCCTCCTAAGCGTACAATGTCATGTCTTGGGCCATCAGCCGAGTGGCAGAGAACCACTTTAACACTTGAAAAAAAAGTTGGAAATTATAACCAGCGCGGCATCAGCTGAAAGGTAACACAGCTCTGGGACGCTACTGCCAGGAACAGAATCTTGCCTTTAAAGTTCTTTTGTTGCTTGACAATGCACCAGCCCATCCTAAACATTTGGACAGCATTCATCCTAACATAACAGTGCGTTTCCTGCTGCCTAACACAACATCGCTGATTCAACCACTCAACCAAGGTGTGATCCACATTTAAGGCGTTTTTTTTTAACAGCGAACTCTCTCTCAGACGCTGCAAGCAACAGACGATTTTGAAAATCCCAGGAGTTTACCAATGGTGGAAGTTGGAACACTTGGCACAAATGGCAATGGACATGGACCCACATTTAGAACGGAGTCAGCATTTCAGTCGTTCCCTGCCATCAATCCTTCTTCCCTACAAGCAAATTTAAAACAAAATGCTGCCAAGCAAACAACCCTCACCATTTTATGTAAATTGCTGTAATCTTCTGCTGCCGGCAGTTCTAAGAGTTCTGTGAGTCTTTCTTCACCCGTTGCTGTGCTTGATATTATCCTGACTACCACAACCATCCACCTTATCCGTGTAAAGCTGCCCGACACCACAACAACCACTCATCTCCCGGAGCGAACACACCTGCCACCGTTGGTGAGTACTGTACACCCTCAGATGTTAACTTTCTATGATTTATTACATTGAATATTACCTTAAATTCATTAAATATAATATAAATGTGGTCTTGTAGTACTGTTTTTGTGTCGTATTGGTATAAAAATGTGAATAAATTACAGATAAAACATATTTAGGAAGCCCTCTGGAATGCATCCCTATTTTCTCCATTTAAATAATTATTCACATTATGCGATTTCACATTATGAGTCAACTTCGAGGAACGCATCCCCCGCATATAATGATAGATTGTATATCATTGGTAGCCTGATGTTACTTGCATTAGTAAACACTGAACATATTATCACACATCCCACAAATGCAGTTATGCAATAGTGACCTTCCCTTCCACCTATTTTTGTCTCCATCAAGAACTAACACTGTGGTGTTTCATAAAGTCACACCACCACGCCGACCTAAATCAAAGTTTAAAATTAAAACTTCAATTCTCTAACACATTCCATACCTGTTGCAGAAGTCAATTTGGAAGGAGTATTTAAGAGAGGAAACTTGACATACACTGATCGGCTAACATGCTGTTGATTGTATTCAAGCTCAGCTTCGGCCAAAGCTGTCCTACACAGATAAATGACAAATTTCATTAACTCATTACTTCAATATTACTTCAATTTCAAACTGAACTCCAAAGAAATAAGTTACAAACCTTGTGGAAGGTGACCAGAATACAGGTTTATAGTCTCGATAAACAAAGCCCTTAAGGAAAGAAGCAAAATAAATCTTGTGAATTTTATCACACATTGGGCAATATTTGAAACCTTCAAGAACAGTAATACCTTGTCAAACATTTGGTGGAAAATTTCTAATTGCTTGGCTTCATATTGCTTGTCAAAAGTGTAATAACAATTGTCCCAATCTGCCATCACACCCCATCGGATGAATGCCGCACGTTGGCGTTCAATTGTTCTTTCTGCAAATTCTCTGGCTGCAAGATAAAATTTGTATAAAGATTTTCTGAGGAACAAGGAGTAAATGCAAGTACATGTGTGAACAGTGATAAGGACAAGATGGAGAGAGCATGGACCTCTCTGTACAGGTTCAAAATAATAGTGTCTTAAGCTGCAATCTGATCATTGCTGCAAGTTTATGTCTACTTTACAAAGATGAAGTTGCACTGGCCAGCTTCTGTTCAAGCGTCCAACATGTATTTAAATAATGAAGGTTATTACTGGAAATTAAAATGCAATGGCATTGCTTTTGTCAATTGGCTTTAAATTTACAGTTTACAACCAGTTTACAATTTTACACCGTTACAATTCGTAAATCTTGCATAAAACAGGTCAAGCAGTTGTCACATATTCCTTGGTAGCTGAGGAGTTGTTCACAATTTAGAAATAATTCATGGACCAGATTACCTACATACTAGAATGGATTCTCTGATCATGATCTTCCAAAATTCTATATTTTCTAGAATCACTGACCTGTTACACCAACAGTTGAGAAACTGGGAAAATGCTCCTCTCTTTTATAAATGACATGAAATCAGAAAACTTTGAAAATAATGACGAATCTTCATATTTTTAAGAAAATGAAATATTTTTGACTAATTTACTGGTGTTCTTTGAGAAAATATCAAAGTAAACAACGTGGAACCAGTGGATATACGTATTGGGTTTTTAATACGGTCTCAAGCAGGAGCTGGCTGAACAAAGGGACTACATACAAATTGGTGTATCTTGCGAGTTGGATCCTTCTCAAGATGGCAGGCAGGACGTAACTAGTGTGATGCCACAGGGAGTTGTACGGACTAATAACCTGTCTGAGATCATCTAGGCTGTCGCTTGTCATTGATAGGAAACCAAATGGAAATGTAAACAGTAACGAGGACACAATGAAGCTTCCAGTGGATATAGACATGCTGAATGAGTGATCAACAACATGGCAGATAGAGTACAAAGTGCACAATGATGTTGTTCACACAGGGGAAAAAAAAGGAAGCAAAGCTGGGCATTTTCTAAAATGGTGAGAGACTGAAAAATGTTGAAGTTTAAAGGGATTGGGGTGTCTTCTTTACAATTTATTAAAATCTAACTTACCGATGCGAAAAATAATTATAATGACAAATGATTAGTCGGTGGAGAACTTGAGTACAGAGTCCTACTGAAACTTGTATACAGCCACAGTACAAATGCACCTGGAATATTGTGTAGTTTTGGTCCCTTCATCTGGAAAACTTATTTGCTATAGTGAGCATAATATGCAATTATCTTTAAAAATTTGACACATGTACATCAAAACGTACAGGGAAATGCATTCATGTGTCAAATAAAATCAGTGCGGATTGTGCTGGGCAGCCGATAAGTATCATCGCGCTTCTGGCACCAACAGAGCATGCTCCCAACTCAGTAATCTAACTGTACATCTTTGGATATGGGAAGAAACTGGAGCACCTGGAGGAAACTCACTTGGTCTTGGGGAGAATATACATACTCCTTATTGACAGTGGCAGGTACCAAACCCCAATCTTACAGCTGGCACTATAAAGGATTGGAGCGTTGTGATAACTGCTATAACTCCATACCATGAAGAAAACTCTTCAATCAGAGGTTGCTGAAATTGTTGAATTCTCTACCCAAAAGTACAGTGAAAGATTACATTAGAATTTAAGTAAAGATTTCTAAATATCTAAATCATCAAGGAGATGAGGGAAAAGGATGCAAAATAATACTGAAGTAGGTCAGTCATGAGCTTTTCCTTCTAAAAGAAAACTTCTATCAGTTTACCCTCATAAAAGCTGCCTGAAAGAACATTGTATTCCTTCCTAGTCCAAGCACGTCTTCCACATTTCAGCAATGCACAACAGGCATATTCTACCATATTGATTTATACAAATAGTCTTCCCTGTATCATCATCCCTGATGAAGGTGGCAGACTTTTTAAATCAAAACATCAGTTATAAGCGATACCTCTGCCTGTATGGAAGCTCAAAAAGGGTTTATTTGTTATTCGTCTTCCCTGTAGTTCAACAATATTTATGTAACGCAAATCAGCAAAATGGGTCCATCACAAATCATCAACCTTAGAGAATGATAATTAAGGAACAAAATCAGAATCAAAATACTGCTGAAACTAGGTTTGTGTGCATCCTTGAGAAAACCAGTGGTCCTGACTCTCAATGACTTACGCAGACAACAGAAGCAGTCAGCTTTCACACAAGTACAAAATATTAGAATAGCCTGCTCTCACTAATCGAACGACAGGAAGGGATCCGTGCCTTGAGAAGGAAAATAAGACTAAACAATACACATCGAAGTCGTGTTTTAAAAGAAATTTCTACAGTTCTTTGAACTTCATGCTAAAAGTAACAATGATTTCCTTTAAACAAACAAAGTGATTTGAATGGTCACAAATTTATAGGGAACAAATTCAAAAATCTCCAAACTAAACACAGATAGAAGGTAGTTTTACATTATACAGTGAAACCCTGTAATCTGGCATGTTCAGGGCTTTGGGGGAGCTGAGGCTGACAAATTTCTCAGACTACTGGATGCAGCTCCTATTAATGCCCAAACAGATTTTAAGTCAATGTATTTAAAAGATGACATGTTTCAGCAGGGCAGGCAGATTTAAAGAGTGTGGGGGAAATGGTGCCCAAGTGAATTTCAAAGGACCACAATAATCAGAGCCTAGGTGAGCTTAAAAATTAGTGCTGGAAGCAAACTCACCAAGGCCCAGTTCCTGCACTCTTTTTACAGTCATTGTTCTGAAACTCCTTTCAAACTTACAAGGGCACAAAGGCCCATGGGGAAAAGTCTCCAGTGACATAGTTATCATATCTTTAAACAAATTACCTTTTTGCCTGATCTCAATAGGAGAGAGTGCTTTGGCTTGTTCACCACATTCGGCCAACGCTTTGAGCTCAATAGGTAACCCGTGACAATCCCATCCTGGTACAAAATGAACTTTATAACCTCTCATCATATGAAATCTATTAGTGATATCCTTTAGTATCTGTAGTTTGGGAAATAAAGTGACAGGTCAAAAATACAATGAAACAACTTGGCTTCATTTTCAAAATGGTTCACTTGAAAGTTCACACTATCAAGCTCAATAAGGATTCAAAATACATTTATTATCCAAGTACGTGTGCAGTATACAGTCCTGACATTCCTCTTCCCACAGACAGCCACAAAACAACAAAAAAAACATGGAACCCGTTTCAATTATATTCAAGGTATATTCAGTTCAGTTTTATCTCGCTCTGTGCATCACTAAAAGTATCCATTTGCTCAAAAGAAATACTGTGTAAAATATATAAAGGCAGCTTCAGAAAACAGGAACTTACTTTATTTAAGGCATGACCAACATGAGGATCCCCATTAGCATAAGGTGGTCCATCATGGACACAAAAATCCTTTCCTTTTCTATTTCTTTGCCAAGCATATAGCTCTGAAAATCCACATTCCTGTAAACATTCAATAAATGCATTAAAATGTCAATACCTTATTGGTTCATGTCAACTTACTACACTTAAAACCGAACGGTTCAAAATGAGGGGAAGGATTTCTACAGTGACTAAAACCACGCAATCAGCTAAACAGGCAGCATATAATAGAAAACAAGTGTCAAGATTATTTTCTTCATCTCATGTGGGTTAGGGGGCAACAGAAACTCAAATATCACACAGATATAAGGTAAGTCCTTAAAATAATAACCTATCCCTTGTAAATACCTCTTTCTGTTTCCCAATTAGTACTTCTCCTACATTGTCATTTTTTCTTGTACTCCTCTGCGATGTCAAATACGCCAATTCGTGACAATATTCAAACATTTTAGCAGCCTCGAATTTCATCCGCAGATAACAAAGTTACCAACATCTCAATTTCCCTTTGAATGTATGATGACAGTATGGCACATCTACCCTCAATCTCTATTGCTTGTCCTTGACAACCCAGCCCTGAAATAGCATCCACAAGTATGAGACCAGTCTGAACATCATGCCCAACACATATACGAGACGTAGAAAGTTTTTGATCTGTCTTGACGAACCAGCTACTAAGGGATGGCAGAGGGATCGAGCAGATTGGACGGAGAAGGGGCAGGGAGAGAGGAGACTAAGGAGGGAGACAAATGGGAAGGACCAAGGTAATAACTGTGGGTAGACCTGTGTGGGGAATAAGAAAATAAGGAGAAGAGGCGTGGAAGAGAAGGAACGCGGGGAGGAGGAATGTGCTGTCACTATTGACTGCTTTTCATTTTGCATCACTACCGTACCCGCTGGATCTGCAGCTCCTTCTCCGGTAGCTCTCTCCCGCTCAGCCTCATGGGGAAGTCGGTGCGAGGCAGCAGCACCGTCTCCCTGAACTTGTTCTGCCTCCGGTCCTCCTGCAAACTCCTGCTGGAGACCCGTACCCTGCACCGGGCGGCGGCAGCGGCCCGCAATTTGCCCGCCAGCATTGTGTGGCTGCAGCGGCACCTCAGCATTGAGAACATGGTTTTGCCTGGCTGTCAGCCGCCACAGCCCAGCCCAGCCCAGCCCGAGTGCCGAGCAGGGTAACGCCGTCCACCTGCCCTCCCTTTCCCGGGGACTCTGGGTAACACCGAGTGCGCCACGGCGGCCGTACGGGCTCAAACTCGGATTTCAAAACCGTAACTGCTTTGGACTTGCCATTGACATATCGGCACGAGAAAGTGGACTCTGCAAAGATACTTCCAAAGCAAACTGAATTTGTAAATGGAGACACAATTTAGATGAAGGCTCTCGACCCGAAAAGTTAGACTTGTCCATTTCCCTCCATAGATTCTAACTGACGCTTCAGCTTTTTGTTGTTTCTGAATACCTTCAGCTGTACGTGTGTTGCTGAACTTGTAAATATGGCAATGAGCAATGTCCCAGCTGTAGAATATGTTGCATCTTCTATCGATATCCCCAGTGCTCTTAAAAATGCACTGCTCTGAAATCTTAAGCATTGGCGCTCACCTTCCCAAATTTCCGAATTTGCCCGACATAGGAAATAGCTGTTTTCATCGGTACTCCAGATGTGATTTCATCAATGCCCTATAGAACTGAATCCCTATCAGAATCAAGTTTTAAATCACTGACATATACCATAAAATTTGTCTTGCTGTAGTGGGGTAGTGCAAGACAAAAATTACCATGTTACAAAAATGAGTAAATAGTGCAAAAGAAGAATAACGTAGTTTTCATGGGTTCGTGAGCCGCTCAGAAATCTGATGGTGGAGGGAAAGAAGCTGCTCCTAAAATTTTGAGGGTGGGTCCTCAGGCTTATTTACCTCTGATGGTAGTAATGAGAAGAGGGCATGCTCTGAATTGTGAGGGTCCTTAACAACACATCCCACCTTCATGAAGCATCTCCCCTTGAAGTATATCCCTGATGGTGGGGAGGGTTGTGCCTGAGGTGGAGCCGGCTGAATGCAGTCTCTTTCAGTTCTGTGCATTGCGGCTTCCATTGAAGGTGGTGATGCAACCAGTCAGAATGCTCTCCACCATACAGCTGTAGGAATTTGCAAGAGTCTTTGGTGACATACTAAATCTCCTCAATCTGCTAATGAAGTAGAGCCTCTGACGTGTCTTCTTTATCATTGCACTGATCTGTTGGGCCCAAGATAGTTCCTCTGAGACGTTGGCACCCAGGAACATGAAGCTGTTCACCCTTACCATCACTAGACCCCCAATGAGGACTCCTGTGGTGATCTCCCAACTTCACCACTCTGAAGTCCACAGTCAATTTCTTGGTCTTGATGCCGTTGATTCAGATAATTCAATTTTTAAAAATACTGTATTCCAATTTTGAAACAACCTCCCAGATTATGTAGTTCTCCAATACTAATCTAGCATCTGTTCCTGTGAGATGGCTGAACTGCAAATATAAAAATCAATTCAGCAATGGCTTATTTGCAAATATGCACAAAATAAATAATAGATATATAAGAGAAACTTATCCAGCCAATAGAATTGTAACGAAATTGGCTGTTCATCCAAAGTATATTGTTTCCTTCCCTTACCAATAATGTACTATTTCAGCAGGAGACTTTTGTCAATTTATGGACATGCATCCTTTTAAAAACAAAGTTGATAAATTATGTTAAACCAAATTAACTTTATCTATCACCACAAACTAGCTTTACACAAAATAGTTATATAGCAACTAGTTTATTGCAAATGTGTACTTTGAAAATGTCATCAAATCTGTATTTAAACTGTGTTATTTTTCCTTTCGCTACAATTTTTAGGTTTCTATACATGCTCGGTAAACAGGAGATTATGAAGGATTTAATGAATAATATGGTAAACAGTGATGGTAAGGGTAATAATATGTGTTCCCCATATTTTTACACTATTTTCAAAAATTGAAGCTAGTATTTATACTAAATTGAAATCAGCCAGTTTAAGAAAGACATACGCTCTTGGAAAGAAAATTGAAATGATCCTCACTTGTCCATCCATTGAGATGTTCCCACAACCAATTACCTCACTTTAAGGACTCTTTATCTTGTTATTTATTGTTCTCGTTATTTTTTGCTGTTAATTTATATTTGCATTTGCGCAGTTTGTTTTCTTCTGCACTTTAGTTGATCTTGAATTGATCCTGTTATAGTTACTATTGTATAGCTTGCCTGAGTATGGCCCAGGAGAAGGTCCTATATGGCGACATATGTGTACTTTAATAATAAAATCTACTTAGAACTTTGAACTTATTTATAATCTTTCTTCGTTTAGAAGTCACGTTGTCTCCACACAGTCATTTTCAATTAAAAAGCAAGTTGTGGTATTTGGATCGCCTGGAGTACATTGTGAGATTTCAAGTTTAGTTGCCAGGGGACGGTGATTTATTTGGTGGTCATTAAATGTACAGCAGATCGACAGCGGCTCTGTCCTAGGGGCGCCAACCTGTCAATCAAAGTAAGTGGGCTGGGTCTGGGCACGCATGCGTGCTCTGTAGTTCCCCAAGCGAGAGGTGACTGTTTGGCCAGGACCCCTTATTTTTCTGCTTTTTGTTGACAATGTCTACGAACCCGGCATTTTTAATGAGGCTGCTGGCTTCGTCCTTCGCAATCGCCGAGAAAGCGCAGACTATCATCCACCAAGTGCTGTCCGGAGGGAACCTGAACATAGTGGAAAAGGTGAGTGGTTGGCAGAGGCGGGCCAGGTCCGTGAGCCAGTAGGGTTGATCGGTAACATCTGAGGGGAATAATGCTCATAGTGACTTTCGGCAAGGTATACATCTCTAGAGTTAGAAAATATGTGATAGCATTGCACCAGTGGTAGTTTTATTACTTCAAATAAGTAATCACTTTTTGTATATATTCCATATCGTAAAAGTGGCAGGCAGGCAAATCCAGGGCAAAAATCAAAAAGGGCCACTTTTCAACATAATTGTATAAGGGCTAAGAATGTTGTAAAAGCAAGTCTGAAGGCTTTGTGTGTCAATGCAAGGAGCATTCGTAACAAGGTCGATGAATTGAATGTGCAGATAGTTATTAATGAATATGAAATAGTTGGGATCACAGAGACATGGCTCCAAGGTGACCAAACATTCAGGGATATTCGATATTCAGGAGGGATAGACATGAAAGAAAAGGAGGTGGGGTAGCGTTGCTGGTTAGAGAGGAGATTAACGCAATAGAAAGGAAGGACATTAGCCTGGAGGATGTGGAATCGATATGGGTAGAGCTGCATAACACTAAGGGGCAGAAAACGCTGGTGGGAGTTGTGTACAGGCCACCTAACAGTAGTAGTGAGGTTGGGGATGGCATTAAACAGGAAATTAGAAATGCATGCAATAAAGGAACAGCAGTTATAATGAGTGACTTCAATCTACATATTTAGATTGGGTGAACCAAATTGGTAAGGGTGCTGAGGGAAAGGATTTCTTAGAATATATGCGGGATGGTTTTCTGAACCAACATGTCGAGGAACCAACTAGAGAGCAGGCCATTCTAGACTGGGTATTGAGCAATGAGGAAGGATTAGTTAGCAATCTTGTCGTGCGAGGCCCCTTGGGTAAGAGTGACCATAATAAGGTGGAATTCTTCATTAAGATGGAGAGTGATGCAGTTAATTCAGAAACAAAGGTTCTGAACTTAAAGAAGGGTAACTTTGAAGGTATGAGATATGAATTAGCTAAGATAGACTGGCAAATGATACTTAAAGGGTTGACGGTGGATATGCAATGGCAAGCATTTAAAGATCGCATGGATGAACTACAACAATTGTTCATCCCAGTTTGGCAAAAAAATAAACCAGGGAAGGTAGTGCACCCGTGGCTGACAAGGGAAATTAAGGATAGTATCAATTCCAAGAAGAAACATACAAATTAGCCAGAAAAAGTGGCTCACCTGAGGACTGGGAGAAATTCAGAGTCCAGCAGAGGAGGACAAAGGGCTTAATTAGGAAAGGGAAAAAAGATTATGAGAGAAAGCTGGCAGGGATCATAAAAACTGACTGTAAAAGCTTTTATAGATATGTGAAAAGAAAAAGATTGGTTAAGACAAATGTAGGTCCCTTACAGTCAGAAACAGGTGAATTGATCATGGGGAACAAGGGCAGGGCAAACCAATTGAATAACTATTTTGGTTCTGTCTTCACTAAGGAAGACATAGATAATCTTCCGGAAATAGTAGGGGACCGAGGGTTGAGTGAGATGGAGGAACTGAGGGAGGTACATGTCAGTAGGGAAGTGGTGTTAGGTAAATTGAAGGAATTAAAGGCAGATAAATCCCCAGGGCCAGATGATCTACATCCCAGAGTGCTTAAGGAAGTAGCCCAAGAAATAGTGGATGCATTAGTGATAATTTTTCGAAACTATTTAGATTCTGGATTAATTCCTGAGGATTGGAGGGTGGCTAATGTAACCCTGCTTTTTTAAAAAAAGATTGAGAGAGAAACGGGAATAATAGACTGGTCAGCCTGACATCAGTGGTGGGGAAAATGCTAGAGTCAGTTACCAAAGATGTGATAACAGCACGTTTGGAACTCAGTGAAATCATCGGACAAAGTCAGCATGGATTTGTGAAAGGAAAATCATGTCTGACAAATCTTACAGAATTTTTTGAGGATGTAACTTGTAGAGTGGATAGGGGAGAACCAGTGGATGTGGTATATTTGGATTTTCAAAAGGCTTTTGACAAGGTCCCACACAGGAGGTTAGTGTGCAAACTTAAAGCACACGGTATTGGGGGTATGGTATTGATGTGGATAGAGAATTGGTTGACAGACAGGAAGCAAAGAGTGGGAATAAACGGGACCTTTTCCGAATGGCAGGCGGTGACTAGTGGGGTACCGCAAGGCTCAGTGCTGGGACCCCAGTTGTTTACAATATATATAACTGACTTAGACGAGGGAATTCAATGCAGCATCTCCAAGTTTGCGGATGACACGAAGCTGGGCGGCAGTGTTAGCTTTGAGGCGGATGCTAAGAGGATGCAGGGTGACTTGGACAGGTTAGGAGAGTGGGCAAATTCATGGCAGTTGCAATTTAATGTGGATAAATGTGAGGTTATCCACTTTGGTGGCAAGAACAGGAAAACAGATTATTATCTGAATGGTGGCCAATTAGGAAAAGGGGAGGTGCAACGAGACCTGGGTGTCATTGTACACCAGTCATTGAAAGTGGGCATGCAGGTACAGCAGGCGGTGAAAATGGCGAATGGTATGCTGGCATTCATAGCAAGAGGATTCGAGTACAGGAGCAGGGAGGTTCTACTGCAGTTGTACAAGGCCTTGGTGAGACCACACCTGGAGTATTGTGTGCAGTTTTGGTCCCCTAATCTGAGGAAAGACATTCTTGCCATAGAGGGAGTACAAAGAAGGTTCACCAGATTGATTCCTGGGATGGCAGGACTTTTATATGAAGAAAGTCTGGATCGACTAGGCTTATACTCACTGCAATTTAGAAGATTGAGGGGGGATTTTATTAAAACGTATAAAATTCTAAAGGGATTGGACAGGCTAGATGCAGGAAGTTTGTTCCCAATGTTAGGGCAGTCCAGAACGAGGGGTCACAGTTTACGGATAAAGGGAAAGCCTTTTAGGACCGAGATGAGAAAAAACTTCTTCACACAGAGAGTGGTGAATCTGTGGAATTCTCTGCCACAGGAAACAGTTGGCTATATTTAAGAGGGAGTTAGATATGGCCCTTGTAGCTAAAGGGATTGTGGGTATGGAGAGAAGGCAGGTACAGGGTTCTGAGTTGGATGATCAGCCTTGATCATACTGAATAGCGGTGCAGGCTCGAAGGGCCGAATGGCCTGCTCCTGCACCTATTTTCTATGTTTCTATATTAACATCAATACAGCCAGAAAATGTTCCCCCCCCCCGGTAAAAAACCTCATTTGGGGAGATTTCTGGAATCTTATCAATGTCATGATATTTTCCATATTGTTGTATCAAATCGAAACAATCTTAAGCACTTACAGTACAATAATTCAAATGTGGGGTTCTACACGGCCATAACCTAGACCCCATTTGGTTATAAAATGAATATATTTAATCAAAGACTGCTTTCCATACTTTGTTTTCCATACTTTCATAACCTATTAATAATCATAATAATTTTCCAAGTCTTCCACATCTTCATCTGAACCTTCCACACTCTCTGAGGTAGATGCCTGGTTCTCACAGTCTGCCAGTCTACACATGTTAGTACACCTGAGGCCATTTGCAACACACACACATCTTGGGAGTGATCATTTTATTGGACAGCTACAGGCCAGTAGATCCAGGATGGCATCGGGTGCTGGCTGGCCTTCCATCCAGTGCACCACCAACTGTTCAGCTTCCTCTTCTCTCTCCATCTTCCATCCTCTGCCCACAGGGCTTGGCACTTGTGGGTGCTTCTCCAAATATCTTCTCTATATTACCAGCCTGGTAGTTGGTTCGCTGTGCATGTTTTGTTAAGCAGTCCTTGCATGGTAGGAGTTGATGACTTTCGATTTCACCTTTTTTGGCACAGAAAAGATGATACCTGAGCTCATTGACCTTGGTGGTCGATGCTTTTGGGCATACAGGAGACATGTAAATGCCTCCTGTTTGTCCATCAGTTCTGGGGAGAGGTCCCATTCCTGACCCAACTCTAAGAATGTGTCCTGAGTTTCCCTATTGCTGGTCAGAAGTTTTAGGGCACTCATCTTCCCTTTGCCTGCAAAAGTGCTTACAGTGTCACATCCTGTATATGCGTGCAACCCGATGAGAGCCCTACAAACCTCTATGCCAACAGTGGCAGCAACCTTCCTGATGTTTACAAGCCTTGTACAGGTTCTAGTACCACACTTCTGGAACAATGGGGCCTCAATCTTGTCACAAAATGCTAAAGACATGATAAAGACATCTGCGTCTTCTGAGCAGATCACTACAGATTAGTATCCCTCTCTTGTGGCATAGTCAGCATGGAGAAGTAGGCAGCCATCTGCTGCTTCTTGTTGACATTGAAGAGCTGACACCTCACTGTCTTGAGATGTGATTCTGTAACATTTGTCATTCACAGTTGCATACAAGATCTTCTCCCGTAGCTTTGCTCTGTACTCTGCCTTCCTCCATTCATGGACTATGAAGCTAATGAGACTATTTTTGTTACTGACGTTGGTCAGGAAGCTCCACCACTGCCTCACCATCTGTGTGCCTGTGATACCTTGCAACTCATGACCAGTCCCCTCACCATGTAGAGATCTTTCACTATTTTTGATAGAGTTCTCCTTGTATGTGTCGAACATATCTATTCTGCTACAATGACTGCCTTCCCTCAGAGCCATACCCAGAACTGTTGTGGCAACATCTCTGAAAGTAACTTGGTCACCTTTCACTCTTTGGACAAGTGGAACTGCTCTTCTACTGCTACATTTTTCTGCAAGGTTGTGGATAAAGTAGCTTTATTTGTCTTTCTCAGCAATCCTTCTGGTGTGGACAGGGCCTGATTTGTGATGAAGTCTGATCTATGATCTTGTCGAAATTGGCTTGCTTGGCCCTCCAAACTTTGAGTTCGTTCTGTAGAGTTTGATTTTCCAAGACAACATCCCTTAATGATACAGTTTCAGGAACCAGAAACAATTTTCCTTTGTCATCTGGAAATATATCTACTGAATTGCCCAGCTCTGATTCCAGTTTTCTACAAATGTGCTTCCTTGGAGAATCTTGCAGGAGAGTAACTCCACCAGATAGCATGAAAGATTGGAGTTTCGTGACTAAAGAAGTGACTTGTACAATCATCTTGTTGGGTATGATATCAGTTCTGATATAGTTGAAAAGGTCATTATAGGCTTCCCAATTCAATCCTTTTATACAGTTCATCATCATTCTCTTTGTACTCAGGTTCCTTTTTCTTGATTCTGGTGTAATCCTTATAGCATGAGACATGATTGTGGGCCTCTGCAGCAACTATGTCTCTGCTTGTTACTGCTAGAATCTTTTCATCTTCCTTTTGGGTTGCACATTCCTGTAGTGTTTGATCAGCTCTGAGTTGTACAGCTTGTGTAAGCTTTTCATGTGACTTGGAGCCCTTCAGAAATCTCACCTTATTACAAGAAATGGAGATTTGATCATACACCCTTGCTTCTGATGAAGATCTCCTACTTGGCCTTTTTGATGTACAGGAATTCTGAGCAGCTTCATCAGTAATGCTTTCCGTGGCTTTCCTTTTCAGAGTCTCTAAGTCTCTCTTCATGGTGAAGAGGCTTTGGCATTTTCGCTGATAGTAGATTCTTGGGATGACTTTTTCTCCAAGTTCTTTAGGAACGTCTAAAATAGGGGCACAGTTTCTCATTTTGGCTGCTTCAAGTAATGTTTTCCAGGATTCATAGTCCTGTGGACTAACTAAATAGTCATCATCTTCTTTTGATGTTTTCCGGTGTATGATACACTGCTTCTTAATAGATTCTTTGTGCTTATGGCTCTGTATTCTGAAGCAAAGAAGCAAAGTGATTCAGCTACTCCAGATCTAAGTCTATTCCACTCTTCTCTCTCCTGTGTTGTGAAGGACTATCCCACCACCACAGTACCTGAAACAGAAAAAAATCACATTAACATTGCTGGTGAAAACAGCACCTGCTGCAAAGGTGATATAAGTGTATGTATAAATGGTGATATACAAGATATAAATGTGAAACAGAACATGAAAACAGAAGTACATCTTATGTAATGTATAGTCACTGTGTTGTCACTGCCAGTAATAGATAATATTTGTAGAGATGCTAATTTTAACAACTTTTCTTAAACACATATCGTCTGAGCTATATTCCCAGCAGTTTTCAAAGACAAAGCATCAGTAATAGGAGAGACACATCAGTTTGAAGTAGAATGCTTTATTCTGTGCTATGTATAGTTTTGAAAAGTGTGTTTTGGCATGGGGTTATAAATCGAGTGATAACACACAGAAAGCTACCACCGCTGCAATGCTATCACATATTTTCTAGCACTAGGGGTGTATACCTTGCCAAAAATCACTATAAGAATTATTCCCCCCAGATGGTACCGGTGGCCCAAATTTGAGGTCCTGGCTCATGAACTGATCAGAAGAGTTGAGTCATGTATCTGAACTATTACACTGCGGCTTGTACCTTATGCCTCCACAGATGATGCTTGATCTATTGAGTTCTTCCACGGTTTTTGTTCTAGTTTCCCACATCTGCAGTCTTCCTTCATACCAGTTGAAATGTTTTGTGGCATTTTAACGTTAATATTATAAATGTTGTAAATTTATTGTCCCACGTACTGAGGTACAGTGAAAAAACTTGTCTTACATGCCGTCCATATAGATCTTTACTACAGTGCATTGAGGTAGTACAAGATAAAACAATAACAAAATGCAGAATAGAGTGTTACAGTTATAGAAAAAGTGCACTGCTGGCTAGGAGTATGGTTTAAGGCCATAAGGAAGTAGTTTGATTCGGAGCAAGAAGGCTGCGAGTGAACGGCTAAGGATTTCTGGAGCGAAAGCAGCTTTACTACTCGGGGTAAAAGAGAGGCAAGACTGCGCAGGCCAGTAGAGCGGGAAAAGTTTAAAAAGAAGACTGCCCTAGCCAGCGGGCAGTGGAGTGAGGGCAGCAGAGTGATAGGGCTTAGGCGGTAACGAGGCAAGGTAGGTCCACCTGTGTTAATTGCGGAAGGGAGTAAGTATGTGTGTGAGGCCGGTGTTCTGTGCTCGGTGTTGGATGTGAGAGGTCCTGGTGTCTCCCAGCCTCCCGGACGGCCATATCTGCACCCGGTGTGTTGAGCTGCAGCTCCTAAGGGACCGCGTTAGGGAACTGGAGATGCAGTTCGGTGACCTTCGTCTGGTCAGGGAGAGCAAGGAGGTGATAGAAAGGAGTTATAGGCAGGTGGTCACACTGGAGCCACGGGAGACAGACAAGTGGGTAACAGTCAGGAGAGGGAAGGGGAAGAGTCAGGTACTACAGAGCACCCCTGTGGCTGTACCCCTTGACAATAATAGACAATAGATATAGGTGCAGGAGTAGGCCATATGGCCCTTCGAGCCAGCACCGCCATTCACTGTGATCATGGCTGATCATCCACAATCAGTATCCAGTTCCTGCCTTATCCCCATAACCTTTGATTCCGCTATCTTTAAGAGCTCTATCCATCTCTTTTTTGAAAGCATCCAGAGACTTGGCCTCCACAGCCTTCTGGGGCAGAGCATTCCATATATCCACCACTCTCTGGGTGAAAAAGTTTTTCCTCAACTCCGTTCTAAATGGCCTACCCCTAATTCTTAAACTCCTGTTTAAGTACTCCTGTTTGAGTACTGTTGGGAGGGACAGCCTACCTGGGGGAAGCAACAGTGGCTCTGACTCTGGCACAGAGTCCGGCCCTGTGGCTCAGAAGGGTAGGGAAAGGAAAAGGAAGGCAATACTGATAGGGGACTCTATAGTTAGGGGGTCAGACAGGCAACTCTGTGGATCCAGGAAAAAAAAACAAATGGTAGTTTGCCTCCCAGGAGCCAGGGTCTGGGATGTTTCAGATCGCGTCCAAGATATCCTGCAGTGGGAGGGAGAACAGCCAGAGGTCGTGGTACATATTGGTATCAATGACATAGGTAGAAAAAGGGAAGAGGTCCTGAAAAAAGACTACAGGGAGTTAGGAAGGATATTGAGAAGCAGGACTGCAAAGGTAGTAATCTCGGGATTACTGCCTGTGCCACACGACAGTGAGTATAGGAATGGAATGAGGTGGAGGATAAATGCGTGGCTGAGGGATTGGAGCAGGGGCCAGGGATTCAGATTTCTGGATCATTGGGACCTCTTTTGGGGCAGGTGTGACCTGTACAAAAAAGATGGGTTGCACTTGAATCCAAGGGGGACCAATATCCTGGCGGGGAGGTTTGCTAAGGCTACTGGGGAGAGTTTAAACTGGAATTGTTGGGGGGTGGGAACTGAACTGAAAAGACTGGGCAAGAGGCGGTTGGCTCACAAATAGAGAAAGCTTAGAGACAGTGTGTGAGGGAGGATAGGCAGGTGATAGAGAAGGGACGCGCTCAGATGGACAGTTTGAGATGTGTCTATTTTAACGCAAGGTGTATTGTGAACAAAGCGGATGAGCTTAGAGCGTGGATCAGTACTTGGAGCTATGATGTGGTGGCCATTACAGAGACTTGGATGGCCCAGGGACAGGAATGGTTACTTCAAATGCCATGTTTTAGATGTTTTAGAAAGGACAGGGAGGGAGGCAAAAGAGGTGGGGGCGTGGCACTGTTTATCAGAGATAGTGTCACGGCCGCAGAAAAGGTGGACATCATGAAGGGATTGTCTACGGTGTCTCTGTGGGTGGAGGTTAGGAGCAGGAAGGGGTCAATAACTCTACTGGGTGTTTTTTCTAGGCCGCCCAATAGTAACAGGGATATCGAGGAGCAGATAGGGAAACAGATCCTGGAAAACTCATGCGTAAGACCAGTGATGTTGTGGGGATGGAACTGGACTCTCTGACGGTGGTGACTGAAAAGAGGATTCTGTCCAAGTTGCATGCCATCTTGGATATTGTCTCCCATCCACTACATAATGTACAGGTTGGGCCCAGGAGTACATTCAGCCAGAGACTCATTCCACCGAGATGCAACACTGAGCGTCATAGGAAGTCATTCCTGCCTGTGGCCATCAAACTTTACAACTCCTCCCTTGGAGGATCAGACACCCTGAGCCAATAGGCTGGTCCTGGACTTATTTCCTGGCATAATTACATATTACTATTTAAGTATTTATGATTTTATTACTACTTAATTATTTATGGTGCAACTGTAACGAAAACCAATTTCCCTCGGGATAATAAAGTATGACTATGAAAGGTGTAATAATAACAGAACTGGTGAATTTATGGAGTTTGTTGCAACAAGCAGCTGTGGAGGCCAGGTCCTTGGGTGTATTTAAGGCAAAGATAGATAAGTTCTTGATTGGACACGGCATCAAAGGTTCCGGGGAGAAGGTCAGGGAATGGGGTTGAGGAGGGGGAGAAAGGATCAGTCATGGCAGAGCAGACTCGCTGGGCCAAATGGCCTAATTCTGCTCCTATGTCTTGTGGTCTTTATATTGGAGGCAGTCAGAAGTGTAGACAGAGGCCATGGAGAAGGAGCTGGTTTCGTTGATGTGCTGAGCTGTGTTCACAACTCTGCAGTCTCTTGTAGTCCCAGGTAGAGCAGCTGCCATACTGTGTCATGATGTATCAGGATGTGTTCGATGGTGCAGTCCTGCCGAAGGGTTTCGGCCCAAAACATCAACTGTACTCTTTTCCTAGATGCTGCCTGGCCTGCTGAGTTCCTCCAGTGGTGCGAGTCAAAGGGGATGTGCCAAATTTCTTTAAAATCCTGAGGAAGTAGACGTACTGGTGAGCTTTCTTGGCCATGGCATCTACATGTTTGGATCAGGACAGGCTGTTGGTGACGTTCACTCCTAGGAACTTAAAGCTCTCAACCCTCTGGATGTCAACAGTGTTGATATGAACAATAGAATGTGCATTTTCTTCCCCTTTCTCACCCCGTCCCGAAGTCATTGACCAGTTCTTTTGTTTTGCTGACATTGAGGGAAACTTTGTTATCATGATACCATGTCACTAGGCGCTCTGTCCCCTTCCTGTACGTTGACTCATTGTTCCAAGAGATTCGACCCACTAACATGGTAGCATTTACAACCTTGTATGTGAAGTTAGAACAGAATATGACCACATAGTTATGGGTGTCTAGGAAGTAAAGTAACATGGCTGTAGATACAGCCCTGTTGGGCACCAGTGTTGAGGATATTGTGGTGGAGATGTTGCCCTCTATCATTACTGATTTCAGTCTGTTGGTCAAGAAGTGAAGAATCCATTTGGAAAGGGAGGGTCTGAGTTCCAGGTCTAGTAGTTTGGAGATGAGTTTGCTTGCAGTTTTTATTAAAGGCAGAGCTGCAGTCAAAAAACAATAGTCTAACATAGGTGGCCCTATGCTCTAGATTATTTCCAGGTTGTTAATCAACAGAATCGCTTTTTGATTTGATAGACCAAACTTCTTGTGCTCTTTTACTATTCTGATTATATACAAATATTTGCTTTGCAACTTGCCATGCTCTGCATCAATTGCAGTAGTATGTAGTTTTTAGTGATAAATGGGTTTCACTTGCATTACCTTGAGTAGTTCAAACTTATGGCAATACCATTAGTATGTACAAATGCAAGAAAAAGTTTGTGAATCCTTTGCAATTACCTGGCTTTCTGCATTAGGTACTCATAAAATGTAGTCTGATCTTCATCTAAGTCACAATAATAGACAAACACAATCTGCCTAAACCAAAACAATTGTATTGTACTTGTCTTTGTTGAATACATTGTTTAATCATTCACAGTCTAGGCTGGAAAAAGTATGTGAACCTGTAAACTTAAATTCGCCAGACCAATAATCACACCACGCAGTTCTTTACTTTATCTTTTTCACTGGTTTATTTGTTCGAGCTCAGCCGGCGAGAAGCTCGAAGCCAAACATCAAAGAGACAGATTTTCTCTCTCTCTGGCGGCTCATGACAAGCTTCTGTTTAACATGCAGAAACACTACAATTTATAGGACTATCGATACAAAGGGCAATCAGTTCAACAGATATTCCAGCCAAGTCAGTTAGAGAAAAACTTAATTACTTAGATAAGAGAGTCCACTAAATCTGAGCTTTAATTAAGAAAGACGTGTTCTGTCCAGTCTTTATCAGCTACCCCATTTCGTTAGAGACAAACAAGGGAGAGGGAGCTTAGTTCAGTGGTACAAAACAGTAAGGCATGGTGTGTGAATCCAGTCCCCATACTGTTCTCGAGGGACAGTTATGAGTCGTTAATCTAAACAAGCTGAAGCCAGATTCCTTAGCCAAGGACAGACTCTGCACACTTTCACAGAACAGAGCACACACAAGCTGGCACTTAGTTTTAACCAATTATTTACAAGAGTCCTAGAATCATTTCTTATGTCCCCGAATATCCTTAAAACTTCATCAAACCCTTGTACTTAATAACTGGTAGAACCTCATGGAGCAGCAATAACCTCCACCAAACGTTTCCTGTAGCTGCTGATCAGACTTGCACAACAGCGAGGAGGAATTTTAGACCATTCCTCCAAACAAAATTGTTTCAGTTCATCAGTATTTCTGGAATACCTTGCATGAACAGGCTTCTTCAGGTCATGTCACAGCATCTCATTGGGTTAAGGTCTGGACTATGACTTGGCCATTCCAAAACACAGATTTTCTTATTTTTAAACCATTCTGTTGTTGATTTACTCTTGTGTTTCAGATCATTGTCTTGTTGCATCATCCTACTTCTATTAAGCTTCAGATGTTAGACCACTAACCTGACATTCTCCTGTAAAAGTGTCTTGATACAATTTTGAATTCATTGCTCCCTCAACAATTGCAAGCTTCCAGGCCCTGAGGCAGCAAAGCGGTGCCAAACCATGATGCTCCATCCACCATTCTTCATAGTTGAGATGAGGTTTAGGTTTTGGTGCCCTTTTCCCTCTCGTCTGTCTGCAGAATGTTGTGGAGCATCCAGGTGGTCTTTTGCAAACTTGAGATGTGCAGCAATGTTTTTGGAGAGCAATGGATTCCTCTATGATGTCCTTCCATGAGCACCATTCTTTTTCAATGTTTTTCTTACAGCGAACACATGAACAGAGACAAGTTCAGCAAGTTCTAGCAATTTCTGCAGATCTTTTGCTGATACCCTTGGGTTCTTTTTCATCTCCTTCAGCATTGCATGTTTTGATCTTGGTGTGATCTTTGCAGGACGCCCACTCAATTTCTCTTACTGTGGACTGATGAACACTTCAGTCTTTAGAAATGCTTTTGTAACCTTTTCCAGTTTCATGCATCTCTATAATTCTTCTTCTAAGGTCCTCTGAAAGTTGTTTTGATCGAGTCATGCTGCGTATAAACAGCTCTTTCTTGAGAAGGGCAGGCTCTGTCAGTAACCTGACTTTGTGTGTCTTTTTTTTTATTGGGTAGGGCACCTCTACAACCCACGTGTCGCATCTCATCTCTCTCATTGATTGGAACACCTGACTTCAAATAGCTTTTGTAGAAGGCATTGCCCCAGAGGTTCACATACTTTTTTGAACTTAAACTGTGATTGTTTAAATGGTGTCCTCAGTATTGACGAGAAGTACATTGTTTGTATGTTATTAGTTTAGGCAGATTATGTTTGTCTATTATTGTGACTTAGGTGAAGAACAGGCCACATTTTATGAGTAATTAATGCAGAAAGCCAGGTAATTGCAAAGGGTTTGCAAACTTTTTCTTGCAACTATACACAAATTCCAGTCAGTTATATTTCAGTGGCTTGGTCTGGCATTAATAAATTCTTACTAACATATAGTTCATAGACACCAAAAGCTCATGTAAATGCCCTTGTTAAGGTTTTTATTGCTATGCTGTAGGTATTTCATTTTAACAGTTTTGCAAGAGCAGTCTGTTCTGCTTTCAACCTGCTTAGGTTTGAACTGAGATAAGAAGTTTTGTTGCTCAACTTGGGAATGTGCTGTCAGCCAATCAGGATAGTGGAATTGGGAGAAGGTTCTGGAGAACTCTGGGTTGAGATTTTTTTTGGCGGGAACTGGGAGGAGGCAGGAGGAAAGATGGTTAAGGGTGCTGTCCCTGTTGCACAAGGTGTCTTGTGCTGATGAATGGCTTCAAGGAGGAAGGACCAGTAATCCTGTGGGAGACCCGTTTGTTTGATATGAATTTCGAATGACATTTGGAAGATGGTGTGTGCTTTCACGCAGACTGATGGTCCAGCGCGTGAGTGACAGACAAGTTCAAGTACACATTTGATGTTTAAGAGTAATGGGTCGTTTTTTTTTGTTCCTTTCATTTAATAACTATTAGCTTAAATTAACATTTTAAATATAATTCTTTATAATTGTATGCAGCGTACAATGTTATTTCTTGCCGACAGGCGATTGTCAGGGGCAGTAAACCACATAGCATTCACACAAACTGGGGTTTGGGTGGGCGAGACACACCAACCTCAGGGATTTGTCGGGACCAATGTCGTATATACCCTAGATGTGTGAAGCCTGAGAAAGGTGGGTTTCTTGCCGCGGAGTCTGGTGGTTATTAGCGAGGGACTAGCAAGCCATTTTTCCAGAGATGCCCAATAAGAAGGGGCATCATTCATAAAAAGTGTCTACTTTAAATGGGTTAATTGCTCATGCTGTAAGGATATCAGTAAAAGCTCAGTTGGTAGGTAGTGCACTTACTTCCAAATCAGGAGGGAAGGATCCTGTTCCAAAGATAAATGCTGAAAACCCCAGTAGTTGTCCATTGCTGGATTGAGAGGATGCTGCAATATTTTGTCTGTGTGTTTACATGTTGCATGTTTAGCTGGGGTCCGTGCTATTATTTGAAAGAACATACAGGTTATTCCCAGTGTCATTACCACTATTCATTCTTCAGTCACTACCATTAGTAAACAGATTATATGGTCATTAGTACATTGTGAAAGCATGCTACTGTGTTCCCACATTAGAACAGTAACTATGCTTCAAATGTACTTCATTGGTTGTAAAATGATGAAAAAACAGTGTAAATGCACTGTGACTGCAGGACACAGCTCAGCACATCATGGAAACCAGCTTCCTCTCCATGGGGTCTGTCTATACTTCTCGCTGCCTCAGTAAAGCAGCCAGCATTTTCAAAGCCCCTGCCCACCACAGACATTCTCTCTTTTCATCTGTCCATTGTGTAGGAGATACAAAAGCCTGAAAACACCTACCACAGGGCTCAAGAACAGTTTCTAACCTGTTGATATAAGACTATTTAATGGATCCCCAGTAAAATAAGATGGAGTCTTGACTTCATGGTCTACCTCACTATGACTTTACACCATATTGTCTGCCTACCCTACATTTTCTCTGTAGCTCTTACCCTTTACAGGTTTCCCCTGCCATCCGAGAGTGGAGCGTTCCTGTGAAACAGTTCGTAAGCCGGAATGTCGTAAAGTGAAGAAGCAGTTACCATTTATTTATATGAGAAAAATTTGTGAGCGTTGGCAGACCCAAAAAATAACCTACCAAATCATGCCAAATAACACATAAAACCTAAAATAACTGTAACATATAGTAAAAGCAGGAATGATGTGATAAATACACAGCCTATGTAAAGTAGAAATACTTTTCTATAATCATTGCCACACTGTCCATCATAGCGAAAATCTCACGCAAGCACTCTCGGCAAACACTCTCTCCAGTAACCTCTAAGCTATGAAGCTGCCAAATCATACTAAATAACACGTAAAAATACACAGCCTATATAAAGTAGAAATAATGTATGTACAGTGTAGTATCACTTACCGGAATCGGGAAGACAGCGCCGAGCACACTAATGATGGTGTGTTAGACTGAGTTGTCAGAAGTTGGGGTGGTGGGACACTAGGGCGGCATCTCATTGTCATCTGTTTCCATCAGGGCAGGAAGGTCATCTTCTATGTCTGCCTGCCTCAATATCAAAGGTTCGTCGTCTGCCGTGGCTGATGTGGAAGGCTTGCTTGACTGCTTAGCCTCACGCATTTTTCTTTCATACAGTTCTTTGTAAGCACTCAAACCATCCTGCAAATATGCCCAAAACCTACGTACCCTTTCAAAATTAAAGTCATACTTTTCTGCAATCATTACAGCAAAAATCTCACGCATTTGCTTCACGTTCAGTTCCTGTACGCTTTCACTTTCGGTCCGTTCGCTTCTGCATTCGGTTTCGATTGTTATCCTTTCCTCTTCCAATTGCATCAGCTCTTCATTTATCAGTTCTTGGTCATGGGATGCCAAAACCTCTTCAACATCATCTTCATCAACTTCCACAAGCCAAACTCACTTTGTCCTTACTTCGTTCACCACAATCGAAACGCTTAATTATGTCTAGTTTTACGCTAAGTGTAACACCCTTACGAGCTCTTTTAGGCTTTTCCGATACCTTAGAACTCATCTTGCTAATGGATGCTCAAAATAAATCGACATAAAGCACAGATGCTCACAGACACATGTTTAAGCAATGCTGGCTAGAATGCAGTTCTGGAGGAGGAGCTTGGCTGCTCGGGGCGCGCACTGCCTTTCTTCACACATTGCCGTTTTTCGTAACAGTGAAAACACCTTCTGTTAATGAAAACAGGTAATGAATGTAGGTCTTTTGTAACAGCGAGGTGTCGTAAAGCGAATGAGTTGAGAGTTGAAGGGCAAAAGTTTAGGGATAACATGAGGGGGAGCTTCTTTACTCAGAGAGTGGTAGCTGTGTGGAACGAGCTTCCAGCAGAAGTGGTTGAGGCAGGTTCGATGGTGTCATTTAAAGTTAAATTGGATAGATATCTGGACAGGAAAGGAATGGAGGGTTATGGGATGAGTGCAGGTCAGTGGGACTAGGTGAGAGTAAGAGTTTGGCATGGACTAGACGGGCCGAGATGGCCTGTTTCCGTGCTGTAATTGTTATATGCTTATATGGTTTGAAAAGCGGGGGACACCTGTATTTTGTATTCTTTTAGCGTTTTACCTTGTACTGTCTTAATATACTGTGTAATGCCTGATCTGTATGAACAAGGCGAGTTTTTCACTGTACCTCAGTACCTGTGACAATAATAAACCTGCTTACCACCTTGTGTCAGAAATAAAGCACTGGTTTATTTATTTATTGAGATACATCATGAAACAGGCCCTCCCGGCCTTCGAGCCGTGCTCCAGCCTAATCACAGGATCAATTAACCTACCAACTGGTACATTTTTGGACGGTGGGAGGAAACCAGAGCACCCAGAGGAAACCCACGTGGTCACGGGAAAAGTGTACAAATTCCTACAGACAGCGGTGGGAACTGAACCCGTGTCACTGGTACTGTAAAGCGTTGTGCTAATCATTATGCCACCATGCCACCCTATGGTATTCAATATTACAATGGTATTCCAGTGCTACATAAAAAATTAAACACAAGAAACCTTTCCTTTCTGCATTGTGTTGATAATATATTTTAACATCAGAGCTGCTGCTGTGATGGATACATTACAGCCAGCCAAGCACCAAACCTGTGTCATTCTAGCTGGTGTGATTTATTAAATCAGAAGTTGCATAGATCGGTGCCTTTGCCCTGAAGGTTATTCTGGGCTGCAAGGGTGATTTTTAGGGTGCCTCGTAATTAATAATTTAACACACTGATTTCAATATTGTTTTAATTTGCCTGTGTTAAAAGCAATAAATAACTAAGTGGAAACAACAGGAATTCTGCAGATGCTGGAAATTCAAGCAACACACATAAAGGTTGCTGGTGAATGCAGCAGGCCAGGCAGCATCTGTAGGAAGAGGTGCAGTCGACGTTTCAGGCCGAGACCCTTCGTCAGGAAGTGGAGTATCTCTCCATTCTCTAGTATAAGGTACAGTTCAGTGAAAACTCACTAAACTAAGCCTCAACTGTTAATTATTTTTAAGATAGTTTTCAATTCAGTTTCTTGTGATCTTATCTGCTGTGTAACACTACATGCCATTGCCGCATTTGTGATGTAAATATAAAATTTTGTAATTCTTCATACATTGCATCAGGACTGTGTATATCAATTTTTTGCTTGAATTAGAAATTGTATATGTTCTTACTTTTTCATACAATTGAGCTGATAGTTCAACTTCAGTTATATGACAGGCATAAATTTTCAGAACATGTACAATTGCTGTTCTATTTGTAGAGCCAAATGCAAATAGGAATTATAGAAACTGGTGGTATGCAGAGCAATATCATCAGTGTTAGAATATTAATAAGCAAGTCTCCTGGAACTGGGTGATCCAGTTATTTCAGTCTGTGTACAACATAGCGTACAGTATATTTTGTGGTATTCTGTGTCTTTGTTCCAAAGAAGAACAAACATGAATCAATGGTTTACTTTGTTTATATTTCCAACATATGTAGACTGGAGCCAATGACTTACAAACGAAAGCTGACCTGCTGGTGCAGCAGAGCATCTGTTCATCACTGGCACGCAAATTCCCCAAACTAACTATAATTGGGGAGGAGGTAAGGGCGTTAGCACTCTGTTAAATTTATATTTCCATGTGAATGTTCCATAAATTTCTATCTCCAGAGTTTCCAGTTCCATATTTGAAACAATATTGTGAGAATTTTTGTTTATCAGAAAACAGCTGGCATATTATTCCTCATTCACTTGATTTCTTTTAGATAAACACCCAGTTCATATCTACATACAAGATTGGTAGTGGAATTGTATTGTACACAGGTTCTTATTGTAAACTGTGTTGAAAATTTTGAACAATCATTCACTGTGTTGAAAATTTTGACCAATAAATCTCTGGATTATTTACTCCTCAAGAAACATATGCACCATTTTATAAAGAATATGTGGTGATGGGGAAGTAAGGACATTTATAATTGCAGCATTTTTGTTTTTAGGATTTGCCTTCCCAAGAAACTGATGAAGATTTAATTGAAAGTGGTCAATCTGAGGAAGTGTTGAAGCACTCCTGTCCAGCTCAGTTCAGTCATTTCAAGGAAGAAGATGTGAGATTAATTGGATTAGGAATGCTTAATCTGCAAGATGAAGAAAAATGTTTTCTTAAATTTCGGAGAACTACTTGGGTTTCATACTTAAACTTGTTTCTTAATTTTCCATTTGTGGTTTTCTTTTCATTCCTAATTATAATTGGTGAACCTAGTTTAAGGGGAGTGTTAAGATGGAGCAAGAATTTGCTGGAACTGGCAATTTCCAGCCCTATTTTATATATTCTTCTCACATATAAAGCTGCAGAGTAATTGTGGAATTTTGCCTCTGTGTTTGGCAATTTGATTAATGAGCAGCTTCAGTGTAAGAATTCATGGTTTCAGTGTGAGAATTCATGGTTTTAGAATGAATTTCTCCGTTTTACTTGTTTCTTTTCATGCCATTCCAATTGCATGGCCCAGCTGTAAGAAAAAGATGTTGTAGTGATACCGTGGGTAGTGCAGTACCATCTGTGTGGAGTTTGCACCTTTCTGAATTTTCATCAGGCGTTAGGTTAATTGGTGATTGTAAATTACTCTTGCTTTGGGTGACTGGTGGGGAATTAAGGGTGCTAATGGGCATGTGTTAAGAAATGGGTTTCAAGGGAATGATATTACTGTGATTGCTCTGGGAACTAGCAAAGACTTATTGAGATCAACAGTCTTATTTTACATCAAGAGGAAATATAGGACACCTGAAAAGAAGCTTCTTGAGCCTGTTCTGCTGTTCAATGAGACGGGTGATGTAACTGACGCACTTGTCTCTTCTGTAATTCTTAAAGGCTTTGGTTGACAAAAATCTATAGGTACCAGAATTAAGTTGTTAAAAATACCTTGCCTCTATTGCTATCAGATGAATAGAGTTTCAAACTTGTATTACTCTCTGTATATAAAAAAGCCTCTAACTGCATTCTTAAATTCAGTTTCTTAAGGCAATTGCACTTAGTTTATTAATTTCCAGGTAGCAGAAATAGTTTCCATCTAACAGTTGCCCAAAATGAATCACTTCTCAGTCATCTAAATTCAATGGAATGTGATCCAAGCCTTAACTATTGGGGTCCAGACTTCATTCTGTTAAATATACATGGTACTGCATCCTTCTTAAGGTCTAGTGTCCAGAACTGCATATAATACTCCATATAACTCTGAAACATAACTGAAGATAATATTGAAGGAAACAATTACGTATTAAAAATGGAAAGAAACCTATAACAGCAAAATTTTTAGGCTGCATCATGCATTTAGAAAAATGACATATAATCTAATAAATTTCAGATAGTGGTTTGGGTCGATCCTCTTGATGGTACAAAGGAATTCACAGAAGGTAAGGTTGTGCTTAATTTAGTATCAGTTAGAGATTTGAAACAGATGTTTTAAGTTTGTTGAACCAAAAGATGAGAAAAGTAGTTCATTTAGAGAAGTTGGTAGACTTTTATTGTTGTAAAGTGGATGGTCAAATCAATAAACTTTTAGATAAGTTGTTCTCCGGACAATACACTGCAGGAAATATTTGATATTAGGTGCTAAGAAGCCCCACAATGTTGCTTACACTGTTGAACATGTATACCAGTGTCTTCCAGATTGGGAATGCAAACAGGTTTGAAATTTTGTTTTTCACAGTATTTCTTTCTTGCATCCAACAAAAGCTTTTTTTCAAAAATTGTGTTAAACCACAGTTTGAGTTAGTAGTTTTTTTTTGAGCTATTATGGAGATTTTTGTTATAAACATAAAAGAAAATCAACTATATTGAGCCAGAGGGAAAGTGACTGAGTTTGGGCTAATATTACACAGTGTTTCTGCCTTTCAAATGGTGGCTATATCTGAGGCTAATTATGTGCTTATGGTATTTTTAATATTTTTATCTTCAGGCTTCTTGGATCATGTGACTGTTCTGATTGGAATTGCTTGTGGAGGGAAAGCAATAGCTGGTGTGATCAATCAGCCATATTACAACTATCAGGTATGATTTATATTTTTTTTAAAATATATAATGAAACAGCAAAGATCTGTGAAAAATTGGATTATGGAACACTGAAGAAAAATCAAGGTCTGGAAATCCTTTACAAGTCAGGCAATATCTGTGAAAAGAAAGTTTTATTCCAGAACAATGACCCCTGATGAGAACTGGAGAAGTTTTTGTAACTTTCAGAAAAGGTGAAGGGATAGAACATAGAACATAGAATAGTACAGCACAGTACAGGCCCTTCGGCCCACAATGTTGTGCCGACCCTCAAACCCTGCCTCCCATATAAGCCTCCACCTTAAATTCCTCCATATACCTGTCCAGTAGTCTCTTAAACTTCACTAGTGTATCTGCCTCCACACTGACTCAGGCAGTTCATTCCACGCACCAACCACTCTCTGAGTAAAAAAACCTTCCTCTAATATCCCCCTTGAACTTCCCACCCCTTACCTTAAAGCCATGTCCTCTTGTATTGAGCAGTGGTGCCCTGGTGAAGAGGCGCTGGCTATCCATTCTATCTATTCCTCTTATTATCTTGTACACCTCTATCATGTCTCCTCTCATCATCCTCCTCTCCAAAGAGTAAAGGATGATGAGTAAAAAGGAATGCCTGTGATAGGTTGGAGTCCAAGGTTCTCAGATGATACAAATCTTCTGGTATAATTCATTAGCTGCTGCCTGATCTGTGTACTGTAAGCACTTTTTGCCTTTTTAATGTAGTCACTCAGGGCTCTTAGCTCAAAAGCTGTAAATTTCAAGAATTGAAATTAATGTAAAGGCTTTAATAGCCTTGGAATGTTTTGAAGTGGTTCTATTTACTGGTAGAAACTCAGAATCAGTTTTTCAAAATGTAGAATGAGGTATGGCTTGACCAGAATACCGTTGGCAATATTGCATCCTTACAAATGACATTTTTGTTCAACGAAAAGTCATTGGCTCCCAATTTGTTAAATTCAAAATTTTCCAGGATAAAATTTGATTATTTTCTTAGAAATGAAAGACAATTCAAAAGAAAAACAGCTTTGAGAAAAATATAGTTTTTAAGTTGTACCATATTGCAGTAAAAGTTGTGAGCATGTGTTTGTGTGAAAAATTTCATAGACATTTATATTTCTTCAGGCTGGAGGTAATGCTGTGATTGGTCGAACGATTTGGGGTGTTTTAAACCTTGGAGTCTTTGGAATTGAGATGAAAGAAGTACCAGAAGGGAAACATATTATTACTACCTCCCGTTCCCACAGCAACAAGCTAGTAAATGACTGCATCAGTGCAATGAATGTTGATGAAGTCATAAGAGTTGGAGGAGCAGGCAACAAGGTATGTGCTGAATAGGATTGAGGAGGTGATTTTGAATATTTTATTTAATTTTAAAGCTATTTTAAACCTCGTTTTAGTGTTCTGATATTTGATTCTGGGTACCCAACTTCATGTTTTCTCAAAGCCTTGGAGTGCTGTATTACTCAATAACTCTTAAGACTGTGGAAGAGATGTATGAGGATGGTACCAAGATGCAAAACTTTAGTTTTGTGGGGAGGTTGGAGAGCATTTCATTTCCTTTTATCAAACCTTTTTGGGTATTCTATCACTGTTTGGTATGGGGGGCTACTGCCCAGGACTGAAAGAAGCTGAATTATCCACAAACATAGGTCACCATCTACATGTATGCATCTTTATGTCTCTTTTGACTTGGTTGCTAGATTAATTGTGCATTGAATAAGATGTATTCTTATTCAATGTTTAGTGTTTGATACAAATTCCCACACTTTGTCTGACTACTTTTTTGATTGTTGTATACTGAGCTTAGTTTATAATCCTGTATCCTACCTTGTCTCGTATTGTTAGCTTGTGCTGTGGATACCCTTATTGCTGTTTCTCAGCTTCATATAATCAGATGGACTGCATCTTTTCTCATCACGTGTTAATGATTTGGTTAGCAGAATTGATGGCTTTGTTGCCAGGTTTGCGGAAGGTACAGATATAGGTGAAGGGGCAGGTAGTATTGAGGAAGCAGGGAGTCTGCAGTAGGACTTAGACAGATTAGGAGAATGGGCAGAGAAATGGGAATGGAATATAGTGTAGGGAAGTGTAGGTCATGCACTTTGCCAGAAGGAATAAAGGTATAGACTGTTTTCAAAAAGGGGAGAAAATTCAAATATCAGAGGGGCAAAGGGACTTGGGAGTCCTCATGCACGATTCCTAAAAGTTAACTTCCAGGTTTAGTCAGTGGTAAGGAAGGCAAATGCAATGCTAACATTCATTTCGACAGGAATAGAATATAAAAACAAGGATGTAATGCTGAGTTTTCATAAAGCATTGGAGTATTGTGAGTAATTTTGGGCACTTATCTAAGAAAGGATGTGCTGACTTTGGAGAGGCTCCAGAGGAGGTTCACAAGAATGATCCTGAAATGAAAGAGTTAACTTACGAGGAGTTTTAATGGCTCTGGGCCTGTACTCGAAGTTTGAAAGAATTAGTGGGGGAGTTCTCATTGAAACTTATCAAATATTGAAAGGCCTACATTGAGTGGAAATGGAGAGAAGGTTTTTGGTAGTGGGAGAGTCTAGGACCAGAGACCACATTCTCAGAATACAAGGACGTCCCTTTAGATCAGAAATAAGGAGGAGTTTCTTAAACCAGAGGGTGGTGATCTGTGAAATTCATTGCTACAGACAGCTGTGGAGGTCAAGTCATTTGCTGTATTTAAAGCTGAGGTTGATAGGTTCTGTGTTAAACTTGTTGTACCTAAAATATTTGTTGGATAACTTGTCGATCTCTGAGTACCATTGCCGCACTTGGTTGACAAATCTGTTTTCACATTTCTATATTGTTCCTTTATTAACCCATAATTTACTTTATTCATGCAGGTTTTACAAATTATAGAAGGGAAGGCCTCAGCTTACATATTTGCAAGTCCAGGCTGTAAGAAATGGGACACTTGTGCCCCTGAGGCTATTCTTCATGCTGTTTCAGGTAGGTAGATCTATGTATTGGTTCATTGGAACCAATCTCAAAATCAAATATCTCTTTTAATTTATTTTATAGTGAATGCAAACAATATAACTCTGCCAAATCTCTTGATAATTTCCAAAAAAGTCAGTGTTTTTTGAGCCTAAAGTGAGTTATAATAATTTGCTCCATCCCACTAACTACCCAAAAGTCCTTCCAAACATGGCGGATGGGCCTCTTGCCTTCTTGCAAGTTAGCATTGTTGAAAACAATACTTTCTTAATCCATATAATTAGCACTGTTTCAAAACAATGGCAAACTGCTTCTTCCACCCACGAGTTCTGGATAGCCTTGGTGAATCTCACCAGGATCTCCTCTTTCGTGTGTATGAATCATCATAACACTGATCTTGCATAATTGACACAAGGAATGAACTCTGCAGATGCAACACTGCCAAACCCTCCCCAATGCTCCTCTTCCTAGGTATATGAATATTTCTAACTCGCAGTTCAGCTCAATGATGTAAATTATTATGTTATTCTATAATCTTGTTCCGGACCTCTCTTTACTGATGTAATTTTCAGTCACACTAATATCTTGTACTGTATCACTTTTGAAGTAACTGTCGTCACTGATGGCAATATAAAATTAAATAATTGGGCCCAGAACACATGCATTCTTACAACTCAAGCATTCACTGGCAGCGCCAGAGATTTTTTCTTTCTGGTGCTACAGTGGGGCTGAATTATTCAGTGATGGTGCTGAGGGATGTACTGTATGGTAACATGTATTCGCAAGGCCAGACGGATGGCGTTCAAAAGTCAGTTTCAAGCATTATGTGCCTACTATAAATGCCTCTGTTGATTCACAAGCAACAGCAATTGATAGATCTAATATAGAAGCGAACTGTAACAGTGTCAACAGCAGCGGAGACAACCCAGGCTACATAGAGCATAAACAAACAAACCAACAGAGTATCCGACCCACAGCACACAACATGAATCTCGCACCAATCCCGCAATCAGCGTCAAATGCGCGCTTTTCAACTGAAAAACACAACACTAACCCATTCCCGTTTCTGATATGTCTATCCACACATCTGCTCTCACCCCATCCTCCCGCCACCCCACGAGGAATAGGGTTCCCCTTGTCCTCACCTACCACCCCACCAGCCTCCGGGTCCAACATATAATTCTCTGTAACTTCCGCCACCTCCAATGGGATCCCACCACTAAGCACATCTTTCCCTCCCCCCAACTCTCTGCTTTCCACAGGGATTGCTCCCTACGCGACACCCTTGTCCATTCGTTCCCCCCCCCCCCATCCCTCCCCACTGATCTTCCTCCCGGCACTTATCGTTGTAAGTGGAACAAGTTCTACACATGCCCTTACACTTCCTCCCTCACTACCATTCCGGGCCCCAGATAGTCCTTCCAGGTGAGGCAACACTTCACCTGTGATTTGGCTGGGGTGATATACTGCGTCCGGTGCTCCTGATGTGGCCTTTTATATATTGGTAAGACCCGACGCAGACTGGGAGACGGTTTCGCTGAACACCTATGCTCTGTCCGCCAGAGAAAGCAGGATCTCCCAGTGGCCACACATTTCAATCCCACATCCCTTTCCCATTCTGATATGTCTATCCACGGCCTCCTCTACTTTAAAGATGAAGCCACACTCAGGTTGGAGGAACAACACTTTATATTCCATCTGGGTAGCCTCCAACCTGGTGGCATGAATACTGACTTCTCCAACTTCTGTTAATGCCCTGCCTCCCCCTCGTACCTCATCCGTTAGTTATTTATTTATTTATTTATTTATTTATTTTGTGTGTGTGTGTGTGTGTATATGTATATATATACACACACACACACACACACACACACACACTCTCTTTTTCTCTCTCTCCTTTTTCTCCTCCCTCTGTCCTTCTCACTATACCCCTTGCCCATCCTCTGGGCTTCCCCCTCCCCCTTTCTTTCTCCCTGGGCCTCCCGTCCCATGATCCTCTCCTATCCCTTTTGCCAATCAACTGTCCAGCTCTTGGCTCCATCCCTCCCCCTCCTGTCTTCTCCCATCATTTTGGATCTCCCCCTCCCACTCCCACTTTCAAATCTCTTACTAGCTCTTCTTTCAGTTAGTCCTGACGAAGGGTCATTGCCCAAAACGTCGACTGTACCTCTTCCTAGAGATGCTGCCTGGCCTGCTGCATCCACCAGCAACTTTTATGTGTGTTGCTTGAAACTCCAGCATCTGCAGATTTCCTCCTGTTTACACTAACCCATAATGTCCACTGCTGTTCGCATTACATAGACAGACAGTGCCAAAAGATACACCATTATCAAAGTGAAATAAGCAGACAACAGATGCAGGGCTTTACCAGGAGTTGGACAAATCGTACTCTGACCATGCAATACCTCAATTAACTCGGCTACTGAACTTAAAACAAAAATCAACAGAATCACCGCTTGGAAGGCTAAGCAAAACCAGTAGGCTTAGTAGCAGTAAATGTAATATTTTAGGATTTGCAGGAAACATAAGGACTATGGGGTACCCACCACAAAATAATAATTATAATCAACATTAGTCTAGGCCCAAATTTAAAAAAGATCAACTGCACTCACCATTGATGTTTTCCGAGAAGACCAATCTGTCTGTTGTGATTGGTGGCGAAAGCATCAATGATTTTCTGGATGACAAGTGCGTTAGTCCTCCGGCTGTTTATGGCCAACAGGGCCAAGTAGCTGTTCCGAGCATCGCCGCTGCTATTCCTGAGGTAGTTTTTGAGGCGTCTGAGGCAAGAGAAACTCCGTTCACAGGAGGCAGATGTCACAGGCAGAGTCAGTGATATGCAGATTAGTTTGTATAAATATATAAATGCATCGCGGTAGGGTCTCATTAGAGCTAGAAATTCCACTGTGGCATTCACTGTCTTTTTCTTTCTTTTCAAATCTTTTTATTGTATATATAGGAAAAATAACATGAATACATCGAAGTAATGACACTTACAATGCCTCAAAAAAAACCCGTCATCTTAAAGATTGAAAACAAAATTTTGTGATAACAAAAAAAACCTACTGAGCAGAAAAGTGAGAAAAAAAAAGAGAATCCATTCGGTGTACAGCCCCGGAGCCATGCATTCATACAAAAATCTTCTAAAAATAAACATAAAACCGCCAGCAAGAAAAAATATACTAAAAAAATTTACAGTTAGATCGTGGAAAAATTATATCAATTAACTCAAATGATAATATCAAGCAAATAAGCCCCATCTTTTCTCAAGATCAAATAGAGGTTCAAAGGTTCGACTTCTAATTTTCTCCAAACTAAGACATAGCATCACTTGAGAGAACCATTGTGACAAAGTGGGAGCTGATGTATCCTTCCACTTCAACAAAGTGGCCCTCCTAGCTATCAATGTAACAAATGCAATAGCATGTTGGTCAGACACAGAAATACCATGAATATTTTGAGGAACTATTCAAAAGAGCACAGTTAATTTATTAGGTTGTAAATTAATTTTAAGTGCTTTAGAAATTGTTGAGAAAACCGACTTCCAGAACTGTTCCAATATAGAACAAGACCAAAACATATGTGTCAGTGTAGCTATCTCAGTTTTACATCTATCACAATGACGATCAACATTAGGAAAGATTTTAGAAAGTCTCTCCTTTGTCAAATGATAACGATGTACAATTTTAAATTGAATTAATGAATGGCTAGCACAAATTGAAGAACAGTTAACCAACTTCAATATCCGCATCCAATCCTCCGTCATAAAAGTCAAAATAAATTCCTTTTCCCAATCCTGTTTAATCTTAGATAAAGGACGCTTATCCCATTGTAATAGTAAATTATAAATTCTTCCAATAGAACCCTTAATCAAAGGAGTCATACTTATAATAGTATCTAACAGGTCAGCCTCCAATATGTAAAGGAAATTACTTAAATATTTTTGTAAAAAATACCTAACTTGAAGGTATTGCTGAAAGTGTGAGTATGAAAGAGAATATTTATCAATTAATTGTTCAAAGGACATCAATCTATCTTCTTTAAATAAATCCAAAGAAGAATTAATGCCTTTATTTTTCCAAAGTAAAAAAAATTGGATCACTCAAAGAAGGCTTAAAAAAGTAATTTCGGTAAATTAAACCTACAAAGTTAAAAATTTTTTAAATTAAAAAAATTGCGGAACTGGAGCCAAATTAGTAAAGAATACTTAATCACAGGATATAGGTTTAAATTAACAACTGTAACGTTCAGTTATATTAGCTCGTGTATGTCTAGGGGAAATCCCACAGGGTTGGTTGCCACCTGAATCAATCACAAACATCAATCATCAGCCAGCACACCCAGTAAATTTTAACAAATACACTTTATAGATATTACTAATTCTATGACATTAATATACATTTGATACAGAGAGGAAAGTAATGGAAAAAAAAAAGGTGCCAACACTTATCAAAGTCCAAGTTCTTCGCGCGCTACGTTGGAGCTCAATTCGACTTCAGACGACCACCCGAATTCCGTCAACTCACGGCTCGGGACCACCCTGAGTGATTGACTGGAGCCTCTCCACACGTCCGCGGTCCTCCTTGTCTCTCCTCCGACTCCCTGCCAAAACTCAGTCCACAGTCATATCATATAGCATGGCATCCGAAAACAAAACGATACATAACCACCCATTGGCTAATAGAACCCTGTTATCTCATTTTAAAGTAAATAAACTGCTAGCGCAAACTCTCTTCAGCGTTAAAGCACAACAAAGCCGCATTCCCCAGATTAACATAACAAAGTCGCCATTTTAAATGTAACAAAAGAAAGACCCTGTACACTCTCCCCCCACCACAAAAAGTCATGCCCTCATGACGTTAACAGAGTTCACCAGTGCTCCTTGTAAAACACAAAACCCAACCCAGGTGCATAAAGCAGTGACATAACTTTGCAGGGCAGTAGAGATCACACCCTGCTCTCCCGGCGCTATATAAGTGAGTCTTTCCGGGGGATGCCTACTCCTCTGAGGCCTCTGTACTTCCTCTGCTGACTCTCCCTGTTCAGACACCCCAGTTGACCCCTCGGGCCTATCTGTCGGACCTTCCCATTCACCGGGATCCCTCTGCCCCTGTGAGCCCTCTGGCTCGGGTTCTGCCTCCACCCTCTCCTCCCCCAATCCCTCCCCCATTTTAAATGTAACAAAAGAAAGACCCCGTACACAACTTTACCTAATTGCATAGGTAAAGGAGCTCCCAATAATGAGGTTAAATAAAACTGTTTTACAACTTTTAGTTCCAGGTCTATCCAAATTGGCCGATCACTCTTATCAACCCAGTATAACCAAAAAGACATATATCGCAGATTAACAGCCCAATAATACATTCTAAAATTAGGCAAAGCAAGACCTCCATCCTTTTTCAATTTTTGTAAATGACATTTACTAATTCTGGGTCTTTTATTATTCCAAATAAAAGATAAAATAATAGAATCAATCTGATCAAAAAACTTCCTAGTCAAAAAAACAGGAATATTCTGAAATAAATATAAAAATTTCGGTAAAATCATCATTTTAACTATATGAATACGACCAACAAGTGAAAATGTAAGTGGACTCCATCTACTAAATAAATTTTTCATAGAGTCTACTAAGTGAACAAAATTAGCTTTATAAAGATCCTTAAATTTTTTAGTAATTATAACACCTAAATATCTAAAAGAGTCTGAAACTTTAAAAGGAGTATTATCATATATAGAGACAGAATCATTTAAAGGAAACAATTCACTTTTACTAAAATTTATTTTATATCCTGAAAAACCTCCAAATTCATTGAATAATTTTAGCAGGGCAGGAATGGATTCGTCAGGGTTAGATATATAAACCAATAAATCATCAGCATAAAGAGAGACCTTATGCATGGTCTCATTCACAAAGATCCCATGGATATTTTTAGCCTCACGAAGAGCAATAGCAAGGGGTTCTAATATTAAATTAAACAACAAAGGACTTTATGGACAGCCTTGCCTTGTCCCCCATGAAAGCTGAAAAAAAGGAGACCTACGATTGTTAGTGACAACAGTAGCAATAGGGGCTTTATATATCATTTTAATCCAATTATTAAAATTAACACCAAAGCCAAATTTCTCTAAAACATTGAATAAATAATTTCCATTCAACTCGGTCGAACTCTTTTTCAGCATCCAAAGATACAACACATGGTGGAATTTTAGAAGAGGATGAATATATAATGTTAAATAGTCTTCGAACATTTGAAAAGGAATAGCGACCCTTTATAAAGCCTGTTTGATCTTTACGAATAATTTTACCCAAAATATTCTCCAACCGATTGGCCATTATCCTTGACAAAATCTTAGCGCCAACATTCAGTAATGAAATAGGTCTATATGAAGCACAGTCAGTAGGATCTTTATCTTTTTTAAGAATTAAAGAAATAGAGGCCTCTAATTGTTGGTCTTTAATTGATCCATTCTGATCCTTAATTGAATTCAGTGTCCAAACAATATCTTCAGCCCACGATGGCATTTCATCAGATCTTTCCTTTTGCACCTTTCCTTTCCCATTACCTTTATCACTAGGTTCAGGTAAATTCTTCCCACTTCTTGTAGACATAGACATATTGATCGCCCTCAAGAATCAACAAGTAAAAATTTTAATTTCAAAGCTTAAACTAGGGGGAGAGAAAGAAAACTAGGAGCAGCAGAAAAATACTGCTACTCCATTGGCAGACAGGGACGGTCCTCCATTCACTGTTTATCATTGTTTTTGTTTTGTTTCCAGCAGACACTGAACCTGATGTAGCTCTGCAGTCAGGTTCACTTCAGTCATTCCATAGTATTGGGCCATTGGCCAATTCTTGTCTAGGAAGAGCTTGTGTTTGGGGCTCAATGCTGAGACTCCAGTCAGAACACCCCCAGTCTCAATTGAGAACCGTATTTTCATTTTAGTCAGAACTCTGTCTATAACCGGATAGAAACGGTGCTTGCGAGGGTCATCAGAGGATGTGACAGGTGTGCGTTCGGTTTGGACCTCAACAACAAAATCATGTAGGGGGTGGGGTGGCTGGGCCTGTCTCCTTTCATGTGGTCTGCTCTGTATACCGGCCTTGACGCACAGGTCCCTAGCTCTTGCCTGAATTTCACTCCATGATTCCTCTCCCCATTTTGCTGAGAATGCATCGATAACAGACTGAGCCAGGTCCACAGCGGATGAAAACTCCAAACTGGGAGATTGATACTGGCTGATGGGATCCTTCCTCAGGCTGCTGGCTAACATCGCTAACAGTATTCCCACTAGAGCTAAGGGCAGCTTCATCCACGTTCTCTTCCAAATCCCACTCCATTTCTTGTTCCTCTACTTCGCCCTCACACTCCTTCGATGAACTGCTGTCGTCCTCATCCCCACTTACTTCTTTCTGCATGTCACTTTGAATTAAGACAGGCTCAGGCTGAGACACCACTGATACCTCTGGATGAGGTCATTTTCCAACTAAAAATCAATCCATTTTTTATGCTGGCCAAAATAATGCACGTGCCAGGTCCACGGTAGCTTATAAAAGCACAATGTGTGTGTGTGGCATCCATTAATCTCGTAAAACCATGGATCTGTGCCTGGATCCTGCACAATGTATGTATACTATCAATCTCTCGAGTGAGTGACATCACCACCTTAAGTGATCTTAGATCAGTTTAACTGATCTGAGGACAGCAATGGGAAGACATTGACAACGAACGAATAAGCAGAAGTGTAGAGTGGATCTGACCTTAGACCAACACAGAGTTTATAACCTTATTGCTGCGTGGGCGCTATGGTAATAGGGGACGCTGTTTCACTAGATCAACTGGAGAAACAAGCTGTATTCAAAACTATACAGAGAAAGCAGAAGCAATTTGAACATCAAATTTCAGTTAATTTCTTGGTGGTGCTATTGTAATTCCTGCTGGTGCTATAGCACAGGCAAGCACCACCTCAGCGCCGTCACTACAAGCATTCATTTTATTTTTCTTGTGCACAAGGAGAACAGCAGAGTCCCCTGTCACCCATACTATTCTGAAGGCGGAAGAGAAAACTGCTATTTCTATTCAGAATTGGCTTATCAGTTACAGATATTGATCATTGATCTTGCGAGTTTGAATTCCTTACTCGCAAGATTAATCGCCATGCACAAAAGAGGTGTTAAAGTCAGTCAAAACTTCAAGTGGACAGCTAATGATATTTTGAAGATAGTAAAGATAATAGAGCCCTAGTTATTGGGTATGTTTCACACCCTTCCATTCTCCTTACTCGTATATCTCCGGCACCCCCTTTTGTGTAAAGAGATGCTATGTTTTAGGAAGACCCTTCTGAAAAAGGATCACTATGAAGGCCTCACTTATCTGGCTTGACCACACACTGCCACAGTCAACCCAGCCTAATTATCTGTAGTAAGCAGAGGTGTCTCTGGTCGTCTCACTTTGTAAGTTTCATTTGACCACGCCTGCTACAGGCTATCATTTTCTTACTGCAGCTTCCACAGCACTCTAAAGCCAATAATTCTACTAAAAGCATTTTCTTAAGTGGCTCAATTTTCAGCTTTTATTTTCCTTTTTCTTACTCTTCTGTATCAATAAAGTTAGGTGAATTTTCCTTTAAAAATCAGGTGTAAATAATTTCACAAACATGAGGAAATCTGATGATACTGGAAATTCAAGCAACAGACACAAAAAATGCCGGTGAATGCAGTAGGCCAGGCAGCATCTATAGGAAGAGGTATAGTTTTGGGCTGAGACCCTTCGTCAGGACTAACTGAAAGAAGAGATAGTAAGAGATTTGAAAGTGGGAGAGGAAGAGGGAGATCGGAAATGATAGGAGAAGACGAGGGGGAGGGATGGAGCTAAGAGCTGGAAAGTTGATTGGCAAAAGGGATACGATGCTGGAGAAGGGAGAGGATCATGGGGCGGGGGGCTTAGGGAGAAAGAAAGGGGAAGGGAAGCCTAGAGTATAGGCAAGGAGTATAGTGAGAGGGACAGAGGGAGAAAAAAGAGAGAGAAATTTAAAAAAAATAAATAGATAGATAGATAAATAAATAAATAATGGATGGGGTACGAGGGGGAGGTGGGGCTTTAACAGAAGTTAGAGAAGTCAATGTTCATGCCATCAGGTTGGAGGCTACCCAGACGGAATATAAGGTGTTGTTCCTCCAACCTGAGTGTGGCTTCATCTTGACATTAGAGGAGGCCGTGGATGGATATATCAGAATGGGAATGGGACGTAGAATTAAAATGCGTGGCCACTGGGAAATCCTATTTTCTCTGGCGAACAGAGCATAGGTGTTCAGCAAAACGGTCTCCCAGCCTGCGTCGGGTCTCGCCAATATATAGAAGGCCACACTGGGAGTACCGGATGCAGTATATCACCCCAGCCGACTCACAGGTGAAGTGTCGCCTCACCTGGAAGGACTGTCTGGGGCCCTGAATGGTGGTGAGGGAGGAAGTGTAAGGTCATATGTAGCACTTGTTCTGCTTACAAGGGTAAGTGCTGGGAGGGAGATCGGTGGGAAGGGACGGGGTCGGCTGGGGTGATATACTGCGTCCAGTGCTCCCGATGCAGCCTTCTATATATTGGCGAGACCTGACGCAGGCTGGGAGACCGTTTCACTGAACACCTACGCTCCGTCCGCCAGAGAAAGCAGAATTTCCCAGTGGCCACACATTTTAATTCCACATCACATTCTCATTCTGACATGTCTATCCACAGACTCCTCTACTGTCAAGATGAAGCCACACTCAGGTTGGAGGAAAAACACCTTGTATTCCGTCTGAGTAGCCTCCAACCTGATGGCATGAACATTGACTTCTCTAACTTCTGTTAATGCCCCACCTCCCCTTTGTACCCCATCCATTATTTATTTATTTATTATTATTTTTTTTTTAATTCTCTCTTTTTTTCTCCCTCTGTCCCTCTCACTATACTCCTTGGCTATCCTCTGAGCTTCCCTGCCCCTCTCTTTCTCCCTAGCCCCCCCCCCCCACCATCTCATGATCCTCTCCCTTCTCCAGCTCTGTATCCCTTTTGCCAATCTACTTTCCAGCTCTTAGCTCCATCTCTCCCCCTCCTGCCTTCTCCTATCATTTTGGATCTCCCCCTCCCCCTCCCACTTTCAAATCTCTTACTGTCTCTTCTTTCAGTTAGTCCTGACGAAGGGTCTCAGCCCGAAACATTGACTGTACCTCTTCCTATAGATGCTGCCTGGCCTGCTGCATTCACCGGCAGTTTTTGTGTGTGTTGTAGATAATTTCATTAATTTTGTGTGAAGATCTGAACGTTTCATTTTGATAAGAAGGGAAAGCTGAGAAATCTGACCTTTAGTTTGTATTGTTATTCTCAACCATGTTTACATAAAAATACTTCATATAATTTCTGGGCATATTTGATTAACCTGATTTAATACTAAGTGACTCTTTCCAAAGTCATGGTCTCAACATCCTTGTATTATTGAGGAAACTGGTATGCTCTATGAATGAGAAGGCAGTTCAAAAATAAATTCTCTTAACAGTTTCAATCATTTGAATGTGTGCAAATTGATTGAAATGTTGTAGTTGGAAAGTCAAAATAATCCTTTTTTTCGGGTGCAGCTATCTGCTGTCAGTGTGGATTCAGTTCCACTACTGAGTGATATAACTGATGTTTTCACTTCAGAATTTACCCATGCCAAGTCTCTAGAAAATAGCATTTTAAGTTTCCTTTCATGCCACTTCTGTGCGATAAATGGCAGTGTAAAATCAACTCTGCAAAGGAGTTTCCTTGGGACTGTTTTGGAAAAGCAAGTGTAACTTAATAGCCAGAAGGAATGTTGTATGCACTGTAAGCAGTACTTAAAACTCAACTGTTATGATTTGGCATCCATTAAAGATTTGAATATCCACATATTGCCTGTATCAGCCATTAAAGTGCCTGCAACATTTAATTTCTTAAAGAGAATAAATTTGAGCTTTTTTTGCCTTTTTTTAATTGTATGCCTTTGTGCTCTTTAGGTAAAATGACAGACATTCATGGGAACTCTTTCCAATATCATAACGACGTACAGCATGCAAATACAGCTGGAGTCCTTGCAACATTGAGGAATTTTGACTATTATGCAAGCCGCGTTCCGGATTCTGTTAAAATGGCCCTAATCCCATAATGTTTAAAAAGTGGAATGTTCTCCACTTTGCACTTTTGCAAATATAATTACTACTGTCTGGGAATTAATCTTTTCATTTTGTAAGGTAACTGATTTCAGTGTTGCTATCTGACTGTTCTGTGGTGGGATTGAGTTTTCAACAGTCAATTGTTCTAACTCTGTACAAAGTCTTCTTCACCCTTTAACACCTACCTACTGCTCGTTACGATGCTGGCCTTTCGGGCAACAATGAAGGTCCTCCATCTCTGGTGGTTTCAGGGCTACCTTCATCATGTCAAAGCTCGGTTTTCGCTACTGTCAGTCATGCAAGTTCCGGCTGGAGATTCAGGAATGCTGTCACATACAGATGTAGAAGGATTCTTCATTGCTGTTTCCATAACAGTTTTGTTTGACCAGTCAGGGTTGTTAGCGCTGAACTGAACCCCTGAGCCTGGAGGACCAGTGGACTACTCTTAGTCTGGCTTCTACCCTTTTACCTGTTTAGCATGGGTGACCCTATCAAGAGCCAAAGTATAAAGTCCTGACTCCAGCCAGTATAGCTCTCCAGGTCATTCAGGTTGTGGTCACTCAAAGGAAAGGCTAGGTTCTATCAACAAGCAGAAATAGTGAACCAATTTGCCTTCTGTACTGTTAAGTTTTGTATGGTCCCATAGTGGAATAGTGGCTTCTTGTGTCTTATCTATCAATTAATTTCATATGTCTTGAACCAGACACTTGGATGTACATGTGCAGAATAATTTTATGCAATTTTGAAAATTTATATATCTTATCTTTCTTTAGGTCTAATAAAGATCGCCTTACAATAAATTCTGGTTGGATGTCAGCTGTTATTTTATGAGTTTGACTAACTTTGACAACTTCAGTTGATGTGTGGTGTAGAGCACACTGGCTGGTTGCATCACAGCCTGGTATGGAAACTGAATAGCCTACAAAAAGTTGTGGATACAACCCAGTCCATCGCAGGTAAAACTCTCCCACCACTGAGTACATTTACTAGGAGCTCTCACTGGAAAGCAGCACCCATCATCAAGGATACCCACCATCTAGGCCATGCTGTCTTGCTGCTGCCATCATGAAGGAGGTACGCAAACCTCAAGACGCAAACCAGCAGGTTCAGGAACAGTTATTATTGCTTAACCATCAGGCTCCTGAACCAGAGGTGATAACTTCACTCACCTAAACACTGAACTGTTCCCATAACCTATGGTCTCACTTTCAAGGATTCTTTTGTCTCTCGTTCTTTGTAGTGGCCAATTCTAACAAACCAATTGCTGCTGCTGCTGATCTAGCATGGGTTGTTATCCTTGTATTACGCACCCTCTAAGCACTCTGGTAATGATGGTTCACAAAGTTGACCTTTATTAGCAACTAGCAAAACATAGAATCTTGAAGTGATGTAACTAAGCGGTCAACAAAAGATATACCCAGCGGTCCCCGGAACCAAACTGCACAGAACAAAGTATGAATACGTAACTTACTCCCTTTGCTTTTACCACGCTCCCACCCATGTGACTAACTACCTTAGTAAACACGCAACACAGAATAGATAGAGAACAGATGTGTGGCTCCTACATTCTTGATGTTTATTGTTTATTTATTTATTATTATTTGTTAAGTAACTCTTTTTCTATTTGCACATTTTGTTGTCTTTTGCACATTGGTTGTTTGTGGTTTTACATTGATTATGTTGTGTTTCTTTGCATTTACAGTGAATGCCACAAGAAAATGAATCTCAAGGTTGTATATGGTGGCATGTGTAATTTGATATTTTACTTTGAACTTTGAGTTTCTGAATCATTTTCTAAAAACTTAAACCTTTCTATTATACGTTACAAATATATTACAGTGGTTACCTTAAATTCATTAGCACAGCTTACATTGATATATTCAGCAGAGTCTCCTATATCTACACAAGTTTTTCAAATTTTTGGGTTTTACTTCATAGGGTTCAGTTACTAATCCTTTACTACTTTTGTCCAAATCAATTCACGTGAACGATTATCTATTAAATATCCTTCATTTGTGCACTTCTCCAACCATTTGAAGCAAAATCAAAACATAATTATCTGGGCTCTGGACCATTATCTATTGTATTCACTTCTGCATTCCTTTCCTCCCTCAAGGAAAAGTTTCTTTGTCTTCACTCTTTACCTTACTAACCTCTACATTTAAAGATCATCCCGAATATTTTTTTCCACATTCCACATGATGCCTTTTCCTCTCGCCTCCCTTCTCACCATTATGAAATGACAATTCCTTTTTGAAGTTCAAAGTAAATTTATTATCAAAGTACATATATGTTACCATATACAACCCTGAGATTAATTTTCTTGTGGGCATACACAATACATCCATAATAGAATAATAACCATATAGAATCAATGAAGCCTGCACAGCTTGGGTCTTCAACCAGTGTGCAAAAGACAACAAATTGTGCAAATACAAAAAGAAATATGTAATAATAAGTAAGCAATAAATATCGAGAACATGAGATGAAGAGTCCTTGAAAGTGAGTCCATGGGTTGTGGAAACATTTTAATCACAGACTAGTGAAGATATCCCCTTTGATTCAAGAGCCTGACGGCTGAGGGGTAGCAACTGTTCCTGGAGCTTTTGGTGTGAGTCCTGAGGCACCGGTACCTCTTTCTGATGGTGGTAGTGAGAAGGCAGCATATCCTGGATGGTGGGTGTCCCTGATGATTGATGCTGCTTACTTACGATGTTTCATGTAGATGTGCTCAATGGTGGGGAGAGCTTTACCAGTGATGGACTGACCATATCCACCACATTTTGTAGGGCTTTCCATTCAAGGGTATTGGTGTTTCCATCCTAGGCTGTCATGCAGCCAGTCAATATACACTCCACTACACATCTATGGAAGTTTGTCTTAAGTTTTAGATGTCGTACTGAATCTTTGCAAACTCCAAAGGATGTAGGAACTCCTTGGCCTGTTCTTTCATCTCCATCAACTAGTCCATGAGTTGCACATGTCCTTTCACTCTTCCCACCATTCAGGGATGCTATTAGTATTTCCCTCTCAAGCAGCAGTTCACTTCCATTTCTTTCAATTTAGTATATCACATTGTGCTCATATGTTTTTATTCTACAATGGAGAAACCAAACAGATGTTCAATAGCAAGTATGATCCTCAGCTTCAAGTCTGTCATTTTAATTCTCTGTATCACATGCTCTGCCATTCTGACCTCTCTGTCATCAGTCGATGACATACTTTTGTCTAGGTCTTGAACATGCAGGCATAGATTACTTTGTTTGCTAAGAAACTGCAAATGCAATTGTCATCAAACAAATCCAGTCTCTGAACTTATAGTGGATGGAAGCAGTAAAGTTTTCTCTGACAATCATGCCATCTTCCTTCGAGCAATGAATAACTCCAAGTAATATGAGTCTTTTTCCCTTTGATGCCATTGTGTCAGTTTTGTCAAGGTTCCTGATCCCATGTTTGATCAAATACTGCTTTAATGTCAAGTGTGGTAACTCTCTTCTCACCTCTGGAATTCAGCTGTCTGGTCCGATGTATGGACCAAGGCTGTAACGTTGCCTGGAGTCAAGTGGTGAAAAAAAAAGACTAGGCAAAACTAAGTAGGTATTGATGAGTGAGTGGTTCTTTTTAGCAATCGGCATTGACTTTCTTCCAAGTCTTAGTACACAATTTTGCATGTACAGTGATGCTAGAAAGTTAGTGAACCCTGTAGAATTCTCTGTTTCTGCATAAATATGACCCAAAATGTGATCAGATCTTCACGCAATTCCTAAAACTGGATAAAGAGAACCCAATTAAATAAATAATACAAAAATCATTATACGTGTTCATCAATTTATTGAGAAAAATTATCTAATATTTTGTGTATTTGTTGGAAAAAGTATGTGAACCTCTGGGGCAATGCCTTCTACAAAAGCTATTTGGAGTCAGGTGTTCCAATCAATAAGATGAGATTGGAGGCGTGGGTTGTAGAGGTGCCCTATCCTATAAAGAAGGACACACAAGTCAGGTTACTGACAGAGCCTGCTCTTCTCCAGTAAGATCTGTTTATGTGCACCATGCCGCGATCAAAACAACTTTCAGAGGATCTTAGATGAACTGTAGGGCTGCATGAAGCTGGAAAAGGCTACAAAATCATTTCTAAAGGCTTGAGTGTTCATCAGTACACAGTAAGAGAAGTTGTCAAGAAATGGAGGAAACTCAGTACTGTTGCTACTCTCTCTAGGAGTGGGCATCCTGCAAAGATCACAGGAAGAGCACAACATGCAATGCTGAAGAAAGTGAAAAAGAACCCAAGGATAACAGCAAAAGGTCTGTAGAAATCTCTAGAAACCATAGAAAAACTACAGCACAGAAATAGGCCTTTTGGCCCTTCTTGGCTGTGCCGAACCATTTTCTGCCTAGTCCCACTGACCTGCACACGGACCATATCCCTCCATACACCTCCCATCCATGTATCTGTCCAATTTATTCTTAAATGTTAAAAAAGAACCCGCATTTACCATCTCGTCTGGCAGCTCATTCCACACTCCCACCACTCTCTGTGTGAAAAAGACCCCCCTAATGTTCCCTTTAAACTTTTCCCCCCTCACCCTTAACCCATGCCCTCCGGTTTTTTTCTCCTCTTGCCTCAGTGGAAAAAGCCTGCTTGCATTCACTCTATCTATACCCATCATAATTTTATATACCTCTATCAAATCTCCCCTCATTCTTCTATGCTCCAGGGAATAAAGTCCTAACCTATTCAACCTTTCTCTGTAACTGAGTTTCTCAAGTACCGGCAACATCCTTGTAAACCTTCTCTGCACTCTTTCAACCTTATTAATATCCTTCCTGTAATTTGGTAACTAAATCTGAACAGAATACTCCAGATTCGGCCTCACCAATGCCTTATACAACCTCATCATAACATTACAGCTCTTATACTCAATACTTTGATTAATAAAGGCCAATGTACCAAAAGCTCTCTTTATGACCCTGTCTACTTGTGACGCCACTTCTAGGGAATTTTGTATCTGTATTCTCAGATCCCTCTGTTCTACTGCACTCCTCAGTGCCTTACCATTTACCCTGTATGTTCTACCTCGGTTTGTCCTTCCAAAGTGCAATATCTCACACTTGTCTGTATTAAACTCCATCTGCCATTTTTCAGCCCATTTTTCCAGCTGGTCCAAATCCCTCTGCAAGCTTTGAAAACCTTCCTCACTGTCCACTACACCTCCAGTCTTTGTATCATCAGCAAATTTGCTGATCCAGTTTACCACATTATCATCCACATCATTGATATAGATGACAAATAACAATGGACTCAGCACTGATCCCTGTGGCACACCACAGAACTTGCTAAAGTCTCTTCATGTGTCCACTATAAGAAAAACACTGAACAAGAATGGTGTTCATCGAAGGACAGTACAGAGGAAACCACAGCTCTCCTAAAATAAATTGCTGCAAGTCTCAAGTTTTCAAAAGACCACCTGGATGTTCTACAATGCTTCTAGGATAATGTTCTGTGGACAGATGAGACAAAAGTTGAACTTTTTGGCAGAAATGCATAATGCTATGTTTGGAGGAAAAGGGGTACTGCACACCAACACCAAAACCTCATACCAACTGTGAAGCACGGTGGAAGGTGCATCATGGTTTGGGGCTGCTTTACTGCCTCAGGGCATGGACAGCTTGCAATCATTGAGGGGACAATGAATTCAAAATTGTAACAAGATATTTTACAGGAGGATGTCAGGGTAGCAGTTTGTCACCTGACACTTAAATGAAGTTGGATAATACAACAAGACAGTGATCTGAAAGACAAGAGTAAATCAACAACTAAGTGGTTTAAAATGAAGAAAATCTGTGTTTTGAAAGGCAGAGTCAAAGTCCTAACCTTAATTCTATAGAAATTTTGCAGAAGGACCTGAAGCAAGCAGTTCATGCTAGGAAACCCACCAACATCCCAAAGTTGAAGCCATTTTCTAAGGAGGAATGACCTAAAATTCCTCCAAGTCACCGTGCAGGACTAATCAACAGTTACCAGAAATATAAGGTGTTGTTCCTCCAACCTGAGTGTGGCTTCATCTTTACAGTAGAGGAGGCCGTGGATAGACATGTCAGAATGGGAAAGGGATGTGGAATTTTAATTTTAATTCCACATCCCATTCCCATTCTGACATGTCTATCCACGGCCTCCTCTACTGTAAAGATGAAGCCACACTCAGGTTGGAGGAACAACACCTTATATTCTGTCTGGGTAGCCTCCAACCTGATGGCATGAACATCGACTTCTCTAACTTCCGCTAAGGCCCCACCTCCCCCTCGTACCCCATCTGTTACTCATTTTTATGCACACATTCTTTCTCTCACTCTCCTTTTTCTCCCTCTGTCCCTCTGAATATACCTCTTGCCCATCCTCTGGGTCACCCCCCCCTTGTCTTTCTTCCCGGACCTCCTGTCCCATGATCCTCTCGTATCCCCTTTTGCCTATCACCTGTCCAGCTCTCGGCTCTATCCCTCCCCCTCCTGTCTTCTCCTATCATTTTGCATCTCCCCCTCCCCCTCCAGCTTTCAAATCCCTTACTCACTCTTCCTTCAGTTAGTCCTGACGAAGGGTCTCGGCCTGAAACGTCAACTGCACCTCTTCCTATAGATGCTGCTTGGCCTGCTGCGTTCACCAGCAACTTTGATGTATGTTGCTTGAATTTCCAGCATCTGCAGAATTCCTGTTGTTTGTTACCAGAAATGTTTATTGAAGTTATTGCAGTTCAAGGGGGTCACACCAGTTACTGAAAGCAAAGGTTCACGTACTTTCTCCAACAAATACATGTAATATTGGATCATTTTTCTCAATAAATGAACAAGTATAATGTTTTTGTGTTATTTATTTAATTGGGTTCTCGTTATCTACTTTTAGGACTTACATGAAGATCTGATCACATTTTAGGTCATATTTATACAGAAATAGAGAAAATTCCACAAGGTTCACAAACTTTCTAGCACCAGTATATGGTCCTTGTGCAGGTCAATGGGAGTAAGCGGTCTAAATGGTTTTGGCATGGACTGTATGGGCCAAAGGGCCTGTTTCTGTGCTGTACTTTTCTATGCCTCAATGACTCTAAACCAGCCTATCCAATCCCTCCCCATAACTAATCCTTCAATCCAAACAACAACCTGGAGAATCTCCTCTGTACCCCCTCTAATGCAATCACATTCTTCCTATAATGTGAGCACTAGAAAACACATTATGCTCCAAGAACTGCCTAACCGGTGTTTTGCAAAATAGTAGCATTGTGTCCCAACTCTGATATTCCATGCCCCGACCCATGAAAATAAGCATGCCATATGCTTTCTTCACCAGCTCATCCACCTGTGCAGCCACGTTCAGGGAAGTAATTAAGTGTTCCAAGCAATTATGCTCAAATATAATATGATGAAACAGCTTTACAACACCACATTATGCTTTGCTCTGACCATTTGCTACTTCGATTGGGAGAAGTGCGCAGATGGCTCGTCATCGCGCAAAGCCCCTGTGAAGAATTAAAAAGCCAGGAGTTTCTTTCAGCAGGAGATTTGATTGGGAGAAGTACCCAGACGCAGAAGCTGATCATTGCACAAGGCCGCTGAGAAGGTTCTGGGACAAAAGGGAGACAGTGCCTAGTGGAGCAGCTGTCGGAGTAGCATCAGTCGAGTAGAAGGGCTTTGGCACATTGCGGCTTCGGCGAGGATGGGCCTAGGCGAGGTAAGGAGGTAAGTTACTTTCATATCTATTTTCTCCTCTAATTTAAGAATAGTGGGTGTGACTGCAGGGCCAGTTTTCTGCTCTGGGTTTCAGATGTGGGATATCTGGGAGACTTCCAGCCTCCCTGATGGCCACATCTGTGCCAGGTGCATTGAGCTGCAGCTCCTTGGAAACCGAGTTAGGGAACTGGAGCTGCAGCTCAATGACCTTCGGTTTGTCGGGGAGAGTGAGGAGGTGATTGATAGGAGCCATAGGCAGGTAGTCACACCGGGGGACACAGGAGACAGATAAACAGGTGACTGTCAGGAAAGGGAGAGCATCAGGAAGTGGAGATCACCCTTGTGGCCGAACCCCTTAACAATAACTACTCCATTTTGAGTACCGTTCTGGGGTTGGGGGAAGCAACAGTGGCCGTGCCTCTGGCACTGAATCTGGCCCTGTGGCCTAGAAGGGTAGGGAGACAGACAGGCGATTCTGGGGGTACGAAAAAGAAGCACAGATGGTAGTTTGCCTCCCAGGTGGCAGAGTTTGTGATGTTTCTGATCACATCCACAATATCCTGAAATGGGAAGTTGAGCAGCCAGAGGTCGTGGTACATATTGGTACCAACGACATAGGTAGAAAATGGGAGAAGGTCCCGAAAGCAGAATTCAGGGTGTTAGAAGGAAAGCTGAGAAGCAGGACCTCAAGGATTGTAATCTCGGGATTGCTGCCTGTGCCAACCGACAGTGAATACAGGAATAGAATGGGGGAGGGGGTGGATAAATGCTTGATTGAAGATTGGAGCAAGGGGCAGGGATTCAGAGTTCTGGGTCTTTGGGACCTCTTCTGGAGCGGGTGTGACCTGTACAAAAAGGACAGGTTGCACTTTAATCTGAGGGGGACTAATATCCTGGAGGGGAGGTTTGCTAATGCTATTGGGCAGGGTTTAAATTAGATTTGCGGGGGGAGGGGGGTGGGAACCGAAGTGAAGAGGCCGTGGATGGGGAGGTTGGAGCACAGGTAGAGACAATTTGTAGGGAGTGTGTGAGGAAGGACAGGCAGATGTTAAAGCAAAGATGCTCTCAACCTGATGGTTTGAGATATGCCTATTTTAATACAAAGAGTACCAAACAAGGCAGATAAACTTAGAGCGTGGATCAATACGTGGAACTACGATGTTGTGGCTGTTACAGACTTGGATGTCTCAGGAGCAGGACTGGCTGCTGAGTGTGTCACACTTTAGATGTTTCAAAAAGGACAGGGAGGGAGGCAAAAGAGTTGGGGGCCTGGCATTGCTAATCAGAGATAGTGTCATTGCTGCAGAAAGGAAGGAAGTCATGGAGGGATTATCTACTGAGACAGTGTGGGTGGAAGTCAGAATCAGGAAGGGCCGCAATAACTCTACTGGGTGTTTTTATAGACCCCGAATAGTAACAGGGACATCGAGCAACAGATAGGGAAGCAGCTTCTGGAATGGTGCAATAATAATAGGGTTGTGATGGGAGATTTTAACCTTCCTAATATTGACTGGCATCTCCTTAGAGTAAGGGGTTGACTTTGTTAGGTGTGTTCAGGAAAGTTTCCTGACGCAATATGTAGATAAGCCAACTAGAGGAGAGGCTGTACTTGATCTGGTATTGGAAAATTAATCTAGTCAGGTGTCAGCTTTTTCAGTGGGAGAGCATTTTGGAGGTAGTGTTCACAACTCTGTCTCCTTTACCATAGTGCTGGAAAGGGATAAGAGCAGATAATTTGGGAGAACACTTAATTGGGGTAAGAGGAAATATGATGCTATGAGGCAGGAACTTGGGAGCAGATGTTCTCAGGGAAATGCATGGCAGAAATGTAGCAAGTGTTCAGGGAACATTTGCATAGCATTCTGCATAGATATGTTCCATTGAGGCAGGGAAAGGATGGTAGGGTAAAAGAACCATGGTGTACAAAGGATGTGGAAAATCTAATTAGGAAGAAAGGAAAAGCTTTCAAAAGGTTGAAGAAGTTTACAAGTTCAAAAAGAAAAAGCTTACAAAAGTTTCCAAGGATCTCACCTGGTCCCTGAACTCCTCCATCCTGATCAAAAAGGCGCAACAGCGTCTTTATTTCCTGCGGAGCATCAAGAAAGCTCACCTCTGTCCCAGTATACTGACGGACTTTTACCGCTGTACCATTGAGAGCATACTCACCAACTGCATCTCAGTGTGGTATGGCAATAGTCCCGTATCAGACAGCAAAGCACTCCAGCATGTAGTGAGAACTGCCCAGCGGATGATCCGCACCCAATTGCCCACCATTGAGAACATCTACCAAAAACGCTGCCTGGACAGGGCGAAAAGCATTATCAAGGATGCATCTCACCCTAACCATGGACTTTTTACTCTCCTCCCACATGGCAGGTGCTACAGGAGCCTCCACTCCCACACCAGCAGGCACAGGAAGAGCTTCTTCCCTGAGGCTGTGACCCTGCTGAACCTCACATCACAGCGCTAAGCAGTATTGCACCCATATTGTACTGTCTCAGTACTTTTATATTTGTGTGCTGTAGCACTTACTTTTTATTTGCAGTTATTTTGTAAATAACACTATTCTTTGCATTTCGTGTTAGATGCTAACTGCATTTCATTGGCTTTGTATCTGTAGTCGGCACAATGACAATAAAGTTGAATCTAATCTAAAGAAACTAGGTATTGATAAGAGTTCTAGAAAATTACGAGGTTACCTGTAAAGATCTTAAGAGTGAAATTAGGAGAGCTAAAATGGGCCATAAGAAGGCCTTGGTGAGTAGGATTAAGGAAAATCCCCAAGGCTGTCATAAGGGGGCATTGGGAGCAGACCCAAATGCAAGACACAGACACTGAAGTACTAGGAACAGTACAAGGTTTATCAAGAAAGCAAGGGGAATCAGGAAGAAATGATGCTGGGCATTGACACAGGCCCTGGATGAGACAAGGACACTGGGCCTGGGCTAGGACTAAGACTAGGAAAGCGGGACAAGGACAAGGAACTTGGAACTAGGAGCCTGGGCTAGGACTCCGAGCCAGAGACTGGACAGGGACCCGGAACCCGGGTCTTGACTTGGGCTTGGACCCTGGATCTAGGCGAGGACAAGATGTGGCTACAGCACTGGACGTGGCTAGGCTACAGGACTGGACGTGGCACTCCTGCACAGGACAAGGCACATTGACAGGACGAGAACACAAAGCCTTGACTTGGACAAGGCGAGGTTCTTGATTTTGGCTTGGACTAGACGAGGTTCTTGGACATGGCTTGGAGTAGACGAGGTTCTTAGACATGGCTTGGACTAGACGAGGTTCTTGGACGTGGCTTGGAGTAGACCAGGTTCTTAGACGTGGCTTGGACTAGATGAGGTTCTTGGACGTGGCTTGGACTAGACGAGGGACTCCTGGACAGGACGAGGGAATCTTCAGCACCGGGCTGAGCGAGGAACTCTTGGGCTGGGTGAGGAACTCCTGGACTGGACGAGAAACAACAGCACAGGATGTAGCTCTTGGACTAGGTTTGGCTCGGTAGTTGGACTCGGCTTGATTAGGCTCTTGGGTACGGAGCCCGGACCCTCCTTGGACCGTAGGGCCGGAACCCTCCTAGGACGCAGAGCTGAGATGCTTTCGAGGAAGCAGGGCCGGGATCCTTTCTTGGACGCAGGTCTGGGATGACTGCCGAGGATACCTGCTGAGGATACTTGCCGAGGAAACTGTCAGGGATTCAGATGGGGAGGGGAAGGGAACAGTCCAGTAGGGAATCCTTGGTTTGCAGAGATATTTATGAATCAGCCCAAAATTAGAATCATGTGCACAACTAGGGCACCCAATGGAACAAGGGAAGACAGGATAACCCAGAATAAGGATCGATGAACCAGACCGTGAACCAGAATGTGGGTTTCACGGACCGGACCGTGACAAAGACATTCTATAAGTATGTAAAGAGCAAGAGGATGAGCCGTGTGAGAATAGGACCAATCAAGTGCAATAGTGGAAACGTGTGCAGGGAGTTGAAGGAGAATACTTTGCGTCAGTATTCACCAGGGAAAAGGACCTTGGGAATTGTGGGGATAACACAGTGGACTGAAACGCTTGAGCGTATAGACATTAAGAAAGAGGATCTGCTTGAACTTTTGAAAAGCATTAAGTTAGATGTCGCCGGGACCGGACGAGATATACCTCAGGCTACTGTGGGAAGTGAGGGAGGAGATTGCTGAGCCTCTGGTGATGATCTTTGCATCACCAATAGGAATGGGAGAGGTACCAGAGCATTGGAGGGTGGCAAATGTTGTTCCCTTGTTCAAGAAAGGGAATAGAGGTAACCCAGGAAATTATAGACCAATGAGTCTTATTTCAGTGGTGGGTAAGTTGTTGGAGAAGATCCTGAAAGGCAGGATTGACGAGCATTTGGAGAGACATAATCTGATTAGGGATAGTCAGCATGACCTTGTCAAAGACAGGTCTTGCCTTATGAGCCTGGTTGAATTGTTCAAGGATGTAACAAAACACATTGATAAAGGTAGAGCAGTGGATGTAGTGTATATGCGATTTCAGTAAGGCTTTTGATAAGGTTCCCCAGGTAAGACTCATTTTAGAAGGCATGGGATCCAGGGAAGTTTGGCCAGGTGGATTCAGAATTGGCTTGCCTGCAGAAGGCAGAGGGTGGTGGTGGAGGGAGTACATTCAGATTGGAGGATTGTGACTAGTGGTGTCCCACAAGGATCTGTTGTGGGACCTCTACTTTTCCTGCTTTTTATTAACGACCTGGATGTGGGGGTAGAAGGGTGGGTTGGCAAGTTTGCCTACGACACAAAGGTTGGTGGTGTTGTAGATAGTATAGAGGATTGTCAAAGATTGCAGAGAGACATTGATAGGATGCAGAAGTGGGCTGAGAAGTGGCAGATTGAGTTCAACCCGGAGAAGTGTGAGCTGGTACACTTTGGAAGGACAAGGCAGAGTACAAAGTAAATGGCAGGATACTTGGTAGTGTGGAGGAGCAGAGGGATCTCAGGGTACATGTCCACAGATCCCTGAAAGTTGCCTCACAGGTGGATAGGGTGGTTAAGGAAGCTTATGGGGTGTTAGCTTTCATAAGTCGAGGGACAGAGTTTAAGAGTCGCGATGTAATGATGCAGCTCTATAAAACTCTGGTTAGACCACACTTGGAGTACTGTGTCCAGTTCTGGTCACCTCAGTATAGGAAGGATGGGGAAGCATTGGAAAGGGTACAGAGGAGATTTACCAGGATGCTGCCTGGTTTAGAAAGTATGCATTATGATCAGAGATTAAGGGAGCTAGGGCTTTACTCTTTGGAGAGAAGGAGGCTGAGAGGAGACATGATAGAGGTGTACAAGATAATAAGAGGAATAGATAGAGTGGATAGCCAGCGCCTCTTCCCCAGGGCACCACTGCTCAATACAAGACATGGCTTTAAGGTAAGGGGTGGGAAGTTCAAGGGGGTATTAGAGGAAGGTTTTTTACTCAGAGAGTGGCTGGTGCGTGGAATGCACTGCCTGAGTCAGTGGTGGAGGCAGATACACTAGTGAAGTTTAAGAGACTACTAGACAGGTATATGGAGGAATTTAAGGTGGGGGCTTATATAGGAGGCAGGGTTTGAGGGTCGGTACAACATTGTGGGCTGAAGGGCCTGTACTGTGCTGTACTATTCTATGTTCTATGTGCTATTCATAAAGTAAGGAGGCATGGGATCCAAGGAGACCTTGCTTTGTGGATACAGAATTGACTTGCCCACAGAAGGTAAAGGATTGTTGTAGATGGTTCGTACTCTGTATGGAGGTCGGTGACCGGTAGTGTTTTGTAGTGATCTGTTCTGGGACCTCTCCTTTTGTGATTTTTATAGATGATCTAGATGAGGAAGTAGAAGGGTGGGTTAGTAAGTTTGCTGATGACACAAAGGTCGGGGGTGTTGTGGATAGCTTGGAGGGTTGTCAGAGGTTACAGTGGGACATCAATAGGATGCAGAACTGGGCTGAGAAGTGGTAGATGGAGTTCAACCCAGATAAGTGTGAAGTGGTTCATTTTGGTATGTCAAGTTTGAAGACAGAATATAGTATTAATAGTAAGACTCTTGGCAGTGTGGAGATTCAGAGAGATTTTGGGGTGTGTGTGTCCATGAGACACTCAAAGCTGCTGTGCAGGTTGACAATGTTGTTAAGAAGTGTAGGGTGTGTTGGCATTAATCAACCATGGGGTTGACTTCAAGAGCCGTGAGGTAATGTTAGACCCACTTGGAGTACTGTGTTCGGTTCTGGTCACCTCATTACAGGAAGGATATGGATATTATAGGGAGAGTGCAGAGGAGATTTACAAGGATGTTGCCTGGATTGGAGAGAGTGCCTTTTGAGAATATGTTGAGTGAACTTGGCCTCTTCTCCTTGGAGTGACAGAGGATGAGAGATGACCTGATAGAGGTGTATAAAATGATAAGAGGCATTGATTGTGTGGATAGCCGGAGGCTTTTTCCCAGGGCTGAAATGGCTAACACAAGAGGTCCTAGCTTTAAGGTGCATGGAAGCAGGTACAGAGGGGATGTCAGGGGTAAGTTTTTTACACAGAGAGTGGTGGGTGCATGGAATACACTGCCGGCAATGGTGGTGGAGGCGGATACAATAGGGTCTTTTAAGAGACTCTTAGGTAGGTACATGGAGCTGAGAAAAATAGAGGGCTATGCGCTAGGGAAATTCTAGGCAGTTTCTAGAGTAGGTTACATGGTCAGCACAACATTGTGGGCTGAAGGGTCTGTAATGTGGTGTAATTTAAAGTTGAAAATCTGAGAGCAAAACATACCGGAAACTTTCAAAGATATGGTCATCTAACATCTTGGCAAGTAATTATAGCCTCATAATGCTTTATGCTTACAATTATTGGATAATGTTCCTTACACTTTGCAGCTTACTGTTATCTTTTTTTTAAACATTTTTATTGAATTTTACATATATTTCACATATACAAATAAACAATAATAATAATAATTAAACTAAATAGTGAAACATGTCCTCATGTTTTTCACAATCATCAAAGGAAAAGAGATATAACATTTCACATACTTCACATATTTAATAAAGAAATAAAATAAAAACACATCAGGAAAAAAAACTGTAGAAGCACTTAACAACTCACAGCTATTTCAAAATGACTATGCACCTTGATGTCCAAGAAACTCCAATAAAGGTTTCCACACAGTTTCAAATTCTCCTGCCCTTCCTCTGGTTATGTAAGTCAGTCTCTCCAATACAATACAAGATGCCATCTCCTTCACACATATCCATTTTTCTCCAAGATAAAGCTATCATCCTCCTGGCCTGTAGGAGTCCAAAGTCAATTAAAGTTGACTGTTTTGGACTAACAGTAAAGTTCTTTGGATATATAAACACAAAATAATCTGCAGATGCTGGGGTCAAAGCAACACTCACAACACGCTGGAGGAACTCAGCAGGTCGGGCAGCATCCGTATAAACGATCAGTCAACGTTTCGGGCCGGAACCCTTCGTCAGGACTGTAGAGGGAAGGGGCAGAGGCCCTGTAAAGAAGGTGGGGGGAGGGTGGGAAGGAGAAGGCTGGTAGGTTCCAGGTGAAAAACCAGTAAGGGGAAAGATAAAGGGGTGGGGGAGGGGAAGCGGGGAGGTGATAGGCAAGAAAGGTGAAGAAGGAATAGGGGAAAACACAATGGGTAGTAGAAAGAGGCGGAACCATAACGGGGGTGATAGGCAGCTGGGGGAGGGGGAAGAGTGACATAGGGATAGGGGAAGGGAGGGGGAGGGAATTACCAGAAGTTGGAGAATTCTATGTTCATACCAAGGGGCTAGAGACTACCTAGACGGTATACGAGGTGTTGCTCCTCCAACCTGAGTTTAGCCTCATCATGGCAGTACAGGAGGCCATGTATGGACATATCTGAATGGGAGAGGAAGCAGAGTTGAAGTGGGTGGCTACTGGGAGATCCTGTCCGTTGCGACTGACGGAGCGGAGGTGCTCGATGAAGTGGTCCCCCAAACTGCGTCGGGTTTCACCGATGTAGAGGAGGCCGCACTGGGAGCACCGGATGCAATAGGTGACCCCAATAGACTCACAAGTGAAGTGTTGCCTCACTTGGAAGGACTGTTTGGGGCCCTGAATGGTGGCAAGAGAGGAAGTGTAGGGACAGGTGTAGCACTTGCGCTTACAGGGATAAGTGCCGGGTGGGAGATCTGTGGGGAGGGACGTGTGGATCAGGGAGTCGTGGAGGGACCGATCCCTGCGGAAAGCGGAGAGGGGTGGAGAGGGAAAGATGTGCTTAGTGGTGGGGTCCTGTTGAAGGTGGCGGAAGTTGTGGAGGATAATGTGCTGGATCCGGAGGCTGGTGGGGTGGTAGGTGAGGACAAGGGGAACTCTGTCACTGTTGTGCTGGCCGGAGTATGGGGTGAGGGCTGAAGTGCGGGAAATGGAGGAGATGCGGGTGAGGGCATCATTGATGACGGCAGAAGGGAAACCACGATGCTTAAAGAAAGAGGACATTTGAGATGTCCTGGAATGGAAAACCTCATCCTTGGAGCAGTTGCGGCAGAGACGGAGGAAGTCGGGAATAGGGAATGGCATTTTTGCATGTGGCAGGATCGGAAGAGGTATAGTCGAGGTAGTTATGAGAGTCAGTGGGCTTGTAGAAGATGTCAGTGGACAGTCTGTATGAGTATACATATGTGTAAATATAACCCCCCCCAAATAATTGAGCTCGGCGGGGGGTGCGTGGAGTGGCACATCAGGCTTAAAATCTTGAGCTAGTAATGTATGAAGGTTCAGTTCATCCACGGATTAAAGGATGTGAGAGAGATATTTGTAATCCAAGGTGAATGGCAAGAGAAGGCATTTGTGTCGTATTCTACAGGTTCCACTGTGGTAAACAGGGTAACAATCACTGCAGGTTTTACCCGTTGTTGCTCCAAGTCCACTTACGAATTATCACCGATACTAGCTTATCACAGGGTTACCATCTTCAAGGGAACTACCACCCAGGCAAGGGTTAACACATAGGTAGATTCCACAAGGTTGCCCAAATCACACAGTGTGATAGCCACTTATCGATGTGCTGGATCGATACTCAACCCACCCTTGTGGGCACTCGAAAGTTCCAGTCAGTGACCCCTTTAGTCACTGGCTTCCTTCCATTGTCCGACTCCAATTGCGACTGACAGTGTGTGAGTGACTGTCCTTGCTTAAATCAAAACTAGCTGCAGAGTCGAATAGTTCTCTCTCTCTCTCTCTCTCTTTCTCTCTCTCTCTCTCTCTCTCTCTCTCTCTCTCTCTCTCGCTCTCTCTCTCTCTCTCTCTCTCTCGCTCTCTCTTAAAATGACAGTCCACGACAAGATAAACCATAGAAACGTTCGAATGTTGAAAGGCATGGACAGAGTGGATGTGGCAAAGTTGTTTCCCATGATGGGGGAGTCTAGTACAAGAAGACATGACTTAAGGATTGAAGGGCGCCCATTCAGAACAGAGACGCTAAGAAATTTTTTTAGTCAGAGGGTGGTGAATCTATGGAATTTGTTACCATGGGCGGCAGTGGAAGCCAAGTCATTGGGTGTATTTAAGGCAGAGATTGATAGGTATCTGAGTGGCCAGGGCATCAAGGGTTATGGTGAGAAGGCGGGGGAGTGGGACTAAATGGGAGAATGGATCAGCTCATGATAAAATGGCGGAGCAGACTCGATGGGCCGAATGGCCAACTTCTGCTCCTTTGTCTTATGGTCTTATGGTTCATCACACTTCCTCCCAAAAAATAAATTTTTGATCAAAAAGCAAAATTTTAATTGCACTACAGAATGTAAAACAATATATATGTGATTATCATGTAACACACTGCAGAAGCGTATACAAATACCAGTTTTTTCTTGAACTTGCTGAGTATCAAGACAGACAATCTGCAATGATGTTGTCTGCACCTTTCACATGCTTTATCACCATACCATATTCCTGCAAAATCAGACTCCAGTTTAGCAACCTTCTGTTTTTGTCCTTTACCTTACTCAGAAACACTAACGGATTATGATCGGTCATAGTCATAGTCATAGTCATACTTTATTGATCCCAGGGGGAAATTGGTTTTCATTACAGTTGCACCATAAATAATAAATAGTAATAGAACCATAGATAGTTAAATAGTAATATGTAAAATTATGCCTGTAAATTATGAAATAAGTCCAGGACCAGCCTATCGGCACAGGGTGTCTGACCCTCCAAGGGAGGAGTTGTAAAGTTTGATGGCCACAGGCAGGAATGACTTCCTATGACGCTCTGTGCTGCATCTTGGAGGAATGAGTCTCTGGCTGAATGTACTCCTGTGCCCACCCAGTACATTATGTAGTGGATGGGAGACATTGACCAAGATGGCATGCAACTTAGACAGCATCCTCTTTTCAGACACCACCGTCAGAGAGTCCAGTTCCATCCCCACAACATCACTGGCCTTACGAATGAGTTTGTTGATTCTGTTGGTGTCTGCTACCCTCAGCTTGCTGCCCCAGCACACAACAGCAAACATGATTGCACTGGCCACCACAGAGTCGTAGAACATCCTCAGCATCGTCCGGCAGACGTTAAAGGACCGCAGTCTCCTCAGGAAATAGAGACGGCTCTGACCTTTCTTGTAGACAGCCTCAGTGTTCTTTGACCAGTCCAGTTTATTGTCAATTCGTATCCCCAGGTATTTGTAATCCTCCACCATGTCCACACTGACCCCCTGGATGGAAACAGGCTCACCAGTACCTTAGCTCTCCTCAGGTCTACCACCAGCTCCTTAGTCTTTTTCACATTAAGCTGCAGATAATTCTGCTCACACCATGTGACAAAGTTTCCTACCGTAGCCCTGTACTCAGCCTCATCTCCCTTGCTGATGCATCCAACTATGGCAGAGTCATCAGAAAACTTCTGAAGATGGCAAGACTCTGTGCAGTAGTTGAGATGTAAATGGTGAAGAGAAAAGGAGACAAGACAGTCCCCTGTGGAGCCCCAGTGCTGCTGGTCACTCTGTCGGACACACAGTGTTGCAAGCACACATACTGTGGTCTGCCAGTCAGGTAATCAAGAATCCATGACACCAGGGGAGCATCCACCTGCATCGCTGTCAGCTTCTCCCCCAGCAGAGCAGGGTGAATGGTGTTGAACACACTGGAGAAGTCAAAAAACATGACTCTCACAGTGCTCGCTGGCTTGTCCAGGTGGGCGTAGACACGGTTCAGCAGGTAGACGATGGCATCCTCAACTCCTAGTCAGGGCTGGTAGGCCAACTGGAGGGGATCTGAGTGTGGCCTGACCATAGGCCGGAGCAGCTCCAGAACAAGTCTCTCCAGGGTCTTCATGATGTGGGAGATGCCACCGGTCTGTAGTCATTGAGGCCGCTGGGGCGCGGCGTCTTTGGCACAGGGACGAGGCAGAACGTTTTCCACAGTACAGGAACCCTCCAGAGCCTCAGGCTCAGGTTGAATACATGGCGAAGTACTCCACATAGCTGAGGGGCACAGGCTTTGAGCACCCTGGTACTGACACCATCCGGTCCTGCAACCTTGCTTGGGTTGAGAGGTTTCAGCTGTCTTCTCACCTGTTCAGCCGTGAAGCCCACCATGGTGGTTTTGTGTGGGGGAGGGGTATAGCCATGAGAGCAGGGTGGGGGACTGTGAGGAAGGGTAGGAGGGGAGAGTGGAACATGTGTTGATTGTGGTGTAAACCACAAGTGGTTTCTGCGCAGGACAAACATAGACATCAAAATGTTGTAAAGCCAAAATGAGTGACAACAACCCTTTCTCTATAGTGGAGTAATTCCTTTGATGTTCATTAAATTTCCTCGAAAAGCAAGCTACAGGATGTTCAACATCATCATCATCTTTTTGTGATAGCACTGCCCCAGCAGCTTCGTCACTGGCATCCACAGCGATAGAAAATGGCTTTGTAATATCAGGTGCCCTGGGCACAGGTTGATGACATAGGATAGCTTTTAGTCGATCAAATGCCTCCTGACAAGGTTCGGTCTAAGAGCTTTCTTACCAGTTGAAACAGGAATGTCAGCAACTGCTTGGACTTTTGCCTGAACAGGAGCCAGCTTGCCTTGACCTACTACATAGCCAAGATAGGTCACAGTGGCATGGCCAAATTCACTCTTAGCTAAGTTGACTGTAAGGTTGGCCTTGGGAAGCCTGTCAAACAGCTTTTCTACTGCCGAGATATGCCCTTCCCAAGTGTCACTCCTTATGACAAAGCCGTCAATATAGGCATCTGTATTTCCTAACCCTTGAATTACAGAGTTAATCGTTCTTTGGAAGGTTCCTGGAGAATTTTTCATTCCAAATGGCAAAACGTTATATTTGTACAATCCAGAAGGTGTCACAAACACAGAAATTTCTCTGTCTCTCTCCGTCAATGGAATACACCAATACCCTTTTAACAGATTAATCTTTGTAAGGAATTTAGCTTTTCCAACCTTATCAATGCAATCATCCACCCTAGGGATAGGGTAAGCATCTGATTTTGTTACTGCATTAATCTTCCTATAATCAGTACAAATCTAACACTACCGTCAGGTTTGGGCACAATAACACAGCGTGAGACCCAATCTGATGTTGATGGCCTGATAATACCATTTTTCAGCATGTATTCAATCTCCTACTCTTTTCTATATGTTCATGCGATAGGGGTGCTGCTTAACAGGGTCAGTTTGACCAACATCTACGTCCTGCACAGCGACCGAAGTTTGTTTGAGTACATTGGGAAACAAATCTTCAAACTTTAGAATTAACTCTTTTAGTTGTTGTCGTTGCTTTGGCTGCAAATGGACTAATTTGTTATCAATGTTTTCCAAAATAACTGAGTTCAAAAGCGTCACTGAGACTATGTTTGGCTTGTTAAAATTCTCAGACGAGTCAGTTATCCCATTCTCAGGCCCTCTAGTTTCACATGTTCCCACAACAACACTCTCAGATGGCGACTCTGGATCAAAATAACGCTTTATCATATTCACATGTACCACCTGTGTGGGTTTTCTTCGATCGGGTGTTTTAATAACAAAATTCAAAGAATCACTTTTAGAGATTATTTCGTATGGCCCGCTAAACTTTGCTTGGAGCGGATTCGTCAACATTGGAAATAACACTCATATTTTGTCTCTCACGTATGTCCTTTCTCGAGCTTGCCTATCATACCTATGTTTCATTTTATTTTAATAATTCTGTAGGTTTTGTCTTGCGAGGCTACAGACTTGGTGTAATTTATTTTTGAACTCCAAAACATAGCTTAACAAGCTAACATGCACTTTTTCATCAGTTCACTGTTCCCTCAGCAAGGTCAAATATCCCCTCACTCTGTGACCAAATACGAGTTCAAATGGACTAAAACCCGGCGATTCCTGCACTGATTCTCTTACGGCAAATAGGAGCAGATGTACCCCCTCATCCCAGTTTTTCTCATTCTCAATATAGTATTTCTTAATCATTGTTTTGAAGGTAGAATGAAATCTTTCTGAACCCCCTTGTGATTCTGGATGATACGCAGATGATGTAATTTGTTTAACTCCCAGTTCACAAACTACCTGTTGGAATAATCCTGATGTGAAATTACTGCCACGATCAAATTGAATTTCTTTAGGTAAACCGAACAAAGAAAAAACTTGGTGAGAGCCTTCACCACAGTTTCAGCTTTAATATTTCTGAGAGAGATTGCCTCAGGGAATCTGGATGCAGTGCATATTATGGTTAACAGATACTGATGGCCAGCTGTTGTCTTTGGCAATGGGCCAACACAATCCACTATAGTTTTGGGAAAAGGTTCACCGAATGCAGGTATAGGCCGAAGTGGGGCCACTGGGATGGCCTGATTAGGTTTCCCCACAATTTGACAAGTGTGACAGGTTTTGCACAACATCTTTCTTCAGATTCGGCCAGTAAAATTCTTTCTTAATCCTGTTTGCAGTTTTATTCACCCCAAAGTGTCCAGCTAAAGGCATACTGTGAGCCGAAGTTAAAATTTCGGTCCTATAGACCTTAGGAACTACAACTTGGTGAACAATTGTCCATTCCTCATTCACAGGTACAGTAGGTGCTCTCCACTTCCTCATCAATGCCCCATCCTTGAGATAGTACCCTACTGGCACTTTTTAAATCTCATCCTCTGAGAGAACTGTTTCTTTTAAAGCTTCAATCTCAGGATCCCAATTTTGTTCTGCTACAAACTCCTTCCTAGACCTTTCTCGTCAGACTTACTCCCTGAATCTCGTTCAAACAATGAAGGCAGAGTAATTCCTGCCAAGTCATCATCACCTAAATCCCAATTTTGGTTATCCTGGGCATCTGAATTATGCTGCACAGAACCATCTGCGTTGGCAGACTTTTTAGTCATGCTTCCTGTTACTGTGCAGACAGGATAAATATCAACATCCATCCGTGGGTCATCAGTGGCAGGCTTATTTATTAGCTGCACTGCTGGATAAACTTCACCACCTGCTATGTCATTCCCTAACAGCACAGTAACATCTTCCATCGGGAAATGGGAACATAGCCCTATCTTAACAAGTCCCGAAAACAACCCTGACTCTAAAGTTACCTTGTGCAATGAAACAGAAATCATGCCGCCCCCAATGCCTTTAATAAGATTTACCTCCCCAGTGTCAGTCTCAGCACTAAATTTTAGAAAACTGTCTAATATAAGTGACTGAGAAGCCCCAGTGTCTCAAAGAATTTTCACTGGTACCGGGGTTGTCCCTTTCTTTCCTGATACAAACCCATCTGACTTAAAATGATCGAATCCTTTCTTAACTTGGTCAGACCTCTCAGTCTTTAACTGAGCCTCATTAGAATGTGCAGAACCCTCTGGGTATATAAGTGTTTCAACCTGCTGAATACAAGCATTAGGGATTGCATCCTTTTCCTTCTTCTTCAGAACGGAAGAATTAGCCATCATATGACCAGGTTTCTTACAATAGTAACAAGTAAAACCAGAATATTTCTCCTTCAACTGCCTCCCTTCATCCTTACTTCTGTCACTAGTACCCAATTTAATTTCTGGTTTACCCTGCGGGTTATCCCTGCTACTCTTTTGGAAGCTCTTACTCGGGGTAAACTTAACCTTGTGGGTTAAAGCATACTCATCTGCTAATCTAGCAGACTCTTGCAAAGTGGCAGTGCCCTTTTCATCCAAATATGTCTTTATCTCATCAGGGACACACCCTTTGAATTCTTCAATTAGAACTAACTCTTTCAAGCTGTCAAAATCATCATCCATATTCTTAGATGTGCACCAGCAATCAAAATACACAAACTTTTCACAAGCAAATTCCATATGTCTGAATCATAGACTTCCTCAAATTTCTAAACCTTTGTCTATAAGCTTCCAGAACCAACTCATAAGCTTTAAGCACTGCCCATTTCACAATATCATAATTAGCTGCATCTTCAAGTGATAGGGCTGAATAAGCTTGTTGGGCTTTACCCTTAAATACACTTTGTAACAAAACAGGCCAACTTCTTTTCAGCCACTTTTGACTCTGAGCCACCTTTTCAAAATGCAACAAGTATTTATCAACTTCTACTTCGTCAAATGGGGCTACCAATTTAACCTCCCGGCTGGCACTCAACCCATCGCCAGGGTGTAGCACTAGACCTCCTTGCTGCAATCCCTCTATCTTTTCCAGCTCAAACTGTCTCTGTCTTTCTGCTTCTGCTCTCTGTTTGTCCGTTTCCTCAGCCTCGAGCTGTTTTACTCATAACTCAAACTCTAACTGTTGCCATCTCTGCCTATCCTCGGCATCCAACTTTAATTTTTCCATCTGATACTGGAGCTCACGCTCAGCCTTCAGTCACTGGCTTCCTTCCATTGTCCGACCCCAACTGTGAGTGCGTGTCCTTGCTTAAATCAAAACAAGCTGCGGAGTCAAATAGTCTCTCTCTCTCTCTCTCTCTCTCTCTCTCTCTCTCTCTCTCTCTCTCTCTCTCTCTCTCTCTCTCTCTCTTCCCCCCCTCCCCCCCTCTCTCTCTCTCTCTCCCCCACCACCCCCCCCCCACCTCCATGGCAAGATAAACCTGGGAGTTCATCACATACCATTTCAGGTTTGGGAGCCATAGCCCTCCCCTTTCACAAGGCAGGTATAGCAGCCTAAGTCTCAGTCTAGATTTTTTTATTATTCCAAATGAATTTACTAAAAATACTATTTGGATATATCAAAAAATGATTTTGGTAGTGGGAGAGGAAGTGATTGAAAAAGGTATAGCAATTTTGGTAATATATTCATTTTGATCATGTTTATATGGCTAATCATTGATATGGGCATTGTTATCCATCGATCCAACGTCTCTTTCACTTCGTCCACTAGTGGGTCATAGTTTGTTGGAACGATTGTTTTAATTTCAGGGGCAATTTTGACGCCAAAGTAGGAAAATCCTTCCCTTGCATTTATAAATGGGGTTTTTATGACTGGTTTCAGTCTTTCCTCTTTGTTCAAAAATAGTATTGATGATTTTGAGATGTTAATGTTATAACCAGAGAACTGCCCAAACAATTCAATCAGTTGCATTAAGTTTGGAATACTAATGGATAAATTTGTTTTAAAAAAAGAATCACGTCATCAGCATATAAGGATATTCTATGGAACACTCACAATGCGCTGGAGGAACTCAGCAGGTCAGTCAGCATCAGTTGAAAAGATTAGTTGACGTTTCGGGCCAAAACACTTCGTCAGGACTGAAGGAAGAACTTTGGGGAGGGTTTGAAGAATGCTGGTAAACATCAAACCATTGTCTCCCGCACAATCACCGCCCTTATCTACTCAGGAGACCTTCCATCCTCAGCCGCTAAACTCATTATTCCCACAACCCGTACTACTCAGTTTTACCTCCTCCCAAAGATAAACAAGCCTGACTGTCCTGGTAGACCCACAGTTTCTGCCTGCTCCTGTCCAACCGAACTTGTATCTGCCTACCTGAACTCCATTTTATCACCCATAGTTCAGTCCCTACCCACCTACATCCGCGATACATCCCATGCCCTCCACCTCTTCAATACCTTCCAGTTTCCCGGTCCCAACCATTTTTACTATGGAAGTCCAATCCTTATATACATCCATTCCCCATCAAGAAGGCCTCAAAGCCCTCTGCTACTTCCTGGATAATAGACCTCACCAGTTCCCCACCACCACAACCCTCCTTCAGTTGGCAGAACTGGTTCTCACACTTAATAACTTCTCTTTTGGCTCTTCCCACTTTCTTCAGACTGAGGGTGTAGCTATGGGAACTTGCATGGGACCCAGCTACGCCTGCCTCTTCGTTGGTTATGTGGAACAGTCTGTGCTCCAAACCTATTCTGGTACTGCTCCCCAACTTTTCCTTCATACATTGACAACTACATTTGGTGCTGCTTCCTGCACCCATGCTGAGCTCGCCAATTTCAGCGACTTTACTTCAAACTTCCACCCAGCCCTCAAATTCACTTGGTCTGTCTCTGACACTTCTCTCCCCTTTCTCGATGTCTCGGTCTCCATCTCTATCTCTGGAGACAGACTGTCCACTGACATCTTCTACAAGCCCACTGACTCTCATAACTACCTCGACTATACCTCTTCCCACCCTGCCACATGCAAAAATGCCATTCCCTATTCCCAGTTCCTCCGCCTCAGCCGCATCTGCTCCCAGGATGAGGCTTTCCGTTCCAGGACATCTCAAATGTCCTCTTTCTTTAAGAATCGTGGTTTCCCTTCTACAGTGATCAATGATGCCCTCACCCGCATCTCCTCCATTTCCCGCACTTCAGCCCTCACCCCATCTTCTCGCCACCACAACAGGGACAGAGTTCCCCTTGTCCTCACCTACCACCCCACCAGCCTCCGGATCCAGCACGTTATCCTCCGCAACTTCCGCCACCTTCAACAGGACCCCACCACTAAGCACATCTTTCCGTCTCCACCTCTCTCCGCTTTCCACAGGGACCACTCCCTCCACGACTCCCTGATCCACACGTCCCTCCCCACGGATCTCCCACCCAGCACTCATCCCTGTAAGTGTAAGTGCTACACCTGTCCCTACACCTCCTCTCTTGCCACCATTCAGGGCCCCAAACAGTCCTTGCAGGTGAGGCAACACTTCACTTGCGAATCTATTGGGGTCACCTATTGCATCTGGTGCTCCCAGTGCGGCCTCCTCTACATCGGTGAAACCCTACGCAGATTGGGGGACCGCTTCGTCGAGCACCTCCACTCCGTCCGCCACAACAGACAGGATCTCCCGGTAGCCACCCACTTCAACTCTGCTTCCCATTCCCATTCAGATATGTCCATACATGGTCTCCTCTACTGCCATGATGAGGCTAAACTCAGGGTGGAGGAGCAACACCTCATATACCGTCTAGGTAGTCTCCAGCCCCTTGGTATGAACATAGAATTCTCCAACTTTCGGTAATTCCCTCCCCCTCCCTTCCTCTATCCCTATTTCACATCACCTCCCTCATAGTTCCACCTCCTTCTACTACTGCGCATTGTTCTCCTGCCAATCACCTCCCTGCTTCCCCTCCCCCACCCCTTTTGTCTTTCAAATTACTGTTTTTTTCAACTACCAGCATTCTTCAAACCCTCCCCAAAGTTCTTCCTTCAGTCCTGATGAAGGGTTTCGGCCCGAAACGTCGACTAATCTTTTCAACTGATGCTGACAGACCTGCTGAGTTCCTCCAGCACATTGTGAGTGTTCCTTTGACAACAGCATCTGCAGATTATTTTGTGTTAAGGATATTCTATGTTCCGGTTCTCCTAGCTGGATGCCCAACAGGCCTGTCTGTGTTCTTATTGCCATAGCCAGGGGTTCTGTGGCCAGTATAAACAACATCAGAGACGAAGGACATCCCTGGTGAGTAGATCGTTCCTAGATGACTGGTTTAGAAACTATTCTATTTGTTAAGACACTGGCTATTGGGTTTGTATATAAAATCTGAATCCATTTAAGGAAGTTCTTTCCAAATCCAAATCTAGGTAATACATTAAATAAATATGGCCATTCTATTGTATTGAAGGCCTGCCGAGCATCCAGTGATAATACTGCTCTATCTCGTGTCAAATTTTTCATGAATTATGTTAAGAACTCTTCTAATATTATTGAATCCTTGGCGTTTTTGCACAACACCATTCTGATCATTATGAACTAGATGTGGGATATAAGGATCTAGTCTTCTTGCCAAGACTTTACAAAGTATTTTTGTGTCCGATCCAATTAGACTTATCGGTCTAAATGAGGAACATTTAGTAGGAGGTTTGCCTGGTTTCAAGATCAGCGTTATCATTGCCAGCCTTAAAGAGGGTGGGAGAGTTCCATTCCGAGCTTTTCTGTTATCTTTTCCATCTTCATGCATTTTCTTACTTTTATAACCTAATTTAGTCTGCGTGACCTAGTGCATTCAAAATCATGACTCACAAATTTGATCAAGTTTTTTTTGTGTCCCAGAGGATTTATGAAGCTAGTGTGGTCGATGTTGTCTATATGGATGTTAGCAAAGCCTTTAAAAAGGTCCTGTATGGTTGACTGGTCCGGAAGGTTAGAATGCGTGGGATCTAGGAGGAGCTAGCCGATTAGTTACAATATTGCTTTGTTGAGAGGAGACAGAGGGTAGTAGTGGAATATAATTTTTTATATTGGCAGTCTGTAACCAGTGGTACACATGGACTGGTACTGGGTCTTCTGTTGTTAATTGTATACGTTAATGATTTGGATGAGAATGTAAACAGTATGATTAAGTTTGTAGATGAACACAGAATTGGTGGTATAGTGGACAGTGAAAAAGGTTGTTTAAGGTAACAACAGTATCTAGATCAACTGGGAAAGTGGGCAAAGCAAAGGCAGATATAATTTAAGACAAGAACGATGTGATGCATTTTGGGAAGTTAACACACAATGAATGACAGGGCCTTGGGGAACAAAGAGATGAAGGGATATGATTACATAGTTCTCATAAAGTGATAAAACAAGTAGACAAGATGGTGAGGAAGGCATAGAGCATGCATGACTTCTTTATTGAAGCAATGAGTACAAAAGTTGGGACATTATATTATAGTCATACAAACCTTTGGTTAGTCCACACTAACCAAACTGATTGTGCACTTCGGGTGAGGGAAACCTGAGGTCCATGAGCCAGTACTCATCGGGGGATCAGAGGTGGAGAGGGTCAGTACTTTAAATTCCCGGGTGTCACCATCTCAGAGGACCCATCATATAAATATAACTGCGAAGGAAGCATGACAGGGCCCCTACTTTCTCAGGAGTCTGCAGAGATTTGGCATGTCATCAAAAACCTCAGCAAACTTCTATAGATGTGTGCTGGAAATTGTGCTGACTGGCTGCATTATGGCTTGGTGTGGGAACACCAATGTCTTTGAGTGGAAAATCCTACAAAGCACAGTGAATTTGGTCCAGTACATCATGGGTAAAGCCCTCCCAACCACTGAGCACATCTACGTGAAATGTTGCCAAAGAAAAGCAGCATCCATCAACAAAGATCCTCACCAGCCAGGCTATGCTCTTTTCTCAGTGCTGCCATCAGATAGAAGTTACATGTGGCTTAGGACTTACACCAGCAGGTTCAAGACCAGTTATTATCCCTCAACCATCAGGCTCTTGAACAAAAAGGGATAACTAGAATCATTCTATTTCTGGCGATCCCACAACTGAAGGTCTCACTTTAAGGACTCTTTATCTCGTTATTTTATGCTCTTGTTATTTATTGCTAATTTATTTACATTTGCATTTGCAGAATTTCTTGTTCATTGATCCTGTTCACAGTTATTGTTCTATAGATTTGCTAAGTATGCCTGCAGGAAGAAGAATCTCAAGGTTGTATGTGGTGATGTGTTTGTACTTTGATAATAAATGTTACTTTGAACTTTAAATGCAGTTCTGGTCATCATACTGCAGCAAAGACGTGACTAAGCAAGAGGAGCCATCATTATGTGCTGTGCCAAGCAAGAGAAAGTGCAGGAAAGTTTAACAACGATGTTGCAAAGAGAAAATCTCCAGGTGCTGGAAATCCAAGCAACACACACAAAATGCCGGAGCAACTCAGCAGGCCAGGCAGCATCTATGGAAACGACGTTCCCTGCTGTAACACTTCAGCAGAACAAAGATATTGTCTGGATTAAAGAGCTTGAGTTAAAAGGAGAGAAAGGATTGGTTGGGTCTGTTTTCCTTGGAGCAAAGGGTGCTGAGAGGCATCACGATGGAGATATATAAACTTATGAGGCATAAATTAGTTAAATAGGTGTCTGTTTCTCATTGTAAGGGTGTCCAGTTTATGGTGCGGGAAGACGTTTAATAGGGATCTGAGGAGTAAGATACTCACACAGAGCAATTGGTATCTTGAATCAAAGAAGGTGGGTGAAGGCAAGAACAGTAACAACGTTTAAGAGGCATCAGGTACTTGAGTGAGCAAGTAATAGAGGGCAATGGAATTAAATCAGTCAAGTAGGATTAATACAGATAAGTATGCTGCTCGGCAAAAAGGCGGCAGACCAGAGGGCCTATCTCACAGTCTATGCTTCGAATTTGAAAGTTTACTTGTTGACGTGCTTCTGTAAAGTATGTGCTCTTTACACACTACAACACTTTAACATTTCAGTTCATGCCAACTCCTCCTATCCTCTCCACCTCCCAGCCTGGTTTTTCTAGTTTGTAGTAATTGTCTAATACGTGGCACACAACAAAATACAGTAAACATTTTTATGACAATTTTCATCAAAAATACAAAAAAAACAGTTCGTTGTAAGCAGGTCCTCACTGTAAATCCATGTGCTTTTTAATTTCGTGGTTTCAGATTAGATGAAATGTTGCAGACAAAGGTAATTTGAAACCCCCAGCGATGACTGGGCAGTGTCTGAGTGAAAGGTTGCCGGAAGCAGGAGTCATGGGGGAAGAATGACCCTGTAGCGCCCGGAACCAGTCAGTTTCACTTCATCGCGATCGCGGGAGCGACTTCAGAGTGAAGCAGTTGGCGAGCGGTGACGGCTGTCACTGAGGCTGAGGTGATCAACGGCACAGCAGATGGCTTTGAGTCTATCCGTGAACGTCTCCAGCCCTCCGTTAGGTGAGTGTAAAGTGCCGGACAGCGGGCGGGCTGAGAGCGAGAACCCGAGTTACCTGCCCTGCTTGCTGCTGCACAGCACACGGTGTTGCATCATGTGCGTTCCTCCAGCCTGGGATCCCCAGCCATGCAGACTTGACAGGACAAGCGGGCTCTGCACTTCAGAGTGTGAAAGATGGGAAAGCACGGGGCTGAATCACCCAACTGTTTATTCGCCGATAATACTTATTTTCTAACAATTGCCTAAAAGACTAAAAGTTAAAAAAAAAGGATACATCAATATTTTCCCCTAAAATGCTGTATTTGTTATGATTATAAAGCTATTCTAATTCCTTTAAGGTTTTAATTTCCTATATTCCTTTAGATTGTTTGCAGTAGGTATAAAATTTAAGTTGGAGAGTGAATTACGTTGAGAGAAATTAAAGGACCAGGGACATGATCGGCCGACCAATTTTAATTGGACAATAAATGGGTGTGGTTCTGGTGATTTAAAATACACTTATGGCACAGAAGCTTTTTATATTTATAAACTCTATTCTGAAACACTATTATGATGCTGACATGTTCATACCCATTCAATATTTTTCATTTCAAGATAATAGTGGTATATTGAGAAAAATAAGTTAAGTGGTTTTCATCTGCAGAGGGAGGGGAAGAAAGGATACAGGAACACTTCGGACAAATAAGTCTGCACTCCTGAAGGATAGTGACAAGGGTTTTCTTGCATACCTTGACAGATGGATCTGTTGCCTGATCAGATGCTTCTGATTTGCCTGCAGTTAATGTTGCAACCCAACATCTTAAATAATAACTATACCCCAAAGCATAAACTTGAAAACACTTCATTAATCCTGAATCTGTTCAAATAAATACTCTTTGTAGAGGCTTTCTGAACCTTCACTTTTTTGTATCTAAGTATATTCTATTTTGTTAGGGCTATGGGATATCTTATATTATGAGAGTCAAGAAATTAACCAGACAAGATGTCTGCTTAATGTATTTTTCATTACTACCATGCAATCATGAATTAGAATGCTGATAGGTTTTACTCATTTGCATTTTGTAGCACAATCACTACCATCCTCTTGAAATAGGCTACTTTTGCCTGATTTATCACATTTCAGTTGAAGCACACATTTGGACGATCTGATTAGTCTTTGCTATACAATAGAATATAAATATATGTAACAATATCAAATATTGATATATTAAATGAGTGGCAACACTTGCAGGTTGACCCCAACACTCCTTTGGGTGTGTCAGTTGTTAATGTAAAGGATGCATTTCATTGTGTGCTTTGATGTGCGCCTGGTAAACTTGAATCTTGAAAGAATACTGGCACATATTCCTTGTGATTTTATAATTGGGGAAATTCTTACGAAATTTTGAAGCTCTATTTTTGAAGCAACTCCATGATAAGCCAAATGAATTGACCAGTGCGATTCAAACTGACTTCTGATACCTCGGGCTATCATTGTGTTTAATGCACCAAAGAAGAGAAGTGTTAAATATGTGGTAATTAATTAACGAGGGCTAATGATGTCAATAGTTAGATTTTTAAACCTTCTGTGAAATTGAGATCTCAGATTTCAAGTGATCTGCAGTATTCACTTATTTTAAATGTTGACCCTTTTAACTGGTTGTGTCCATATCTGATTTGTCTTGTTATTTAGAGTTTAGTTGATACTAATTTTAGTAAAAAAAATTGTGCGCCTTGCTCTTTGTTGCTCTGACCATTATATCATTTTATGTGTGGCAAAGCAGGGTAGTGGAATATTTCTAAAATAGTTTCCTCAGAATAATCCCTGAGGTTTATTTCCCTGTAACTGCATCCCTCACATGGTCAATAACTCCCACCCCTCCTAATTCTCCTGCCTGCTAGGGTCAATATATGGTGACTAAATTACCTACCAATATGTCTTTGGGATTTGAGGGGGAAACCCATTTCATCATAGGGAGAATGTACAAACTCGCATTTGCAGCATCCAGGATGAAGATTGAACCTACGCCATTGGAGCCATACAGCAGCAACACCAACAGCTGCACTATTATGCTGCTCTAACTATTTTATGTGGCATTTACTTTGTACTACATAATCACTGTAATTTAAAACAGCATGCATGCACTAATTGGGTTTATTTGGGTGAGCAATTTTATAATTTAAGATTAATAGTTTGATTGTTTTTAAGTTTGGTGAGTGATATCCATCCCCTCTGCATTATAGCATTTCCATTAATGGAAGGAAAATAAGCAAAACTGTATTGGCCAAAAGCTTCTCCATCTGGTGGATACCAAAGCAGGATGCTCACCACTGTCTTTCGCATAAAACTATAATTTGGTTAGATTGGCTCTTAAACAATAAGGTGAAGAAAATGTTTTCCAACCTGTTTTGCAGTTGCAATTGATCTTAAAATGATAAGAGCATTGATTGTGGGAGCAGCAAGTCTTACTGTTCTGATGAGTGGAATTGCTGCAGTGCAGATAAGATGGCAAGGTGGGGTGCTTCTGATGTTTTGCCCTATCCAATAAAAAGTTGGTGCAAGGTAAGTGCAAGAAAAATGCATTCTCCATTCAACACACCTGGTGGTGCTGTTTAGCATTGACAATTGGGTGAAAATGTCAATTGCTCTTGTTTTACTTTGGATGGCTTTTCACCTTGCATCCAGTCTTCCAATCTGCAATGCAGCAGTTATTCAAGCCATGAGAACTCTGGTGGTTACTGAAGTAATTATTGATTATGTGATTTTCAAAAAATGAAATTGGAAATGAAAATAAACTTCTATTTAATGTTTTATGTATTTTGTTTGATGGACAACTTAAATAAGTTAATCTTTCAGACCCCATTTTTCTTGGCATTCTTAACCATAGCATAGAACAGAAAATCAGTTTTCCTCATCACTTTTTGCTGAGTATTAAAATTGAATAATGTAGCACTTCCTTCATTAGCAACAGAACCAACATGTTTTAAGTGAGAATTGATTAGTACTTTGCAAGGTCAATGCAGATTTGCTTTCAAAACTGTTGTTGAAGCCTTTGCTCAACCAAACCGCCTTAGCAACTCTGAACTCTGCAAGATTTATGTACAGCAAAAAGCACTCATGTAGATTTAAAAGGAAACAAATTAAATTTTTGGTGGAGTTGACAATTTATTGCAGTAGGTTTCAGGGAAAGAACTAACCAAATGGTGCCAGAAGTATCTTCAGAAATAAAGGGATGTGAGAATTAGTAATTGCAAATGTTTAATGCAACTTTAACTTTAGCATTCAAATCATGATTGCTGACATTTACTAGGAGGGTTGATTTTGAGGACTGGACTATTAATGTTAGAGTTTTTGTAATTTTCTTAATGACATTTCATACTGCTGGTAGCTATGCACTGCAAAGATTAAGTGCGTTTTGTAAATAGTATTGTCTGGGATGTTATTCTAAACATTGACTGAGACCATTTCACATATTATAAAATCATCATTCACTTAAATTGGATTTGTGATTCAAACTGTAGAAATCTAGAGAATGAAATTGTTCCCTTTTGCAGGTGTATTGCTAACTGTTGAGCACATCAAAGATTATGTCAACGTTTTGGTTGAAGAGGGTAACGAGAACATTCTGCGAGTTTCTGAGTAAGTATTGTTATAAGTGGATACTTGGAATTGTTGCACCCTTTTTCAACTTTGAAGGTTTTTTAAATAATAAATTATCCTTCTATATATTATAGATTATGTCTTCCTCTTACTGAATTAATAATATATTAATGAGTAGAGAAAGATGAAGGAAATGTATTCTTTAGCTTTGCTACTTGGAAATTAAAAATAATGCTAGGAGGAATGTAACAATGGCTTACCCTTAATGGCTTTTAAATGTTAAATAAGTCGTCACTCAGGATTATACTCATGTATTGACTTAAGCATGAAAATCTGTTTAAATATTCTCTGAGCAAAAAACATTTTGGCTATCTTGTCATTGAATTATTAGCATTTTTGTGGAATAGGAACTTGGTGGCTGAATCACGTTGTAGTAGTAGGGTTGTGGTATGTACAAATGAGCTATTGATGGTTAAATGACAACATTTTCTATTCTATTTATTGACACACCTTTTCAGGTAGGGCAGATGAGCATTATAGACTGCTTTCATAGTAATCTCAATCAGCATACATATTCCATAAACCCAATCTCTTCCTTTTCCTCATAACTACTACTTTTAAACTGAGCCAAACACATTGATTCTGTACTTAAACTCCTTCAAAAATTTCTTTTCAAATTTATATCCTTGACTGTTCTTTCACCCATCCAAACTTTCAGTCTGCTTCTTGCATTCCTTCCACTATTGCTTCTATAAAGCAGTGAATCGTTAGGCATTGATAAGATCCTTTATGTACTTCAGCAAACGTCGTTTGGTTTGTATAATTTCATTATAATCTCTTGTTTGTGTACATAAAGTTAGAGCATAGGCACTGAGGACTGAGATGAAGTTTTATTTTCAAAAACAATATAGTGAATGGTTCTCTTCAAAATAAACTGGATTCTTTTGTTCTTAATTTACTGTATTTCTTGGTTTTTGTCCTGTTTGAATCTTGCATTTTGAGGGCATTAAGTATTGGAAATGTATCTGGTTGGTAACTCAATCCGAGTATCAACATTTGTTGGTACATACTGTACAGTTTGAGGTACATGTAAACTATGGGATATGATTCTCAAGTGTGACAAGCCAAGTTGCAAAAGACAAACTTGAGCATTTTTGTTTGTAACTTCCTATTGGAGATTTAAAATTTTGGATTTGTGTTTTTTGATTTCTATAAATGACCTCTGATTATGCAGTTGGATGGGTTAGTAAGTTTGGAGATGGTGGTGTGGATAGTGTAGAAGATAGTCAAAGGATACAGCAGGATATAGATTACTCACAGATACGGGCAGGGAAATGGCAGATATGAAGTGTGGCATTTTAGGAAATTCTTTGTAAAGAGACAATACACTGTTAATGGCAAAATCCTCAAGTGTTGATGTGCAAAGGGATCTTGAGGTTCTGAAAGAAGGCTTAACGGCATGCTTATTTTAAGTAGTTGAGTTATTAATTTCAAGAGTCGGGAAGTTATATTGCAGCTTTATTAAACCCTTCTAAGGCAGCGTCCGGTGTGTTATATTAATTTCTGGTTGTCCTGTTATAGTAAGGATATGGAGGCTTTGGAGAGGGTGCAGAAGAGTCTTAGCAGAATGCTCCCTGGATTAGAGGGCATGTGCTGTACGGAGAGGTTGGACAAAGAGAAGACCTGGTGGAGGTTTATTAGATTCTGAGAGGCATAGGTGGAGTAGAGGCCAGTATGTTTATCCTAGGGTCAAAGTCTAATTGTAGAGGACATGCATTTAAAGTAAGAGGGGATAAGTTGAAAGATATATAGGGCAAGATTTTTTTTACACAGGGAATAGGGGATGTGCTGCAAGGGGTGGCAGTAAAGACAAATACGATAGAAGTATTTTAGAGGCTCTTGGATAAACACAAGGATATGCAGAGAATGGAAGGATGTGGACATTATGTAGGTAGCTGGGCTTATTTTGATAGGGCATTTAATTAGTTCAGCATAACTAGTGGGCTGAAGGACCTGTTCTTGTGATGTTCTATGTTCTGTTTGACTCAACAAACACTACTTGTGCCATTCGTAGTATATAGCATTCTGCAGTATCACCTTTTCATGCAGTCCCAACATTTGAAATCTGTTATACTCAATTGATCCCAAATCAGAGGTCACTTATACTTTCAAGAAATTGCTTTGAAAGACAAAATATATAAAATTATTTATTGAGAGCAGTTGGTGAGTGATATTAATTAGTAATGCCATTGTGATGTATTCTATTTTTAATATTACAGAAATGTCACTTTTAATGATGTGATTTCCATTGTTCGCTATCTGGCTCGAGTTGCTACCAACAGCAAGCTCTATGGTTTCAATCTGCTGGAACATGCTGAGGTAAAAAGTTGACTTTTAGGTTGGTAACACAATGATTAATTGGACACCTTGGATGGATGGCATCTCTATACAATCAGAGCAGCATTAAAGCACCCTGGTCACTTTGTCAACGGTCAAGACTTTTGAGTGTGGACTGCACACATAAAAAGCATTTTCTCAATCATTTGTGAATTTATTAATAATATTTAGATTGGGAATGACATTCTCTTAAAGTATAGCAAGTAATGTCTTTGGATAATTGTTGGCAGTGTTTTCACATGAACACATAAGCAGTATGAATCTTATAATTTACCCATTTGAAGTGCAAGGAAACATTTCACTTTTGTTGTTTTTTCACATTTCCTTTAAATATTTTAGTTAATAAATTTTAGAAATTTTCTGTGATCTTCCACTCTTTCAATATTGCTGTTTATTATTGGCTAGTGTTCTACTCGTTAAGTTACGTGGTCCCTCAGCGAAGAAGCTTGTATCATAAAGTCATGGAACTGAAAACATAGCCCAACTCATCCATGTTGACCACATGGCCTAACTGAGCTATCCTATTTGTCTTTGTTTGCCCTTATCCTTTTAAACTTTCCTATCCATATACCAATCCAGGCATCTTTTAAACTTCGTTATTATACCCACTTCTTCCGATCTTTCCATAAAAGAGGAGAAGTCAGAGTAAGAAGTGGTGGGGGGAGGAAGAAGTACAAGGTGACTTCTTTCTTTCCAGTCCTGAACAAGGGTCTTGGCCCGAAACGTCGACTGTTTACTCTTTTGCATAGATGCTGCCTGGTCCGCTGAGCTCCTCCAGCACATTGTGTGTATTGCTCTAAATCTCCAGCATCTGCAGTACCTCGTGTCATTAATTTAAGAAAAAGATGACTGGATATGTATTCTCCATTTAATTTTTTTTGGCCATTGTGTCTTGAAAAGTTACGAGCATTGCACTTTTTAAAAATATTCTTTAAACTTAAGTTTTGATTGACCTGGTGAAATACAGAACAGGTTCTTCAGGTTTCTATTGTATTCAGGCATTCTTTGCTCTGATGTTTATTTCATTGAAGGTATTGACCTGCCCATATAAATTGGTAATTAATCCCAGAAAAAGACTATTATTTACAGTTGCCTGTGAATCTGGAAAGCATATGAATGTACTGTGAAAGCAAGGCCTCACTGCCACGTCCACTTATCTGGTTTACTACAACCTATGCCAGTTGGGACAGATGGAAATAATTTTCCTATGCTACTTAGCATTGTATTAAACTTGCAGTAGAGATGGAATGTTAAATTAGAAAGTTAAGTGTGCAAAGTATGTATTGCATGATGCCAGTTTAAGACTATTAATTTTCGGCTTTCTTTGGGAATCTTAAATTGTTAGGGGAAAGTGAATGTGAAAGCAAAATACCACGGATTTTGGAAATTGAAATTGAAAGTGCTGGAGGGATTCAGCAAGTCATTTGATATTACTTGAGGGTGGAATGGATTTAATATTTTGGTTGGGTGACCTTTCTAGTGAAAGGTTATTGGTCTGAAACGCTTAATTGTTTTTCCCCTCTCCACTGATGCTGCTTGACTTGCTGTCCAAAGGACCCACATTCTAAATGCCCCAAAACAATGGTCGAGAGCGACCATGTATAAATTCAAACATTAGCATGAATTTAGAAGGAATCAGAACAGCTAAGGATGATCATCTAGAGTATAAAAAGTGAATAAAGGAACTTTCAAGTGATACGAAAATCAACACAACTTTTTATAGCTTTTATTAGGGAAAAATTCTGGTTGGGAGCAATGAGACTTGCTTCAAAAAGCAGGTGTCACTAACATGATAAACTTAAAGAAAATAGCAAACAACTTGAATGATTTACAATAGAGAAAGGCACCCCAGACCTCCAAAAAACCAGCAATGAATTGAAGGAACATGAATTTTCAAAATTAACTAATCTATTAAAATACAAAACCAGATGTTTTTATCAACCATGGTTTTAAAGGAATTTAGTATGAACTTTGATGCCCTAAGTTAAAACCTGTTGAAGTTCTCTCTTAAAAAAAAAATTCTGTTTGTAAGAAATGTGACAAATGGCAGTCAAGGAATTAGTAGACAAATTAAACTAACATCAGTAAATAGTTCTTCTTCCTTAAATTTCCAGTTGATCATAAGGATGCCACGTTTGCTAAACCTGATTGATTAATAAAGTATTTATTTTAATGAAAAAATGATTGAAGTGCTCGTAGGTGAGTGTCGGAAGCAGCTGATAATGTTCTTAATTTTGCTGAAGTTGAGTGCAATGGAACTCAAGGCAAATTATTAACTGAAAAACTGTTTGTCAAGCCACAGACAGAGTGAGTCAGATATTTGTATTGGACGTGAGTAGTAGTATGCTGTAAAGGTCTATGTATGGGCTACAGCTGTTCACTATTTATAAATTGCTTAGCGGATGGCATAGAAAGCCAGGCAACCATTTTTGTCAGTGGCAAAACAATAGATAGGATCTATATGTAATGTTATTTGAAGCATGATGTTATTAATAGTTGAAGAGATGCATCTAATTATGTCTAATGGATTTCAATGTGAATTTTTCCCATTTGAACCAAGAAGTCATGAAATGGAATGCATATAGTGAACGTTGCAAATGACTAAATTTCCAAAGATTTGAGGATCATCTTCCTAAGTAAATAAAATGGTATGCATAGGTGGAAGAAAAGGATCAATCTAATGGAATGCTGGCTTTTTATCCAGATGATTATAATGCAAGGAGATAGAATTGCACTACAGCTATATTGTGATGTCAGGGATTTTATATGACGCTTGGAAATGTTGTGAAAAATTTTGTGAATTAATTAAGATAAATGACTAACATTTGGTTTGTGAGAGGCTTCCAGCCTTTTAGAGTTTTATAATGTACCTGTTCCAGTACCACTGGCAGATTTTCCTTTAACCTTCAGGTTCCTAAGCCCTGGAATTCCAGATGCTTAGGAACCTGAAGGTTTTTCAGAGGGAATTCCAGGGCTTAGGAACTTGAAGGTTAAAGGAAAATCTGCCAGTGGTACTGGAACAGATACATTTAGGAATGATGAAGAGGTGAGAAACTGTTGTTTGGCAGATTGAGGCTGAAAACATTACCGAGGCGTGGATGAGATGGTGGAGGATAAGAATTTCCAGACCTATATCAGAACTTTGTGTGGACGGTGCAAAATTATAGTGAGTTAATGGAATTGTGCAAGTTAGGTCACAGGATCATCCAAAATTCTTGCAGAGTAGAACATAGGAGGAAGTTATCTATAAATGGAATGAAATGATCATACCTAGAGGAAGTTAGGAAGGCATGAATATGTATTTCACAACAAATGAAATGGCATTGTGCGGAATCAGGCCATGTTGCAGAGATGGAATTACGTGCCCTCATGATAGAACTGAGGTCAGAAGGCATAAGGTTTGCATGTTTGTCTGATTTGTCTGACAGAATGAGGTGGAATTGAAGTTTTCACATGGGTTGGACTTCACTCTTCCCAGTTGGATGAAGTTTGCTTGTCCAGTAGTGAGTACTGTACTGATATTTTTTTCAAAGAACATACAATGATGAGAGAGTGGTGAGGCAGGTATGAAAGACTGTGGATGCTGGAAATCTGGAGAAATTCATGAAGTGCTGGATGAATTCAGCAGGTCAGCCAGTATCATTGGAGGTAAATGAGCAGTTGACATTTCGTGTCAAGACCTTTGGTAGCCACAGTAGAATGATGCTATTATAGCTCAGGGCATCGGAATTCAATTGAGACGTTATCTGTAAGGAATCTCTGTATGTCCTCCCCTGGGAATGCATGGGTTTTTTCTGTGCTCCAGTTTCCTACTGAAGTCCAAAGACATAGCGGCTAGTAGGTTAATTGGTCATTGTAAATTGTCCAGTGATTAGGCTAGGGTTAATCAAGGGTTGTTTGGCAGTATGGCTTCTCACTTTTACATGGAATGTGACTTTTTTTTGTTTTGTTTTGTTTTGCTGAGGATGACCATGTAGCAGAGAACATGATAGGGCCAATGCTAGGCCCTTGAGCTGAAACTAGGGATGGTAATGTCAGCATTATTGGTGATTCTCTTCATACACAGCCCTAGTTTGATTACACAACTGATGGCAATTCTGGGCATTTGATTTTAGGAGTGATATACTGCCTAGGAAAAGAATGGTTTTATAAGAATGATGTCCGAAGAGACTGTCCAAACTATAATTATTATGATTATGAGGGCACGCAGTCCCCTTTTATTGTCATTTAATAATGCATGCATTAAGAAATGATACAATGTTTTTCCAGAATGATATCACGAAAAACACATGACAAACCGACTTAAAAACTAACAAAAACCATGTAATTATAACATATAGTTACAACAGTGCAAAGCAATACAGTAATTTGATAAGAACAGACCATGGCACAGTAAATAATATAGTCTTTGGAATTTAACATTGTAAAATGGATTTAGTAGAGTTTCAGAGTAGGTTTTTTTCAAATTTTGGCAGTTTCACACTGAAAATTTCATACTTAAAAATTGTCTCAAGTTCAGTGAAATTTTGCAGATTTCTGATTTGCAAGTATATTGGTGTCATCATCATCACTAGGTCTAAATCCTGAAGTTCTCAACATTCACCAGAAGAATAACACTTTGATAAGGTAGCTTATCCCACCTTCTCAAAGCCTTTGAGGGAGGGACAATAAATGCTGGCCTTGCTTGTGATGCCCAAGTCCTCACAAAATGTCAGACCTCATTATTGACTTTGGTCCATTAAGTTGAGGGATGTGACCAGCAAGTGTTCTTTATCTTTGTAAAATTAGAGCAATATATTTGTGGAAACGGGTACTGCATGTGTTAGAATTTGTAATGCTAAAGCAAATAGGCCTACACACATTGATGTCACGCGATAAATTTTGTGAAAACATTGTGGATGTGTTGAAGGATAATATAACTTTACTGAGCTAAATTCCAGCAATTCATTGTGATTAAATTGCTGTGAAAATTTCTTTGATTTCGAAGAGGCATTTGTGACAAGTAAGACTCTTCTTAATCTTGTTTTTATTAAGAAAATTTGATCATATCCAGACACTTCATTGTAAATTGATCTTATGCTGCTGTACACTTCTGCCCCGCCGGTGTGAAAACTGGGGACCAAGGCCTGGCTTTGGGCCTACTCAGGCTGCTCCAGGAGTGGATCTGGGACTCAATCTGGTTCGGAATGCTGTTGGCTTGCTTCTACTGTTTGCATGACGTGTTTTTTTTTCCCTCTTGCTTTCTTTGCACAGTGTTTTTTTTTGTTTTTTTTTAAATTGGTTTTTCGAGTTTCTTGCTTTGTGGCTGCCTTTAAGCAGACAAATTTCAAGGTGTATAGTTTATATATTCTTTGATAATAAATGTGAATTTTAAAACTCATGCCAGCATTAATCTGTTTGTTTGCAGGTTGATCACTGGTTGGAGTTCAGCAGCACAAGACTTGTGAGCTCTGCTTTGTTTCCTGCTGCAATACAAGATCTTGATAGTGCACTCTCTCTCAGGACCTACCTGGTTGGACATCAGTTGACCATAGCTGATCTGTGTGTATGGGCAGCCTTGAAAGGTTAGCAAGAGAATTACATAAATTCAGCATTTATATTTAAGTGTTGTTTTGAAGAATGCTTGTAATATAAATTTTGAAATTGAGAATATAAATTTGTGTGCCTATAAATATCCACTTGAATTGAATATGCCTGTAATGGGAAGAGACAGTAAACAAATTGGATCTGTGGTTTCTTAAATCTAGAAACAAGTGGAAAAAATTGTTTATAAGTCTGGTAAGGGGTTTGGTCAATGATATTAAATATCAAATATTGATTTTCTATTTTTTCCATCTGTGATTGAGTTTCTAGAATATAGGTATTAATAAATACTGTTTCTCAAAGGATGCTGATTTAGCAAGAATGATTTTTTTCAGCTGTTTGAGAGATATTTTATCATTGGTAAATTGTACAGTAGTACGTAAATGAATCATTGAGAATAAATTGCACAATGGCAATTGTTTAAATGATAGTCAATTGTATAATTGGATTATTAAGACTGTATTTTTATCAACAGGCAGTAACCTTTATCACAAACTGCTAAGCCAGAACAAGATACCAGCTCATGTTAAACGGTGGTATAATTTCCTTGGTTCTCAGAAAGCATTTCAGTCTGTGGATAAAAAATGGTCTGTAGTAACACCACAGAATAATGCGGTAAATATGCAGTTTTCTAAAACCTCATAGATTAATTGTTCAGTATCATAGTATAAGAGTTGACATTAAAATTTTGTAAATCTGTCACTATGATGTCACAATTATGATATACACATTACATCTAGTATCATACAGCTCTGTCTTAAGGATTACTCATTGCCTAATTTAGCTGTATAAATGCAACAATACATGGTTATTCAGTGGCATTCCTTGGTTCGATGTGAACCAACCACTGCAGTCCTTCGACAAAAAATAATCCTGTGGTAGTGTTAGGGTAGGAAGTTCCAGAATGTGGACCCTACACAAATTAAGCAACATTGACTTATTTCCAAATCAGAATGGTGACTGATGTAGTGGGGTGCTACCATGTGCATGTTAGCAGATTTGAATTTATTTTGAATTGCCTTGTTTGGTAAATCCAATGTATTTTGTAGATGGTGTGTTCTGGCATTACTTAGTGCTGCTGTTGGGGAGTGGTTGGGCGATGATAATAATGGTTCATTGTCCTGTACATGACATGTTTGTACAAGCAACACATCGTGATGAATTCTCAATATCAAAAATGTGGAATGAGAAGCCCTTTGCAATGTACAATAGACAATTCAATAATCAATATTGTTGTCCCAAATCTCCATATAAATGACTCTTGAAGAGCATGTCAAAGGGCAATCTGTTTCTATCTTGGTTAGGTGCCACTGAGATATGAAGGGGCAAGGGACCCCAATCACAGATGTCATTTTGCTAATTTGGTACTTGTCCTTTTGGTGCTGCTGTGATTTTGAATTAATTAAACCACTGAAGAATTAGCCTTTAGACATCTTGCTCAGCCAATCTCTAAACTCAGTTTGTCTTGTAAAACAAAATCATTTACTGCTTTTCTGTCCGAGGAATTCCACATTTTTAAGCTAAGTTTTAATTACATCTTATTTCATAAAAGGACTTCACTGCTTTCACCAGATTAATTCTTGGCATGGTGGACTTGTGTAGGAAGAGATTGCGTACACTGAACTAATAGTCCTGTAGTGTTTAAAAAAAGATTGAGAGATTTTAAATTAACAACTAACCAAGCAACAGTTTGCATACTAAGAAGAAAGTTTAAAATCGCTATCATTCTATGTGTGTAGTTCCTTCCTAAAGTCATTCTTGAAATATTCAATGGAATTAATGTGTTTATTAAATAATTATTGGTTGCCCTTTAATAATTTGAAAGCTGCAGTCAGTTACCCATTAGCAGTGGTATCACTTGAATCTCTTTGAACTTCAGTCTTCTGGATGAAAAGCTGTTTTGATCATGCATATGGGCCTTGTAAGTCACACTGTTTTGTCTGCTGCTGAGTGCAATAGGATTCTGGATTTGGATATGTGGAGTAGACAGCTCAAGGTAAAGACTTTGAGGGCAAAACATTGCTTTTCTTAAGGTCATTGTATTAATTACAAGCTGTATAGAATTGCAGATCACATAAATGTTCCCTCTTAAATCAGCAAGTACTCACTGGAATTTAGAAAAATGAGGGAGGATCTCATTGAAACCTTTTGAATGTTGAAAGGCTTAGGCAGAGTAGATGTGGAAAGGACGTTTCCCATGGTGGGAGAGTCTGGAACCAGAGGGCAGAACCTCAGGATAGAGGGGCGTCCATTTAAAAAGATGCAGAGAAATTTCTTTAGTCAGAGGGTGGCGAATTTGTGGAATCTTTTACCGCAGGCAGCTGTGGAGGCCAAGTCTTTGTGTGTGTTTAAGCTAGAGCTTGATAGGTTCTTGATTGGGCACAGCATCAAAGGTTACAGGGAGAAGGCCGGGGAGTGGGGCTGAGGAGGGGGAAAAAGGATCAGCCATGAATGAATGGTGGAACAGAGTCGATGGGCCAGGCAGCCTAATTCTGCTCCTATGTCTTATGGTCTTATGGAAATTATAAGTAACCATCTATGAATATTGTATATCACCTATATCTAAGATTAGATTTATTTGTCACATGCTCATTGAAACATACAGTGGAATGCGGCATTTGTGTCAATGACACTCTGTAACAGTCAGTGAATGTGCTGAGAGGCAGCCTGCAAATATTGCTATTCTTCTGGCACCAGCATAGTATATCGACAACTTATTAACCATAACTAGTACGTATGTCCTTAGAATGTAAAAGGAAACCGGAGCACCCTGAGGTCATGGTCATGGGGAAAATGTGCAAACTCCTTATAGACGGCGATGGGAATTGAACCCTGATTGCTGGCGCTGTAATAGCATTACGCTAACTGCTATTGCTCTCTCTCCTCTCTGTCTGGCTATCCATCCCATAAGATGATGATACTTCCTTCAAGTCAGTTAGTGGGGTTTGATATGTGTGTCCTGGAGTGGCTGTACAGGCTGATCCTTGACAGACACTGCTTGCCACATACTTGGCAGGTGAGGCCTGGAGGGGCAGCAGGGGCAGAAGCTCTGTTGTGGCGCTTCCTGTGCCTTTCCTCTGTTGCCTCGTTGAGCTTGTTCTCAGCAGCGTCCACACCTCTTCTGATGGCATCCCTCCACTGTGAGCGATCTTCAACCAGATCCTCCCATGTTGATGGGGCAATGTCAGCTTTCTTGAGGCTCCTGTGCAGAACATCCTTGTACCATGGTCGCTGGCCTCCTCGTTTTCTGGTACCACTGGACAGTTGGCCGTACAAGATGCCCTTGGGCAGTCTTCCATCAGGCATTCTGACAACATGTCCTGCCCAGCGCAGTTGGGCTGACATCACCAAGGTTGAAACTGCTGGGATTCTGCCTCGAGAGAGGACCTCGGTATTGGAGACCTTGTCTCGCCAGGTGATCTTCATCAGAGAATGTAGGTGATGCTGCTGCAGTTGGTCAAGCTGGCGTAAGTGTCTCTGATATGGGCACCATGTCTCACATCTGTATAACAAGATTGATATGACAACGGCTCTGTATTCCTTGCATTTGGTGGCCAACCTGATGTTCTGTGACCAAACTCGATCTTTCAGCTGACTAAAGGCAAAGCAGTTCTTGACTCAATCTCCTATTGCTACAGTGCAACCCAAAGACTTACACTTGAATATCCTTAAGCTACTGAGTATAATGCAAATTACACTGCATCCACAACTTAAATGATCAGTAGCAAACAAAAATTCATTCTCATTATATCAATGCAGCTTTTTAACTGCAACCAGTCAAAGCTGCCCTTCTCCTAACTGATCAATCCCAGATACTCGACTTTTCAGGCTGAGACCCTTCGTTGACTGTTTACTCTTTTCCGTAGTTGCAGTCTGGCCTGCTGAGTTCCTCCAGCAATTTGTGTGTGTTGCTTTGGATTTCCAGAGTCTCCGTTTTTTTTTTGTTTTTGGGAATCCCAAATACAGTTAAACAGCAACTTTTAAGTATTGAAAAGCCGATTTCTCTACAACATCATTTTCCTGCTTGGCATGAATTAAATGCTGAATTTGTTCTCTCTTTTGATTTGTCAACAGTTGTTAATCAGTGAAGGCCTAAAAGCCAGGTTCTATGAATTTCATCTTTAGCTATCATGAGGGTTTTAGCAAATGCTCTGTTGAAGTCGATATAACTAACACCTGTGTTTTATCCTACTGTGCTTCAAAACTTTTGCAGACCAATGAGAAGAAACAGGATTGTGGAAAATTTGTCGAACTGCCTGGTGCTGAAATTGGGAAAGTAGTAGTAAGGTTTCCTCCTGAAGCCAGTGGGTGAGTTCTGAATCACCAATCCTTGCTTTAAGTTATTGGTACATTAATAGCTTTATATCAGTTTATATTGATGGATTGGACTCTAGTTATTGGAGTTGATGCTTAAAATATTAGTAGTTGTCATTTTTTATTTTAATAGTGATAGGAGAGTGAAAGAAATGCAAGTAATTGCTATCTTCTAATTCTGCAAAAAGTTTTTGAATTTGAATTTGTAAAAAAAAAGACAGGATGTTTGAAGTAAGCATTACTTTTACTGATATGTACTTTTTCATTGTTTCACTTTCATTTCCTTTGCCAAATGCAGTTATTTACATATTGGTCATGCGAAAGCTGCACTCCTGAATCAGCATTATCAAGTCAGCTTTAAAGGGAAGCTTATCATGAGATTTGATGACACCAATCCTGAAAAAGAGAAGGAAGACTTCGAGAAGGTTGTTAAAGTGCATTTATTAAATAAATGTTGGCAATGTGAGAGCCAGTGACCATTCACCTGACTTCAAATAGTCATTTGATTATGGAAGTAAATATTTTTAATCAGTGCGTAGTTTTATCTAAAGCAAAAAAATTCAGTACTTAAGGGCTGTACTGTTGCCAAATCTTAGATTTTTAACCAACACAACAGTTGTCATTATTTGAGCTACATTTATTCCCACACCAAATTAAAATCTGAGTAAACTGGATAACAGCTAAAAAAAAAACTGTGAAGATCAGTCATTTTTCATATTGAAATTATAAATACTTTCACTACAGTAGCTTCATTTTCTTGATCTCACAAGAGTAAGAACCCACAGGTATGTGTGTGTTCCATTGAACACAGTAGTATTGAATACAAAACAGATTTTGAGTTCCAAAAGTACTTCAATTTATCAGTTTTATTGCGGAAGCCTTCAATGTTGCTTTGTTCCATCGTGAGTTTGCATCATGTAAATCTGAAACTAGGAGCAAGTTACTTCAACAAATGTTTTTGGACATTGTAATTTATGAGTTTTTATTAGCAACCTGTAATGTGGATTAAATGAGGATTGTTACCTTGCATTTTGACTAGTTAATTTGATGGTATATTAATTTGTTCATTAGGTTATCTTGGAAGATGTTTCAATGCTACAGGTAAAACCTGACCGATTTACCTACACCTCAGACCATTTTGACATTATAATGCAGTATGCAGAGAAGATGCTTAGAGATGGAAAAGCTTATGCAGATGACACTCCTGGAGAACAAATGAAACAAGAGCGTGAGCAAAGAATTGAGTCTAAAAACAGAGCTAATTGTAAGTATTATATTTTGCATGCTATCAAACCAGGGGTCATCAAATCTTTATTGGTTGTTTGTTCTTTACTTCAAAAATAATGATTCTTGCTGAAATATATTCTCCCTCCTCGACAAAGGGACCTACTAGTTTACTTGACTGCAGTGAAAAATGTGTAGTGTCGATCCGCTCGACTTCCTCATGACTTATAAAGATGATAACCATGAATGGCTATTGCCCTTATAAGTCATACCATAAAGTGAATGGAGACAAAAAAAAGTGGCATGAAGAAAAATGTCATAACAGTGCATAGTTAGAATTTGTAGCAAACTATCTAATGAAATAGTGGGTGCTGAATCGTGTGTAATAGGCAATTAGATAAGAACTAGGGAAGCAGATATTGCAGGGATCTGACTATCTGTATGAGTCTTTTGAAAGAGATCCTGTGGGCTAAGCTATGCTGTATGCCCTAATTATAACTTCAGAAGCACAAGATCTTGGAGAGTAAAATGCATTTGCTGAGTAGAAGTGCTTGCTAAGTGATGCTTGGTGATGTAACTTCAGAACAGAATACCAGTCCTCTGCAGATGTGGTATTCTAAATGTGCTGTTGTGCTTTGTATTGCACTATCTTGCATTAATGTGACATAAACAAAATAAAAAAACACTGGATCTTTAGGCAATGGTGATAATTGGGGGAAAAATCACTATTATTTATTTGGTGAGGGGTTCTTTAAAATTAAACTTGAATAGATCTAGATTCTTGCATTGCCTCCCACTTAATTTGTGCAGCTGTGGAACAGAATATTCAAATGTGGGAAGAGATGAAGAATGGAACAGAATATGGACAGACCTGCTGTTTACGAGCCAAGATTGACATGACCTCCAACAATGGTTGCCTCAGGGACCCCACAATCTACCGATGCAAAAATGCGCCACATCCTCGAACAGGACTCAAGTACAGGTGCAGTATATAAGCCACACTTAGGTTTTGCACAGAAAACACCAAAATGTGGAAATTCATTTTACCTTAATTCTTGTATCTATATAAAAAAATCATATAGGAACTTTGGTCCCAGACTGTGAAAGAATTATTGTTGTGGTTGCAATAGGTAGCTTAGTATCACTTTTTCACGGGCAATACTGTATAGTATGTGCTAGTCTTGACTAGGGACACCACACATTCTGAAAAAAAAACTATATACTTAGTCATGTAAGTCATAGTATTCTCATTCTGGTATCCATCCCATCCACCACTGAGACATAAATTAATAAAATTCTGCTTCATACACTATCATTACTCTAGCTCATTGCTTAGCAACCTTGTGCTTTTGGTGTTAAAGTTAGAAATTTGCTGATGGTACAGAGACATTGGGAAGTAACGTGTGAGGAGGATGCCAAGCCTCCAAAGAGATTATAGTTGTATTAACTGAATGATCAATGTTCAAGGAATATATTTTTGTAGGAAGAAGTAAAACACAGAATATTATTTAAATACAGAATGACTGATGGCGGCTGCTGTTCTAAGGAATCTAACTTGTACATTAATTTAAAGTAACTTATTACCAAAATAATGTATATGTTACCATATACTTATTGTCTTGCAGGTGTTTATAGGAAAAAAGAAAGACAATAAAATTTATGGAAAACTACAAAGACTGTAGTTTGCCAATTGCCAATGTACGAAAGAAATTAAACTCGGCAAATAAAAAAATACTGAGAACCTGATTTGTAAAGAGTCCTTGAAAGTGAGTGTGTAGGTCGTACATGTAATGAAAAAGGCAAATGGAGCACTGGCCTTACTTACAGAGAGGGATGGAGTACAAATGGTGAACAGTCTTGTAGCTCTGTAGGATATTGGTGCTTTTGCTGTTTTTTGGGATTCAAGGGGATGAAGCTATGCTAAAATTAAGCTCGATTAATTCAAGGAGGTTTCAGATGATACAAGTTGTGAACAGTGGGCAGAAAACTGGAGTTGAAGCTGAGATTTGATGTGCCATTTTCTTGCTGAATGGGACTGGATGGCTAATTCCTAGCCCTACTCTTGTGTTCTAAGAAAATGGTTGCTAGGGGACTTTTGTGGGAATTGATGGATTATTGTCAGGTAACTTGGCAAAGTGTAGGAGCATGGCTTTGCTCACTGTCATTTTCTCTTTTAGCCATTTTGTCTGGTTCCCCATAATGCCACACAATAAAATCTAATGGGCCCAGTCACTGTGTAGAACCCCTTGATTTTGGACTGGGATAGCAGTTGCTAGCAAGTGGGCATCTGATCTATATTAAAAAAAAACAAGTCCATTTGTGTGCCCAGCAGAAATTTCTGGCCCACTCATTAACTTTTCTGCTGTCCTGTCACTTAATCTATGTTTTCATTCCCTTCTCTATTTTCTTAAAATATTCTGACTGATTCAATATTGAATTTGCTATTCAAGCTTTCAACTTCGATTCAAATTCTGCACTGGCATTGAATAATAATTTAATCTAAGCAATAAAGCAACAGACTAATGCTTGATATTTTTTGTTCCCAGATGCTCTATTATGCAGCTTACTATAACTTGCCATGCACAGTGAATATGGCTGTTAACCATTTTGTTTCTCTGTAATAAATTCTGGCCCTGCATTATGGGGTTGTTATTTACCAGGATGACATTCTGATGAAGGAATGCATCTGCATATTGGCGGCATGGTTCCTTAATGTTGTTATAGCCAGGGGTGGTAGTGGGGAAAGGCTCCCACTACCTATTAAATGCTCTCAATTGCGTGCATCTCAAATATCCTCTTATAACCAGGTCCAGCTCCTGGCCTTCACATGTGGCTGAGCTATCAAGCCCAGTAAAACTGTTTCTGCTGTCAGGAGTGCAAACGCGAATTACTGGCGCCTTAAAATCAGTCGCTTCGGTAAGATGGGGCTCATCGCCCATAAATGGCAGGGCTCATCTAGGAGCAAGAAAACTGATGTCAAACTGCTGCTGCCTTGCAGCTACACCCTACTGATGGAGAAGACTTTGGGAGTAAACCCTGAGTAAAAATCTGAACCTGGAGTCCCTGAGGCAGCCCTATGTCGAGCTTAAACTCCTGCGACACTGCTGGTGCCAAACTGTATTGGGCTCTATCGTTTCATTGGATTCATGTACTGCATGGAGAGAGGGAGCCTGCTACATGGGCAGTAGCTTTCTCTCCAGATCAGCTTGTGTATCGTGTTGATACTAGGATGCGACATCCATGGTCGACGCTGACCAGCAGAGGGCCTCATGGGGGTAACATCGCAGTTAGCGTAATGCTACTACTGATGCAGTTCGACTGCTGTTTGTAAAGAGTTTGTGTATTCTCCCCGTGACCATGTGGGTTTCCTGTAGGTGCTCGGGTTTTCTTCCATATTCTAAAGATCTATGGGTTAGTAGGTTACATGGTCACATGGTGTAATTGGGTGGCACAGTCTGGTTGGGCTAGAAATGCCTGTTGCTGTGTGGTATCTAAATAAAATTATTTTTAAAATCACCCTTTATTCTGTCAAGCAGTTGTAACTGAAGTCATGAATCTAACTACTGCTTTGCATGATACTACTTTAGCAGGGCATTCTTTATGTGAAAGAATCCTGGAGGTGCTTTAATAATGTAATTTTTCAAAACAGTTATTTGTATTTGCTTTCCTTTTCCATTCTCATCATTATCATTTCTTTTTTTCTTTATGTAATATTTCACCCAAGACTTTTTTCCCCCTGTGGAAATGGAACCTTTTTGTATTACACTCTCACAGGCCTCATCTTCCTGTGCCAGTTCCAATAGCTCTCAATTCCCTGTTGATCTAGCCTCCACAGCCCTCTGGAATAGAGATTTCAGAGATTTACCATTCATCTGTGAGAAGTAATTCCTCTGCACCTTAGTTTTAAATGGCCAGCTCTTGTAACTATGTCACATTGTTCAAAATTCTCTCACTAGAAATATCTCAATACATTCTCCCCGTGACCACTTGGGTTTCCTGTAGGTGCTCTGGTTTCCTCCCACATTTCAAAGACGTACCGGTTGTCCTGTGATTAGGCTAGGGTTAAATTGGGGGATTGCTGGATGGTGTGGCTTGAGGGGCTGGAAGGCCTAATCCATTCTGTCTGTCAATAAATAAAAATAAAATAAACTACACTGTGGTGGTCCCTCGATGTTGTATTTTTCAATAAGATTGCCTCATACTCTTTTGCATCTCCTCAGGAAGTGGAGTAGTCTATGCTTGTATGTAACAAATCCTATATAGCATTCAGGCTTGGCTTGATAGCTGGCAAGTAACATTCACGCTTTGTGTCAGTCAGTGATCTTGGCCAACAAGAGGGAGTCTGACCATTTACTATTTATATTCAGTGGCATTAGTATCACTGAATCACCCACTGTCAATATCATGAACATAGAACAGATCTGCACAGGCCATATTGCCAATCTAACTAATCCTATCTTCCTGGACAAGGTCTATATCCCTCTATGCCCAGCCTATACATGTGTTGTCTAAATGCCACTTAAACGTTGCTGTCATATCTGCTTCTACTATCTCCCCTGGAACACATCACTCTGCTTAATCAAAAACAAAAACATTGCCTTGTGCATCTTTTTTAACCTCTTCCCCTCTCACCTCTAAACCTATATAATGCAGTATTTGACATCTCCACCCTGGGAATAAAAATGTAACTGTCTAGCCATTCTGTGCCCCTCATTATTTTCTATACTTCTATCAAGTCACCCCTCAACTCCAAGACTCCAGAGAAAACCAAGTTAGCCCAAGCTGATCTTACAAACTAATACATTCCAATCTTGGTGAACTCTTTTTTACCCTCCTCGGAGCCTCTGTGCTCTCCTATATTGTTCGGTTATTATGAGTAATCGGAAACTTAGCTGAATTAGCAATACTCTGGTAGGAAGATTAATTCAGTAAGTAGAAATGGAAATGAAATAGAGCACACCGTCCACATGAAGATTAATGATGTTAGTTGACTTGTAATTTCAAAAACAACAGGGTAATATTTAGAAACTAGATTGTCGATGGGCTTTTACGGTGGCTTGATTAGATGGCATCTATTCTTCTATGCTGGAAGGCATAAAACGGGATGTGGAGGGCTGTAAAGGAATGGCTAATTTTGTTGAAAGTAAGGTAAAAGACAAGCAATATAATAAGATACCTCATTATTCTGAAATTATGTTGTAGAAATAAATATTTGACAACCTTGAAATCACCTGTAGATATATGAGTGTAGTGGGTAGTGTGACATTATTACAGCTCAGTATCAGAATCTGGAGTTCAATTTTGGCGCTGTTTGTAAGGAGTTTGTACGTTCTCCCTGTGACCATGTGAGTTTCCTCCGGGTGCTCCAGCTTCCACAGTCTAAGGAAGTACTGGTTTGTAAGATAATTGGTCATTGTAAATTTACCTGTGAGTAGGCTAGTGTTAAATAGCTGGGTTGCTGGGCATCGTGACTTGTTGGACCACAAGGGCCTGTTTCACGTTGTATCTCTAAATAAATAAACTTTGAACTGTAAGACAAATAACCAGGAAGTGTTTCTTAAGGAACATTTGGTGAACAGTTTGGAATTATTGTCTCAGAGAAGCTTTTGGATTGGTAGACGTGATATTATGAATGATCAAAAGGTCATTGTTAGAATTGTGTACTTGAAAAATGTTGCATTTTAACAGTGATGTAACTAATTGAGACGTGTAGTGAAATATTGCTACAGGTCAATCATCATGTATGAATTTCTATTATTCCCCTCTTGCAGAGTCTACCCAACATATGACTTTGCGTGCCCGATAGTAGACAGCATTGAAGGTGTCACACATGCATTAAGGACAACTGAGTATCATGACCGGGATGAGCAATATTACGGGATAATAGATGCTTTGGAAATTCGAAAGCCTTACGTATGGGAGTACAGCCGTCTTAACCTAAATAACACTGTTCTGTCCAAGAGGAAGCTTACGTGGTTTGTCAACGAGGGATTGGTAGATGGATGGTATGGTTATGTTATAATTATGCTTAACTTGTGCTTAAGCTTAATAATAATTTATAGATGTCTTTTTTGATGGAATCTTATTTTAAATTGTTTGAAATGTTCTCAGATTTTTTTATTATAATGGATTTCTGGAAATACCATTTCTCGTTCAAAATTTCTATATTTGCTTTTAGGGATGATCCTCGCTTCCCTACTGTGCGTGGAGTCCTGCGGAGAGGAATGACTGTTGAAGGATTGAAACAGTTTATTGCTGCTCAAGTGAGTTGAAATGAGTGTTTTCTTGCATAGATTCATGATATCTTACTATTTGCATTGTTTCCAGTGATTTAGAGTAAAAATTTGTGTTAATGTTTCCCTTTCCAAAGGTTAAATGTTAAATTTTCTGATGCAGGGTGGCTCCAGGTCCGTTGTAAATATGGAGTGGGACAAAATCTGGTCCTTCAACAAAAAGGTAAATGTATGACTTGATGAAAGCTTCTTTTACACCTTGCTGAGTATCATTTGCTTTTGAGTATACTTTTTGTTAGAAGTTCTGTATGCTTTTTTTGTGTGAGTCAAGTATATCAAAAATTACAGCTTTTGTGAGGAAAATGGAATGTTCTTTTGAATGGTTACACGATGACAACTGTTTTCTCTATTGCCTGAAAAAGTAATAAAAAATCTTAATTTTGGTGCAATTGTTTACTTATGTGCTGGAATAAGATTATAAAAAGAGAAAAACTCTCTATTCTGTAACCCAAAATGTGCAAATTTACTGTGAATTAAACACAATCTGTGCATTGCATTTTCTGTTTTCAAGCTGCAAACTAACTGTAACAAGGTATTACTTATTTTCTGCTCTAATTAGTGTTAGGTTTACTACACAGCTTGAAAAGCATGGCAAGAGTGCTTTAAAGTTCAAAGTGTGTGCAAGCTTGATCATTTTTTTTCTTCTGATATGGTTTTCTGCACGTTTTGGTAGCAAAATAGTTATTTAAAAATGGGATTGTGTATAATAAAAATGGAAGTAAGTTTTTGCTATATCTTATGTAAATAAATATTGCATTTACAAGAATTCAAGTGTTATTTCATGACTGCAGTCTGATTTTAAAATATATTTCACCATCACAAATCTGGTAACTAATTCAGGCATATTTATTGTGTTTAGCTAACCATTGCAGGTTCTTGTAATTTTAAAGTGAAAAATCAAATGTACAGTAGTTGTAGCTTTAAAACAAAAAATTGCTGTTGCACATACACAGTAAAAACACTGTACCATGTACAATATAGTTTATTAAATATCTCAAAATTTGGCACATATAATGTCTAATGTACAGCCCTTGTATGACTGAGTGCAGAAACACCATTCTGTGACTTTGGTTACTTGACCAAAGTCTTGATCTAAACCATTTGAATTTCATTTGTTGAACTGATGTCTTGCTAATATACCCATTTGCTCGTACTTCAGTATCATTCTTCCTCCCTTTTTAATATTCATTTTCTCCTGCCTTCATACCTAAAGGGATGGCTTTTTATTTTATTTTAGCTTACATTGAGGATTGTTTATGTTGTTGCACTTAACTGAAAATCAAAATAATATTAAGGCCAATTTTTATTTATAAATGATTTGGGCAGTTAAAATTCACGTATGCACTGTAACTAGCTGCCTGGAAATACCATTTTAAATGTATAAGCAACAAGAGACTCTTAAAAACTCTCTTTATGCATCAAGGTAAACAATTCCCTGTATTCTTATTTTGCAACTTGCATGCAATTGAAGATCAAAAATCATTTTGGGCTGTGCAGATATAATGAGTACGTCTGTTTTTCAGGTTATCGATCCAGTAGCACCTCGTTACACAGCATTATTGCAGGCTGAAGTGGTGCCTGTGAGTGTGCCAGGGGCCAAGGAAGAGATGAAGGATGTGGCCAAGCACCCCAAGGTAATAGACCTTAAAAATAAATAGATAGAGATAATGTCAGAAAAATCCTCTTGACAAAGATTTCCCACACCTTACTTAACCTGATGTGGATAGCCTACCTTGCTAGCGCATCAGGTGTGTATTCCAGTGCTTTGGCCTGGGTGATAGTAAGGGCTTCAAAGATATTTTTGAGGAAGCTTCTCCCCTCAGATGTCCCATTCCCAGTTGAATATATTTTTAAAAAGATTTAAAATGGCTCTTGCATTTGGAGATTTTTAAGAGCTATTAAATGAGGTAAATTAAATTCTGAAAATGCTTTCAAGCCTCATTACAATGGCTGTGAAATTCATTAATGAGATAAATCTGGATTAAATAGCTTACACCAGTAATGGTATCACAAACTTACTGGATTGTTTTTTATTTTAAAAATCCCTTTACCGAATTGTACTTTTTTTTTCTTTGATTCTTGCTCTTTCTGTCAGAACCCAGATATCGGACTGAAACCTGTATGGTATGGATCCAAGGTACTAATTGAGGGAGCAGATGCAGAAACGTTCACAGAGGGAGAAATGGTTACTTTTATCAATTGGGGTAACATTAACATCACTAAAATTAACAGGTAAGAGACACAAGTATGAAGTTTGCTGCTTTATTCATAAGAACATGACATTTGGTTCTTTATAAGACTACAGATTTGTATAGCAGATTTAATAAAATGTTTTATTTTAGAGATTCCAGGGGAAAAGTTGAATCACTTGAAGCAAAGTTAAATCTAGACAACAAAGATTATAAAAAAACAACAAAGATTACATGGTTAGCTGAGACTCCACAAGCTCCATTGATTCCCACAGTATGTATCTACTATGAGCATCTAATAACTAAACCCGTCATCGGCAAGGATGAAGATTTCAAGGAATATGTTAACCGAAACAGCAAGGTAATGATTTGTAGTGCATGTTAATTGCTAGATAGAATTTTAGTCAAATTAGTTGCTTACAAAATGTTTGGGTGCACTTGGAGTATTGTGTCCTGTTTTCTGTTGCCAGGAAAGATATGATGAAGCAAGAAAGGGCTGAGGAAAGATTCACAAGAATGTTTCCAGAATGGAAGGGCTTGAGTTATAAGGAGAGCTTGAATAGGCTCGGAGCATAGGAGGTTCACATGATAGATGTAAATATAATTATGCGAGGCATGAATAGAGTACAAGCTCTAAAGGACAGGGCAAAAGTTCAAGGTGAGAGGGAGAAGGTTCAAAGGAGATCTGGAGTGAGCTGCCAGAGGAGGTGGTGGAGTCAGGAATATTTTCAACCTTTAAGGAGCATTTGGAAAGGTACTTGAATGAACAAGGCATAGAGAGGAATGGAATTAATGGGATCAGTATAAAAAGGCATGATGGTGTGCAGGAACATGGTGGGTCAACGTGCAAATCTGATTCTGTAATTTAGATGATTTTATTTTTAATCCCTAATTGGAATTTATGCTCTTCTCACAATTAATACTATATAATCTCAAATACGATTTCCAACCAATAATTAACCTTGCTCATTGGTACCATAGAAATAGGTATGAATCTTTAATTATTTTCTGCGCTTTCACATGTTTCAGTGTTGGCAAACAATCCTAGTGAAACTTCGCAGGAGATAAAACTTGAATAGTGACAGAATTGAAAGTGACAATTCCAATTCGTGTTCAAGTGTATTATTCAACTGTACATATAGAGGGCATTAATGTATGAAAATTAGCTTTTAGCAGCAACGGCACAGTAGCTTATGCAGAATTTCCCTGAAATATGTTACTAATTTTCTTGTTTATTCAGATGCTTTACTTTTGATTTGTTCTACTTGTAATCAATACATTTTGAATGATATTCTGTCATTTTGGAAAATTGTTCCCAGTGTGCAAATTTCCTTTGTTAACTTTAGTTGTCAATGAGTTATTGCCTCATCATCCAGAAGCGATAGGCAGTTTATGTCTGATCTTGAGTAATGCATATGAATTTAGTGTACTCATGACTGCTCAGGTGAAAATTGTCCAAGCATAATTGATGAAGCATCTTTGTTTGAGTGAGCTTTTTTGGGCAGTTTCAGATTTTGGGGCTTTGTATTGTAGTTTAACATTCGACATTGTCTGAATGAAGGAATTGAAGAGATTTTTCTCCCTTAGAAAGAAGAACTAATGTTTGGTGACCCCTGTCTGAGAGATCTGAAGAAAGGAGATATCATTCAGCTACAAAGAAGAGGCTTTTTTATCTGTGATCTGCCGTATGAACCAGTTAGGTAAGTAGTTGTGATAATTTGACTTGTTTACAGGAAGAATATCTTAACTAAAGGAGAAGCATAATGGGTAGAGCAACGCAGTTACAGCTTGGGGTGTCGAAGTTCAGAGTTCAATTCCGATGTAATCTGTAAGGAGTTTGTATGCTCTCCTTGTGAATGCATGGATTACCTCTAAGTGTTCCAGTTTTCTCCCACATTAACCAATTAGTTAATAGGTTAATTGGTCATTGTAAGCTGTCCTGTGATTAGGCTGTTGGATTGCTGAGCTGGTAGGGCCTGTTCCATGTTGTATCTCTAAATAAATAAAAAATAATTAATGTTTCTGGTTTAATGGTCATGTGGTAAGAGATGTGTTAAATTTTGCCTAATGGTGATAAGTGTATTGACCATTAGCTATGCTGTCTTTGTGCTGTTTGACCACCTTTTTTTTCCATTTAAGGCATAAACATTTCTTAAATACGGCAAATCATTTACTGAAATTGACTATGATACTTAACAATATTTTTAGAGCTGTGTGTGGCATTAATTTGATTTCTACACTCCAGAGCAGCACAGATATGAGTTGCAATGCATAATATAGATTCCATATTCAAAGAGCTGCATAACATTATAAAATAAATTAAAAAGCTGTTTGTAATTTGATTGATGTCAGTCATACGATTTCCTGTTTTTGATATAGCCCATACAGTTGCAAAGAATCTCCTTGTGTTCTGATTTACATCCCTGATGGTCATACCAAGGAAATGCCTACCTCTGGTTCCAAGGAGAAGAGCAAACTTGACGTGGCTAAAGTGGTAAGAAAAACTATTCAAAATGTAGACTCTTTATTTTTAATCGCAATCAATATTCTAACAGGGAAATTTATCAATCAATGGAAATCTTTTGATAGCTGTCAGTCTTTAGGCAATTTGATTTGTTCCATCTGAAATCAAGAAACACGTTGGATTGCAGCAAAGGATATGGGCCCCAAACAGCATTCTGGTAAGAGGACAGAATGCTTGTACTCCAGAACTTGCTACGCCCAGGCTGTTCTGATGCAGCTACAATACTTGCACTGAACATGGAAAATTGCTCAGTTATGTCCTGTGCATCAGCAGAACAAATCCAATGTGTCCAATTACCACCCCATTACTCTATTCTTGATTATCAGCAGGATGATAGAAGAGATGCTTATAATGTCTGACAATCTTGATGTGATTATGATTCACTTGCTCGCAAAAATTCAAGTTTGGATTCTGCCAAAGTCACTCAGTTCCTGACCTCGTTACAGCTGTGGTCCGAACATGAGCAAAACAGCTGAACTCCAGAGGTGAAACGTGAGTAACTGCTGTTGATATCAAGGCAGCATTTGATCAAGAATGGCATCAAGGAGCCCTGTTTAAGCAGTTCACATTTAAATGCAACAAGACCCAGAACATGGCCGGGCATATGCTGATAGATAGCAAGTAATCTTAATGCCACACAAGTGCCGGACAGTGACTATCTCTAACAAGACAAAATCACCCATTGATATCAAACAGTGCTATTGTTGTGAATCTTTCACTAAAAGTACCCCTGGGGGTTACCATTAACCAGAAACTGGAGTAGCCATATAGACAATGTGGCTACAAGATGAGACCAGATGCTTGGAATCCCAAGGTGAATAACTCACCTCCTAACTCCCCAAAACCTCTATAAGGCTTAAGTCAGCAGTGCAAAGGAATACTCTCTAATTGCCTAGATCAGTGAAGCTTCAACACTTAAGCTCAATACCATATAGGACATCACAACCAACTTCATAGGCACCCAAATCCACAACCATTGATTCACACTACCACTGATGCATGGTAGCAGCAGTTTGTACCATCTGTAGGATGCACTGCAACTATTCACCAAGATCCTTCAGTACCTTCAACACCTATACTTCAAGGGCTGCAGTTGTTCAAGAGGCAGCTGATTGCCATTTTCTAGGGTGTTTAGGGATGGGCAATTAAATAGTGTCTTTTGAAGTGCACATCCGTTGACTGAAATTTTAAATTCATTTTTGATTGGTGTGGTTTATTCATAGCTTGTTGTAAAATCCAGGTAATATAAAAACCTATGGGTTTTATTTCCTTCATGATCCGTGGAAGTAAGTTGACGAAGCAATGGCATTTCAACAAAGGACTATTTTTGTACTTGCGTACATTTATTGTGTCTTACTTCTGAGGTTTCTCAACAGAAGTGTTTTTAAACACTATTAACTCATCTGTCTTAAGCACTATTTAGGGTTAAATATCACTGTTCCCACTCCATCTGTGTGGGTTCTAAACTGTTTGAGGAAGCCCTGCACGTGTGGCAGGAAGTGCATAATGGGCAGGTGGGTAGATTGGGGAATGTTCACCTTTTACCGTTTATGCTAGGCTTTTGTGAGCTTCCTGCTACTGGTTTGAGGTTCTTAATGCTATTCACCACTTCGTGTCATGCATCGAGCATTCTCAGACTCCATTTTTGATGCTACATATCTTTTGCTGTGACAAAGGTTGTTAAAGAAGATCTGTTTTGGGAGACTATGCACTGTCTGTCCATTAGAGCTGAGTAATGCTCACGATGTTGGCCTAGAGGGAAATACTCACATCATCCTGGTAATTAATTTGGAGGAATTGGTGGGTTGCAATTGGTGCTTTCCACTGTCTGTTACAAATGATCAGAGGTATGGAATTCAGGGCATGAAAACCACTTTGTGTATCTTAGTTACTGTTCTGTAATCCATTTTCTTTTGGTTTACTTGCCTTCCAAGTTGGTAGTCCATCTTCAAGATACCATTCTACATTCTGTAGGAAATTGTTGGAAATATTGGTATTTTTCCACTTGGTCCTATCAAATTTAGAATTTCTATGCAAGTGTATATGAATGTAGAGATGTTGGCCAGCATTTATTTTTGCTATGCTCAGTTACAGAGTTTGGTGAAGGTTAGAAAATTAAAAAGCGTAATCACCAAAATATAATGGATTATTTGTTCAACAGCTTGTGTCTCAGTTTATTTAATTTCTGGTTCTTATCTTTAAATGTACTTTTTTCGTAATATCAGATTTTTAAAAAAATCCATAAATGTGTTTTGACTGTTTCAGAATGTCAGAAGTGTGAACTGTCAAGTGTTGACAGTTGTCCAACTCAGATGGTGTGGCCGAGCCCACTGAGAATATTTTCATTTGTTTTTTGTGTGCTTCTCCCCACCTCATCATCGTTCCCTGCAATGCTCTTTTCCTCAGACCAGTTTGTGTCTATTCTCTTTGGGAGAATTGTGAGAGAGAAGTGGGAATAGTTTTCATGTAAGGCATTAATTGCTCAAAATTGACTGGGCCATTATGTTTACGGATATACATATGTGCTGCAATTGCAGACTATATGTACTGTTTATTTTTCCAGTAAATTATGGGAAGAAAAAATCAAAATCATTGCATGTGAGCCCTTTGAGTTTGTTGTTTTTAACAGGTAATATATGTAGTAAAGTAGTAAAGTAATTAAATCAAAGGATATGTAAATATATGTGGTAAAGTAGTAAAGTAATTAAATCAAAGTTTAACTGATTTTTAAACATTTTAAATATTTTAGGTTAAAACTGAGTCTGTAGCTACAAATGTGTCATCTCATGATGTTTCATCTGCTTCAACAAATGATTCTGTGGACCTTATTGCACTTTACAACAAAGTAGCTCAACAAGGTGAGGTGGTTCGTGAACTGAAGGCAAAGAAAGCATCCAAAGAAGAGGTGGATGTAGCAGTTAAAGGACTATTAACTTTGAAAGCTGAATATAAGAAAAAGAGTGGTACTGAATACAAGCCTGGAAAGCCACCGGCATCAATTGATAGCTCTCTCTCTGAACCTAAGACTGTGGACACAAATAATAGCAGCGTTCTTTATGACAAGGTGTTTCAACAAGGCGAGATTGTTCGAAAACTCAAAGCAGAGAAAGCACCCAAGGTATTTTTCCCTCTTAAAATCTTTCAAGATGTGCCTTTTCCTCCACATTAGAATACGGAAACATAATTAACTTTTCAATAACAAAAGAATGCAGATTTTTAATTAGTTTTGAATGAACTTTTGTTATTTAACTGGTTTCTAAGCATGCCAAAATACAGATAAATGTTAAATCCAGATGAAAAAAATCAAATGCACTGTAGATGCTGGAAATCTGGAATAACAGAAAATAACAGTTCTGATTATGCGTCTTTGAGTTGAAATCTTGCCCATTTCTCTTTCCACAGATGATACCTAACTTCCTGAGTTTTCCAGCATTTTCTGTTGTTATTTCAGATGAAACCAACTTTCTATTTAACTCGTTTGAGAAAATTTGCAGATGTTGGAAATCCGAGCGACTCACACGACATGCTGGAGGAGCTCAGCAGGCCAGGCAGCATCTATGGAAAAGAGTATAGTCACCGTTTCGGGCTGAAACCCTTCAACAGGACTCTTTTTCCATAGATGCTGCTTGAGTTCCTTCAACGTTTTGTGTTTCTACTTAACTCTTATGTTGATATCTCAAATGAAACTTATCACTGAATTTGCTATTTGTATCCAATTGCTAAATTTTGAGCTAATAAAGTCCCATAATGTTAATAACTTCATTGATGTAAGCATAGGGTGATTTTTAATATGTGATGATGTGGGTATTTTCTAGCATGATCAAACTACATTTCTGCTTATTTCATTCAGCATGCTATTCTCATAATCGAGAAGTCTGAAATGCATGCTGAAATACGTGAATAATTAAATGTTTTGCCTGGTGGCTCAGGCTTGGCATATTTTTGTTTAATTGTTACTTCTTGATTCAGAGTCATGTGGATGAAGCAGTGAAAACACTTCTAGCTTTGAAAGCAGAGTTTAAAGAGAAGACTGGTGAGGAATACAAACCAGGGAAGCCACCTGCTCCGAAGGTAGAAGCAGTTGTGAACTGCTCTACAGAAGCATCTGGACTTGATGAGAAAACACCTGCATTTGATGAAAAAGCACTGTACAGCAAGGTGGCAGAACAAGGAGAAGTTGTACGCAAACTTAAAGCAGAGAAGGCTTCTAAGGTAATGTCATGAAATTCTTCAGTGATTGAATCCATATGGTGTCCTTGCTATGTTTATACAAAGGAGTAAAAGGTAGCTATTTTTTTCAAGATTACATACTGGTATATAGCAATATATCTCTCTGCTCAAACAGATTTGGAATAAGTTAGGCTGAAAGAATTTATGAAAGTTATATGAATTATGTTATTTCAAAGTAACTTTATTGTCGACGTGTATATATGTTGCCATATACTACCCTAAGATTCATCTTCTTGAGAGCAAACTCAATAAATCCATAAGTGAATAATAACCATAATAGAATCAATGATTGAGCACACTAACTTGGGCATTCAGTCACTGTGCAAAAGACAACAAACTGTGCAAATATGAAAAGAAAAGAATAATAATAAATAAGCAATAAATATTGAGAACATGAGACGAAGAGTCTTTGAAAATGTCCATAATTTGTGGGAACATTTCAATGATGGGGCAAGTGAAGTTGAGTGAAGTTATCCCCTTTGGTTCAAGAGCCTGTTGGCTGAGGAGTAATGACTGTTCTTGAAGCAGGTGGTGAGGGTGCTGAGGCTCCTGTGTCTTTTTTCTGATGGCAGCAATGAGAAAATGGGTCGAAGGACCTATTTCTGTGCTGCAGTGTTCTATGACTCTCTACTTCACCAGCCAGGTTCCTAGTGAATTGGAGCAAAGCGCTGATAAATTGGTAACCATCTCAGTCAAAGTGACTGAACTAGTAACTTGCATAGAATTTTACCTTGTATTTAACATTGGTTACCCAATATTGGGCCCAAACTCCCAATTTTCCTAGGCAGGCTAAGTCATTCCCTGAATGATTTTCCCCTTTTGGTTGCCATAACTTTAGTGTACATTGTAGTTACTGTAATGGAAAATTTGTTATTTGTTTTGCTATTTGGTGATTTTTTTTTTGTTCTACATACAAGTTTGTAATTTTACTTTCCAGGAGAAGATAGGTGCTGCTGTCACCTTGCTCCTTGATTTGAAGAGCCAGTATAAAGCCTTAACTGGAGTGGAGTATAACCCAGCTGCTGGAGGTGATGACAGGAACAAAAATAAAAAAGAAAAACAAAACAAATCTGAGAAACAGAATAAATCTGAAAAATCAGAGGAACACAAGAAAAACATAAAAGAGCAAGAGCGAGGATCAAACAGTGGAAGTGCAGGTGAAGGTCAAGGGCCAAAGAAGCAGACTCGGTAAGTTAAGCATCAAGACAAATTCACTTAAATTCTGCTCCAAGTAGTAGAAACTTGCTTGAAAAATCTTTAGTTGGAAGCAGGGTTGAAATTGTTATCAAAATTAGATAATTCATGCTCCCATTTGGCTCCAATCTGAAAATACCCCAAACTCGTAGACAGCTCTTCGCCCTCAGAGTACAAATATGATCAGGAGTACAACCCTGGAATCAGTTTATATTTGAGTGGGGTTTAAAATATTTTTCCTTTTATAGATGTCAGTCTTGTTAAATGCCCAAATAATGTTGAAAGTATTATATTTGCATGGCTACACCTATGTGTATCTTTAAACTACATTGTAGTGCTTGGACAAAAGCAGGAACTGGGAACTTAAGGTATTGTGATAGATTTGAAATAATTTACAATAGCTATAACCTTTCATAGATATTGTACTTGACATTCTTTTGGTCTTCATGAAAGTGAGGGATATCTGTGCTAAGAATGTTGCTACCAGATGTCAGTGGAAGTTGGGAGTAGAATGGGCCATGTGCTAAATTAATTAATTCATGCAACCATACTCCCATCTGAGAACGCCGCCTTTTTATCTCACACGTCCTGTGCTAAGCTCTCTGTAGACTTTGTAACATTGAGATGGTATACTTATTGCTGCCAGGAATTTGTACAGCTCTAGGAAATCTCCAAATGGAGTATGACTGTCTAAGTAGTTAAAGGAGTAGACACGGGTATAGTGGGTTCAGCACCATCCTTCTATGTTGCATTATTCCTCAGACTAAAATTGAGTGCCTCCCAATGATGCTATGTAGAATTTGTAAAAATAGAAGAAATGGCACTTTGTGATTATGACTAGGTTTCAGAACTAAAAAAGGAGATTATTACACACAAACCCAGTGCATTCCTGAGATCCCTGTGATCTCAGAAAAAAAACTTGTAACTTAATTTGATCCATATTTTTATATAAAAACACTGTCATCTATATTAACAATATGGATGAGAGTGTCATGAGTGTGGTTAGTCATTTTGCAGATGGCACCAAAATTGGTGGTATAGTGGACTATCTTACAGTTAGAAAATTAATTAAGTTTGCAGCAAGATCTAGATCAACTGGGAAAGTGGGCCAAGGAATGGCAGATGGAATTTAACACAGACAAATGTGAACTTCTGCATTTTGGAAAGTTAAACCAATCTAGGACTTGCACAGTAAACGACAGGGTCTTGGAGAGTGTTGTAGTATGGAGACCTGTTGATATAAATACATGGCTCCCTGAAAGTGGCAATATACAGTAGTTAGATGGGATAGTGGAAAAGGTGTTGATGATGCTTGCCTTCCTCAGTCAGGATGCTGAGTACATGAGTTAGGACATCATGTTACACCTGTACTAGATGTTCATGAGGCCACACTTGGCTTATTGTATGCAGTTCTGGTCACTTAGCTATAGGAAAGAACTCTTTAAACTGAGAAAGGTTCAGAAAAGATTCACAAGGATGTTACTGGGACTGTAAGGCTTGAGTATAAGGAGAAGCTGGATCAGCTAGAGCTATTTCTTCCCCCCCTGCAGTGCAGGAGGTTGAGGAGTAACCTTACAGGTTAAAATTATGAGGGGCTTGGGCATGGTTGCAGTGACTCTAAAACTATAAAGTACAGACTTAAGATGAGAGGGAGAAAATGTAAATGGGAACTTCATGCAGAAGGTGGTGTGAATGTGGAATGTGCTGTCAGAGGAAGTGGTAGAGGCAGGTACAATTATAACACTTTAAAGATGTTTACACAGGAACATTGGATGTTACAGGTATATGGGCCAAATGCAGACAATGGGGGTCAGCTCATGTAGTCATCCTGTTTGGTGTAGGTGGGTGGCTTGATGGACTTGTTTACGTGGCACATAACTGACTTTGTAACTAGTGGCATTTAGCTCTGTATTGTAGCCTTGAAGTTTTGGCAACATTTAAAAAAATGCGCATGAGAACCTTTTATTTAAAAAAAAGCCATTTTGGATCTGCAAGAGTTTAAAGCATGCAGGATGGAGTTAGTCAATTATTAATTATTTGTTACTTGGTTCTGAGTAATATGATCCTCTTTATAGATTGGGCCTAGAAGCAAAAAAGGAAGAGAATCTGCCAGAGTGGTATTCACAAGTAAGTCTATGTTAACTATTCTTTTTGAGCACAGTAATATGTTCTAAACTGAATCCAATGTATATTCCTGAATCTAATTCTCAAAGAATTGGGAAATGTATATTTACATTTTTCAGTCACTTGCCATTTTTAGTGGCGTCATTGAGCAAGGAAAATTACTTGTATTTGGTATCATTCTTTTGAATGGTATTTCAACTTCAGACTTTGCTCTGACCTAGCATAACCAGACTCATTTTAAGTTGTGTGAACTGACATTTCAAGGCTTTTCAGTATAATTAGTAAAACTACTTTGAGATGTGCAGTAGTGAATTCCTCTGAGCAGTAATTTCATGTGGGTAAATTTGCTTGTTCGTCTGCCGAATGACAGTCCTCATTGTTAGCATCTGCCATGATGTTTCTTAGTTTATTTTTGATTCTTTGAAATCACCTGTCACCAGTTCCTGTTGTGGAGTTACATTGTTAACAATATAACTCAACTATAGTAGTCAATGTCTTTTTACTGCACACAATGTTTAATCATTGCAGAGAGAAAAATGTTTTTACTATAGTTCCCTTATAGAAGATTTCAATTTGTTTTTTTAATAAAATGATGTTTCATTTTTTAATTAAGCTGTTACTTAAATCCAACTTTAAACTTCTAAATTCTAAGTTGTTTAAATAGCTAAAATCCTTGAAATTAGTTTTAACTTGAACAACATTAATTTCACATACACCACTTCTAACTACTTTGAGTTGGTGTTCACCAGTAAACCAGAAATAAATGGAGAAATCATGGGTGTAACGTTTATGTTGGTTATCAATATGTTATTGTCACAGAGTCCAACTCCGGCCTGCATACAAATGGAGAGTCAAAATACAGTAATAAAGCATGGGATATAAACTTCATTGAACTAGAAAACTGTAATAATACCACCTGTATTGCCAGATTACTGTTGCCTTTTGAGTGCCGTTATGTGCAGCAATTCTTTGCCACGGGCAGCTTTGGAAGCAAAATTTTATATTTATGTATATTTAAGGCAGAGTTGATAGATTCTTGATTGGTTAGGATATGAAGGGATTTGGGGAGAAGACAGGAGATTGGAGCTGAGAGGAAAATTGGATCAGCCGTGATTAAATGGTGGGGCAGACTTGATGGGCCAAATGGCCTAATTCTGCTCCTATATCTTATGGTCTTATTTGTTACAAGGAAGTTTTTTTTGCCTTCTCAAAGGGTGCTTTTTCTTTCTGTATTCAGGTCATTACAAAATCAGAATTGATCGAATATTATGATGTTAGTGGCTGTTATGTTCTCCGTCCATGGTCATATGCTGTCTGGGAAGCCATCAAAGATTTCTTTGACCGTGAGATTAAGAAACTGGGCGTGGAAAACTGCTACTTTCCCATGTTTGTATCTCAGGCAGCCCTTGAGAAGGAGAAATCTCACATTGCAGACTTTGCCCCCGAGGTAAGAACAAATGTACTTGAAAGTCCATCAGAAATCAAGTAGTGTTTAGAGATGTGTGATTCCATAATATGGTCAATGTAAATTCCATAATATGGGTCAGTGTAAATTCCATAATTTGGACATGGGCTAAAATTTGGAATCTGGATATACCTGCTTAAATATTGAATTTTCCACCAGAACTTCAAGTCAATAATTAATTTAAGGGTATAAAGACTTGCATATCAGCCTTGAATCTGTTGACAGTAATATCAATCTAGGTTTTGATTCACTTGACCTGTCACTGAAATGTTCATTTAAAACACTGTGTATTCTAATGATAAAGAACATTTTGCTTCTTGAAGTAATCGTTACTTTATTTCAATATTAGGTAGCTTGGGTGACAAGATCAGGAAAAACAGAGCTGGCAGAGCCAATTGCTGTTCGTCCAACAAGTGAAACTGGTATGAAATAACTTAATCAAGTCTTTTATAGCCTTTAGCTTAATATAGTTTGATAACAAGGAAGGTCATGAATATGAGTGTATATCTTCATGATTTCAGGGCATCTTGGTGATTAACAACTAATTGTGCAACTGTTGATAAATATAGTAACCAGATTAAGTGCCAAAAAAAGATAAATGACCTATTATTTTGACTTTGATCTTAACAGTTGACAATGAAGTGTTAAACTGTACATTAATATAATCCTTTAGCCTTACAGGAAATGATGCAAGTTCTCTAGCATTCACCTGAATTGGCAGATTTGAGTTCTTTTCAGACTTTACTCAAAGTTCAGGATATAATAGTGTGATTGAATTCACAACCTGTTTTCTTATGATTGCAGATGCAATTCAGTTTAACAGACTCACCTTCCAATTAAATTAAAATTCCTTTTTAAAATATCCTTTTTTCAGATGTGATTTTTTTATATGCACTGATGTGTCCAATAGGACATTCCCTCACTCTGAAAGCTATTTACATTATTAAATAATATCTGCCAACTTCTTCCCTTTGCTTTTAATAAAGTTCTCTAACTTCTACTTCTAATTGCATTCTCCAAAATAGTGGAAACGATGTTTTTTTTTAAATGCCTTTATGAAACCCACTCAGAATTCTGGTGCACCTGCAGTACGTTATAATTATTTTTGCTCTCATAAAGAGCTCTAATTCTTTGAACAGAACCTCTTGTACTTGCCATCATCATAGTGAGATCAGTAATAAAAAAAAACAAATTCTAGGAAGAATTACCTGGTCAGACAGGATATTTTGAAGATGGATGGATCTTGGCTGTTTGACATAAGCAAATATTTGAAAGTGATTATTCTCTGAAGAGAAGCTAATAATGTCAATGATGAAAGCTAAATTTTCTCTTGTGTTCACTTTGCTAGTCATGTACCCAGCCTATGCCAAATGGGTTCAATCACATCGTGATTTACCAATCAAGCTCAATCAATGGTGCAACGTAGTGGTAGGTATTGAAGGCAAAGTTTGTCTGCATTAATATATATTAATCTGTTTGTATTTCATGCCAAGTTTGATTGCACAAAGCTGTTATGGCCCTTCAAAATGCTTTTCTTGTTATCAATTTTTACTTTTGGGAACTTGGTTTAATCTTGCTTGACTCTGATATTAACCTATCCTTTTGATAAGTTTCCCTCCTCACTCCACACAATATATGGGCCTATGATGCTCCCAATTGTGCAGATCATTTGAGGGTTTCTTATTTTTACTCCTGATGTTTAGAAGCTATTCTGATTTTTTTTTTTTAAAAGCTTTAGCTATTCGTGTTTATCTTTGAGTTAGTACCTTGTGTTCAGTTTTAGCTGTAGTTGGCATAATAAGAGCACTTAACTGATTCCAGGAATTTGCTTACTTTGCACGGTCCTTCATCAGTATTAAATACATAAAATCATTCTGACTCATTTGGTAATCCAGTGGAGTTGTGCGTGGCACCATTGATATATTCAGAAAGTCGCTTCTTGCCTATAATAAGGAAGAAAAAACAAAGATAATCTACTTTCACCAAGGTTATTTAAGGAAAACTGTGGAGTAATTCATTTTGTTACCTCTGAAAAATAAACTAATAGCAGTGTCTCCCATTCCAGCCCCTGAATCAACTTGTCTACTGCTGAATCAACATTTCTTTGCTATCTCAAAATTTGGCTTTTCTAATGCATTCCTGTCACCATAAATGTGATTTCTGTTGTCAGACTGCATTGGTTCCTAGTTAATGTGATTTTGACATCTCTCCTAATAATTATCAATATTGTCAATGAACTGGTTCCTTTACTCTGCCACATTTACAGAATTCTAAGCTCAACTCCAGTTATTTTTGATAATCTATAAATTTAGTTATTCATAAATGGTAGACAATCCTTTTCTCTTGACCTAAGTTGTGGCTTGTACGCCCTCTTTACCCATTCTCCTTTAAGGCAATTGTTGTCTCTTTGACTAAGATTTTGGTCACATGTTTATTTTTGAGATGATGGGGTTGATTATGGAGAAAGGTTGAACAGGTTGGTCTATAATCATTGGACAAAGAGAACAATGTGACTTACTGAATTGTAAAATTACCCGAAAAGGATTGAAAGGGTGGATGCTGAAAGGATATTTCCTTTAGTAGAGGCATCTGGATGTAGGGGACACAATTTCAAAATAAAGTACTCCCATTTTAGATGACAAGGAAGAGGATTAGAATACCTTGAAATTCATCATCCCTGAGAGCTGTAAGGCCAGAGTGACAATATATTCAAAGCAGATATTTATATTACAAGGGGAATGAGGGATTTTGAGAGAATGTAGAAAAGTTAGCATTAAGGCCAAGAATAACCATGATCTTATGGAATAGTGAAAGAGGCTTGATGGACTGACTAACCCTGTTATGTGTGTCAGATGTTGAAAGAAGAAGGTATAAATAAAGTATAATAATTCCTCAAACCCAGTCAAAATTGAATGATGGAATGAGGGTTTTCAAAACCTGGGCCCAGCAGCTGTAAATTTCTCTTGCCCTTTGTAAATACTTCTGAATATTAGGAAAACAAATTATTGATAACTAAATTCAGTCATTTGCATCATGACCTGCTATATGATGAATTTATATGTTGAATCCAAATTCTTGCAAACTTGTGGCAGTTTTGTTGTGTTATCTCCAGTTTTATGGCACCCATGTGTATTCATTTTTCTGATTTGTGACTTGGATCTTTCATTTCCCACCTTTGATGGCAAAGCCTCCAGTGTCTTTGTCTCTACTCCTCCATTCCAATCTTAAACTCATCTACCTCGATACTTCATCACTTACGATAAAGATGCCTTCTGCGTCTTCTGCTTCTCTATTTTGTCAGTACATTTTGCTATATTCTGCAATAGCCTTTGATTTTTCTGAACTTGATTATTGATCAGAGCAGCTAATTATGTGATTACACCTTCTCTACAGCGTTGGGAATTTAAACACCCACAGCCATTTCTTCGCACTCGTGAATTCTTATGGCAGGAAGGCCATACAGCTTTTGCTACTCGTGAGGAGGCTGCAGTAGAGGTAAAGCATTGAGAGGGCTGGAGTTCATAATTCCCAAGCAACATTATTTTGAATAACTTTCACCCATGTTGAATATGATAACATTTTTTAAAAATGTAACAGTTGAGCAATAATTGTTATTAAATTGTCCTACAGTTCGTTACCTGGACAGTGGCTTTATGGTAACACATTGGTATCTACTTTATTAAAGCTTTGGGATTTTATTTGGTCCATGATGTTTAAGAGAAAGCAAATTTAGTTACTACTGATGGCCACAGAGTGGCAGCAAATTTCAGTTTCACTGTGCCAGTGGAGGGATCTGAATGTTGACTACTTGCCAATTGTCCATCACACTGGTAATTAGTAGTTATTTAAACTTGTTAATTTCCCTCCTCCAGATTTTTGTTTCTCTTTTAGCATTTCTGCAATTAGTTGATTGGGAAAAATAATGCACTGGAATATAGTAAACATTTTTGAAACTTTATAGTCACTGAATAGACATTCCCGGATTAGAAGGGTGAAAGCCAAAAAGCCAACCTGTCTTTCTTTTCAAGTGCTAATTGATTTGCAAATTACTGAGCATTCCTGTATTATCAACTGGTGGTTGTTGAAGATATTATATTTTTGACCGATATTCTTGTGTAGGTTATGCAAATTCTGGAACTCTATGCACGAGTGTATGAGGAATTGCTTGCAATTCCTGTAGTGAAAGGAAGAAAAACTGAAAAAGAGAAGTTTGCAGGTGGTGACTACACAAATACAGTGGAAGCTTTTGTATCAGCCAGTGGAAGAGCCATTCAGGTATGTGTGTATGGTAATGTAACCAGCATTTGTGCATCCAGAATTCTCAGGCAACTGGCAGAAATCTTTTTTTTGTCAAGTGTTATGCAAATTAAGTTTTAGTTTATTTATCTTTATACAAAGGGATCGTACGTTTGTCAGTTGGTTAGTTGTAATATCCTATAAAGATTTGACACCATGTGATAAGTGCTATCAATCATTTGATTTTTGCTGTATTTTATATTATTACTACTTTGTAAAATATGGAATTGCAGTGTATAACATTGTTATTAAGGTAAGGTGATGACATATGCATAGTTTAGCAACTTATTGAAAGGTTTATGTATAGAATACTAATGTGTGTGATGTACTGTGATGTTTTTCTTTAAGAAATTCTCATGTAACCATCAACCAGCCAATCCCCATGGATGCTGAATGACTGAGAGTATACTGTAATTAGGATTCTTTATTTAAGGTCTCTAAAATCTAATGATTTTCGATCAGTCATTTTTTTTAATGTTTAGTTTTTCACTGCTGGGGCTGGTCTGAAAGAGTACAGAATGAAAAGATTTAATTCTTACCTATAGTATGTATGAGCTAAATTTCTCTTGTATTGAAAGAATTAATTTATGGCTTTAAAATTGTAGGGTGCTACATCACATCACTTGGGACAGAATTTTTCAAAGATGTTTGAGATTGTATTTGAGGATCCAAAGAAACCTGGAGAGAAACAATTTGCATATCAAAACTCCTGGGGAATTACAACCCGGACAATTGGGGTCATGACCATGGTACACGGTGATAACCAAGGATTGATACTGCCTCCGAGAGTTGCTTGTGTGCAGGTATGTGCTTAATGATGGGCTAGGTGAGGAATAGACTTCTGAACTATATAAGGAACTTGTGGGAAGAAAGTGTCTGGAAATGTAGAATTATTAATGCAATAATCAACATTTAAATTTTATGTACAAACATTCGTACATTAGGACAGCAGATCTTCCAGAGAAATGCACACAGAATATTGTTTTATGTTTTGTCTACATTTCTCGCTGCTTTGGTAGATCAGGCAACATAATCAAAGACTCTGCCTATCCTGGGCATTCTCTCTTCTCCCCACTCCCAAAGGGCAGAAGATGCAAAAACTACCAGGCTCAAGGGCAGTTTCTATCCCACTGTTATCATACTAAGGGACCATTCAATAGTTTTGTAAGATGGACTCTTGACTTCATAATCTAGTTCGTTCAAGTTTATTGTCATTCAACTGTACATATGTATACAGTTAAATGAAACAATGTTCCGCATTGACCAAGGTGCAATACACCATACAAATATCATATACAGCACATAAAGTATTATTAACAGATTTAAAACAACTATTCTGTAAATGAACAAATATGTACTTTTTGGCAGCATGACATACAGTTAAATATACGACATACACTACTATTGGCGCTGTCATAAATAATATGTCATTGGTGGTAACAGGCTGCTCAGAAGTCTCACATGATGTTGCAGCTTACTGTCATCCTACATTGCACTTTTTCTGTAACTGTAACACTTTATTCTGCATTGTTATTGCTTTTCCTTTGTATTACCTCAGTACACTGATATGATCTGTATGAATGACATGCAAAATGATGTTTTCCATTGTACCACGGTACATGTTACTGAAATAAACCGATTTACACACAAATAAAGCAATTTTTTTTGTTAAAGTAGAAAATTCTGTTGAGTGACCAGATTTTCAGATAATTATTCAGACTATAGATTAGAAATCCAATTTTTGTTAATTAATTACGGAATAGCCATTGAACATATGAAAGCCTTGGGTATCAATTTTAGTAGTAACTAATAGATATTATATTCACATCTATTTTAGCAAAGTGTAAATTTATCTAGATTTCCTTTGTACAAACATTTGTACCTATGATTAACAAAACTATTATTTTGCACTGAATAAATGCATGTTAGTCATATCTTTATAAGGAAAATCTACTTTTGGCTTAATGAGCCTAGCTGAGAATCGGTTAATTAAAAAGAATGATCTATTTAGTGACAATAAGTTAGTTCTCACCTTCATAAAGCAAATAATAGGTGAAACATTCTCTCCTATCTAGAGCCATGTTATTTTATGAGACTAGGTGAGAAACTAGCCTATTTCACCATGCCAGTATCTTTAACTTAATGAGCATGAAGTTTACAAATCAATGAGCATGCATCGATTTTATTTCACAATTAATTTTTTCATTGTTGTAGATTATAATAATACCTTGTGGGATCACGAATACTCTTTCAGAAGAGGACAGGGAATCATTATTAAAGAAGTGTAATCAGTATCTTGATCTCCTGATTAATGCTGGAATCCGTGCTCGAACTGACTTGAGGGACAATTACTCACCTGGCTGGAAGTTCAACCATTGGGAGTTGAAAGTAAGTAAATCTGTTTACTCTTTTCCATTGATATTATCTGGCCTGCTGAGTTCCTCTGTCATTTTCTGTATGTTGCAAAGACTTTTTGGCTTTGTTTCTGAAGTGCACTCTGAATTTAGCTCTATAAATTATAGTTTTTGAGGACTTGTGACATCACTTTTAAGTCAAAGAGAACTTTTTCAAAGCTGCTGTAATTTGCTACAGTCATATTCTAGATACTGCAGTGTAAAAAATGTTACCTGTTGCAAATAAGACATGAAAATCAATTGTCGTACTGGAAATTGAACACAATTTTATATAAGCTAAAAGCTTTTGCAGTTAGGATAAATTGTGGGCACTTTTTTGGGGAATATTCTGAATGGCAATTTGAACCACTTGCATAGGCTGGGAAGCCTAAATGGGAGAACCCAGAATTGAGTGAAAGTCGTTACTCTGTCATTTGGTTGTGCTATGAAGTTGGATTGCGTTTGGAATCTATCCGAGATGTCAACATCCCACAGCTTTCAATCTGCCTGCTGGAGCCACGACACCATCAATTTCAGTGAAGAGGAAGAAGTGATTTTAGAATATATGTTTGGAATTGATAGAATTTAATAATTAACTGTCGTGTTTTTCAATTTATTTTACTGTTAACTGTTTTTAAATATTGTTGAGTTTAGTAGTTTACATTGGTGAATTCATAGACACTCAGTCTTTAGTCAGCCAGTTAGCCTTGGGCAGTTAAATAGCAAGCAGTCAAAGCAGTGTAAAGCTATGCTAATCAAAAGATGAATGGTGATCAAGTCCTTCCTATGAAGGATGGCTGGTGTAATAGTTCTGTTCTCTCATCTCCTTAATGGTTGTTTTGCACTTGTGCTTGTGAGAGAATGCATTCTTTAATCTGAATTTCAAACCTCTGCTACATGCAGGAATAGTCAGCTCTTTCCTCAAAAGGTGTGTCTAGTAAATCTATTTAGTGGACTGAAATCAGTCAATAAATTTTTATGCAGCTTTAACCTTCTTGCACAATGGATTTAAATAGCTAGTTTAATTATTCTAAAATAAGAATGTCATCAAATGCAACTAGTCAGAGTTGGAAATTTCCACCAAACAGAGTTTATATGATGCATAGTATATTATTCATCTTGACTCTTTATTTTAACTCTATAGATCAGTCAGTCAGACAGTCAGTCAGTGGGTGCCGTCCTTAATCCGGGGTTGGTGGCTATGCACCTCCATCTTCTTTGATCTTGTGACAGCACCGAGTACAGCCTCTCCTCCAGTTTGTTCTTGCTGGCCATCTTGGCACCGCCTGCCGCTGTCCCCACCGAACTCGAGCCCAAGGCCGTGTTGGCTTCCAGCCGCGGCCGCTTCTTTGAGCTCGGCCCTTCATTATGTGGAGGCCTTGGGCAGGTCCAGGCACACGGTGCAGCGCCCAAGTTCATCATGTAACTAGGTGCATAGCATACGATTCGTAGATACGTGGTGAGGCTTTAATCTCCTCCATGGAAGATGGCCGTTTGCTCACAAGGAGCTCATCCGCCTTTTGTCAGGTCTTGTTTTTTTTAGTCCTGCTGGGTGTCCTCACACCCTCCTCACCAGACTTAGTCTGGTGGGGGAACCAGCCCAAGTTGCCGACCACTCGACCGCGGCCCCTGATCGGGCGCCCGCCCCCCCCGCCGAATCTCTCAAGGCATCCGGCTCCCGACCGAAAACCAAGGTCGAGCGGCCGGCGACCAAACCTACACTACTCTATAGGTACTGTCTTTGTTTCCTGCAGTTCCATTTTTGTTTAAAATTTAGGGCATCTGAATCATTTTGCTTTTATGTTCCAGTAAATGCAATTAGAGCTCAAAAGTTTTATTTTTATTTGATGATGGTTTAACCAACACATTGCAAGCACTTATGGACATTCTCCGTTTAGTTATCACCCCGATACTTCTACCTAGTTTATTGCTTCATAAGCAACCATTGCACAGCTAACCCAGCATCTGTGTATTTAAGTACTACAAAATGGTGCTATTTTCAACGACTTCAAAGTAAATTTATTATCAAAGTAAATTTATGTCATAGGTACAGAAGAGATGTCAGGGGTAAGTTTTTTACGCAGAGAGCCGTGAGTGCGTGGAATGGGCTGCTGGTAGCGGTGGTGGAGGCGGAAACAATAGGGTCTCTTAAGAGACTCCTGGATGGCTACCTGGAGCTTAGAAAAATAGAGGGCTGTGGGTAAAGCCTAGGTAGTTCTAAGGTAAGGACATGTTCAGCACAGCTTTGTGGGCCGAAGGGCCTGTATTGTGCTGTAGGTTTTCTGTGTTTCTATACAACCCTGAGATTCATTTTCCTGCAGGCAAAAACAGTAAATCCAAGAAACACAATATAATCAATGAAAAAGCATATCCAACAGGACGGAGAAACAAGTAGTATACAAAAGACAACAAACTGTGCAAATACAAAGGATAATAATTAATAAAAAATAATTACTGAGGACATGATATGAAGAGTCCTTGAAAGTGAGTCCATAGGTTGTACGAACATTTCACTGATGGGACAAGTGAAGTTATCCCCTCTGGTTCAAGAGCCAGATGACTTGAGGGATAATAACTGGTACTGAACCAGCTGGTATGAGTCCTGAGGCTCCTGTATCACCTTCCTGACAACATCATGACCAGGATGGTGGGTGTCCTTGATGATAGATGCTGCCTTCCTGCTACAGCACTCTAGTGCTCAAAGGTAAAGAGGGCTTTGCCCATGATGGACATAAAAGTTGCTGGTGAACGCAGCAGGCCAGGCAGCATCTCTAGGAAGAGATAAAGTCGACGTTTCGAGCCGAGACCCTTCAAAGGGTCTCGGCCTGAAACGTCGACTGTACCTCTTCCTAGAGATGCTGCCTGGCCTGCTGCGTTTACCAGCAACTTTTATGTGTGTTGCTTGAAATTCCAGCATCTGCAGATTTCCTCGTGTTTGCATTCACCCATGATGGACTAGGTAGTATCCACTACTTTTTGAAGGATCTTGCGATCAAGAGCATTGGTGTTTCAGTACTAGGCTGAGATACAATAAGTCAATATACTCTCCACCCCATGCTTAGATGACGTGCAACCTTCTAAGGAAGTAAGAGTAGCTCAGAAAAAGTATATTTAGAGGGGAGGTGTACTAAGATGTTCTCCTTTCTAATTTTAGGGTGTACCCATCAGGCTCGAGGTTGGACCACGAGATATGGAAAAACAGCAATTTGTAGCTGTCAGAAGAGACACTGCTGACAAACTTACAATTCCAGAGGCTACTGCTGAGACAAAACTGAAGAATCTATTGGAGGAAATCCAAACCAATCTTTATAACAGGTACAAATGATCAGAAATTAGTAGTGCTATAAGTATTACATTGTACAAATGTGAATTATTTGCCATACCTTGCCGGCTATTGGGCCATTTTTATTAAGGTAATCTCTTTCTCAGACATCTGTAGAAGGTGTAAAACAAGAGTAGAGCACAGTGTATTACCATTTTGGCTTCCTGCTTAAATAAGATTGTTGTAGCGTGGATGAAATTACCGGAGAGACAGAGTCACTGGTAGATACAAAGCAGCTTCTTTATTTGACACAGCAAGGTACAGCAGGCATCTTAATGGACGGAGACGCTTTCCGCAGAAAGGTCTGCTAGCTAAAATGTGGGCTCGATATTTATATGCTAAACACAAAGGCGATCGCTACTGAGAAAGTTACAGACAATGCATAGACAATGCTTCCTATTGAAGCTACATACAAAATATCACACCATCCTTTCCTCCTGACGCCAACATGTCCGGGTTGGTATCTACAGCCTTTAGGAATGTAGGTTAAGTCTACGATACATTTATTTGGCATTTCACGTGCTAACATAGAAGACAATTCATACAATTAATATTTATAATGTATAGGTGATACTGCCTTCAAAACTACAGCATCAGGCACCAGAAGCATCTGGTATTTACCTCTTTTAGGAAGCCCATTGTGGTGGACTCAATCCACAGTCCTTTGTCAAACAGTTAAAATAGAAGTCTGGTGGCCAAAGTCATTTAAGTGTTAACAAATCATCTACCCAAAAAGAAATCCACTCTAACAAGAAAATGGTTTGGAAAATATAATTCCTTGCTTTTTAAATGCCATGAGAACAGACTTTTAGAGCAAGGAAAGGTCAGTCAGCCCTCCAGACCCTACTCAACCATTACCACTGCTGCACAGTGGCCACAATACTAATCTACAAAATCCAAACTGATTAATTGTCCTTGCTATTTGAACATTACCTCTACCACTAAGAAGGACAAGGGGAACTCGTGAAAGGGAACATCACTATCTTGAGATCCTTCTCCAAGATGTACCTTGGAAATGCAATAAGATTTTGCAGTTTTGCAAATTTGCAATCAAAATCCACCAATGGAGTATTCCTTTCCCACTGTCATCAACTGCCAGTGAGACTTAAGGTATCTGTTCTGCTAATGAAATAATCAGTTAACATCTCAACATGGACAATTCCTGGGAGCGTTTCTCCTTTAGTTTTAGAAGTCTGACATTTTTGAATGAAAAGCACAGCTCATCCCCACCCAAGCCATCCCCTAATAGTAAAATATTAAATGCCCCCTTCATAGCCAGGGTTAGTGCTTTCCATTTTACCATCTGGAGAGGATGCTGGATAAATAAATGTCTCATTCAGCTGTTAAAAACTCTACCGCTGAACTGATCTGTGGAGAGTAAAAGACATCCAGGATTTTGGGAATTCACAGCCATTAAAGGAATGTGTTTTCCATGAAAGGCTTTAATAATGTTGCTGAGTCTGAATCCTGAAACTTGTGACCCATCAGCTTCGAGGGAACACCTTTTAAGTTGTTCAACAAAGTACCCCAACACCACCTTCTCAAGCTATAGGGACTAGACAACAAATGCCGACAAATCATAAAAATGCTTTTCAAAAGAAAAGATTGGGCTTTCTAACTTTTTAATTGTAATTCCTTGTTTTTTATTTCTCTAGGCACCTGAAAAATTAGTGTTAACTCAGTTAAAGAATCGGGAGATGTAGGTTTGATTGGCGTTGCCTGTTTTGCTTTAATAAAATTGTGTCATACTGTGTTCCCCATTATTGGAAAAGTCCATGTATTGCTGATTATTTCTACTGTTACTTGAATGGCTGAATCACTTCCAAAGTTCTTACTATACTTTAAGATGTTGTGCTTCTTTACAGTTAAGATCCTACACATAGTAGGCTAAGAGGGTAATGCACGTAAATGGGATTAGCTGGGCACAGTAGGTGCTGTGGACTTGAGATGAAAGCTTACTTTTGTATATTTTGTAATTTTACTGACCATTTTATATTTCTTTTTGTATTATTATAAGGGCTGCTCGGGATCTAAAGGACCATATGGTTTTGACTGACACAATGGAAGAATTTCAGCGAGAGTTAGATTCCGGAAAGGTATGATCTCACTTTATTACTGCCTGCTTTTCCTGACACTTAGTACAGTTGGTTTGTACCTAATGTGGGTTTATACTGGAATGCAAGCAAGTCTCGAGTAATTCCTAGCCCTGCCTTTTTTTCTGTCAGATCTTGTATTAGGGGAGTCTCCATACAGTCTTCTGAAACGCAAGTCTTTTAGCATTGCCGCTACAGATTGGCATTAGCGTTTGCAAGCCAATGTGTAAGTGGAGTGAAATATAATACAAAGAAACTGAATTGTCATGTTGGTTAATGGCAGAGTTCAGAAGAAACTTGCTATTTGTTTTTATCAAAACCTGAAGTAGTTTTCCATCTCAAGTATTATCACGATAGTAGTAATATAATTTTACATTACTGTCTCACATTTCAGATTGTGCAGATTCCTTTTTGTGGAAGCATAGACTGTGAAGATTGGGTCAAGAAAACAACAACAAGGTAATTACAAACATTGTGTTGTTAAATGTTGACGTGGTTTTGCTGCCTAATGTATTTGCACTATGGCTAAAATTTCTACATAAAAATGATCTAGAATTGATTCTTGGATACATTTTTTTTAATATAAGAGTGGGTTTATGTTAAGCAATTGTTAAAGCTATCTGCTGCCCTGGGTGAAGAGAAAACATTTTGTGACATCTTGAAAAGAGCAAACTGATCCTACAGAAGTCATAGCTAATATCTCAATTAATATTATTAAAAAGAACAATGTGCTTTCTGCCTATTGCTGTAATCAATTGGGCTGTCATACCATCATATAATACAACAGTGAATAAATTTGTTAGATGTATTTGAGTGGCTGTTATGTACTTTTGGACATTGATTGCATAAATCACCATCAGAATTGGGTTTTTAATCACTAATGTAGTGAAATTTGTTTTGTGGCAGCAATAAAGTGCAAAAACATAAAATAACTGACTTACAGAATTAATAAATAGTACAAAAACAAAGAAATGATGAGGTAGTGTTCATAGAGGGGAAGAAGCTGTATTTAAATCACTGTGGGGTTTCAGGCTCCTGTACCTTCTTCCTGATGGTCATAACAAAAGAGTGCATGCCCCCATATGGTGAGAGCCCTTAATGCAAGATTGTTCTTGCATTTTGCACTTGTGGATCTTTAAAATACTTAGCCACTTCTTATTTACAATTATCAATTGTGTACAAGAATAGCTAATTTATTCTTTCCCATCAAGTCGAAGCAACTATGCCATTTTTGAATAAAAATAAATGTTTTTACTTCTATGCTTCAGGGATCAGGATGTTGAACCTGGAGCACCATCCATGGGAGCCAAGAGTCTGTGTATCCCTTTCAAACCTCTTCGTGAATTAAAACCTGGAACCAAATGCATCAGTGGGAAGGAGCTTGCTCAACATTATGTACTTTTTGGTCGCAGTTACTAATGAAGATATGAACTGTGAAGAAGATCATGTCTTTGTCTATAAATGTTTTTATAAGAGTAATGAATGAGTTACTTTAATCTTTTTGTGTATTTTTACCCAGTTATAAGAAATCAACTATGACTAACAAATACAAATCCCTTAGAGCCTATTAAATGTCAAAAATAAATCTAGAACAGATACCCTGCTTAACATTAATAAACATTTAATGAATATATTTCTTCCGTTTTGGTTTGAATGGTATAATTTATTGGTTTTAATACTTGTGGGTCAATAAAAAAACAAATTTCCAAACTATATCTTACCAAAATGCTAATTAAAATGTATAAACATTTCTAAAGGTTGCCTACACATCTTTTGTAGCAATCTTATCACAAAAGACATTATTACCTTCCACTTGTTTTCAATATTCAGATCTTTAAAAATGTTGCAAGAGACTCACCTCCTTGTGATCATGTAAATTAACCATTTTCCCTCCTGACTGAAAATTGATCTTGTGAACAGATCTTTCTCCTTGATTACCATCCATACATTTATCAAATCTCCTGTTGGCATTTCTCCCCTCAAATAAGGAACAATGCTAAAGTACTCAGGCACTTGACAATTGACATCCTCATTTCCCATCCTTCCGACCACGGTTATTGAATCTGTTATTTGCTCCAAATTTGTACTCATCTTTTCTCAAGTATCCTCAAATGTAGTTGCAAATAAAACCTCATCAAAATCCCATTCTGTGAGAACAAGAAATTATTTCATCTGCTCCTCCTTAATGATACTTACACCATCACCCATTCTCCACCATTGTTGAGTTAAATGAGAATGCTCTTAATTGATTTAAACCTTATTTCAGCAGATGTAGCCTGAAAATAGTCTGATTTCATGTCCTTGTTACTTCTATGTTACTTTATAGTCTGAATTTCTGTCTTTGGCTCCCAATATTTCTCAGCCATACGATGATGCTCCAGAGCATCTGCAAACGTGGCATCACTCTTTATGTGCAAATTGTTATCAAACTTCACCTCACCATCTTTCTCAATCAGAACTAAGAGTGTAACCTGCAGAGTAGAAAAAAATACAACTAGTGGATGTGGTTTTTGATAACGTACAGGTGTTCAATCAATTAGGATAATAAATTAAGTGGGAAATAAGTTAAAGGGCAGAAGACTGTAGGACTAAGTCATTTTCAGGTTGGCTGGTGGTTACAGATAGGTATCACAAGGATTAGTCGTGAGACTCGCAGTTATCTTTATCAATCATTCAGATGAAAGGACAATATTAGCAATAGAAAATTAAGTAATTGGTTTACCAATACATGGTGAGTTTGTCTTAAATGCCATCCCTGTAGATAATTTCAAAACAATATATGGTTGTGGAATATGTAACAAATGGAAACATAGAAACAGAAAACCTACAGCACAATACAGGCCCTTCGGCCCACAAAATTGTGCTGAACGTGTCCTACCTTAGAAATTACTAGGGTTACCCATAGCCCTCTATTTTTCTAAAATCCATGTACCGATCCAAAAGTTTCTTAAAAGACCCTATTGTATCCGCCTCCACCACCGTTGCTGGCAGCCCATTCCACGAACTGACCACTCTCAGCAAAAAAGAAACTTACCCCTGACATCTCCTCTGTACCTACTCCCCAGCACCTTAAACCTGTGCCCTCTTGTGACAGCCATTTCAGCCCTGGGAAAAAGCCTCTGACTATCCACACGATCAATGCCTCTCATCATCTTATACATCTGTATCAGGTCACCTCTCATCCTCCGTGTAAGTTTCCTCTGCACCCTTTCTATGGTTTCCACATCCTTCCTGTAGTGAGGCAACCAGAACTGAGCACAGTACTCCCAAGTTGGTCTGACCAGGGTCCTATATAGCTGCAACGTTACCTCTTGGCTCCTAAATTCAATTCCATATGAAGGCCAATACACTGTATGCCTTTTTAACCACAGAGTCAACCTGCGCAGCTGCTTTGAGCGTCTTATGGACCCGGACCCCAAGATCCCTCTGATCCTCCACACTGCCAAGAGTCTTACCATTAATATTATATTCTGCCATCATATTTGACCTACCAAAATGAACCACTTCACACTTATCTGGGTTGAACTCCATCTGCCACTTCTCAGCCCAGTTTTGCATCCTATCAATGTCCCGCTGCAACCTCTGACAGCCCTCTACACTAACCTTTGTGTCATCAGCAAACTTACGAACCCATCCCTCCACTTCCTCATCCAGGTCATTTATAAAAATCACGAAGAGTAAGGGTCCCAGAACAGATCCCCGAGGCACACCACTGGTCACTGACCTCCATGCAGAATATGACCCATCTACAACCACTCTTTGCCTTCTGTGGGCAAGCCAATTCTGGATCCACAAAGCAATGTCCCCTTGGATCCCACGCCTCCTTACTTTCTCAAGAAGCCTTGCATATGGGGTACCTTATAAAATGCTTTGCTAAAATCCATATGCACTACATCTACGGTTCTAGCTTCATCAATGTGTTTAGTCACATCCTCAAATGATTCAATCAGGCTCGTAAGGCATGATCTGCCCTTGACAAAGCCATGCTGACTATTCCTAATCATATTTTACCTCTCCAAATGTTCATAAATCCTGCCTCTCAGGATCTTCTCCATCAACTTACCAACCACTGAAGTAAGACTCACTGGGCTATCTCTACTCCCTTTCTTGAATAAGGGAACAACATCCGCAACCCTCCAATCCTCTGGAACCTCTCCTGCCCCCATTGATGATGCAAAGATCATTGCCAGAGGCTCAGCAATCTCGTCCCTTGCCTCCGACAGTAGCCTGGGGTACATCTCATCCGGTCCCGGTGATTTATCCAACTTGATGCTTTCCAAAAGCTCCAGACATCCTCTTTCTTAATATCCGCATGCTCAAGCTTTTCAGTCTGCTGCAAGTCATCACTACGATCACCAAGATCCTTTTCCATAGTGAATACTGAAGTAAAGTATTCATTAAGTACCTCTGCTCTTTCCTCCACACTCTCCCACTGTCACACTTGATAGGTCCTATCCTTTCACGTCTTATCTTCACATCTGCTATCTGCTCTTCACATACTTGTAGAATGCGTTGGGGTTTTCCTTAATCCTGCCTTCCAAGGCCTTCTCATGGCCCCTCCTGGCTCTCCTAATTTCCTTCTTAAGCTCCTTCCTGTTTGCCTTATAATCTTCTAGATCTCTTAACACTACCTAGCTCTCTGAACGTTTCGTAAGCTTTTCTTCTTGACTAGATTTACTACAGCCTTTGTACACCATGGTTCCTGTACCCTACAATAACTTTCCTGTCTCATTGGAACGTACCTATGCAGAACTCCACACAAATATCCCCTGAACGTTTGCCGCATTTCTTCCGTATTTTTCCCTGAGAACATCTGTTCCCAATCTAAGTATCCAAGTTCCTGCCTGATAGCCTTATAATTCCCCTTACTCCAATTAAACGCTTTTCTAACTTGTCTGTTCCTATCTCTCTTCAATGCTATTGTAAAGGAGATAGAATTATGATCACTATCTCCAAATTGCTCTCCCACTGAGAGATCTGACACCTGACCAGGTTCATTTCCCAATACCAAATCAAGTACAGTCTCTTCTTGTAGGCTTATCTACATATTGTGTCAAGAAACCTTCCTGAACACACATAACAAACTCCTCCCCATTGAAACCCATTGCTCTAGGGAGATGCCAATTGATATTTGGGAAATTAAAATCTCCCACCATGACAGCTTTCCAGGCTCTGTTTCCCTATCTGCTCCTCGATATCCCTGTTACTATTGGGCGGCGTATAAAAAACACCCAGTAGAGTTATTGACCCCTTCCTGTTCCTAACCTCCACCAACAGAGACTCCGTAGACAATCCCTCCATGGCGTCCACCTTTTCCGCAGCCGTGACACCATCTTTGATCAACAGTGCCACACCCCCAGTTCTTTTGCCTCCCTCCCTGTCCTTTCTGAAACATCTAAAACCTGGCACTTGAAGTAACCATTCCCGTCCCTGAGCCATCCAAATCTCTGTAATGGCCACCACATCATTGATCTAAGTACTGATCCACGCTCTAAGCTCATCCACTTTGTTCACAATACACCTTGCGTTAAAATAGACACATTTCAAACCGTCCATCTGAGCGCGTCCCTTCTCTATCACCTGCCTATCCTCCCTCACACACTGTCTCCAAGCTTTCTCTATTTGTGAGCCAACTGCCTCTTCCCCAGTCTCTTCAGTTCAGTTCCCACCCCTCAACAATTCTAGTTTAAACTCTCCCCAGTAGCCTTAGCAAACTTCTCCGCCAGGATATTGGTCCCCCTGGGATTCAAGTGCAACCCGTCCTTTTTGCACTGGTCACACTTGCCCCAAAAGAGGTCCCAATGATCCAGAAATCTGAATCCCTGCTCCCTGCTCCAATCCCTCAACCACGCATTTATCCTCCACCTCATTCTGTTCCTATACACACTGTCACGTTGCACAGGCAGTAACCCTGAGATTACTACCTTTGCAGCCCTGCTTCTCAACTTCCTTCCTAACGCTCTGTAGTCTGTTTTCAGGACCTCTTCCCTTTTCCTACCTATGTCATTGACACCAATTCGTACCACGACCTCTGGCTGTTCTCCCTCCCACTGCAGGATATCATGGACACGACCTGAAACATCCCGGACCCTGGTACTTGGGAGGCAAACTACCATCCGAGTTTCTTTTCTGCTTCCACAGAATCGCCTGTTTGACCCCCTGACTATAGAGTCCCCTATCATTACTGCCTTTCTCTTCCTTTCCCTACCCTTCTGAGCCACAGGGGCAGACTCTGTGCCAGAGGCACGGCCACTGTTGCTTCCCCCAGGTAGGCTGTCCCCCCCAACAAATCTTCAGAGGGAAATATTTTTAATTGATTTAAAAAAAGTTGGCAGGTTGAGTACAGTGTGACTATCATTATTGGAAGAATAACAAAACTTTTAAGATATGAAGCTTTTTAAATTATGTGTTTGATTAGAGTTCTCAACATGAAGGTGTAATGTGCAATTAGGAAACCAAAGGGATTGAAAAGGAATATTAAGAATTTGGTGAGGTAATGTGCCCCTTGACAATAAGTACTCTTGCTTGAGTACTGTTGCAGGGGGACGGCCTGCCTGGGGGAAGCAACAGTGTCCGTGCCTCCGGCACAGAGTCCGGCCCCGTAGCTCAGAAGGGTAGGGAAAGGAAGAGGAGGGCAGTAGTAATAGGGGACTCGACAGTTGGGGGTCAGAGAGGCGATTCTGTGGACGCAGTCAAGAGACCTGGATGGTAGTTTGCCTCTCTGGTGCCAGGGTCCGGGATGTTTCTGATCGCGTCTAAGATATCCTGAAGTGGGAGGGTGAGGAGCCAGAGGTCGTGGTACATATAGGTACCAATGACATAGGCAGGAAAAGGGAAGAGGTCCTGAAAGGAGAATATAGGGAGTTGAGAAGAAGGACGGTAAAGGTAGTAACCTCAGGATTACTGCCTGTGCCAGGCGACATTCAGAGTAGGAATGGAATGAGGTGGAAGATAAATGCGTGGCTGAGGAATTAGAGAAGGGGGCAGGGATTCAAGTTTCTGGATCATTGGGACCTCTTTTGGCGCAGGTGTGACCTGTACAAAAAGGACAGGTTGCACTTGAATCCTAGGGGGACCAATATCCTGGCAGGGAGATTTGCGAAGACTGCTGGGGAGACTTTAAACTAGAATGGTTGGGGGGTGGGAATAAAATTGAAGAGACTAGGAGAGAGGAGGTTAGTTCACAAATAGAGAAAGCTAGTAGACAGTGTGTGAGGGAGGATAGGCAGGAGACAGAGAATGGGAACACTCAGACTGAAGATGAGGGGAGAAGGAAGAAAAAGATAACAAAGTTGTTTGCACCATTAGGGATAAACAGAGTAAGAGGTGGAGAGTTTCATAAATGCATCTATTTTGATGCTAGGAGCATTGTACGAAAGGTGGATGAGCTTAGAGCATGGATTGATACCTGGAAATATGATGTTGTAGCTATTAGTGAAACGTGGTTGCAGGAGGGGTGCGATTGGCAACTAAATATTCCAGGATTTCGTTGCTTCAGGTGTGATAGAATAGGAGGGGCAAGAGGGGGAGGTGTCGCATTGCTTGTCTGAGATTATATAACAGCGGTGCTCTGGCAGGATAGATTAGTGGACTCATCTAGGGAGGCTATTTGGGTGGAATTGAGGAATGGGAAAGGTGTTGTGACACTTATGGGGGTGTATTATAGACCACCTAGTGGGGACCGAGAACTAGAGGAGCAAATTTGTAAGGAGATAGCAGATATTTGTAGTAAGCACAGGGTTGTGATTGTGGGAGATTTTAATTTTCCACACATAGACTGGGAAGCCCATTCTGTAAAAGGGCTGGATGGTTTGGAGTTTGTAAAATGTGTGCAGGATAGTTTTTTGCAGCAATACATAGAGGTACCAACTAGAGAAGGGGCAGCGTTGGATCTCCTGTTAGGGAATGAGACAGGGCAGGTGACGGAGGTATTTGTTGGGGAGCACTTTGGGTCCAGTGATCACAATACAATTAGTTTCAGTGTAATTATGGAGAAGGATAGGACTGGACCTAGGACTGAGATTTTTGATTGGAGAAAGGCTAACTTTGAGGAGATGCGAAAGGATTTAGAAGGAGTGGATTGGGAAAATTTGTTTTATGGGAAGGATATAACAGAGAAATGGAGGTCCTTCAAAGGTGAAATTTTGAGGGTTCAGAATCTTTATGTTCCTGTTAGATTGAAAGGAAAGGTTAGAAGTTTGAGAGAGCCATGGTTTTCAAGAGATATTAGAAACTTGGGTCAGAAAAATAGAGGGATCTTCAATAAATATAGGCAGCTTGGAGTTAATGAGGTGCTTGAGGAATATAAAGAATGTAAAAAGAATCTTAAGAAAGAAACTAGAAAAGCTAAAAGAAGATACAAGGCTGCTTTGGCAAGTAAGGTGAAAAAAAAACCCAAAGGGTTTCTACAGTTATGTTAGTGGCAAAAGGATAGTGAGGGATAAAATTGGTCCCTTGGAGAATCAGAGTGGACGGCTATGTGTGGAGCCAAAAGAGATGGGGGAGATTTTGAACAATTTCTTTTTTTCGGTATTCATTAAGGAGAAGGATATTGAATTGTGTAAGGTAAAGGAAACAAGTAGCGTAGTTATGGAAAGTATGACAATTAAAGAAGAGGAAGTACTGGCACTTTTAAGGAATATAAAAGTGGATAAGTCTCCGGGTCCGGACAAGATATTCCCTAGGACCTTGAGGGAAGTTAGTGTAGAAATAGCAGGGGCTCTGACAGAAATATTTCAAATGTCATTAGAAATGGGAATGATGCCGGAGGATTGGCGTATGGCTCATGTGGTTCCATTGTTTAAAAAGGGTTCTAAGAGCAAACCTGGCAATTATCGGCCTATGAGTTTGACGTCAGTGGTGGGTAAATTGATGGAAAATATTTTTAGAGATGGTATATATAATCATCTGGATAGACAGGGTCTGATTCGGAACAGTCAACATGGATTTGTATGTGGAAGGTCATGTTTGACAAATCTTATTGAATTTTTTGATGAGGTTACTAAGAAAGTTGATGAGGGTAAAACGGTGGATGTTGTCTATATGGACTTCAGTAAGGCCTTTGACAAGGTTCCGCATGGAAGGTTAGTTAGGAAGGTTCAATCGTTAGGCATTAATATGGAAGTAGTAAAATGGATTCAGCAGTGGCTAGATGGGAGACGCCAGAGAGTAGTGGTGGATAACTGTGTGTCAGATTGGAGGACGGTGTGTAGCGGTGTGCCTCAGGGATCTGTACTGGGTCCAATTTTGTTTGTAATATATATTAATGATCTGGATGATGGGGTGGTAAGTTGGAGTAGTAAGTATGCAGATGATACTAAGATAGGTGGAGTTGTGGATGATGAGGTAGGTTTTCCACACTTGCAGAGAGATTTAGGACAGAAGAGTGGGCTGCAAGATGGCAGATGGAGTCTAATGCTGAAAAATGTGAGGTGCTACATTTTGGTAGAACTAATCAAAATAGGACATACATGGTAAGTGGTAGGGCATTAAAGAATGCTGTAGAACAGAGGGATCTAGGAATAATGGTGCATAGTTCTCTGAAGATGGAATCTCACGTGGATAGGGTGGTGAAGAAAGCTTTTGGTTTGCTGGCCTTTATTAATCAGAGTATTGAGTATAGGAGTTGGGATGTAATGTTGAATTTGTATAAGGCATTGGTAAGGCCAAATCTGGAGCATTATGTACAGTTCTGGTCACCGAATTATAGGACAGATGTCAATGAAATGGAGAGAGTACAGAGGAGGTTTACTAAAATGTTCCCTGGGCTTCATCTCCTAAGTTACAGAGAAAGGTTGAACAAGTTGGGTTTTTATACTTTGGAGCGTAGAAGGCTGAGGGGGGACTTGATAGAGGTGTTTAAAATTATGAGGGGGATTGATAGAGTTGACGTAGACTTTTTCCATTGAGAGTGGGGAAGATTCAAACAAGAGGCCATGGGTTGAGAGTTAGAGGACAAAAGTTCAGGGGTAACATGAGGGGAAACTTCTTTACTTGAGAGTGAGTGGTAGCTGTGTGGAATGAGCTTCCAGCAGAAGTGGTTGAGGCAGGTCCTATGTTGTCGTTTAAAGTTAAATTGGATAGATATATGGACAGGAAAGGAATGGAGGGTTATGGGCTGAGTGCAGGTCAGTGGGACTAGGATAGGTTAAGAGTCCAGCACGGACTAGAAGGGCCGAGATGGCCTGTTTCCGTGCTGTAATTGTTATATGGTTATACTTCCTCTGACTCCAGGCATAATTTCACTCCTTGGTCCTTGAGTGGTCTTGTCCTCTCCCTACTTGCCCTCTTGTTTGTATAAAATGGCTAGGGATTCTCTTTAATCATACTTGCTAAGGACATTTCATGTTACTTTATTCAGAATAAGAATCAGGTTTAATATCATTGGCATATGTCGTGAAATTTATTAACTTTATGGCAGCAGTACAATGAAATGCACGATAAATATAGAAAAAAATTGAGTTACATTAAGTTTATATGTCTATTAAATAGTTAAAATAAGTAGTGCGAAAAAACAGAAATAAAATAGTAGTGAGATAGTGTTCATGGGTTCAATGTCCATTTAGCAATCGGAGGGATTTAGAAATTGCTACTGAATCCCTGATCTGTTCTCTCCTTGTTCTTTAAGGCTCTGTCTGGTTTCAAATTTCTAAGTCTTCCATATGTTTCCTTCCACCAAAACTCCAATCACCTGGCCAGGGTCATTTCCAACATGAGGTCCAGTATGACCCTTTCTCTAATTGGACTGCCCACGTAATGTCTCAGGAAACCCTCCTGGATGCACCTAACAAATTCTGCCCCATATAAGCCTCTACCACTATGGGAGTCCTAGCCAATTTTGGGGGAGTTAAATTCGCCCACCAAACTTGTTGCTTTTTCATATTTCCGTAACCTGCCTACATATTATATCTATTCCTCTGTCTCCCACTGGTTACTGGAAGGCCTACAACATAACCCCATCATAGTGAATGTATCTTTCTTGAGCTTCCATATTACTTCACAGCACACCTCCAGGTCTTCTCTTTGCTGCTGTAACATTATCCCTGGTCACCCACTCACCCAACTCTTTTACATCCCTCTGCATTGTATCTGAAATGGCTGATTCTTGAATGCTGACCTGCCACTCCTGCCCTTATCTCAACCAAGTTTCTGTAATGGCTCCAACTACTAATTCAGGCCCTGTGATCATATGCCTTAACCATAATACTCTTAGCACTGAAATAAATACACAAGCCCATTGCCCCATTTATTTGGTCCTACATGTCCTTCCTTTCAGACTTGATTGACCTAACTCCTACCTACCCATTAATCCCTCCACTTGCTGAGTTCCTACTTCCTTGTCAAACTTGTTTAAATCCTCTTGAGTGATATTAGCAACCTATGTGGACTCAAGGCAACATCAACACGAAGGACCCTTACTATCTGGGACCCGTCCTCTTTTCATTGCTGCTATTGGGGGTTAGGTACAGGACCCTGAAGACCCATTCTCAGAAATTTAGCAACAGCTTCATCCCTCTGTCATCAGATTGCTGAAAATTTGTTTTAGTTGCACTATTTGTATATAACCTAATTTATAATAATTGTCTTTGGACAGTACTGCTACCGCAAAACATCACATTTCATGATATACAAGTCAGTGATGACGAACCTGATTCTGATTCTGAAGATATTGGTGCCCCTCCAGGTTGGGTACAACTGTTCTCCTAGTACAGGTTCCACCTGCCTTGGAAGAGAGTTCTTCCTGAGGCTCTCCCTCCTGTACCAGCTCCTTAGGTGTTTATTTAACTGTACTATCTTCCGACTCTCTTGCCTTACTAGCACAAGGAAGAACAGGCAATAATCCTGAGATTGCAGCCACTAGTGGTCCTGCTTTTTAACTTTATGCCTAAATGCCAGGTTTTCTTTGCAGGACTTCATCTATCTTCCTGCCTATCTCCTTGGTGCCAAATAGACAAAGACCTCTCTTACCTTTCAGAATATTCTGTGCCTGTGTAGGGCTGGCAGCAATGAGGAACATACCATCGTGGAGTCTTGCTTATGCCACTGAAATACCTATCTGTGCCCCTATCCCTGCCCCTCACTATCTGTGCCCCCTATTACTATTGCATGTGTGGGACATTGCAGTCCCACAGGGCTGGTGTCATTTTCTCCAATGAGGCTCTCTCCCCCCCCAACTAACAGTATCTGAAATAGTGTGGCATATTTGAGAAGGGAACAGCCACAGGAGAACACTGCAGTACCTGCCTGTCCTGGCAGTCATTTATCTTACTAAATCTTTGTGGAGTGACCTGAATCTCTTATCTATAAGGTTAACTGCCTCCTGTTTGTTTCTCAATGAGTCTAGAAATTCCTTCAACTGATTCATGCAGTCTGAGAAGAGTTTTTAGCTGAGCACACTTACTGTATCTTCAACAGGGACACTTCAACTCCCTGATCTCCCACATCTCATAAAGAGGCGAATACCACTCCACTCACTGCCATCATGGCCCATTTTACCAACTAGCAGAATTTATAAAAAGGAAAAGAATAAAAATATCTTGCCTTCCTGCTGCTTGTGCTCCTCACCAAAGCCTGGTTTGACCTTAGCAGTACTTCCATATCAAGGCTGCCCTTCTCAAAATTGCCACCTTGCTGAATCTTGCCTCCCTTTTATTCAACTTTGAATAAAACTTTGTCACATGGTGTGAGCAGAATTATTTGCAGCTTAATGTGAAAAAGACTAAGGAGCTGGTGGTAGACCTGAGGAGAGCTAAGGCACCGGTGACCCTTGTTTCCATCCAGGGGGTCAGTGTGGACATGGTGGAGGATTACAAATACCTGGGGATACGAATTGACAATAAACTGGACTGGTCAAAGAACACTGAGGCTGTCTACAAGAAGGGTCAGAGCTGTCTCTATTTCCTGAGGAGACTGAGGTCCTTTAACATCTGTCGGACAATGCTGAGGATGTTCTACGAGTCTGTGGTGGCCAGTGCTATCATGTTTGCTGTTGTGTGCTGGGGCAGCAGGCTGAGGGTAGCAGACACCAGCAGAATCAACAAACTCATTCGTAAGGCCAGTGATGTTGTGGGGATGGAACTGAACTCTCTGACGGTGGTGTCTGAAAAGAGGATGCTGTCCAAGTTGCATGCCATCTTGGACAACGTCTCCCATCCACTACATAATGTACTGGTTGGGCACAGGAGTACTTTCAGCCAGAGACTCATTCCACCGAGATGCAACACAGAGCGTCATAGGAAGTCATTCCTGCCTGTGGCCTTCAAACTTTACAACTCCTCCCTTGGAGGGTCAGACACCCTCAGCCAATAGGCTGGTCCTGGATTTATTTCCTGGCATAATTTACATATTAGTATTTAATTATTTATGGTTTTATTACTATTTAATTATTTATGGTGCAACTGTAACGAAAACCAATTTCCCCCAGGATCAATAATGTATGACTATGACTATGACTATGAACTGGTGGGCCACACAGTAGGAAATCAAGCAGTTTTCAGATTAGGTTAGATTAAATTAGATTAGATTTTCAAATGATTCACAGAAGCTCCTCCTCCTCCTTTCCAGGCCTCAGTAAGATATTTTAAGTTTTAAGTGATATTTTAATGTTCAGTAATCTGGTTAACTTTTAAAAGTTTTTGGATACTTTTCAAAGTTTATATCATAGACTTGATTTTTTTGCCATTTCTTTATTCTTAACCTACTTCCATTGTTCTGTTCCTATTCAATATTTCTTTAAACATTGTCATCAGATAAATAAAATTCACACACAAGTTTCAAATGCAGCAAAGCAACACGGAAGTTGCAGGAGGGAAGCCAATGGCGCCCATTGTGAAAGTATTCCAACCTATTTAAAATTGCTGCCACTGATTTTGACATTGGGAAAGGCACATACCTACTTGAGAATATGTAGAATAAGAGCTGCAGCCCAGAGCGTCAACTGATTATTCATTTCCATAGATGCTGCCTGACCTGCTGAGTTCCTCCAGCATTTTGTATGTGTTGTTCCAGATTTCCAGCATCTGCAGAATTTCTGGTGTACATAAGAATATGTTAGAGACAAGAGTAGTCTGCACAGTCCCTCAAACCTGTTCCACTGTACATTAACAGCACTCCTGATATGACTGTAACTTCATCTCCATATCCACACCTATTTCCATAACATTTAACTCTTGCTTATCAATAATCTCCTCCACTGGACGAGTCTTCCAACACTACTTGCACTTCCCTTTGACAGACATCCCACCTCTCCCGGAAGTTCCAGGAGTCTCCCGCATATTGATAGTGGCTCCCTGAAGTTTTATAAAATATTTCGGAAATTGATTCTTTTGAGAGTGAGCGAGAGGGAGAGAGAGAGAGACAGACAGACAGACAGAGCGAGTGACAGACATAGCAAGAGAGTGACAGAGAGAGCATCCTGATTGGTCTCTCTCTGTGCTAAGTAGACCTATCAGTTTTCTCTGTGGCCGTGCTTTACAGTCGACCTCTCTCTCCCTTTCATTGTCCATCAGTTCAGTTTATGGTCCTGCAGCGCCATGGCAGAGTGTTCCAAAAAAATAAAATATAAAACGTGCTTCATCCCAGACTATGCTAAGCGAGGAAGCACAGGAGATCCCCCCTTACAAGACAAAGCAGTTCTTCAAAGATGCCAGAGCATTCTATGTCAGGTGCTTTCAAAAAATCTTGGAGAAGTTCCCATTGAGATATCAAATCTTGAAAAATCTGTCAGTGGTCAATACTGAGAGCCAAGATGTGAATCCAGAGCAGATTTTGACTTTGGTAGAGAGATTTCCAAATGTGATCAAGGCAAATGCAAGAGAACAGCTCCACTTGGAAGTCCTGGATTATGTCTCAACTAACCTTGAAGGACTGGTGCCAAACTACAACAGTTTGCCAGTTGATGAGTTCTGGGGGAAGCTGTCCAAAGTAAAATCTGTGAGCTCAGGGCAGTTGAGATTCAAAGAGCTCTGCTAGTTGATGAAGCTGCTTTTGGTGCTGCTGAATTCTAATTGTGATGTGGAAAGGGCATTCAGCATGGTGTGTCACATTAAGACAGAATTCAGAAGTCAGCTGTCTCACAAAACACTTGTGAATCTGATCTCTTGCAAAATTGACAAACTCATTGACACAGACTGCTATGAGGTTGAGACTTCCAGCAAAATGCTCAAATCTGCCAAGCAAGCCACATCACAGTACAAGGAAAGTTTGCAAAAGAAATAGAAAAGCTATTTGCATTAGCATTTAGCTATTAGCATTGAGACTGCCAACAAAGTACTCAACAAGGAATATATATATATATATATATATATATATGTTTGTGTGTAAATAGTTTCAATATGTGATCAAATAAATTGTTGTGTTCTTTCATTCTTTCATAATGAAATGTCCTGTATACATGCACCCTTGGAGGTCGAGTGGGCGGGGGGAGATAAGGGGTTGCTGGGGGCAGAGGTGGTGGCGCTACCTCCCTGAAATGAGTTTTTGCAGGGTGGGATGTCTGCTTTGAGGAAGTGAGTTTGAAAGTCATGGCCCTCTGAGAAGAAAATTTTCACCTTACTCATTTGTCTTGAAGGGTGATTCCATAAAGTTTTAACAGTGACCCATAGTTCTACATTCTTGCACAAGAAGAAACATCTCTATTCTACCAACAGCGCTCATAATCTAAAATGTTTCAATCAATTTACCTCTCATTCTGCTAAACATCAATGGATTCTGTCCCCCGCCCCCATACAGTCTGGGCATTCCAGGGAAGTGACTGACATTATGTATTTCAAAAGGGTAAACAGGTGTGTCGGAGTTTGGATCACTCGTTAGGTCAGGCAGCATCTGTGGAAATAGGAACAGAATTAACTTTACACTTAAAATACTGTGCATTAGAATTCTGTTCCTCTTGAATTCTCTGTTAGCCTTTGCATCGATCTCTGTCTTGTTAGGTCAATAATCCATTTAGTATTCTGACAATCGCATTGCAATTTTCAGTGATTGATACTGTTACTGGACCATATTTGTTAATCTAGCTCATGTTATTCCATTCAGAGCATCTGCACAAAATTTGGTTAATGAAATATTTGTTTTCCTTAGAATCATGTACGATCAACCACGACCATTTCATCACCAAATATTATCAAACAAAACTCATTTTTGAGGCAAATAAGTTGATATTACGGCAGAGCTTACAAAAATGTCTTGCAAAGGAAAAGGTTTGGAGCAAAAGTGGAACAACCACTGGACAAACACACCGTCCCCATTTGAAACACACACACGCCCACACAGCGCGTTTTTTAAAAGGCGTGTTTTGGTTTTGAGGAATGCTGTTTCAGGTAGATTTCCCCACCTCCTTCCCCACACACCCCTCAATTTCAACCAGGTTTGACATCCAACGCATGATGGATCCATGCAGGGTGTAACAGAATGCACAATCCTAAATTGATACGAACACATCAATAACTGAGTTCCACTGGACTTGCCGTACAGATTTGATGCTAGTTTGGGCTGCAAAAGACGGTAGCCTCCCGTCGCCACTTACCGTCACCATCATGGTCAAGAACTGCCGCATGATTTTCATGCTGGTGATAACAAGCGGCTTCTTCGTGGTGGAGCTCTTGGTAGGATATATAGGCAATTCCATCGCTCTGGTCTCGGACTCCTTCAACATGTTGTCTGACATGATCTCCCTGGGCGTCGGGTTGACCGTGGCCAACGTATCGAAAATCAGGAGGCGCCACAACAACACGTACGGCTTTGTGCGAGCAGAGGTGGTAGGAGCTCTGGCCAACGCCGTCTTCCTCTCAGCATTGACTTTCACCGTCTTCATCGAGGCGATCATCCGCCTCGTCCATCCGCACAGGATAGAGGATGTCGGCTTGGTGCTGGTCGTCGGGGCTCTCGGGCTGGCCGTGAACGTCGTGGGTCTGATTCTCTTTCAAAATAGTTGTTTCAGAGGACGGAGAAGCACTCAAACAGGTGAATGCGGCTGCCTGGAGGAGTGTTGCAGACAGCCAGCAAATAAGCAAACGACGCCTCACGCCCGCGCTTGTTAATACGAATGGAACATAACCTAACTAATGTAATACAGTAATTATAATAATAACCGCTGTGGTATTTGAATTTTCAGTCCACTTAGGCTTCGACTTAACCCCGGTGCTTTGCCGTGCTTTGTCAACATAGGGTCGATTAGGGTGGAACCCAATCATTCAAAGTATTAGATAGAAAGAAAGATAGATAGATACTTTATTGATCCCAAAGGAAATTCCAGTACCACAATAGAATTACAAGTGCACAGATATACAAATATTAGAAGAGAAGTAAGAAATTAATAAAAAAATAAGTTACTTTAAACATAAAATCGAGCTTAAACAGAGCTCTGGTAACCGAGGTTAGTAACAGTATTAAAATAATACCCGGCATTTGCAACACAATTTGTATACAGTATTGTATATCGGCAACGAATAGAAGGCTTGCATTTCTTAATGTGTTGTTAGAATATGTCTGTGGTGTTAGTGCCTCTGTTTTATTTTGTGTGTATAGTGTTCACTGACGTAATGGCGGTCAGTTCTGTAGTTTCACATCATAAAATGGAATGCATTCATCGATTTATGTTCCTTTTTTTCTGATTGTAGATAGATTGGGAAATGGCACAAGAGAACAAATAGAGAACAAAGGGTCAACAAATGCTGCGGCTTTAAATGTCCGAGGTAATACAGTTATCTTGTCATAGTCGCCGTGATGATACAGGATATATCATCATGTTTCTTTATTCCAAGTGTTTATCAGTCCGCAGTTTAAATAAACACAAGAGTCTACATTCATGCTTAGATATCCAGTTTGCAACCAATCCTTCTACTGCAATCTTTTTGGATATTTAATGAATTATGAACAATTTGTTGATTTCTCAGGTATTTTTTCAAATATTTAATTCAGGTTGAGCACCACTTAACTAAAATTCCAAAATTAGGAAACCTCCAAAATCGGATTTTATTTTGAGCACTGGCATTTCACAAATTGAAAATTCGGCAAGGTGCTGGTAAGGTTCCCAGGTGATCTCTGTGTAACACAGACAATTCAGAGAAGTGCCCTCATATATGTTATGAACAGAAGTTAATGAAAAAAAGAAAAACACTGCATAAAATGAAAATTAAAGATCTTGATCGTGTATTGAAAGAGTGGATTTGTCAGAGTCAGAGTGAACAAATACTGCTTAATGTGCTGATCATGAAACAAGCAAAGATCTATCACAATGAACTGATAACTGAAGATTATCATGAATGTTCAGCAGGCTGGTTGCAGAAATTTAAGAAAAGGCATGGCATTAAATTTTTAAATATTTATGGTGATAAAGCATCTGCTGATCATGAAGCAGCAGAAAAATTCATTGATGAGTTTGCCAAGATCATTGCTGATGAGTGGCTGATTCAGTACATGTGTGTGGTGAACAAGTGTAAGACAAAGTCTGCTTATAGGTAGCACATAAATTCAGAGTTGGGAACGATGGCAATGCCAAACAGCCACTGACTGTCCAACTGAGTGGCCGAGGTAGTGATAGCTTAACTTTCCAATGGTTCAATGTACACATTGTTGTTTCATGCCCCAAATTATTAGAAATATTATATAAAACTACCTTCAGGCTATATAGATATAAGCTGTACAGGTAATGTAAGTGGATTTTGTGTTTAGACTTCGGCCCCATCCCCAAGGTATTTCATTATATAGATGCAAATATTCCAAATTCCGAAAAAATCTGAAATCCAAAATGCTTCTGGCCCCATGCATTTCGGAGAAGGTGTGATCAACCTGTATTAGGTATGTGCAACATGACATCTTTCACCACTTAAAAACTACTAGAGTTGAAAGCCAATGATTACTATAAATATAGTTTAAACTGGAGTTTTAGGCTTTGATGGAATGAACACTTTAAATTATTTAAATGACCACTATTGAAATAAAAGCCTCAAATTTAGCAACAAAAAACTGAAAAAGTTGCAAATCTGATACAGAGACAGCAAAAGCTGGAAATACTCAAAAGGCCAGTCAGCACTGATTTTTCATGTTGATAATTTTCATAAGAATAAGGTTAATCAAAAATCATTGGCCCAATAGAGTGATCCTTTCTCTTTTCCTCCTTTTAAGTGGAGTCAAATAAATCAAGCCATAGAATTGTACAACCAGCATTTGTCTCAACAAGTCCATGCTGATCAATGGGCACTCGTCTAGTTTAATCCCATCTCCCAGCACTTTTTCCATAGCCTTCTACATCTTGGTGATTTTGGTGTTCATCCAGACCAGTGACTCAATGTTCTCAGTGATCCAATTTTAACTACCCTTTCAGACAGTACATTCCAGGTACTTACCATTCTCTGGGTGAAGAAGACCCCTTTCGTATCTCCTGTACATATCTTTCCCCTTAGTCTAAATCTATGTCCTCTAGTTTTATCTACCTCTGATATGGGGAAAGGTTTCCAGCAGTCCATTGTATCTGTATCCTTCATAATATTATATCTCAATTATATACCCTCTAAGAGGGGATTTAGAAGAATGAGGGGGGATTTCATTGAAACCTATTGAATATTGAAAAGCTTAGATAGAGTGGATGTGGAGAGGGTGTGTCCTGTAGTGGGTGAGTCCCACCAGAGAGCACAGCCTTAGGATACAGGGCCATCCATTTAGAACAGAGATGAGGAATTTCTTCAGCCAAAGGGTGGTGAATCTGTGAAATTCATTGCCATGTCCAGTGGTGGAGGTCAAGTCACTGAATATATTTAAAGTGGTGATTGATAGATTCTTGATTGGTCAGGGCATCAAATGTTATGGGGAGAAGGCAGGAGAATGGGGGTTGAGAGGGATATTAAATCAGCTATGGTGGAATGGCGGAGCAGATTTGATGGGCCAAATGGCCTTATGCTGCTCCTACATTTATGGGCTTTACACTCAAGGGTGTGGCCTTACCAAGGCTCTGCACAACTGTAGCAAGTAGTTCTGTACTCCAATTTGCTTGTAGTTAAGGCCAACATACTACTTGCCTTCTTAACTGTCTGCTGCAGCTGCAAGCTTATTTTCCAGTACTGGTACATAAGTACAGTATACCCAGTTTTTGATGCTTCTTCCCTTTCCCCAAATTATCTGAAAATAACACACTTTCCAAATTTTTTTCATCAATGTGAATAACCTCATGTTTATCAGCCATGCATTTGCCCACTCACTCAACCTGTCCAAATCACACAGACATTTCTCTGCATTTCACAAACCCATACAGCGTTGTGTGATTTGCAGACTTGTAATATTACACTAATTTTTCTCAGTTACATCTTTCATGTATACTGTATGTTGTGAATTCTTGAGATGCAAGCACTGATTTCTGCTGCATCCCACTTATCACTGCCTTCCATTTGCATTAAGGCCTGTTTATTCCTGTTTTCTTGTTTTCTGCCTGCCTATCAGCTCCCTATTCACGTCATTATCTAATCCCATCTATACACACCCCATGAAGTGACAATGCATCATCTGTAATGAGTTAAGTAATGCCCAGCTTGTACTCAAAGATACACATCTTTTACAATACTATGTCTAAAGAAATCCAGAAATGCTGCTGAACCATATTCTGCTTTGCTATTACTGTGAGAGTAAGGTTATTGAGCTTTCAAAAAAAAACCCATATCACAGTTTTTCCTTCTAAACTTTGAACTGTTGTTTGTAAGGACTGCCTGTGCTTGTGTTTTATATCATTGCACTTACTGTAAGAAGATTTAATGTGCTTTAACTAGGGTGTATTGGTGTACAATCATATTTTCATATGGATTTCATACCATTTTCCATTCCATATGGACATTAAGTGTTAATGAATTTTCCTGCAAGTATTTCAAGCTCCCTATAATTCATTAGCCCCTCACTGAAATGTGATTTTACAAGTATAGTTAATCTCCAGTATCACATCCAGGTGGCCCATATTCATCTGTGCTGGTGAGATTTGAAAACGTTTCAGAACTCCGGCTGCTAATCTAGCAATTTAACCACCTGCATGGCTATAGTTAAGTCACCAGAAAATTAAAAGCTATTTCCAATCTTTTTAGCCAGGGGTTCCCAACTTCTTAATGCCATGGACCCCGAACATTAACTGAGGGGTTTGTGGACCCCAGGTTGGGAACTGCAGTGAAATTTAACTCAAAACCAAAACCCTCTGTTGAATTCACATTGATTGAAGCAATAGTTGATTCTTCATTCCAGTAACTCACAGGTAGCACAAAGATGCTAATTTTAAAATAGGGATGGGTGAGAGCACAGGCAAGAGCAATACGTATGGAAATGGATCCACCATTCTGTATAACATTGAATATACGGTATCTGAGTTCTTTTTCCAGTGGGATGTGGATTCATGATTACAGTACTGTGCACACGTGGAAAGCTGGGGTGCCTAAGACTTGCACAGCATTGTATTTGTCAACGTGGAACGGAGTGTGAGTTTGTAAACATGGTGGGAGTAAAGGATGTTGGGAATGGCGAAGGTGGAGTGCCACCAGCGGGATGTGGGACAGGTGGCAGAGAAGGCGTGCTGCGGCGGGAGGAGGGGGGTGGTGCAGGTGCAGATACACCCAGCTCTGAGACACTACACAAGGTTATTTAATTCCAAAGAATTGGTTTATCAATCATTACAGAATGTCTGTCTGGTGCTTCCTGCTCCCTCCTCTCTCCCTTTCCCTTTCCCAATAAACATTCTCCTCTCCCTGCCCATTTCCCACTCATAGTTCACAACAGAGACACAAATCAGAGTCAGGTTTATCATCACTCACATATGTCATGAAATCTGTTTTTTTTGTGGCAGCATTAAATACATAAAATTACTACTGTGCAAAAGTCTTAGGCACCCTGGCTATGTATACAGTATATTTGCCTAAGACTTCTGCTAGTACTAAACTTCAAGCAAAGGTGTGCAATCAGACTAGAGGATATCAGTTTAAATGAGTAAAATATGGATTTAAATGTTGATTTAAAAATATGATGTATGAATAAATTATAAAATGAAGTATTTCACTTAAAGCATTTGAGTGCATTTGAATGAAAAGTGACAGTTAATTGATGATTTAGAGAACTAGAGGAACAAAGTATAATGAGTTTAATACTCATATAATTGAATTTTTCTTCTATACTACAATTATGTGAAAGCATTTCAGGCTATTATTTTTAAAGGATGTTAGTCATCATAGATGTACAGAAATCACTGATTAGTATTGGAAGCTGATTTATTTTATGCTCATAAGAGTTAATGCATAAATATTTATTTTCCAGGTATCTTTCTGCAGGTAATGGGTGATGCATTGGGATCTGTTGTGGTGGTAGTCACTGCCACTATATTCTATGTGCTTCCTCTTGACAAAGATGAACCCTGTAACTGGAAATGCTACGTCGATCCAAGCCTGACAATCATTATGGTTGTAATCATTATATCATATGTCTTACCACTTGTAAAAGAAACAGCTATAATTTTGCTCCAGATGGTGCCCAGAGGGATCGAGCTACATGATATAGGTAAGATATTGCTTACTGTGTAAGATTAATTAACATGTCTCATGGACTGGAAAAGAATTTCCTGACAAAGATATTATGAGGTCATCTTTAAATGTTATGATTGAATATTTTGTACAATATTTATGGGGTTAAAATTGCTTATGTTAATTCAAGAAGATGTTATAATATTCTCAATAAACTGCAACATTGGTTGAAAATGATTTGATTCTGCAGTTTCTAGATATGATTAAATGAACAGGAAGATGCGATTATACACATGGCACAACTTCTAGTTCTGTGCACATGAAATTAATGTAGCCTTGGATGGTTGCTGTGATATATTGCAATTAAGTACAGAATTACAGGAGCATAGCTTTAGTTGATTTCAAATTGATGTAATGTCCTTTGGTTCAGAAAGCATTTAAGGGAATCACATTATGTCTGGTTATTCATGACCAGCATAACAGCTAGATCAATTAGAATTATATTGTCTCTGTTTATATACTTTCTTTAGCATCAAGGATGACGTGTTTCGTACTCCACACTCTGCTGTAGGCGAGGTAAGAGGTGCTTGTTGGGGCAGATGTACAGGTAGACTAGGAGATGATGTATTGTGTATGTTGGGGTTCTGTAAATATTCTACTAATTGATTCAAGTTTCTTAAAATCATACTGAATGTCCTACCTGCATTTTGAGCAGTTTTAGGGCAGATCTTCTCATAAGTCATCAGGACATTGCACTTTTACAAGGAGCCTTTGAAAAACCAATTTAAGTTGCTGTCTCTATCGACCTATCATTGTGGTGGAGCTCAGGATTATGCTTGTTTCCAGACTGATGTTAGTGAAGTACTGTAAGTGACAAGGACTGCCCAGTGCAGTTGATTGAGTGTAATTAGATCTCAATACCAAGGACGTTAGCCTGAGAGAGGAGGCTGATATTGGAACACTTACTCTGCGAGTGGATTTGGATGACTTTGCAGAGGCTGCTTGGTGATGCCTCTCTGGTGCTTTGAGTGTCTGTATTTCGTCTCAGAAGTGTATAAGAAGGCAGGAATCATGGCCAATTGGTGAACTGTAAGATTTGAGCTAAGTTTCTGGTTGTTATCTTTAAATACTCTTTTCCTCAGACTACATCCTCTTCCTCCCCACTCTGAACCTCACCCACTGGCTTCTCCCTGTGCCTTGCCTTTCTGTTGTTGGATAGTGGCCTGACTAGGATGATGGAGATTGGTCTAGGTGCATAGTTGCATGTTGTGGCTGTACCTGAGGTTGTTGCCATGAATAATGAGATGGGGATGGTAAACCCTCAGAGAGAGGATCAGCTTGGATGGTTCTGAGCAGTAACCTGATTAATATATCAATGCAAAAATTGGGAGTCTTTTGTATTCACTTTCAAACGTTTCTGTAGATGAAGCTCTCTGGATAAATTTTGCTTATTATTGAAAGCAGCAGCACAATGAACAGTAGATCTTGGAAAATTGTCTGATTAGTGGAGTCCCCAACCTTATATTAAGGCGAAAGTTAGATTTTCTTGCATGTTATGTACAAATGTAATTGAAATAACATACTAAATGCTTTTGATGCACATTCTGTGAAAGGTGTTGAGTTATTTATCTTATTTGATGTGAGTATTTTCAGATGTGAAAACCACATCTAGTGCAAGTTGAATCTTCTTACGTTTGTAAACTGTGACAGTTTTGCAATCAGATATAAATGAGGAAATATTTGATGCAATGATTTAGCTCATAAATATATCGGGTACAGTACATTACCTCTTTCATTGAGGCATACGTTTTGAGGAAACCTGATATTTTCATTTCCATTTAATTACTTACAGACAACCATCATACCTATATGGATTTTCTATACCATCAGTCTTCAGAGATCATTTTTAATTTTCATTCAAATGTTTTTATAATAAAGGTTTAATGCAGCCTTTCTCAACTTTTTTGCCGTGGAGGAACCTTTAAAATAATTTTCAGGTCTCAGGGAACACCTGTGTAAAAATTATTATCTCTAAAGCTCTCAGTACATTAGCGTGATCAGTAAGTTGTAGATATAATAATCCAAAACTGATTGTCAATGGTCTTTTGAGTAGAGAATGAATTTTTAGTCAACTTTTCTTGGAAAAAAAAACAGATAGTTAAGCTTAGCTTGCCTTTCTTGAAATTACTCTTCCTTTTTCATAAATTTTAAAAACTCATAAGGCAAACATAATAAATTACCCAATTCTGGGTCAAACTTGAGTTAAGCACATATGGATTTCAATATCAACTGAAATGAAGCAATTTCTATCCTTGCTCTTGATGCTTGTTAAACAAGAAAAAGCTTGCTTACACTTGTAAGAAGTTGAAAACTGCAACAAAATGATTATTGCTTTCCTATGATTAGCAAGATACTCTTCTTTCACAGAAATCCAGAACTTGTGCAGGCAAAGGTCAGTAAATCTCATCCTGAGTGCAAAGTTCTTCCTCTTCCCTCAAAGTCAAGTTCTCAGACTGAGCAGAAGATTCAGGGAAAAGGTCCCTCTCCAAGTCATACACTTTTTTTTTGAAAGGGAGGAAAAATATTCTTCAATTTTGTTCTGTTGTCCTTCCAGGTGGTTTTCAATAAGACTTGAGACTTCCTAATATCCTTCCTCACTCTCAAGCCCAAGCAGCAGAGGAAACTTTTTAAGATTTCCTTTTGCAGCATGATTTTTCCAAAGTTTCAGTTTCCTTTTAAATTCAAGAACCTTGTCACTTGAAGTCAAAACATTTCTCCAGCGCATTGCAGAGACTTATTCAACTGGTTCATATGATGAAAAATGTCTGTTAAGAAGGTTAGTTTCTGCAGCCATTCTTTGTCTTCAAAGCACTTAGTAAAATCTGGCCTACTATTTTCCTAAAATACTCCTGCGATTTACCTTTCAGCTCAACATCCGGTTAAGAATTCTTCCTCTGCTAAGCCACCAGATTTCTGTATGTAGCAGGAGATTGGTGTGCTCTTTGTCCAGGTTTCATACAGTTTTTTAAACATTCTTGAGTGAACTGGTCTGAAAGCTACTAAGTAACTTGCTCCCTGAACCCTTATAATGATTGTGATTTTATTTTCAAAAGTATTTATCTATTTGCTCTGAGATTCCAATTGTTGTTTAAAATAATCAGCATTTTTACATGTCATATAGCTGTGATTTGTAGTTAAGTGTCTTTTCAGTTTTGCTGGAGCCATTGCCACAGACTATGCACAATGGATTAGGACAACTTGGATCACCGGTCCATGTAAAACATCGTTGTAAAGATATGGTACTGGCTGATTACTTTAGTCCCGCTCACTGCTTTTGTCTCCAGGATCCAGAAGAGGCCAGTGGACTTCTTCTGGGTCAACAGGAGGCACTGGGTCTCTGCTGTGGTCCCGAGTCCTCCGATCGCAGAAGGCGGTCAGTCATTGGTGTGTGTGTGTGGATGCAACTGGCGGCTCCCCGCCTCAGGACACTACAGTGTTACCTGTACAGCAACCACCCTCCCGAGATTGCATGCGCTGGTGACGCACTTTCTCTACCAGGGACACTGCCTGCAGGAGGGCACGCGGCTTCCAGTGGACAGCATCAGCTGCGCTGCTTTGAGGGAACTGCCTCCTTGCCAAAAGCTGTTGAGGTATGGAGTCTAGTCTCATCCAGACAGGGTGCTCCTGCACCGGTGGGTGGCGGTGCTCTAGCTGTGAGGGAGACTGGTCCCCATCCTGTCACAGTGGTGGTCAGTGGGGCTCAGGGAAGTGGAGAGGTTCGGTGCTCTAGCTGCGAGGGAGACTGGTCCCCATTCTGTCACAGTGGTGGTCCGTGGGGCTCAGGGAAGTGGAGAGGTTCTGGATGCACCACCAGCTGCTGGGCTGGAAGTGCTCGTCAGAACCAGGTCTCGGGATACCACGTGGGAGGGGGTCCCATGTAATGTCAGCCATCTTGCAGGGATGCCCACCGTGCCATTCCGTGATACTCTAAAACGTTTCTTCTATAGGCTGGTCCTGCACATCTTTCACTTCCTTGCCTTTGTCTACCGACCAGACTCGCCTTGGCGATCTGTTTGATCATCAGAAAGCGGAGGAGGTCGCCAGTGAAAATCTGTTTATGCAGAGGTCCTTCCCCTGTACATTGGGGACCTGGGGTGGAAGGCGTTGCAAAGGGCAGTACTGTGCTATAGGTCTTTATTTAAGTTCACTGGCACCCTGTCCAATCGTCCATTCTGTGGCCGGGAGGAGTCAGTGTATCACACTTATCTGGAGTGTGAAAGGTTGCAGCCCCTGTTTGAGTATCTGAAGGGGCTGCTGCTCAGGTTCTGATCACGCTCCTTATATACGGGCACCCAGTACGGAAAGAGGTGGTCGTGAGGAGGATCTCCTGGTCAGCTTGCTCCTGAGCCTGGCCACGATGACAATTCACGGGTCTAGGTAGTGGAAAGTCGAGGCTTCTGCCAGGGCCGACTGCCTGCCCCTCTTCCGAGGATGCGTTCTGTCCTTGGAGAGGGAGCACGCGGTCACAGTGGGTACAGTGGGAGATCTCTGAGAGCAATGGGTTCCCCAGGGATTCGACTGTTTTATAGACAGGAGTAATCATATTTTAATTTGAATTTATTCACTGTCTTGTAAAGGCTTAATGTTTGTACTTTGTGTATTTGTTGTGTAAATAAACTTCTATGGTTTTATAGAAAAAAAAACGGACTTTTTATCTGCCCATTGTTTCACTACTGCAGTGAAGTGACTTAGAAGATTATAATTCTTCATCATTAACCTTATCAGAATTGTCTGCAGGCCTAGGTCTAGAATTCTCCTCTTCTATCTCACATTTCCTTTCAAAAATCGCCACACTGAACTGTCATTAGAATGAAAACCTGCCTCCAATTTTCTACTACACTGGTAGAGTTTGTTTGCTTCCATAACTCAGTTAGTGGTGCGTAAGGGGAAGTTGGTGGATGTAATTTGGGAGGGAGAGGCTGACGTCACAGCCCGAGTTCGGTGAGTCCATTCAATGTTTGGAAAACACAGTTGATGCTCATCATCAGCCTACCGTCCTCCCCTCTGTGCAATACAGTGCTCACCAATTATCAGCCTACCGTCCTCCCCTCTGTGCAATACAGTGCTCACCAATTATCAGCCTACCGTCCTCCCCTCTGTGTAATACAGTGCTGATCATCAGCCTACCATCCTCCCCTCTGTGTAATACAGTGCAGATCATCAGCCTACTGTCCTCCCCTCTGTGTAATACAGTGCTCACTAATTATCAGCCTACCACCCTCCCCTCTGTGTAATACAGTGCAGATCATCAGCCTACTGTCCTCCCCTCTGTGTAATACAGTGCTCACTAATTATCAGCCTACCGTCCTCCCCTCTGTGTAATACAGTGCTCACCAATTATCAGCCTACTGTCCTCCCCTCTGTGCAATACAGTGCTCACTAATTATCAGCCTACCGTCCTCCCCTCTGTGTAATACAGTGCTCACCAATTATCAGCCTACTGTCCTCCCCTCTGTGCAATACAGTGCTCACTAATTATCAGCCTACCGTCCTCCCCTCTGTGTAATACAGTGCTGATCATCAGCCTACCATCCTCCCCTCTGTGTAATACAGTGCTCACCAATTATCAGCCTACCATCCTCCCCTCTGTGCAATACAGTGCTCACTAATTATCAGCCTACCATCCTCCCCTCTGTGTAATACAGTGCTCACCAATTATCAGCCTACTGTCCTCCCCTCTGTGCAATACAGTGCTCACTAATTATCAGCCTACCGTCCTCCCCTCTGTGTAATACAGTGCTGATCATCAGCCTACTGTCCTCCCCTCTGTGTAATACAGTGCTCACTAATTATCAGCCTACCATCCTCCCCTCTGTGTAATACAGTGCTCACCAATTATCAGCCTACCATCCTCCCCTCTGTGTAATACAGTGCAGATCATCAGCCTACTGTCCTCCCCTCTGTGTAATACAGTGCTCACTAATTATCAGCCTACCATCCTCCCCTCTGTGTAATACAGTGCTCACCAATTATCAGCCTACCATCCTCCCCTCTGTGTAATACAGTGCTCACTAATTATCAACCTACCGTCCTCCCCTCTGTGTAATACAGTGCAGATCATCAGCCTACTGTCCTCCCCTCTGTGTAATACAGTGCAGATCATCAGCCTACTGTCCTCACCTCTGTGTAATACAGTGCTTATCAATTATCAGCCTACCATCCTCCCCTCTGTGTAATACAGTGCTCACCAATTATCAGCCTACCGTCCTCCCCTCTGTGTAATACAGTGCTGATCATCAGCCTACTGTCCTCCCCCCTGTGTAATACCGTGCTCACTAATTATCAGCCTACCGTCCTCCCCTCTGTGCAATACAGTGCTCACCAATTATCAGCCTACCATCCTCCCCTCTGTGTAAAACAGTGCTCACCAATTATCAGCCTACCATCCTCCCCTCTGTGCAATACAGTGCTCACCAATTATCAGCCTACTGTCCTCCCCTCTGTGTAATACAGTGCTCACTAATTATCAGCCTACCATCCTCCCCTCTGTGTAATACAGTGCTCACCAATTATCAGCCTACCATCCTCCCCTCTGTGTAAAACAGTGCTCACCAATTATCAGCCTACCATCCTCCCCTCTGTGCAATACAGTGCTCACCAATTATCAGCCTACTGTCCTCCCCTCTGTGCAATACAGTGCTCACCAATTATCAGCATACTGTCCTCCCTTCTGTGTAATACAGTGCTCACCAATTATCAGCCTACCATCCTCCCCTCTGTGTAATATAGTGCTGATCATCAGCCTACTGTCCTCCCCCCTGTGTAATACCGTGCTCACTAATTATCAGCCTACCATCCTCCCCTCTGTGCAATACAGTGCTCACCAATTATCAGCCTACCATCCTCCCCTCTGTGCAATACAGTGCTCACCAATTATCAGCCTACTGTCCTCCCCTCTGTGTAATACAGTGCTGATCATCAGCCTACCGTCCTCCCCTCTGTGTAATATAGTGCTTACCAATTATCAGCCTACTGTCCTCCCCTCTGTGTAATACCGTGCTCACTAATTATCAGCCTACCATCCTCCACTCTGTGCAATACAGTGCTCACCAATTATCAGTCTACTGTCCTCCCTTCTGTGTAATACAGTGCTCACCAATTATCAGCCGACCATCCTCCCCTCTGTGTAAAACAGTGCTCACCAATTATCAGCCTACCATCCTCCCCTCTGTGTAAAACAGTGCTCACCAATTATCAGCCTACCGTCCTCCCCTCTGTGCAATACAGTGCTTATCAATTATCAGTCTACTGTCCTCCCTTCTGTGTAATACAGTGCTCACCAATTATCAGCCTACCATCCTCCCCTCTGTGTAAAACAGTGCTCATCAATTATCAGCCTACCATCCTCCCCTCTGTGCAATACAGTGCTCACCAATTATCAGCCTACCATCCTCCCCTCTGTGTAATACAGTGCTCACCAATTATCAGTCTACTGTTCTCCCCTCTGTGTAATACAGTGCTTATCAATTATCAGTCTACTGTCCTCCCTTCTGTGTAATACAGTGCTCACCAATTATCAGCCTACCATCCTCCCCTCTGTGTAAAACAGTGCTCATCAATTATCAGCCTACCATCCTCCCCTCTGTGCAATACAGTGCTCACCAATTATCAGCCTACCATCCTCCCCTCTGTGCAATACAGTGCTCACCAATTATCAGCCTACCGTCCTCCCCTCTGTGTAATACAGTGCTTATCAATTATCAGTCTACTGTCCTCCCTTCTGTGTAATACAGTGCTCACCAATTATCAGCCTACCATCCTCCCCTCTGTGCAATACAGTGCTCACCAATTATCAACTGCCTCCCGTATTTCGTGTCAAAGATTGAGAATGGACTCAACCAAATAAACACGGTCCCACTGCACACTGCCATACTGAACTGAGATTGCTCACCATGGTGAGCGCTAGTTCAAAAAACAATGTTTTTTATCCTGATCCCTCGCAGAACCCCTAGCAACCTCTCATGGAGCCTGAGTTGGGAAACCCCGGTTCAGTGTATTATACGAATACTAAAATATATCAAAAAGTTTATCCTAATCCTCATCAATGGCTAAGTTGTCACGTGCAATACATTGTACAGTGGGTTCATGTGATGCAGAATTATATTATATCTCAAATAGATTCTGAAGCCATATCAAGTGTAATTGAACTCCAGAAAATATTTGATAAAGTTACACATAAAAAGCTGCATTTAAAAATTCACTGTTTCAATAACTTAGAATGTTAAGAAGTTGGGTGAAGGCTCAGGAACAGCTGTCTGTTAATGAAATTATGTTGGTGTAGGCTTGAGCATTAAACAGAATTCGCAAAGGAAAGAGGTTGAAATTCTTAAAGTCCATTGATTCTTTTAATGTTTTCCATCAAGAGGGTCTGATCACTATTTTTACTGTTCTGCTTGGGTCATTTGGGTTCCTCTTTACATGCCACTAGAATTAATTGATTTTCATATATTACATGTAAATATATTATAAAGTGGTTATAAGTAGAACTATGAAAAAATCTCCCTCATTGTCAGTAGGCTTTTTTAAAATCTATAATGAAAAGCCTATTGACAATCACTGTCATTCTGTCGTTGGGGAAGTGTTGTGGAACTATAGCTGAATAAGAGTCTGAATCTACAAAAGCAGAAAAGAGAGCAAAACAAATTAATTCTTGGCTAATAGATCCAAATATTACAACAATACTTTTGCTAAAAGAGATTAATGGGATTACGAAAAAGATTCAGTGCATCTGCATTTAAGTTGTACAGTTAACATGTGAAATGTGTCTGGAGAATACAATTGATATAGTTTTAAATTGGTTTAATTGAAGTGATTACTATTTGATATTTCTTTTATAGAGAGTAGGTATGAAAAGGTTCTGATTCAAATCTTGGTTCTTGTATATGATGAAACTTTGATAACTGGCTGAAAGCATACATCTACACATTTTTATAGATGATATTTTCATAATATGCATCCATTGAGGAAGCTTTTACATACTTGCTTCAGGGTTCTCTCTTGCTGTTCCTCAATGTATACCGTAGTTACAGAGGTTTACAACAGTTTGAGGTGTTTCTAGTTTTAATTGATATTGTTCCTTCAGAATGACCCAGCTGAATATGCTTAATCAGTTTTACTCCTCTCTAACTGAGATGGTCTTTTAAGCAAAATGTTCGAGACTTGGTAACTCCCCCAATGGAGATGTTTGAGTATTTAAATTGGCATGTTTCTCTGTCTCTATTCAATATCCAGGATTCTACCAATCCAGTGAATTATCAGACTGAAACAACAGGAATTCTGCAGATGCTGGAAATTCAAGCAACACACATCAAAGTTGCTGGTGAACACAGCAGGCCAGGCAGCATCTGTTTCAGTCGACTGTACCTCTTCCTAGAGATGCTGCCTGGCCTGCTGCGTTCACCAGCAACTTTGATGTGAATTATCAGACTGATCTTGTTTACTGGAAGACAGTCAAATGTAAAGCTCTGATAAACTTAAATTACACACTATTTTTATTTATTGATTAAAATCTTCAGTACTCTTTCCTATGTTCTGCAGATGAAAAGTTGCGTTCAGTTGATGGAGTATATGGGATTCACGAACTCCATATCTGGGAACTTGCTGGAGGGAAGAATATCGCTTCACTTCATGTGAAATGCCTGGATCCTTCTACGTACAAAACAGCAGGGTTACAAATCCGTGAGGTCTTCCACAATGCAGGAGTTCACTCTGTAACCATCCAGGTAGAATTTTCTGAAGGAGTAAACGATTCTGACTTAACATGCAATTTCCCCTGTATGTTACCAGAATGTGAGAATCAACTGTGCTGCATTCCACAAAAACATTATGATGTTGATGTGCAGGGTTACATAGAGATGAGTAACAATCTTCCAGAAGCCTCCTGTAATGGCCACAGGAGAAATAGGGTAGAGGAAAATAACATCGAAGAAACTTCCAATATTTCACCTCACAGTTTGGGAATACAGGGAGAAATAAGTGAAGAAAAGGAAGACACAGATGGACTATTACATTTGCAGAGTTCTTCACTGTAGCGAGTGTATTTCCTTTGACAATACAGTCAAATTTCAAATTAAAGTTGAATCTAGGGTAGGTACTTTAAAAAAAATTAATGTGCTAAAGAAGAGCACAGAATAGTAAGGTTTGAAGTTTGTTGAGCTAAGGTTCAACTTCCTCATTATAGCCAGTTTGAAATAAGCTTACGGATAAAATAGGGTTAATGGAAAGTGAAGTTATTTGTATACCTTTAATGTTAGGGCTAAGTGACTATGAAATTTGTGAAGGATGTTAAGCTATGTTTTTGCCTCTTACAATCTTTAATTTACATACTAAATCTGAATGAAATCTTTAGCTATACCTAATTTTAGTTGAAATGAAATGTCCAGCCAAGGCAGTTGCATCAGATTTACTGCAATGGATTACTGGTTTGAAAACTGAAATAAAAAATGCTCAGAAATTTTCCAGGTTGTGTAGTCAACAGTTATTGGGGTGATCAAACTAACTGCTCTGGAACATAATTGTTGAGCAGCTATTTTTTCTACTTGCTACTAATTCAAATGCATTTGTCTGAATTGTTCTCATTCTTAAAAATTACAATTACTGTATGTGTTGTAATTTTCATTTGAATATACATTTCAGTTATTAGATTATGGTTGTAATAGGGTGAAATGAGTAAACATGATGTATCATCATATTTTTACCTACTGATTTCCTAGAATAAAGGTAGAATATCAGCTATATTCTCTGTATTCAAAACAGGTCAAAATTCCATCTATTCTGATGGAAATAGGTAATTTTAGTGATGTTGGAATGTTGTCGAGGTGAGAGGAAGATGTCAAATTATGCATTCACCTATAAAGCAAGAGGTCTTCTTTGATGAGAATAGGCCATCGTGCTTATCTGTCAGTACATCCTTGTAGAGTCTATAGATACTTCTAGATTGCTCTGGGATGTTGTAACTTCCTTGGAATTCATCTAGAATTAGTTTCTACAAGAAGCTTGCTTTTCTAATTAATGCTGCTGATCTTCTGTGTGAGGCAGATACTTCAGAAGTGTTTTGTAGATCTGTCTTCCTGCCAGCTTTCAAACATCCTTGAGATCTGGTTATGGTTCAACAGGAAGTGGTCTATGTGGATGGCAGTGCCAGTTTATGGTGAGTTACAGGGGATAAATGTTTCCAGAAACAGAAAATAACACCAGTAGGTTAGTTTCTGGAGGCCTCTTCCTTGTACATATGGCTAATTGCAGATTTATATGAATGCAATTCTAATAGGGAATATATAAAAGATAGATGTGAATAAACTTAGTCTTCGTTTTAGGCAAGCTATCGACAAGCACTGTTTGATCATTTTAAGAAAGACACCCTTGAGGATAAATCTTGATGCATAAATGTAGATTCAGTTTCCTTTTAAAGTAGATGAGATGGAGGAAGGTGCTTGATTAGGTTAAGGCCAATAAGACACTTTCTTATATGCATGACATTGCAAAACACTAGAGTATTAATAATTAGATACTGGTCAAATTTTTCTCTTTTTTTCTTAAATAGATGAAAGGTTGGCTGATCTATCTTTTTAACTCAGCATCTTAAAGTGGTTTCAGCTGAGGTTCCTGGATGGGATGAAAATATTCTGATATTGATGTTAAAGGAAAAGAAAATTTAACTATGTTTTTTGTAGACCTGGTCAATGCCTTTGACTCCATTGATTATAAAGTGAGAGATGAATGTTGGCAGAGAATTAATGATCAATTTATTGGTTTAGTTGGTGGCATGTACTTTGACCACAGCAGAATGGAGTTTACTAAACCTACTCTAATTAGAAGAGGGGTGAAGCAGGGGTATGTTCTGTTTCATATCTTGTTGTGTTACTTTATGGATATCTTATGTAAGTTTGGTAGGGAAGATTGTGGATTTTTGTCTATATAAATGATATAGTATTGATTAATGATTCACATAAAACAATGCAGTAGATAAGGAAAATAGTTGAGGGATTCTACTTGAAAACAGGCCTTGAATGTCTTGGTTCTCTTTGCCTTCTAAGAACAGAACATTCAACTATATTAGCCTGGAAAGTTAGAATAGTTTAAAACTGGATTTTATTGCTCTGAGAAAAGTGTACGTGCTTCAATTGAACTAATGTGTTGTTTCAAGGATAAGTCAGTGAATAAATTGGATGGAAGGTTTCCTCACTGGAGCAAGAAGAGAATGGCTTCCTGGGCATTCAACGTTTTTAAATCCTTTTCTGTGTTAATCTCATGGTCTAGCATACCTGAAGCCACAGTCACACAGCTTTGCACCATATAACAGTATACACTAATGCAGAAGGGTCTCCACACAGAAGGGTTATAACCATCAGGCAGTCCAAAACACCAGGGTTACAAGACCTGATGTACTGTTGCAGAGAGATTTAAAATCTGACAGTAACTTGCATGAACTCTACTTTTGTACAGCTGGTTTGTTGAGTTTAAAGGAATTCGTGCTTTATCACTTTAAAATATGTAGTTAAAGGAATTTGGGTGTGTGATGGCATTTCAGTGATTTAAGTCTGAGTTTGGATCAAACATGGATATTGTAAATGTATTTATGCATATTCAGGGAAAAAATATTTTGGTAAATAATAACATCAGGTCATTATCCTATTCAGAAATGAACTGTAACCGCGAAGGGAATATTTGACTTCTGTAACTGTTAATTAGCACAACCATGATATTTGGTGTGGATTATTTGGCAATGTGATTATTTCCTATCAATATTAGCCCCACTTATAACAAAGTTGTGACCCCTACAGCTCTAGATTTAGAATATTATTTATGTACAATAAACTTCAAATTTTAATTCATTGAGATTAGAATGTACTGTGTGTCTGTTGCTATAATATTGTGGAGAATTGAAAGGTCTTCTTCATATCAAGTGGTTCCTAAATATTTTTGGGTTATTGCCCCCTTGATTCCCAGACCTTATTAGCTTAGCGTAGCTTTGTGCATGGTAGATCACATCTAAACAATCTTAGAGTTTTTTGAGGAAGTTTCCAGGAAAGTTTATGAAGGCAAGGCAGTGGACATTGTCTGCATGGACCATGTCCCACATGGGAGGTAGGTGAAGAAGGTTCAATTGCTTGGTATTCAAAATGGGGTAGTAAATTAGATTAGACATTGGTTTTGTAGGTGTAGTAGATGGTTGCCTCTCTGACTGCAGGCCTGTGACTAGTGGTGTGATGCAGGGAATGGTGCTGGATCTGTTGTTTGCCATCTATGTCAATGATCTGGATGATTATGTGGTTAATTGGATCAGCAAATGTGTGGATGACACCAAGATTAGAGGTGAAGTAGACAGCAAGGAAGATGATCAGAGCTTGCAACAGGATCTGGACCAGCTGGAGAAATGGGCTGAAAAATGGCAGATGTAATTTCAAGTCAAGTTTATTTTCATTTCAACCATAAACTGCTGGTACAATACACAGTAAAAGCGAAACAACGGTCCCCCAGGACCCTGGTGCTACATGAAATAACACAAAACTACACTAGACTATGTGAGGCAGCAACAAGGATACACTAGAATACGTAAAACAATATAAAAACTGCACTAGACTACAGACCTGCACAGGACTGCATAAAGTGTACAAAACAGTTACAATAGGCACAGTAGAGGACAATCTAAAAAAATTACAATATAATAATAAATGATGTAGATGTCAGTCTAGACTCTGAGTATTGAGGAGTCTGATGGCCTGGGGGAAGAAACTGTTGCACAGTCTGGTCATGAGAGCCCGAATGCTTTGGTACCTTTTGCCAGATGGCAGGAGGGGGAAGAGTTTGTATGAGGGGTGCGTGGGGTCCTTCATAATGCTGTTAGCTTTGCGGGTGCAGCGTGTAGTGTAAATGTCTGTAATAGCGGGAAGAGAGACCGCGATGATCTTCTCAGCTGACTCAGGACGGTGCAATTCCTGAACCAGGCAGTGATGCAGCTGCTCAGGATGCTCTCGATACATCCTCTGTAGAATGTGGTGAGGATGCCGGGGTGGGTGGGGGCGTGGGAGAAGAACTTTTCTCAGCCTTCATGGAAAGTAGAGACACTGCTGGGCTTTCTTGGCTATGGAGCTGGTGTTGAGGGACCAGGTGAGATTCTCCGCCAGGTGAACACCAAGAAATTTGGTGCTCTTAACGATCTCAACGGAGGAGCCGACAATGTTCAGCGGAGAGTGGTCGCTCCGTGTCCTCCTGAAGTCAACAACTATCTCTTTTGTTTTGTTCACATTCAGAGACAGGTTGTTGGCTCTGCACCAGTCTGTTAGCCACTGCACCTCCTCTCTGTATGCTGATTCATCCTTCTTGCTGATGAGACCCATCCCGGTCGTGTCATCGGCGAACTTGATGATGTGGTTCGAGCTGTGTGTTGCAGCACAGTCGTGGGTCAGCAGAGTGAACAGCAATGGACTGAGCACACAGCCCTGGGGGGGCCCCCGTGCTCAGTATGTTGGTGTTGGAGATGCTGCTCCCGATCCGAACTGACTGAGGTCTCCCAGTCAGGAAGTCTAGGATCCAGTTGCAGAGGGAGGTGTTCAGGCCCAGCAGTTTCAGCTTTCCAGTCAGGTGCTGAGGAATGATTGTGTTGAATGCTGAGCTGAAGTCTATGAACGGTATTCGTATGTACGTGTCTTTTTTGTCCAGGTGGGTGAGGGCCAGATGGAGGGTGGTAGCGATGGCGTCGTCTGTTGAGCAGTTGGGACAATATGCGAACTGCAGGGGGTCCAGTGAGGGGGGCAGCAGGGTCTTGATGTGCCTCATGACGAGCCTCTCAAAATACTTCATGATGATGGATGTGAGTGCAATGGAGCGGTAGTCGTTGAGGCAGGATACTGAAGACTTCTTTGGCACGGGGACGATGGCGGCGGCCTTGAAGCACGTTGGAATGACGGTGCTGCTCAGAGAGATGTTGAAGATGTCAGTGAGAACATCTGCTAGCTGGTCTGCACATCCTCTGAGCAGTCTGCCAGGAATATTGTCTGGTCCAGCAGCCTTCCGTGGGTTGACCCTGCATAGAGTTTTCCTCACATCGGCCACGGTAAGACACAGCACCTGGGTGATTGGGAGGAGGAGTGGTCTTCCTCGCCACCACGTCATTTTCCGCCTCGAAATGAGTGTAGAAGTTGTTCAACGTATCTGGGAGGGAGGCATCACTAGCACAGGCAGGTGATGTTGTCTTGTAATTGCTGGTGTCCTGAATGCCCTTCCATATGTGCCGCGTGTCACTGCTGTCCTGGAAGTGTCTGTGGACTCGCAGGGCATGTGCATGCTTTGCCTCTCTGATGGCCCAGGACAGTGTGGCCCTCGCTGTTGTTAGAGCTGCCTTGTCGTCTGCTCTGAAGGTGGAGTCACGGGTCCTCAGCAGCGCACGGTCATCCATGCCTTATGGTTAGCGTGTGTAGTGATGGTCTTGGCCACAGTGATGTCATTGATGCACTTGCTGATGTAGCTAGTCACTGATGCCATGTACTCCTGTAAGTTGGTAGAGTGGCCATCGGTTGCAGCCTCCCTGAACATGTGCCAGTCAGTGTGCTCAAGGCAGTCTTGAAGAGCAGAGATGGCTCCTGCTGGCCAGGTTTTCACCTGCTTCTGAACTGGTCTGGGGTGCCTGACGAGCGGTCTGTATGCTGGGATTAGTATAACAGAGATGCTAATTTAATGCAGATAAGTGAGAGGTGTTATATTTTGGTAGGACCAAGCAGGATAGGCTTACACAGTAAATGGGAGAGCACTGAGGCGTGCAGTAGATCAAAGGGATCTGGGTATACGGGTCCATAATTCATTGAAAGAGGCAACACAAGTAGATGCGGTCGTAAAGAAAGCTTTTGGCATATTGGTTTTCACAAATCAAAGTATTAAGTGTAGGAAATGGGATGTTATGTTGAATTTGTATAAGACATTGGTGATGCTTATTTGGAGTATAGTATGCAGTTGTTGTCACCTACGTACAGGAAAGATGTAAATAACATTGAAAGAGTACAAATAAATTTACAAGGATGCTGCCAGGATTGGAGGACCTGAGTTATAAGGAAAGATTGAATACATTTGGACTTATTCCTTGGAACATAGAAGATTGAGGGGAGATTTGATAGAGGTATACAAAATTATAAGAGGTATAGATAGGGTCAAAGCAAGCAGGCTCTTTGCACTGAGAATGGGTGGGACTACAACCAGAGATTATGGGTTAGGTGTGAATGGTGAAAAGTTTAAGCCGAGGGGGAAATGTCTTCACCAATGAGGGGGAAACGTCTTCACTCAGAGGATTGTGGAAGGAGCTGCTAGTATTAATGGAGGATGTGAGCTCAATTTCAATGCTTAAGAGATGGCAGGGGTATGGATGGCAAAAATTATTCAAATCTATTTAAAGGTAGAAATAAAAATTTTTAAAAATTTCAATCCAGTTAAAGCAGTTTTCAACAGCAATTTTAGAGTACACATTAGTAGTCCAACTATTGCACTTAAATAGGGTTAACTTGGACAGAAATGTGGAGTTGATTGATTTGACTTTGGTAAGATTCACATGATTTCTTTACAATTGAAGATTATTTTCATTAAATTTTGCAAATACTTCTGGCAAGTAAACAATATCATGCCTAATATTCTTGAGTTAATTATTGAATGAAGCATTTGGTTCTTCAAAGAACTTTATCACAGTTTCAACAAGTGCATAAAAGCATCTCGGGCAGTTTCCTTTTGAGAGCCATCTGACTTCTGTGTACAACAGCAAGCATTCAATCTCTTCATGATTCTCAATACAAAACTCTCAAAATAGTTGAGAATTGAGAGCATGGGACCTGATTTTATTTACTTCTGTGATAACAGTATTAAATGATTTCTGCAGCTGATCACTTAGGTTTTTTTTGTGACAAGATGCTGTCTGTGAATTACAGTAAATGTGTTAGCTACAATTTTTTTTTCAAATGAAGTAACAGCCCCACAGTGGTGTCATTGATGGTTCTCCATCTGAGGCAGAAGCAAGAATGTTGGTGAGCGGAATGTTCTTCTTTTTGAAAAATTGTTCAACAATCCAAAATATTGATTCCCCATTTGTATCTGTTTCGAGTCTTCTTGCACAAAAACAACCTTTCAGCCATGCTTTCATCTTATATGAAGCAAACATAACTGAGAAGAAAACATTTGTTGCCTGGCAAAGTTGACTCATTCAATTGCAGAGCAAATTCTTTTGTCCTAAATATGTTGCATAATGTGTCTTACATATTCTCAGACAGTTCATCTATTCGTATTTGAACAGAGTTGTCACTGAGCAGAATTGCTTTAATTGTTTGGGGATGTTGACTTATGCAAAACCATACTCAGAACTCCCCTTGCTGCTGGCGGAATCAGTTCTTCTCCAACTGTATGGGGCTTTCCAGATTTAGCAATGGGCAATGAAGTGTTGTATGAAGCACACAAACCATCTCTGAAATATAGAAGTGTCACATTGCATTTTAACAACTTCGTGCTTTAAGCAAAGTGTAAAAGAATGATGGGTTAGCAAGAGATGAGTGATTATATGATCATTGTAATCAGTCATAAGGCATTGAGGATCAAATGCTTATTATAAGTAATTCATTTCTTAACTTGAGTCAGTAATCCCTCAGTTGCCCCACTTGCTACTGAATGCCCCCTCTAACTTCCCCTTTATCTTTATCGGCCCCTTAAAAACTCCCACCATCCCCGAGGGAGGGTGCGACACCACCCACTTTGAGAACTACAATTCTATATTGAAACCTAATAAGAATATTAGATAAAATACATTGGGTCTAATGCTGGAATTAGATGTCTATCACTATTACAAATAGATTATTATCTCCTGGAATGGACCTGGTGTGCAGCAGATATCGTTTTTTTTTAGCAAATGATAAGACCACTTTTTCCTTCGAGCTGAAACTGAAAACTCAATTTGTTTGTTTATATATACTGTACGATACTGTGCTGTATTCAATGAAAGTGTTATTGTCTATAAGTACCAATGGTAGCAATATGCCTTAATTGCTTACTACTGTAAAATTACCTTCAAATACAGTATGAGTTTGTGCTATTGGAAATTTATGAGTATTTACAAATGTAGTGTACTTACTTGAAATGTTGCTCTCATTGGAAGAACAAAACTACCTGCTGCAGTATGTAGAGTTCTTCATTCAATAAAAACTGAAACAAATGGGTTTGTTGGAGAAAATCTTCTTGCTGAAACAATTTAACAATGCATATGCAGATGGGAAGGGGTTGCAGAGAAGAACATGGGAATGAGGAGTGGTAGTTCTGTTTCCTGCAAAGGTGGATAGGGATCAAATATTTTAGCATGCCATTCAACATTAGTCAAATAATTCTGCCACCTAATTACTTCTCTGTTTTGGATGACTTCGACATAGGTGGGTTTCTGCCTCCATCTTTTTCAGGCAGGAATTCCAGACTCCCATTTCTCCTTGGAAGAAAAGATTCTCAATTCCCCTTTCATCCCCTTTTTCAACTGCAGGTGGGCAACAGTTTTGGAGAATAATAGTTCTATTTTGGGCAATAAGGGTTATACTGACCTTCTAGTTACTCATTGTTTAATTCTCCATTCCAGTCCCTCTCTGGCTTGGCAGTCTTCAGTTTCCTATATCACTCCATTATTGGCCAGTAGAAGCTTGAGTCAGTGTTTGACCTTCCAAATGGGCATTGAAGACCCCAGGGCTTTCCAATGAATGAACAATTTCAAGTGGCCAACTTTCTCCACCTACAGTAAAATTAATAATCCAGCACACTTGGAGATCTTACTAGACTCATATTTTCTGGACTATTGGATGATATTCAGCAATATCATTCAATATTTTTGTAACACACTGTAAGATTTCACTGTTAAGGCTAATGTAATGGCTTCTATGTAATGTTCATCTGCTAAGGAAATGGTTTCTCTGTAGCAGCAATGTTTGGGTTATGGCTAGAGATAACGGGGCTTTGGAATGCAGGGGTTAGCCAATGAGGAAATGCTGTTCTTGCTTGTGTGTCTGGAAGCCAGGTTTTTTGCGGTCTTTCATTGGGGTGCGATGGAGAGGGAGGACGCAGATGGAGAGTCGGAAGGCCACCAGACGGAGTGGACTGAGGAGCGAAGGTCTGAGGGTCAGCTATGCTTGGAGATCGACGGGAATAAATGAACGAACAGTGAACTCCAACGATGCGCAATATACTTTTCCCTTAAAATGGGTCCTTTTACTTTTTATTTTCTTTACTAACCCTCTATCCAGATTAAGATTTATAAAGTTTGATCATTTAATTGCATATGGTGTACTATCTGATATTTTGCAGTATGGATTTGTAACCGGGTGTAACTCTTGCTTCAGCTAGCCGCTTTCACAGATGTAATGATTAAGCTTTCTAATTCTTACTTTGACTATATGGTTAGTAAAGAAAATGGGAAAAAAAGGGCTCAATCTTATGAAACAGTCTATTGCACAATGTTGGAGCTCACAGATAAGCCGATTGTCCACCATCGACCTTCTCTGATCGTTGCTGCCCTTTGGACCCTCGCTCCAAGTACACCCCGTCTGGCGGTCTACCAACTCTCTCCATTTGTGCCTTCTCTCCTCATCCTTCCCCGGCAAAAAACAGTGAAAATCTCTCTTCCAGACTCACAAGAAAGAACAACAGCATTCCAAACCCCGTTATCTCTCGTCATAACCCAAACATTGCTACTACAGAGAAACCATTACATTATCAGTGAAACCTTACAGCATGTTACACAGCAGTGAAATCCTACAGCATGTTACATGCTGCCCCCCACCACCAAATTTAGACATGTCCTCATGATGTTGAGATAATTCGCCAACCCTTCCTGCAAAACACAAAGTCCAATCCAGACGTAAAGGGTAGTGACATAGTTCCCCAACGCAGTAGGGGTCACACTCTGTTCCCCTGATGCTACGTAGGCCACCTATCCGGTGGTCTCGTAATTCCCTGAGACCTCCACACTCCATCATCTAACGCTTAAGGTTCCGACACTACTGGGGATACTTCCGGTCTACCTGGTGAGGCCTCCCCCAATCTACCACTCGTGCCCACCTGCAACTCGGAGCCCTCTGTTCATAGCGACACACTGGAGCATGGACGCGCTAAGCCTTCAGGAATTGAGCCTTTCGCTTTTGGGGGTTCCTTGGTACATTGCTGGCAAAGTACTCCCCCAGAGACACCAGGCCATTCCCTCACTGGGTCTCCTCTAGGTTTTCCCAATGACTCTCCCTGCTGAGGTACCTGGGGGCTCACTCTCCTTCTGGTGTGACACCTGCTGCCAGCAGCCCTCCGCATTGTTCGTCCCCTTGGGGAATCTGCCCCCACATCAGTTCCATCATATGGGGGGGGGGGAGGTCACACCCGATGATAACAGCCGATGTATCACTGTGTTCAGCTCTGCCACAAGCTCCTCTACCGCTCCCCGGGGTAGGCTATCTGTGGGCTCTTCACCACAGGGGACTACTACTGAGGACTGTACCCTGCTGAATGAGCCCTCTTGCACCTCTGCCGCGTTCTCCTCTTCCTGTACCGCTCTGATCAGCTCAACAAAAGACGGAGGGCGGCGCGTCTAACGAGACTGTCGGAGACCCCAAGCAATCAGGTCATGGGACTGGGCGCCCCCAGCTATCTGGTCCATTCTTAACTGATCCACATCAGCTGCCTGAATGATCCCTCTGCGCCGCGAGCAATTTAGCTGCCTCTCTCGCCGATAAACTGTAAGCAGAAAACTTCTCCCCCTTCTCCTGACGCATGTTCTCAAACCCCACCATGAGCTCCATTGGGCTTCCAGTCGGGCCAAAAGCATTGTCCAGTGCTTGCAGAGAATTGACAGTTGTCATTACGGGAGATTGCAACCCGACACCTCCCACAATGTCAGCGGCCCACCCATTCAAAATTTCAACCAATCTCTATCGCCTTTCATCATCAGAGCACTGCCACTCATCTAACAACTGAGAGCTCTGCTCTGCCCAAGTCTCATACTCCTCCTCCCCTTTAGGGGTGGGCATTATTCCAGAGAATAGGCACAGCCTGCCATAGCTGAGACTTTGAATCTGATTTTTCCATTTATTCCCAGAGGAGTAATTACTAACTCAGAATTCTCACTCTTCACCAGGGGACGTGGACTAATTAGACATTCCAAATCCGACCACCCTTTCCCCTCACTCCTCAGAAATGAGAGAACCCTGTCCTTGAAATCTCCACCCCCAGCTACCACTACCTCAGTGCTGGTCTGCATTAAAATGAGAGCTGTGCCAGCCCATAATCACAACTTCAACAGTACTTAACAGTGAAATTAACAATTCATCCGGAGTACAAATATCTGCCCCACTGGTTCATTGCTCAGGGTAATCACACAGCATCCAACAGAATCAATCCCAAACGTTGCCCCAACAATTGCAACTCTCGCTTCGGCTAGCAGCTAAATATAGGGGGTGATAGCCCCCGGCCTGGCCAAACTTAAGAAATCTCGTTTGGGTGGATGCTGTGCGATGAGTCCCCTGTTACAAATCAGTACCACGAAATAACAAAAAGTACACAATATGCGATTAAACGATTAAGCTTTATAATTCTTACTTTGACTATATGGTTAGTAAAGAAAATGGGGAAAAAAAGAAAAAGGTCCCAATTTTATGAAACAGTCTGTTGCGCAATGTTGGAGCTCACAGATAAGCCGATTGTCCACTATCGACCTCCGAATGTCACTGCCCTTCGGACCCTCGCTTCAAGTCCACCCCGTCTGGCGGTCTACCAACTCTCTCCAGTCGCGTCTTCTCTCCTCATCTCTCCCCGGCAGAAGACCACGAAAATCTCTCTTCCAGACTCACAAGAAAGAACAAAAGTATTCCAAACCCTGTTATCTCTAGTCATAACCCAAACATTGCTGCTACAGAGAAACCATTACATTATCAGTGAAACCTTACAGCATGTTACATGGGCAACACATCATGCAGCATCCACACAAACAAGATTCCTCAGTTTGGCAAGTCCAGAAGTTGTTTTCCCCTAGATGAACAAGTGCAGGCCGAGCCTAAGGGTTACATTTGGATATGTTATGAAATATTATGTATTATGAAATTCTATTAATAACCTGACACATTTTTAATTAACCATTTTTGGACATTACGATGTTATAATAAATTTAGTAGTAGGCTTGAAGTTCAAAGAGCAGTGTCCTAATAAATTGGCGCGTGTAAACCAGGGCCCTGGTGAGCTGAAAGGAAGTGCAGGACACAAGACCAAAGTGTGGAAGGGGAACACAATGCACATTGACATATGAGCTAGATGATGAACTATTTGGATTTACTAACCATTGGATGAAGGTTTATTGAAATGTTATTGTATATGGCTAAACTTTTGAATGCTCATAGCCCTCTGGCATTCTATGTAAATGTCATGTATGAATCATATAGTGTATGGCTAAGTAATTGGAAGGTGTGGGAATATTGCTTCAGTGTTGAGTGCATTTACGGTAGTTAAAATCTGTTGGCAGTACTTTTAAATTGATGAAAGACTGATCAAATGTTTACCCAGTGTCCATTAAAACCTTTCTCTTAGCAATTGTTTCATAAAATAACCTGTGTTGAAGAAGCTTTAAGGGAAATTTCTTTCTCAAACAAGATTAATCTGTGCACAATTATCATGTCTTCTCCACAAAGATTTTGCAGTCCAAGTAAGGGATGTCTATATAGGAGGAACAGCTTTTCCAGAAGCAGAAAGGCCAAGTATAAAGTTCACTCAGCCCTCTATCTCTGTATGACCCAGAACTGTCACTGGACTCAAACAGTCCGGCAGCAGTAAGGCTGATCAGCTGTGCTAACATCTGACCTTGAGTGTGTTTCTGACTTCCACACTGCTGTATGTAGATGTGTAAATTAAAAACGTGTAAGTGGTTGGATGGGCAATAGTTCCCTACAGAACTGCTGACCACACTGGAACTCTGCCCTCCGCCATAGTTACTTACTGTCATGCCATTGGCATTTAGGGCAGCAATGAAGGTCCTCCATCTCTGTCTGTCCTTAGCCATTTTCTCTATTGTGCCCCAAGTGTGGTTTAGGGTCTTCATTTCTACCTCTGTGGTATAGCACTACATTGTTTTTGGTCTCCTGCATTTCCTGCACCCTTCAGGGTCCAATGAAGTGCTGTCTTGATTGTGGAATTGGCCTCTATTCTCATCATGTGTCCAATCTATCTCCAATGCTTCCTCATGATAATTGTGGCCATGTCCTCTTGATGACACTGAAGGAGTAGGGCATGGTTGGAGATTTTTCTCTGCCAGAAAATACAGAGCATCTTCTGGAGGCTTGTGGTCTGGAGTCTTGACAGCTTGGCAAGGTCGCTGTCTGTTATGTGCCAGTATTCTGATTTGTAGGCTGTAACAACACATTTCCGCAGTTACTTGTGCTAGCTTGCCAGTGTTGTACATGGTTCGTACATTCCAAAAAAACAATTTTGGTCTCGGTCTTGGCAGTGTTCAGGGCTTCCTTCATTGTGCCAATAGCTTCTTCTCACTTTTCACTACTGTCAGCCATGCAAGTCCTGGGTGGAAGCTCGAGAATACCATGGCACACAGATATAGAAGGATTTTTTTATTGCTGTTTCCGTAACAATTTTTTTTGACCAGTTAGAGTTGTTAGCCCTGAGTTGTACCCCGAACAAGGAGGACTGGTGAACTACTCTTAGTCTGGCCTCTACTCTTTGACCTGTTTGGCATGCGTGACCCTACCAAGAGCCAAAGCACAAGGCCTTGACAGCAGCCAACATAGCTCTTTGGGTCACTGAGGCACGCAAGTCTCCAAACCCAACAACAAGGTTGTGGTCGTCTTGGAGGTGCTCCATATATATCAAACATTAAGTCTACACATCACTTGATTATAAAGTTATTTAAGTACAACAAAAAGGATTTAAACAGGAATTCAAGTTGAATGCACTTGAGCACCACAGAATTAGCTGCACAGGATTGAACTTGAGATAATCTTAAGGGAACAGAGTCGCACTTAAAAATGTTCAGTAAGATTATTATTAGATATACTTTAGAGGTTTGCATGGGTATACTCAGGATTTGCAGATCTTCCCCCAAACTATAATGATCTTGTCTATTCTTTTGAAAGCTTGAAAGATTTTATTGAGATGTAATGTATTTATTATTGCCTGCTGTTTTAATGAGTTGGTATATATTTGCAATGTTGGTATATTTCTAAATCTCATGCTGTTGTGTCTTGAAAATATATTTTCCATAAGACCAAAAGACATAGGAGCAGAATTAGGCCATCTGGCCCATCGAGTCTGCTCCTCCATTCAATCATGGCCAATTTTTTTTCTCTCCCCCTCAACCCTAGTTCCCAGCCTTCTCCCCGTGACCTTTGACATGTCCAATTAAGAACCTATCAATCTCTGCCTTAAATACATCCAACAACCTGGCCTCCACAGCTGCATGTGGCAACAAATTCCACAAATTCACCACCCTTTGGCTAAAGAAATTTCTCTGCATCTCTGTTTTGAAAGGGTGCCCCTCTATCCTGACGCTGTGCTCTCTGGTCCTAGACTCTCCCACCATGGGAAACGTCCTTTCCACATCTACTCTGTCTAGGCCTTCAACAACTGAAAGGTTTCAATGAGATCCCCCCCCCCATCCTTCTGAATTCTAGGGAGTACAGACCCAGTGCCATTAAATGTTCTTCGTATGATAACCCTTTCATTCCTGGAATCATCCTTGTGAACCTTCTCTGGATCCGCTCCAATGCCAGCACATCTTTTCTAAGATGAGGAGCCCAAAACTATTCACAATACTCAAGGTAAGGCCTCACCAGCGCCTTATAAAGCCTCAGCAACATAGCCTTTCCTCTTGTATTCTAGATCTCTTGAAATGATTGCTAACATGGCATTTACCTTCCTCACCATCATCTCAACCTGCAAGTTAACCTTCAGGGTGTTCTGCACAAGGGCTCCCAAGTCCCTCTGCATCTCAGATTCCTGGATTTCCTCCCCATTTAGAAAATAATCCACACATTTATTTCTACTACCAAAGTGCATGGCCATGCATTTTCCAACAATTCCTTTGAGGTTGAGTGCAAATTCTGCAGAAAAAAGCGCTGCCATCAGAAGGACTGCAGCAATCTGATGGGCATTGATGACTATTGCAAGACTGACATTTGTTCAGTTATTTGTTTTGCCACTGTATCTGATTCCAAATATTTTCAACCAGTACTTGTGTTACTTAAAAGTTAGTTCCTTTCATTCTGTTCCTTAGGCCTTATGTGTGGGATAGAGAGGATCGCCATCTTATGGTGAACAGTATTCATTACACTTGGAATGGCTCTGGAATCAGTCGCTTTCTGGCATTACTTCACTGCTGTTAAAGCTCTCGTTGTTCCAGCTATTTATGTCCATTCACTTCAGTTGTAGCAGTTGTATCTTGCCTGTCTCTGTACGAGTGTTAGTGTACCTAGTTTCCAGTATCTTTCTACTTCACTTTGTATGAAGTAGAAATATCACTATGATGATTGTACGTTCTAGTATCAATTGTTTGGCGACTATAAAGTATAAAGTATGATTTCTTATTATTAAGAGATCTTTTATGGTTCAATGTATTGATGAACCTACCCTCTATCTTTTATAAATAAAAACAAAGCAGCATCTGTGTGAAGTGTTGTTTTGTAACTCCAGAAACTAATTAAAAGAAAAATACAAGAGCCCGGATAATTGTCTATGCAAACATGAGGAAATTTGCAGATGCTGGAAATTCAAACAACACACACAAGATGCTGGTGGAATGCAGCAGGCCAGGCAGCATCTATAGGAAGAGGTACAATCGACATTTTGGGTCGAGACCCTTCGTCAGGACTAACGGAAAGAAGAGCTAGTAAGAGATTTGAAAGTGGGAGGGGGAGGGGGAGACCCGACATGACAGGAGAAGACAGGAGGGGGAGGGATGGAACCAAGAGCTGTGAAGTTGATTGGCAAAAGGGATAATTGTCTACTTAGTTTTTCATTTCTTTTTTAATACAATTACAATATAGATATCCACAGTATAGTAAATTTTAAATTGTCCTATTCAGGCCTAAAAACTTAATCACTCTGAAGGACTTCTTAATCTTGTGCTTCCTGACTAGGAGAGTCATTCTGCAATGGCAATGAAACAACCTCAGGCTCTGCGGCTTCCTTTGTGGTGGTTGTAGGAGTTGACTCTCGGACTGAAGGAAGTGGTTCTGACTGCCCCGGACACTTTTCTTCTGATTCTGCTATCCTCAACTGATCAATGTATCGTCTCTAGAATACATCAGACGCAATCTCCACTGTGTAGGAGCATGGTCCGGTTCTGTCCTTAATCTTTCCAAGTACCCACTTTTAATCACCTCTGTAGTCCCTCACCAGGGCTGCTTGTCCAGGAATGAAGCATCAAACCTCCTTGTTTAAGGAGCCCACAATTTGTCTCAGCTGTTTGTCTTGCATACTTCTTCTGAGACTGGGTTTGAGGAAATCCAAGCAAGAGTGCAAGGGATGACCCAGGACCCAGGAGATGGTTATTGGTTGTGAAGTGTTTGCACTGTGGTATGCAAGGAGGAGATTGGCGAGCTTCTGATTCAGTGTCAGTGTAGTGTGTTCTGCTGACTTTGCTCACAGTGCATTCTTTAAACTCTGGACAAACCTTTCCTCCAAGCCATTTGTAGCTGAGTGGTGTGGGGCAGATGAAATATATCTTATTCCATTCATTTTTGGGAATGACTAAAACTGTTCTACCACAAACTTGGCCCATTGTCACAGACTAAGTGATCAGGATCACCAATTCTTGAGGAGATGCTTCTCAACACGTCAACAGTGTGCGAGGCTGTAGTGGAGGCCATTGAGAACACTTCTGACCACATTGCAGCTGCAGGCTCTACTACCAAGAAATTGGTGACCATGAACGGTCCAGTAAAATCCACATGAGTCCTCTGCCAAGGCAGTATAAGCAATTCCAGCGATGGAGAGGTGCTGCTCTTGGCACCTCCTGGATGTGCTGGCATCTCGAACAATGCATGGCAAGCTACTCTATCTGCTGATCTGCACAGAGCACCAGACAAAGCTTTGAGCCAATGCTTTCATTTCAACCGTATCTAGATGACCGGCATGTAGCTCCACCAACACTTTAGCTCTCAGCTTGGATAGTACAGCAACTCTCAATCCCACATTACGTAGTCCCTTTCAAGGGCAAGTTCATACTGGCTTTGGTAAAAATGAGGGAATATGGAATTCCTGCTGCATATTCCAGCCATTTTGGATTGCCATGTAGACCCGAGACAGTGTGGGATCTTTTCTGATTTCCCTTTGGATCATCTCGGCTTTCAATTTACATTAGGGGAGACTTTCAATCTACATTAGGGAGAATACGTCAAGAGGAGTAAAATTTGTAAAATTTTCAGGTATTTCCTTTCCCAAGGGTAAACAGGACAATCCATCAGCATTTCCATGATTAGTTGTCCTCTTGATTCAATTCTGTAATTGTGTCCTCCAAGAAACAGAGCCCATCCCTACATTCGTGCTGCTATTGTTAATGGAACACCCTTCTGTGGATTGAAAATGGATACCAGTGGTTGATGATCAGTAATGAGGGCAAACTCTCTCCCATACAAGTAGTGGTTGACACATATTACACCCCAAACCAGACTCAAGGCCTCTCTGCCAATCTGTGTATAAATTTTCTCTGCAGCAATAAGGAAACATGATATAAAGGCTATGGGACTTTCACTTCCATCACTCATAACTTATGACATGACTGGACATATACCATAAGACAAGGCATCACAGGTAAGCTTCATAGGATGATGTGTATCATAACATGTGAGTACAGTAGGTGACATCACTATTTCCTCTGCCTGTTGGAAAGCCATCTCACACTGCTTTGTCCATTGGCATTTCTTCCCGATCTCTAGTAATTAGTTCAAGAGGTGGAGCACAGTAGGCAGGTTTGTCTGGAACCTGTTATAGTAATTGACAAATCCTAAAAAGGACTGCAACTGTGACATGTCCTTTGACCTTGGGATGTCCACCATTGCTTGAATTTTCTCAGCCCCCTTGTCACACTTGTGTAGTTCTTGTGCATCAATGGTGTGACCAATTGTTGCATCGCGTCTGAGCTCATGATCTTCTTAACATTGTTTGAGATTTTAGAGTTGTTCCTTGTCATCCTTACTGGTAACAATGATGTCATCCAGGTAACACTGAGTGCCCGGATAACCTTGTAGCACCCAGTCCATAGCTTTCTGCCAGAGTGAAGATTCAGATGCTGCTCTGAAGATAAGCCTATTATAATGATAAAGCCCTTTGTGAGTGTTTATGGTGAGAAACACTTTGGACTAAGTCCATTTTGCTGAATTATTTCCCTCCACTTTAAAGTTTTTAAAGATATCCTCTATCCTGGGCAGAGGGTGTTGATCTACTTCTTGTACTGGGTTGATACTGACCTTAGAGTCACCACAGATGCTGACAGAGCCATCTTTCTTGGCTACTGGGACCACTGTTATTGATCCACTCAACTTTGAAAAGATTTCCTTCAGTCTCCATGTGATCCAGCTCACTGGCTATGTAGTCACTGATGGTATAAGGAACCAGACAGGCTTTGTAAAACTTGGGTATGGCATTTTCATTTAACACTATTTTACCTTTGATATGTTTGAGATGTCTATTGCCATCCTTGAACACCACAGTGGCATCATGCAGCACCTTTCTTAATGCGCGTTCAGTTGACTCTTTTGCCAGGGTCTCCAATCACGTTGTAGTTGTCTCAACCACTCATGGCAAAACAACGCTAGACCTCCTGTTTTTACCACTTACAAGCCTAATGTGGCTTGTTGGTTGTTGTATTTCACTGTTTCGAATGTCATTCCCACAGGAGTTATCTTTTCTCTAGTATAAGTTCTTAGTTGAATATTTGCAGCATTCAGTTCAGTATCTTTGAAATGCCATTCAAGCTCATTTGAAACTGCAACTTGACTCTTTATCTTTTTGATTTCCCCGAGCAGTCCATTTAATGTTTTTGGCTCAAAATGCTTTTTGTATGTGTCCTACATTGTTTTCTACTACAGTGAAGAAAACAAACACAGATGGGCGGGACTTCTTCACAGAACAATTGTGTTCCGTTAGCAACGACAACCCTAGTTTCTAGTTTTTATTCTCCATCCCACTCCCACTCTGATCTACCTGTCTGTGGCCTCCTACAAGGCCTAATATAAGCTTAGTGAGCCACACCTTATCTTATTCCAGACCCAAATATCAAATTCAACAATGTTACATAACTTCTTCTATTTGCATCAGAACTAACTTGTCTACCTGTAATATTGGCCCAGTTCTTCTATGGCTGTGAGCACAGCTCAACTTGCTGGGAATGATAACACACTCTGCGTTTTGTAGCTTTCCTTTATTCAGGTTTTGTCTCTTGCCAATTCCCACCATTAACTCACTGACCAGATGGTCACAATGAATTTGTGTCACTTTATCAGATGCATTTCCCTTTGCCAGAGCTTTGACCAGCAACCAGTTGGCATTTGGGATTGATTAGCAAGAGCAAATTAAAGGAAGGCAGGCGCAGCGGCCATTGTCACAGCCGCTATTGTTGAAGAGGACAGAGGCTTTAACTCATCGAGGCTTCTATGAGAAAGCAAAGAAAAACTTTTTTTTTGTTCTCTTCTTTATACCTACTCAGCTAGGAGACTAGAGATGCCAGGCAGGGTAGTGGAATACTCCTCTTAAGGGATGTGGGAAGGCAGGGAAACCTCCAATGTCCCTGATGGTACAACTGCGAGAAGTGCATCCAGTTGCAGCTTCTAACAAACCATGTTAAGGAGTTGGAGCTGGAACTGGGTGAACTCTAGATCATTCAGGAGGCTGAAGGGGTGATAGATAGGACATATAGAGAGGCAGTTACACCCAAAGTGCAGGACACAGGAACTTGGGTGACAGTCAGGAAGGAGAAAGGGGTGAAGGAGCCAGTGCAGAGTACCCCTGTGGTCATCTCCCTCAACAACCGGTATATCACTTTGGATATTGTCGGGGGGGGAATGACTTAACAGAGGAGAGTCGCAGTGGTTGAGTCTCTGGCACGGAGTCTGCCTCTGTGTCTTAACACAGAAGGGGTGGGGGGCTGGAGAAGAGGCACTCTGTGGTGATAGGGGATTTGTTAGTTAGGAGAATGGACAGGAGGTTCTGTGGACGAGAACGTGATTCCCAGATGGTATGGTGCCTCCCGGGTGACAGGGTCTGAGATATCTTGGATCGAGTCCTCAGCATCCTTAAATGGGAGGGTGAACAGCCAGAAGTCGTGGTCCATTTAGGTACCAATGAAATGGGTAGGATGAGTGACAAGGTTCTGCATAGAGAGTTTAGGGAGTTAGATACTAAGTTAAAGGGCAGGACCTCCAGGGTTGTGATCTCAGGATTGCTACCCATGCCATATACTAGTGAGGCTAGAACTAGTCAGATTATACAGTTTAATATGTGGCTAAGGAGTTGGTGTCGGAGGGAGGGCATAAGAATTGTGGATCATTGGGCTCTCTTCCAGGGAAGGTGGGACCTGTACAGAAGGGACGACTTGCACCTGCACTGGAGGGGGACTAATATCCTAGCGGGAAGGTTTGTTAATGCTGCAAGGTGTCGTTTAAACTAGAGTTGCAGGAGGACGGGAATCAGAGCGCCAGAACAGTTAGTAGAGAGGTTGTGGAGACTGATGTTAGTACGACCTCAGACAAAGTCAGGAATCAAAAGGTCGAGAATGGTGTGTCTTGTGTCCTGAGCTCCATATGTCTCGATGCAGGAGGTGTCGTGGCAAAGGTGGGTAATGGTGCAGAAGCTGAGCTAGCTGGTTTACAAACAGATGAAATGTGTGATGAGGAGAGGCTGTTAACAGGGCAAAATTGCAGTCAACAGGATGAGTTACAATGTAAAAGGCAGACAAAATTGGAAAGAGTGAATACAAGACTGAAGCTGTTGTATTTGAATGTATTCAGTATATGGAATAAGGTAGATTAACACAGTTACAGATTGGCAGATATGATGTTGTAGGCATCACTAAATCATGGCTGAAAGAAGATTATAGCTGGGAGCTTAATGTCCAAGGATACACATCGTATTGAAAGTACAGGCAGGTAGCTGGGGAAGGGGTGCATTTCTCTGATGGTAAAAAATTAAATCATTAGGGTCGGAAGGTGTTGAACCCTTGTGGATAGAGCTAAGGAAATTCAAGGGTAAAAAGACCTTGATGAGAGTTGTATACAGGCCCCAAACAATAGTAAGGATGTGGCCTACAAGTTACAATGGGAGATGGGAAATGCATGCTCAAAGGGCAATGTTACAATAGTCATGGGGGATTTCAATATGCAGGTAGATTGGGAAAATCAGGTTGGTGCTGGATTCCAGGGGGGGATTTTCTAGCATGCTGACAAGATGCTTTTTCAGAGCAGCTCATGGTTAAGCCCACTAAGAGATCAGCTATTCTGGATTGGGTGTTGTACAACAAACCGGAATTAATTAGTGAGCTTAAAGTAAAAGAATCCTTAGGGAAAGAGATCATAATATGATTGAATTCATCTGAAAACTGAGAAAGAGAAGCTGAAGTCAGATGTATCAGTTTTACAGTGGAGTAAAGGGAATTACAGAGGCATGAGAGAGGAGTTGGCCAGAATTGATTGGAAAACAACACTGCCAGGGATGACAGCAGAGCAGCAATGGCTGGAATATCTGGAAGCAATTTGGAAAGTAGAGGACATATACTGTACATCTCAGAGGAAGAAGGATTCTAAAGGCAAGATGACAGAACCGTGGCTAACAAGAGAAGTCAAGGCCAACGTGAAAGCCAAAGAGAGGACATATCATAGAGCAAAAATTAGTGGGAAGTTAGAGAACTGGGAAGTTTTTAAAAGCTAACAGAAAGCAACTAAAAAAGTCATTAAGAAGGTATAGATGGAATACAAAAGTAAGCTAGCCAATAAAATTAAACAGCATGCCAAAAGTTTATTTGGATACTAAAGTGTAAAAGAGTGGATATTGGACTGCTGGAAAGTGATGCTGGAGAGGTAGTAATGGGAAACAAGGAAATGGCTGACAAACTAAATAATTATTTTGCATCAGTCTTCACTGTGGAAGACATTAGCCGTATGGTGTAAGTTCCAGGTGTCAGGGGTAATGAAGTGTGTGAAGTAACCTTTACTAGGGAGAAGGTTCTTGAGAAAGTGAAATGTCTGAAGATAGATAAGTCACCTGGACCAGATAGTTTACAGCCCAGAGTCCTGAAAGACATCATGGAGGCATCAGTAGTGATCTTTCACGAATCACTAGATTCTGGAATGGTTCCAGAAGACTGGAAAATTGCAATTGTTTCTTCACTCTTCAAGAAGGGAGAGAGGCGGAAGAAACTATAGGCTAATTAGTCTGACCTCAGTGGTTGGGAAGATGTTGGAGGTGATTATTAAGGATGATGTTTCAGGATACTTGGAGGCACATGATAAAATAGGCCATAGTCAGCATGGTTTCCTGAAGTGAAAATCTTGCCTGACAAATCTGTTGGAATTCTTTGAAGAAATAACTAGTAGGATAGACAAAGGAGAATCACTTGATGTTGTGTACTTAAATTTTCAGAAGGACTTTGACAAGGTGCCACACATGAGGCTGCTTAACAAAATTTTAGCATGGATAAAGCAGTGTCTGATTGGCAGGAAGCAAAGAGTGGGAATAATGGGAGCCTTTTCTGGCTGGCTACCATTGACCAGTGGTGTTCCACAGCTGTCTGTGTTGAGACTGATTTGTTTTATGTTATATGTTAATGATTTGGATGACAGAATTGATGGCTTTGTTGGAAAGTTTGCAGATGATATAAAGATAGGTGGAGGGGCAGGTTGTTCTGAGGAAGTAGAGAGGCTACAGAAGGACTTGGACAGATTAGGAGAATTGGCAAAGAAAGGGCAGATGGAATACAGTGTCGGAAATGTATGGTCATGCACTTTGGTAGAAGAAATGAAGGGGTTGATTATTTTCTAAATGGAGAGAAAATACAAAAAACTGAGGTGCAAGGGAACTTGGGAGTCCTTGTGCAGGATTCCCTAAAGGTCAATTTGCAGGTCGAGTCTGTGATGAGGAAGGCAAATGCAATGTTAGTGTTCATTTCAAGAGGACTAGAATATAAAAGAAAAGATGTAATGTTGAGACTTTATAAAGCACTGGTGAGGCCTCACTTGGAGTACTGTGAGCAGTTTTGGGCCCTTTTCCTTCAATAGAATGTGCTGAAACTGGAGACGGTTCAAAGGAAGTTCATGGAAATGATTCCAGGATTGAATGGCTTGTCATATGAAGAGTGTCTGATGGCTCTGGGCCTGTATTCACTAGAATTCAGAAGAATGAGGAGTGACCTCATTGAAACCTATCGAATGGTTAAAAGCCTTCATAGACTGGATGTGGAGAGGATGTTTTCTATGGTGGGAGAGTCTAAGACCAGAGGACACAGGCTCAGAATAGAGGGGTGTCATTTTAGAACGGCGATGAAGAGGAATTTCTTTTGCAGAGAGTGGTGAACTTGTGGAATTCTTTGCCACAGACAGCTGTAGGGGAAAAGTCTTTATGTATATTTTAAGGTACAGATAGATACTTGATTGTTCAGGGTATGAAGGGATACAGGAAGAAGGCAGGAGATTGGGGCTGAAAGGAAAATTAGATCAGCCTTAACAAAATGGCAGACCAGACAATGGGCCAAATGGCCTAATTCTGCTCCTATATCTTATGGTGCTAAGGTCTTCCCTATCCATCATTCCTGCTTATTTTCTCTGCAATTTCCCGGCTTCCCAGTCTTATTTCCAATCTGCAATAGGAATTTTGTTTCTCTTTTTGCAGATGTCACTAGACCTCAGCATTTTCTGTTTTCCCTTTTAGACTTCCAGCATCTGCAGCTGTTATTATTTTTTCTCTGTCCATCTTTTCCATTGAAGCCCCCCCATCACAAATAAATCATTTCCAGATTCAACATGATCATCACTGAGTTTACGAAGGAACCGTATTTATTCTGCTTTCCTGATTATGTACATAATGGGCATAGGCATGCACGTCACTCTTGGTCTCATCTAGTATGGATACATTCCTTGATTGATTGTAACAACTTTGTTTTATGCTTTCCTGTTTTGCCATTCTTGTTCTTTTTATTTTGTTTTCCATCAGAACAGAAGAAATCAAATCAGGAGTAGACTATTCGTTGAACCTACTCTGCTATTTAATAAGGTCATGGAAAATATTTTAGTTCAGACACACTTTCCTGCATTGGCTCCAGATTCACTGATTTCCATAATATCTGAAAATCTATCAATAATTATACTTGGAAAACGAGCTTCAACTACCATCCGGGACAGTGAATTAAAGAAGGTAATTACTGGATGATGAAGTTTCTTCTTATGTTTGTCCTGAATGGCCCTGTTCTGTGGCACACTGAGAATCTATGGCATTCAAAGCTAGTCAAGGGAAAAATCAACTCCACATTTACTGTAAGGATTTTGTATATTTTGTATGATCTTACCTCATAATTTTGAGCTCAAGACTATCAGCCCATTATGCTTCATCTCTCCTCATATGGCAATTCCATTGTTCCATCAGTCAGTCTGGTGAACTTTCTCAAGTTAAGTCAAGTCACTTTTTATTGTCATTTCGATCATAACTGCTGGTACAGTACACAGTAAAAACGAGACAACGTTTTTCAGGACCATGGTGCTACATGAACAACAGAAAAACTACACTGAACTACATAAAACAACACAAAACTACACTAGACTACAGACCTACCCAGGACTGCATAAAGAGCAAAAACAGTGCAGGCATTACAATAAATAATAAACAAGACAATAGGCACAGTAGAGGGAAGTAGGCTGGTGTCAGTCCAAGCTCTGGGTATTGAGGAGGCTGATGGCTTGGGGAAAGAAACTGTTACATAGTCTGGTCGTGAGAGCCCGAATGCTTCGGTGCCTTTTGCCAGATGGCAGGAGGGAGAAGAGTTTGTATGAGGGGTGTGTGGGGTCCTTCATAATGTTGTTTGCTTTACGGATGCAACGTGTAGTGTAAATATCTGTGATGGCTGGAAGACAGACCCCGATGATCTTCTCAGCTGACCTCACTATCCGCTGCAGGGTCTTGCGATCCGCGGTGGTGCAATTTCCGAACCAGGCCGTGATGCAGCTGCTCAGGATGCTCTTCCGCATTATAAGAATATCCTCCCATAGAAACGGAGACCAAACCTGCAAAAACCACTCAATGCAGTCTTACTAGCCCCACTTAACTGGAACAAATTGTTTCTCCTCTTATACTCAAGTCTTCTTGGAATCAAGATAACATGGTGCCCACTTTCCAAGTTGTTTCCTCTACTTGCATATTAAGTTCAAATGCTATATGTTAAGAGCACACATACAGTATCTCATTTTCAAACATATGTCCTCAAATGCATTTGAATCTCTCACTATTTAATGCTTGCTCTTTCTTCCACTTCGACCCATGAAATTATACCAACTTGTTGTAGCTCCCTCAATATCTTTCCAAGGCAATTGTGACTTTCCCTGAACACTGTTAGCCAAGTGTTTCTGATTAGCAGAGGAAATTGTAAGTGATACTTTCTCATTTCCCATGGGAAGCAGTGTAAATCCAAAGGCTTGGTATATAAGGGAACTGGACAAATATGGTGCAACTGGGCTGACAATATGGGCTGAAATGGACAGGCCATGTACAGGCTGGAACATGGTGCCAGGGTCCACAGTGATAGATCCAACTGTATTCAAGAAAGTTTCCTTAATCAATACCCACAAGTCCCATCTAGAGAGAACGTGATAATAGATCTCCTATTAGGGAATTAGATAGGGGAGGTGACAGGTTTGTGTTGGGAACATCTTAAATCCAGTGATCATAATGCTAAGGTAACTATGGAAAAGGATAGGTCTGGTCAGCAGGTTGAGATTCTAAATTGGAGAAAGGCCAATTTTGATGTTATCAGAAAGGATCTGGCAAGCGTGGATTGGGACAGGCTGCTTTCTGATAAGGGTGTACTTGGTGAGTAGGAGGACTCCAAAAGTGAAATTTTGAGCGTACAGAGTTTGTTTGTCCCTGTCAGACTAAAAGGCAGGGATAACAGGTTTAGGGAACCTTGGGTTTTGGGAGATATTGATGCCCTGGTTAAGAAAAAGTAGGAAGTGCATAGCAGGTGTAGGTAGGTAGGAACAAATGAAGCAATTGAGGAGTATAAGAAATTAAAAAAACACAACAAAGAAATCAAGAGGGCTAAAAGAAGACATGAGGTTGCTCTAGCACAAAAGGTGAAGGAGAATCCTAAATGACTTTTACAGATACATTAAGAGCAGAAACATAGCAAGGGACAGAACTGGTCCTCTGGAAGATCAGAGTGGTAATCTATGCGTGGAGCTGTAAGAGATAGGGGAGATCTTAAATGGACTTTTTCATCTGTATTTACTCTGGAGCTGGACACAGACTATAGATGTGAGGCAAAGCAGAAATGATGTCATGGACCCTATACAGATTACATAGAAACATAGAAACATAGAAAATAGGTGCAGGAGTAGGCTATTTGGCCCTTCAAGCCTGCACCGCCATTCAGTGTGATCATGGCTGATCATCCAACTCAGAACCCTGTACCTGCCTTCTCTCCATACCCCCTGATCCCTTTAGCCACAAGGGCCATATCTAACTCCCTCTTAAGTATAGCCAATGAACTAGCCTCAACTGTTTCCTGTGGCAGAGAATTCCACAGATTCACCACTCTCTGTGTGAAGAAGTTTTTCCTCATCTCGGTCCTAAAAGGCTTCCCCTTTATCCTCAAACTGTGCCCCCTCGTTCTGGATTTCCCCAACATCGGGAACAATATTCCTACATCTAGCCTGTCTAATCCCTTTAGAATTTTATACGTTTCAATAAGATCCCCCCTCAATCTTCTAAATTCCAGTGAGTATAAGCCTAGTCGATCTAGTCTTTCATCATATGAAAGTCCTGCCATCTTCATCTTACAGAGAAGATGTTTGCTTTCTTGAGGCAAATTAGGGTGGATGAATCCCCAGGGCCCTACAATGTGTTCACTCGGACCTTGTGGGAGTCAGTGCAGAAGTTGCAGAGGCCCTAGCCGAGATATTTAAAACATCCTCAGCCAAAGGTGAGGTGCTGGAGGATTGGAGTATAGCTGATGGGTTTCTACTCAGCCCATCGAGCCTACTCCGCTATTCCAAAATGTCTGATCCAGTTTCCCTCTCAACCCTAATCTCCTGCCTTCTCCCCGTATCCCTTCATGCCCTGACTAACCAGGAATCTATCAGCCACTGCCTTAAACGAACCCAATGACTTGGCCTCCACAAACACCTGTGGCAATGAATTGCACAAACTCACCACTCTCTGGCTAAAGAAATTCCTCCTTATCTCTGATCTAAAAGGATGCCCCTCTATTCTGAAGCTGTCTCCTCCAGTTTTAGAATCCTACGCCATAGGAAACATGCTGTCCACATCCATTCTTTCAAGGCCTTTCAACATTCTTCTGAATTAGAGTAAGTAGAGGCCCACAACCATCAAATGCTCCTCATAGGACAAAGCTTTCAATCCTGGAATCATTTTTGTGAAGCTTCTTTGAACCATCTCTAACATCAGCACATCCTTTCATGGACAAGCAGTCCAAAACTGCTCACAATACTCCGTGAGGCCTCACCAGTGCCTTATAAAGCCTCAACATTACATCCTTGCTTTTATATTCTAGTCCTCTCAAAACAAATACTAACATTGCATTTACCTTTCTCACCAATGATTCAAACTGCAATTGAACCTTTAGGGGATCCTGTATGAGGACTCACAAGTCCCTTTGCACCTTGTATTTTTGAATTATCTCTTCATATAGAAATAGTCTATGTTTTTTCCTTCTACCAAAGTGCATGACCATACACTTCACGACATTGTATTCTATCTGCCACTTCTTTGCCCATTCTCCTTCTCTCTCCAAGTCCTTCTGTGGCCTCTCTTTCCTCAAAACTACCCGATTTTCCACTTATCTTTGTATCAATTCTGTCATCCAAATCATTGACATATACCACATTCTCAACAATTGATTCCAAAATCATCCCACCACAGAGGTCAGACTAACTGGCCAATAATTTCCTTTCTTTTGCCTCTCTCCCTCTTGAAGAATGGAGTGACATTTGCAATTTTCCATTCCCCTGAACATGCCAGAATAAACGGATTCTTGAAAGATCATTCCTAATGCCTTCACAATCTCTTCATCCACCTCTTTCAGGACCTTGGGGTGTACACCATCTTGTTCAGGTGATGTATTTACCTTCAGACCTTTCAGTTTACCAAGAACCTTCTCCCTACTAATAGTAACTTCACACACTTCTGATCCCTGACACTTCGGAACTTTCAGCACACTGCTAGTGTCTTCCACAGTGAAGACTGATGCAAAATACTTATTCCGTTTATCCACCATTTCTTTGTACCCCCATTACTACCTCTACAGCATCATTTTTGCAACAGTCCAATATCTACTATTGTCTCTTTTTTAGACTTTATATATCTGAAGAAACTTTTGGTATGCTTTTTAATATTATTGGCTAGCTTACCTTCATATTCCATCCTTTCCTTCTTTATGACTTTTTTAGATGCTTCTGTTGGTTTTTAAAAGCTTCCCAATCCTCTAACTTCCCACTAATTTTTGCTCTATTATATGCCTTCTCTTTGGCTTTTCTGTTGGCTTTGACTTCTCCTGTCGGCCACGGATGTTTCATCTTGGCTTCAGAATATTTCTTCCTCTTTGGGATGTGTATTTCTTGCACCTGCCAAATTGCTCCCAGGAATTCCAACCATTGCGGCTCTGTTGTCATTCCTGCCAGAGTTCTTTTGCAATCAGTTCTGGCTAGCTCCTCTCTCATGCCTCTGTAATTCCCTTACTCCACTGTAATACTGATACATCTGACTTTAGACTTTCCTTTCTCAAATTGCAGGGTGAATTCTATTATATTATAATCACTGTCCCCTAAGGGTACCTTTACCTTAAGCTCTCTAATCAATTCCAGTTCATTGCACAAAACCCAATCCAGAATAACTGATCCCCTAGTGGGCTCAAATACAAGCTACTCTAAAAAGCCATCTCGTAGGCATTCTAGAAATCCCCCTCTCGTGGAATCCAGCACCAACCCAATTTTTCCAATCTCCCTGTATATTGAAACCCCCCATGACTATCATAACATTGCCTTTTTCTTTCTCAATCTTTTTTATTAAGTTTTGAATTGATAAACATAACAATGATAATAATACAAAGAGATCGGGATTATATTAATAACGGTTAATGTATACAGACACAGACTCCGAGTAACATAAGTAATTTAAGCCTCCCAATCGCTGAATAACTGAACATGAAAAAGATTTTAAAAATTTTATACAAAGAAAATTTATACATTGCTTTTTTGACAAGCATTTTCTGTTCCCCATTGTAATTTGTAGACCACATCTTTACTACTGTTTGGGGGGGGGGGGGGGATTATTTATTTATTTATTTTGGCGTGTGCCTGCGTGTGTGCGAGTCTGTGCATGCGTGCGCGTCTGCGTGTCCGTGCGTGTCCATGGGTGCGTCCGTGATGATGTCTTTTTCACGGCTTTTACAATGCGCGGAGCGAGCGAGAGATTGTGTGGCGCGCCACTCCTCACCCAGGCATTTCCGCAGTATTTTTCCCTTTATTTTACGAGGTTGAGTTGCGATCTCGACACTCAACCCGGCACGGATGGAAAGTGTACTCGGGAACGGATCCGACTGGTTTTGAACCTGGGAATCTCCACTCCCGGGTCCGGCCCCAATGTCATTGTGCCACCAGCTGGCCCTGGGGTTCTATTTATAACTCCCATCAGTGGCTTAGAATATTGTGACCAATTTTGGAGTACCATGTCCACTTTTGGAGCATTGTGTTCAGTTTTGGTCACCTACCCACAGGGAAGATGTAAATAAGATTGAATGAGAGCAGAGTACAATCACAAGGATGTTGCTAGAACGTGGGCACCCGATTTATAGGGAAAGGATGGATAGGTTAGAATTTTATTCCTTAGCACGTAGAAGATTGAGTAGAGATTTGATAGAAATATATGAAATTATGAGGGGTATTGATAGGGTAAATATCAGGCTCTTCACTGAGGTTGGGTGAGACTACAACTAAAGGTCATGCATTAAGGGTGAAAGGTGAAATGTTTAAGGGGTACATGAGGGGGAACTTTTTCACTCCGTGGGTGGTGAGAGTGTGGATCGAGCTGCCAGTGCAAGTGGTGGATGTGGGTTCAATCTCAACAGTTGAGAGAAGTTTGGATAGGTACATGAATGGAAGGAGTATGGAGGGCTATGGTTCACGTGCAGGTCAATGGGCAGATTAATGGCTTGACATAGACTAGATGGGGCAAAGGACCGCTTTCCGTGCTGTAGTGTTCTATGACTCTATGTTGTCAATCATATTTTCACCCGAAAAATTATCTGGGCATTCTATGTGACACAATCGTCAGTGGCAATAGGCTAATTGTTTCCAAGCTATGAAAGAATGATTAAACATGTATTCTTCTCACATCTGCAATGAATAGTTGTCCCCAAAGAATAGAAGAAATATTGTTGTCCAACAATGAACAGGGAGACCAGGGCCATGTGCAGAAATGTGAGACTTGTTACTCCCTATTAAATGCAACTTCCAGATAAGTCCTTGGCAAACTGGAGATAAAAAGAAAGTGCAGGTGGTAGAATCTGGAGCAACACACAAAAGGCTGGAGGAACTCAGCACATCAGGCTGCATCTGGCTCCTAGTCCAGGTGAAAGGTCACAATCTAAAACGCTTATATTTTCTATATAAATGCTGCCTGACCATCTGAATTCCTCCACTTGAAGTGTCTATTGAACTTGGTTATAGATTTCATGGAAAATACCCACTCATTGATTTACCCACTTGTTCAAAGGACATTTTCGCAGCTACTAATTACATTTGATAAATTGTTTTACGATTGTCACACATGCCAAAGTATAGTATGTATGCCATCGATACAGATACAATAATCATTTGAGGCAGTACAAAGGAAAACAATAACAGGTGTTTCAGTTGTAGAGAAAATGCAGTATAGGGAAACAATGAAGTGCAAGGCCATAACGAGGTGGATCGTGAGGTCAAGTTTCCATCTTATTGTACTAGGAACCGTTCAATGTTTTATAATAGTGGGATAGCAGCTGTCCCTGAACCTGATGGTATGTACATTCAATTTTTTGTATCTTCTGCGCAATAGAAGGAAGAAGAGAGAAAGAGCATAGCTAATAATCCAACTTTCAGATTATTTACAGGTTCTGTTGGAAACAGCCTAAACAGTCAATACAAAGTCCCAATTGACAAACCTATCTTTTCCCAATATGCAGCCCCAGGAATGGAACAGTTATGTGTTGTGACTTACAAAAGATAAACGCTCCAAGTGCAGAGAATTTGTTTGTGCAAAAAAAAAGTAGAAAAATAACTGAAAGTGATCAAAGGAAAACAGACTATTCAGAAATGAAAGAGGTCATGTTAAATTCTATTTGAAGAAATTGAATTGGTAGTTAGTTGTGTGTTAAGAAGAAACAACCAAAGAAGACAGAAAGTGCTTGTCAAGGAAGTAGTCAGCAGAATGCTATTTCGCTTTGAAAGTCCCTGCACAGTAGGGAAGCACAGGGGTGCTTGAAATAACATTACACCCTTCTTTGTAGGAATTAAGTATCTGGGAAGACTTAGATTTAAACAACCTCTGCAAAATGCGGGAAATAGCATGTTTACTATTTCTTATAGTTGGCAGGAATTCTGCTGAATCTCATCCTCTATATGTTTAGATTAATATTCTGGCAGCCTCTGTCAGTGCCTCCAAATCCTTAATGTGTACAAGGGTATTAATGGTCCATAACAACATATGGTAAAAATTCCAGTTCAGCAAAGTTCACATACAAATGCATCACCCACTCACAAAACATTCCTCTGTGTGCAGTTATTCTGCAGGTGTTAACATGTTTATAGCACACACAGGAAGGTCCAATGAGCACGTTGAACATTCAAGCATGACCTTTATTGACTAGAAATTCTTTTCTGGTTACTACATATTTAGAAGGTAAAAAATCTGCAGTTAATCATTATGAATATATAACTTCATTTTTTTTGTGCTACTATGTCCTTCCTGTAATGTAGCTTATAATTGTGGGAAACATAAACAACAGGCAGGGTGAGCCTAATCAAACTAGCTGTGACCAACAATTCTGAGGGGAACCACCATCACCCAGTTACTCCTAGATAAGTAATCCCTGTATATGCATGAACCCAGAAAACATCAGAAGCATGCTGAATGATAGATAGCGGGACATTTTTTAATCCTCCCCACTGCAGGATTTTATACAAAATCCAACATTTGGGGCTAGATGTGCTAGGATTCCCCAGCATTATTCTACGCCAATGAGACCTAGCATAAGAGTAGTGAACAAATTTATTTCAGTCGGAATCTCCAACCCAGTTGGGTAGATATTAGAAAAGGTAAATAAAATAATTTCAGGTTTTTTGAGTGTTTTAATGAGCTTTATCTTTAATTTTTATTATACTTTTTATGATACTTATTAGATGCATTAAGCCATTTTAATAGATTTTAATTCTCTTTCTAATTGCTGTGTTTTCTGACATTCACCAAAAAAGATTCAAAGTGGCACAATAATTATGTTATTATGTTATTATGTTATTGTTTTATTTTGTAACTCCAAAGCATAAAAACCAATTGAAAGGAAAATAAGGAAGTCTAACTTTGTTTTTATTTTTAGCGAGGAGCATGCGTATGACGCGGTGGTGTGATGATGTATGCCATACATGTACTTTGTATATATAACTATAATGAATTATTTAAACAACAAAGAATGCTTAATCAAATAATATATTTACAATGTTGCTCATATCACTGAAATATTACATACACAACAGGTATTCTATGGTTTCCAATGACAGTATTCAATATCACTGGGATATTTGGATCACTGACCATAAATTCTAATTCATTAGGAGTTTGAGGAGATTGGCAATGTCACCAAAGAATCTTGCAAATGCCTATACAAGTACGTGAAGAGCTTTCTGATTGGTTGCATTACAGTCAGGTATGGAGATTCCAATGCACAGTTTGCAAAAGGCTGTAGAAGGTTGTAGACTCAGTTTCACCAAAGTCACAGCTCTCCCCACCATTGAGTTCATCTTCAAGAAGCAATGCCTCACGAAGGTGCTATCCTTTATTAAGCACCTTAACCATCTGGGAAATAGCCTCTTCTCATTAATACCATCTGGGAGGAGGTACAGGAACCTGAAGACTTAGTGATTCAAGAACAGCCTTGCATCTCTGTCATCTGATATTTGAACAGTCTATGAATGCCATCTCATTATTCCTTTTATGCACTACTTAAATTAAAATCTGTAGTAATTTTGTGTCTTTGCACTGTGCAAAGCAACGTATTTCACGTCAAGTAAGACGGTGATAATAATCCTGAATCTGATTCAGAATATCCTCTCGGCTGTAGCTGATGTGATAAACAATCTGAATACAGAGCCTGCTGACCACTTGACAATCAACAATATCCTAGGTAGGATATCTTCAAATGAAGGAGAACCTCTTCAGCTCAATCTGAGTGAGCATTGTATTTGCAATCATTTAGTGAGACATTAAAGGTGATCCATGGCTGTATTAATATTTTTGTTCATTTCATTGTTCACTAGATGTAAATATTTCTGGCCTGGCTTGCTGTTATTGCCCACAGACCATTACAGAGGCATTTAAGTCAATTACGTTTTTGTGCTTAGGGTCACATACAGGCCAGTCTGAGTAAAGATGGTAGATTTCCTTCTCTGCAGGTTATTGGGGAAACAGGGGTTTAATGCAATCATGTATTTCCTGGTCACAATCACTGATACTGACTTTCAATTCCAAAGTTAATTAAATTAAATTCATCCCCTGTAAAGGTTGGATTCAAACTCCTCCTTCCAGATCAATAGTCCAAAATTTCCATATATTTATCGGCAGGCTAGTGCACTCATAGTGACAACAGTAGAGTTTTGCAATTTTATCCCATGTATTAGTTCAGTCCACAGGTTTAAATGTCTTGATCAGAGACTCTAGTAGTGTATCTACACCTGATCAGTGACATTGCTTTCTTGGAAAAAAACAAATGAGGCATACAGTGATTTGAAGTGAATTCAGGGAATGAATATAATACTTGATATTGTTGTGTTTTGCCCTACTTTTTAAATTATGAAGAGGCAGTGGATTTAGATTATAAAACAAAATATTGATTTATTGAATGTTGTAGGGTAAATTAATTTAGTATATGACATATTATAGATATGCAGTTAAAATATATTATAAACAGTCACATCTGCTACACCAAACTGCAGGATAAAGTGGATCAAATAAATAATAGCAGCTTATTAATCTTCACCTGAAGAGTTCCAGCTTCATATTGAGAAATTCTTAAAAATATGCAAAAATTGCAATAATGATTCTTAACGCAGCAAAGCTGCCAATCAGACATACATAGCAATATGATACATATGTTTGAATTGAGTAGCATGAATAGTCCACTCCTCAAATATTGGAATACATATGATATCTACATTTTCTTCCGCACTGGTACAGGAATTCTATCAATCACAATGATATTATCTTGACCTTAGATGTTTTTCCAGGACAGGCAGCTGTCTACAATAGCAGACAGCTCTCATCTGACTTTCAGTGGAGTTCTAGAGAGCATATTGAAGAATTAGCAACTGGTTTAAAGTTTAAATTGTTCACCTGCTGCTCATTGCACACAAATGCAGTTTCCAGAAGACAATCTGATATTGGTGAAGATGAAAAGAGAACCCTCAGAAGGACTCCTGAACACAGCTACCCCCAAAAACTTGCCCGTGTTACACCAGAACACCCTGCTTAGCATGCCTAAGGACTGTATTTCTTTTTGTGTCCATGACTGACCATAATTCTTCTCAATTTATGTTTGTGTCAGGAATGTAATAACACCAAATAGAACTAAAATTTTCTGGTGAAGTTCTTAGTTCATTTTTACTACAGTTGTCTTTTTCCATGTGCTAAAATTGTCAGATAGGCCTACTGTTGTGTTTGAGAACACAAGATGATTCATAAACAAAGACACAAATGTAGACAGAAATTTCTTCAGGTCTTAGGAGATATAGTGTATTTAATATTTCAATAGTATTTGAGTAACATTATAAATATATTGTACACTTCCTCAAAATATAACAAATTTCATATTACAAGTATATTGTATACTTTCCTTCAATCACTTTAAAATTATGTCTTTCAGGGACTGCTACCTGTTTAGATTTCTTTGTAGTCTTTTATATAGCTCCTGAAATGAGGAACTGATTTTCTATGTTGGTCATCTGCTGACCTAAGGATAATAGCTCCTTCAGAACAGAACCTGCGTCTGCAGACATCCTGGAACTGCATTTCAGCAGAAAAGACAGGGTCTTAGGGAAATGAGGTGAGCTGACAAAAATGAGGTTTGTTCTGCATAGCAGAGTCATTTCAACAGTGCCTGTGTAAATCCTCATTCAATGGGATATGGGTTCCTTAAAGAAATCTATACCAAGCATTATTATGCTCAGCTGTGTTTTGCTCTATAAATGAATAACAGATGTTAAGTATTACCAGCTAAGTAGAAAATTAGCAATTAAACTAATTTAAAGGACAGGATAGACTAAATTGAACTCAGAACAATTTCACATTACTTTTTGTAAATATATTTTGAGTGCTATTGTGCAGCCTGAACTGAGGCTCTATACCTGCAAAAGTCACATTTCTGTCTTACTTGTGTCCTGATGAAATCACGATCATTTACTGAAGTACTGCTGATTATTAGCAGTGATTATGCTTGAAACCTAGTTCTTAAAGATACATAGCACAGGAGACCATTCCTATTAAACCTATGGAGTGATCTTAATTCATTTGAAAAGTATCTGGACTCACCCACAACTATACCATTCTCTGGAAGAATCATATTAACTTAGTAGAGCCATTTGCCATATTTTAAAAATGATAGAAAAATAGGTTCATAAATCTTGCAAGCAGTCCAATGTATCAAATAGATACTCACAGTATAAAGTATTCTCCTGTTCCTTCTGCGGTTGGAAACTGCAGCGAGTGCAAACTCTATCTCATGTGAAACTCTGCTCGAGGTAGACTCGCACTCTGCTTTGGTATACTCAAGAGTCAGACTCCCATCTTGGCAAATGAGCAAAGTGGTCACTTATGCGTTGATACACATGTGTGATTATTTTGCGTTGACCTAAAAGTGTGCTATAACTGTGCTCTAATGAAAGGCTATGAATTCTTTTGGGAAGGAAATCATGGATTGTGGCTAGAAGTAGATGTCAAAGAACAAATGGAACATATGAAGTGAGGCTCCATTCCATCACTGAGAAAACTAATAGGTTTGGCAAAACAGCTATTATAGTTCAATGTTATTCCCATCTCATGGTTACAGCTAATGAGTTTGTTGGGAGCATGACCTCAAGGAATTTCCTCACTTACATATGGCATGAAGAATATAATAAACTACAGATATTGAAAGGCATTTTACTCTGGTAGACAATTTTCTGCAATTTGCCTGGAGTTCATTGACTAAACACTTTGGGTTAAGGTAATATCCTGGCAATCAGTACTAAATTAGCATTTTCTTTTCTTTATTTGTTGACTACCATAAATTTCAGATGTATCAATCCTATCAGTGTTCAGCAGTATTTCTTGGTAAAATGGACATCAATTTGTAGTACGTGTGTTCAGATAGATGCTAAGGCTGCACTTGGTGAGTGTTTGCCAAATAAAACCTGAACTAAATTAACTAATTTTGTGGGAACTAATTATCCATTGGCATGGCAGTGAAGTCCAAGGACAAACTTAAGCCTTGTTGAATTGGGGGCAACAATATCCCAACTTCCTGGTCACGACCAGTAGGATATGGCCTTGATGACTCACAGCCAGATTCTGGCACTTGCCAGGGAGATAAATTACTTGTGTTCATCCTCATACCCCACAGTAGTACCCCTACCCACCCAATCACAGTCCCTTTCCCTCCACTTCTGAGCTCCAGTCTGACACCAGATTTCAGTTTGTTATTCCCATCACCCACCTCTCCCCAAGCCCTGTGGTTTTCCCTTTGGATCTTTCACCCATCCACCACCCATGTCTCAAACCTATCGAAATGTGCGTCTAATCCAGGTCTCTATACATCTTTCCAACCTCCCCCAGGACCATCACAACCATGTTCCAGTTTCCTGCTCCTGATGTCAACCCCCTCAACCACTGTCACTCAAAGCTGGCCTCCCAAACCTCATACTACACCTCCTACCCACCACACCGCCATCACCTTGTGTTCCTCCTTCTCAATATTCCGTACTGTTCCTCAAAACCCCAAATGGCCCTCCCTAACGAGCACACCTCAAACTTGCTTGGCTACTTGGCCACCGACTTTCTGAACCTGGGCTCTGTACAGTGTGTGTAGACCCGTAGTCTGAAACTGCCGCGACACATGGTTACCTGTGCCCACAGACTTGGACTATCCAACCAATTATATTTTACTCATTCAGATGCTGAATGCCATGTGGGTGGCACTATTCTTCACTTTATGGAGAATAATTTATATATTTTTAAAAATATTGCCTGGCTTTTTCTCCCTGAGCTGCGGTGTGAGGGTTCTTCAGTCTGACTGTTTAAAAAGCTAACTGTTGCTGAGACTGTTCCATGGATGCCACAAAGTCTCTGTAGAGGGCACCATATTCATTCAGATGCTGGTCACACAGATCTTGCCTCTCTGCAGAGGTCTGTGTGACTGATTGAGTGAGAATCTCTGGACAGTTGTACCAAGGGTAAACCGGAAAATCCAGCTGGATCCAGGGCGTTTTGGAAAGTTTAGATTTTATTTACATCTGGGGAAAAAAGACAATTCATCAAAATATTCTGCAAGGCATCTGACTGCAAGTCCTTACAAAGGATTGTGGGGACTGCTGAGAGAATCATCAGGGTCTCTCTTCCATCCATCTGAGATTTTTATCAGGAGCACAGCACATGCAGGTCCTTAGCATTGTCAATGATCCCTCCCGTCCGTCCAACAATCTCTTTGACCTCCCACTGTAGCAGGAGAAGAAGGACTGTTAGGATGGGAAACATCAGGCCGAGAGATTACTGAACTCCCTACCACCACCCAGGGTCTTACCACTTATGACCCGTCAGTAGAGTTACATTGTTTACTTTTTAACTTGAGTCATAAATGCAACTTATGCTAAATGTCAGTCTTCTGGAATTGATTATATTATTTATGTGTTGTGTGTAAGTTATATACACTGTGCTGTGTACCTTCTGTGTACCTTGGTCTGGAGGAATGCTGTTTCATTTATAGTTGAATGACCATAAACTTGACCTTGAACTATTTGTGAAAATATCACAATTGAAACTCTGTAATTTTGTTTTCTGAAGCCGTTACATATTGGTTGTCTACTTTCCCCGCCACGTGTCTGCTTTGCAGATCTGTGTGCCCCATAAAGATTCAAATCAAGCATCAAGATTTTTGCATAGCCTGTCCAAGTGTTACTCTACCAAATAAAAACAACATAATGCATACTAATAAAGATTGATGAATAAGTCTGTGAGAGGTTATAAGGATTTGGAGTCTTGGACTAAGCAGTGGAGTCTTAAAACTTAGAGCTAGACCTCATTAAGAAACACTTAAGGCAGGGGTAGAAGTTTGGGAACAGCAGTTGATACCAGGTTAATTGTTCATATGTCTTCTTTGATGATCCAAGGTGTTAAGTCATAAGAGAAAAAAGATCTACATTTGAAGTTAAATCCCTGATATTGTACCTCCATTGAAAGTCAGAAAAAGGTTAAAAGTCTTATGAGGTCATTCCTGTTCTAATTCCCCCACATCACAGTGAGTTAGTAAATATTGAACTTTTTGCTGTTGGACTCCGGCTATATTCCACTGAGATACAACACTGGGCGTCAAGGGAGGTCGTTCCTGCCTGTGGCCATCGAACTTTGCAGCTCCTCCTGTGGAGGGTCAGACACCCTGAGCCAATAGGCTGGTCCTGGACTTATTTTAATCTGGCATAGTTTACCTATTGTTGTTTGATTGTTTGTGGTTTTTGTATTGCTATATTTATGCTCTACTCTTGGTTGGTGCAGCTGTAACAAAACCCAATTTCCCTCGGGATCAATAAAGTATGTCTGTCTATCTATCTATTACATTACACAAAAGGTTAAGGAAAGGAATGAGGGCCTGGTTGGAATACTGTGATGCGTTGATAAGAACTTATACAAGGGTTGATGGAATATGGGAAACCAAAACAAATGGAAGGACATAGCAGTAATTTGGATGCACACTGGTCCGAATTTTCTATTAAAGTTAACAGAAATTCACCCCTATCTTTCAAGATTGTTAAATATTTTAACAAGCATTAAGAAACCATGAAAGCATAAACTGTTGATAGTGATTTTTTTTCAGGTATAGTTCCAAATTAGAGGTATCTAAATGAACATACATCAAAGTTGCTGGTGAACGCAGCAGGCCAAGCAGCATCTGTAGGAAGAGGTGAAGTCGACGTTTCAGGCCGAGACCCTTCGTCAGGACTAACTGAAGGAAGAGTGAGTAAGGGATTTGAAAGTTGGAGGGGGAGGGGGAGATCCAAAATGATAGGAGAAGACAGGAGGGGGAGGGATAGAGCCGAGAGCTGGACAGGTGATAGGCAAAAGGGGATACGAGAGGATCATGGGACAGGAGGTCCAGGAAGAAAGACAAGGAAGGGGGGGGTGACCCAGAGGATGGGCAAGAGGTATATTCAGAGGGACAGAGGGAGAAAAAGGAGAGTGAGAGAAAGAATGTGTGCATAAAAATGAGTAACAGATGGGGTACGAGGGGGAGGTGGGGCCTTAGCGGAAGTTAGAGAAGTCGATGTTCATGCCATCAGGTTGGAGGCTACCCAGACGGAATATAAGGTGTTGTTCCTCCAACCTGAGTGTGGCTTCATCTTTACAGTAGAGGAGGCCGTGGATAGACATGTCAGAATGGGAATGGGATGTGGAATTAAAATGTGTGGCCACTGGGAGATCCTGCTTTCTCTGGCGGACAGAGCGTAGATGTTCAGCAAAGCGGTCTCCCAGTCTGCGTCGGGTCTCGCCAATATATAAAAGGCCACATCGGGAGCACCGGATGCAGTATATCACCCCAGTCGACTCACAGGTGAAGTGATGCCTCACCTGGAAGGACTGTTTGGGGCCCTGAATGGTGGTAAGGGAGGAAGTGTAAGGGCATGTGTATATACTGCGTCCGGTGCTCCCGATGTGGCCTTTTATATATTGACGAGACCCGACGCAGACTGGGAGACCGCTTTGCTGAACATCTACGCTCTGTCTGCCAGAGAAAGCAGGATCTCCCAGTGGCCACACATTTTAATTCCACATCCCATTCCCATTCTGACATGTCTATCCACGGCCTCCTCTACTGTAAAGATGAAGCCACACTCAGGTTGGAGGAACAACACCTTATATTCCGTCTGGGTAGCCTCCAACCTGATGGCATGAACATCGACTTCTCTAACTTCCGCTAAGGCCCCACCTCCCCCTCGTACCCCATCTGTTACTCATTTTTATGCACACATTCTTTCTCTCACTCTCCTTTTTCTCCCTCTGTCCCTCTGAATATACCTCTTGCCCATCCTCTGGGTCACCCCCCCCCTTCCTTGTCTTTCTTCCTGGACCTCCTGTCCCATGATCCTCTCGTATCCCCTTTTGCCTATCACCTGTCCAGCTCTCGGCTCTATCCCTCCCCCTCCTGTCTTCTCCTATCATTTTGGATCTCCCCCTCCCCCTCCAACTTTCAAATCCCTTACTCACTCTTCCTTCAGTTAGTCCTGACGAAGGGTCTCGGCCTGAAACGTCGACTTCACCTCTTCCTACAGATGCTGCCTGGCCTGCTGCGTTCACCAGCAACTTTGATGTATGTTGCTTGAATTTCCAGCATCTGCAGAATTCCTGTTGTTTGTTGTTGGTATCTAAATGAATAGGCATTAATAATTTCTGCTTCTCAGATATAACTGAAGTTAGGATTCTTCTTAGTTATGTGTATATGTGCTACTTTAAAAAAGATGCACCAATGTATATTTTTACTAGATGAGTATGCCACCATTCTCACCGACCTTATCAGCAAATGTGTTGAGGATTGTTTACCAAAGACAACAATCTGAGTGTTCACAAACTGGAAACCATGCGTGAACTGGGAGATCCACTACCTACTGAATTCTAGAAGTGTTCAAATCAAGTGACCCTGACCCATGCAGGAAATTGAAATACAACCTATGTAAAGTTATCACCGGTTCCAAAAGACAACACCAGTCCAAAATTAAGTCCCAGACCAGCTGTCATTTCTGGCAATGTTTGCATGCTATAATGGGTTACAAAATGAAGTCATCACTGGCAACGGCTCATCACTTCCTGACAAACATAACACTTTTTATACATGTTTTGAATAGAAGGGAATTGGAATGCCATCATCCACTCTGAGAACCTCCAATGTGCCTGAACCCCACAGTCACCATTCTGATGTAAGATTGGTCACCCAGAAAATGAACTTGCAGAAAGAATCTGGCCACGATGGTATCTCTGATCAAGTCTTTAGATCCTGCACAGACCAGCAGGCAGGAGTATTTGCAGACATTTTTAATCTCTCCTTGCTTCAATCTGAGGTTCCCATCATTTTTTAAGAAGACCACTGTCATCTTGGTTCCTAAGAGAAACAAGGTACTGTGCCTTAATGTTTACAGCCTGGTGGCTTTGACATCCACCATCATGAAGTGCTTTGAGAAGCTGGTCATGGCAAGCATTAAATCTAGCCTCCCAAACAACCACACCCATTCCAATTTGTCTACTGCTGAAACAGGTCCACAGTGGAGATCATCTCCCTAACCATAAACTCATAGCTGGAGCACCTGGACAATAGTGGCATGGTTGTGTAGTAGTTAGTGCTGGGGTCCCCAACCTTTTTTGCACTGCGGACTGGTTTAATATTGACAATATTCTTGCGGACTGGCCGACGGGGGTGGGGGGGGGTAGGGTTGCCAACGGACAAGAGGAGCAATCAAATACGTTGTGTTTACCCCGAGAAAGACTACCATGACCATGAAGCCTTGCGCGGGAACCTGTGTGCGCATGCGTGTACGTGCCAATTTTTTTTCTACAAATCGTTTTTGGCGATTCTGTTTGGGGGGGAGTTAATCACGACCAAAATATAGCTGATAAGTGGCTAATACACTCAATTTCATTTCTAAAAGGGGTTAACTAATGAATTTAATATTAAACACACAGCGCATATTTTCCTCGCATGAATACAGACAATAGACAATTATCAGGGGAGGACAGGGGAGCTTGAAGTAAGTGTTGAACGAACTTCCAGTAGAAGTGGTAGAGGCAGGTTCGATATTATCATTTAAAGAAAAATTGGATAGGTATATGGACAGGAAAAGAATGGAGGGTTATGGGCTGAGTGCAGGTCGGTGGGACTAGGTGAGAGTAGCGTTCGGCACGGACTAGAAGGGCAGAGATGGCCTGCTTCTGTGCTGTAATTGTTATATGGTTATGTAAGTCACTTATAAGTCAATAGCATCATAACATTTTAAGTAACGTTCGGATATTAAACACACAGCACATATTTTCCCCATATGTACATATAAAATCATTGCAACACACCAATATCGCTGAATCCGTGGGAGCCCTGGGCTTGTTTCCCTGGAACAAGACGGTGCCATCGAGGGGTGATGGGAGACAGCGATACTCAAAAGGGGGTTCCTTATGTCCAGTCTATTCTGCAATTTAGTTTTCGTTGCATTCATTGCAGAGATATGTTGAAAATGGAAGCAATGTTTTCAGTGCTTTTGTGACTATCTCAGGATATTTAGCCTTGACTTTAATCCAGAATGCCGGCAGAGATGTTATGTCAAACATACTTTTCAACCCGTCGTCATTTGCAAGCTCGAGGAGTTGATCTCCTTCCCATGCTGACATGCTTTGTGGCCTGATGGTTGGGGACCGCTGAGTTAGCGCAATGCATTACAGTGCAGGCGACCCAGGTTCATTTCCTTCGGCTGCCTGTAAGGAGTTTGTACACTCTCCCTGTGCCCATGTGGGTTTCCTCTGGGTGTTCTGGTGTCCTCCCACAGTCCAAAGATGTACCGATTGGTCATTGTAAATTGTCTTGTGATTAGGTCAGATTTAAATTGGAGGACTGCTGGGTAGCATGGCTCGAAGGGTCAGAAGCGGCCTATTTCATGCGGTATCTCAAAAAAAAAAATAAGTTAGACTATTGCTTATTGACTGCAGCTCCACCATCCATACTTCAACTCTAGGCAAACTCCTGCACCTCCTTTTGCAAGCAGTTCCTTGACTCCCTGAGCAACAGATCATAATCAGTAAGGATAAGTAGCAACACCTCTGCTAGGATTATTCTCTGCACAGGTGTCCCCATAAGGCTGTCTCCTCAGCTCCCTACCCTACTCCCTATACAGTCACGACTGTGTGGCTAGTTCCTGCTCTAATTCCATCCACAAGCTTGCAGATGGTACTGCTGTAATGGGTCGAATCTCAAATAAACTTTCCTGCTAATGCTAGCAAAACAAAAAAGCTGGTCATTGACTCCAGCAAGGGAGCAGTGTAAATGCTCCTGTGCATGGCAAGTTTGAGAGTTTTGAGAGCTTTGAAGTTCCTTAGAGTGAACATAGCCTGTCCAGGTCCAACCATATAGACACCATGACATAGGATGCCATGACATAGGACCACACCTGGAGTATTGTGTGCAGTTTTGGTCTCCAAATTTGAGGAAGGACATTCTTGCTATTGAGGGAGTGCAGCGTAGGTTCACAAGGTTAATTCCCAGGATGGCGGAACTGTCATATATTGAAAGATTGGAGTGACTGGGATTGTATACACTGGAATTTAGAAGGAAGAGAGGGGATCTGATTGAAACATATAAGATTATTAAGGGAATGGACACGCTGGAGGCAGAAAACATGTTCCCACTACTGGGTGAGTCCAGAACCGAAGGCCGCAGTTTAAGAATAAGGGGTAGGCCATTTGGAATGGAGTTGAGAAAAAACTTTTTCTCCCAGAGAGTGGTGGATATGTGGAATGCTCTGCCCCAGAAGGCAGTGGAGGCCAAGTCTCTGGATGTTTTCAAGAAAGAGATGGATAGAGCTCTTAAAGATAGCAGAATCAAAGGTTATGGGGATAAGGCAGGAACTGGATACATTGTGGATGATCAGCCATGATCACAGTGAATAGCAGTGCTGGCTTGAAGGGCCAAATGGCCTACCCCTGCACCTATTGTCTATTGTCTATTGATGCTCTCTAGCACCTCTGCTTCCTGAGGAAGTTAAAGAAAGTTGGCATACCCCCTTTGACCCTCAGCAAACTTCAATGATGCAACATAGAAGGCTTCCTATCTGGAAGCATCACAGCTTGGCATGGCAGCTGCAGTGCCCATGAAACTGGAGAGTGCTGTTCACAGCTCATCACATCACAGGAAGCAGCCTCTGTTCCATAGGTTCTCTCTACACCTTGCCGTCTTGATAAAATGGTCAGCATAATCGAAGCACCCACCCGGCCTGGACTTTCTCATCACTTCCCCCTTCCCATCAAGCAGAATTTACAAAAGCCTGAATGCACATATGAACAGGCGCAAGGACAGCTTCCATAACACTATTTAATGGTTCCCCAGAATGATAAGATCGGCCCTTGACCTCACAATCTACCTCCTTATGATCTTTCATCTTATTGTCTACCTGTACTGCACCTTTATGTAACCACAACACTTTATTCTGCACTCTGTTATTGTTTAACCCTGTACTACCTCAATGTACAGTTGCATCATTTGATCTATATGAATGATATACAAGTTTTTCCACTGTACCTTAGTATATGTGATGATAATAAACCAATTTACCAATTTATTAGTACCTTTTAAGATAAGGTCCCGCTTGGTGGCGCAATAATATCAGCACCGGACTCCGGAGCGAAGGTTCCCGAGTTCGAATCTAAGTCGGGTTGAGCGTCGAGCTAGCAACTCGGCCTCGTAAAAATAAGAATAGCTTGCTACGGAAACACCGTCACGACGGTGCCCCGGTAACTCCACTGCCAAGTTAAGGGCTATTCTTCTTCTTTTGAGATAAGATAAAATAACAAACGTCAATTTGATTATGAAATGTTATCTGATGTTTCACCCACCTTCAGCTGATGTAATTTTACCGTCAGATCAAATTTATTTGTCAATGATTCTGAGTGGGATGCTGGTAAAATAGAAGTTAAAATAACTGTAGGTTTTGGTATATGTTAATAGCTTGGCATGTGATTAAATAGCAGAAAGTTTGTGAAAGAAGTGGACAGTTTTGTAAAATGTCGAATATTTGCAGTTTCTCAGAAGTTAATGCTTCATTCCTTTCTATTTTGCAGTGCTTGTCAGAACCTATTCCAGTCATGTTCACGTTAATTTGTTGAATGCCTGAGTTTTACTTTATACACATTGGTCAGTCATGCTAAAATTGCCTCAGAATAACATATGACCATTTAATTACTAGTAAAAATAATCTCTGCAGAAAGCATCTGTAATGATTCAAGGCAGTCAAAATCCAGGAAATCAGTAAACTTGCAGGTAACATACTGTACTTGTCTAATGTCTAATGGTCCATTTAGAAATACAGCTGCTGGTTTGCAGCAACAATGTGCTTGTATTTATCAATTAAGTTGGGCAAGGCAGCCTGGAGTGGAATCTGGCCAAAATCCATACTTAAGCTGATAAATGAAAAGTAATATTTTCATTGAGTTATGAATTTATATTGAGTTAGCAAAAAGTCATAATGACATCATATGTGGTATGAACTGCAAGAGGAAACAGTAGAGGCAGATAAAGTTACAACATTTAAACTGATCCATGGTTAGGAAAGCTTTTAGAGGAAACAGGGCCAATGCAGAGGATTGGGGACTAGCTTATGAAGACACCTTGGGATGAGTGGGCCAACGGACCTATTTCCATGTGCTGACTATATTTCATGTCCGCCAGTATAAATATTATATGTGTCACCATGGAGAAAGCAACAGCTTAATTGAACCCAATTATTTGAATTGAGCCATTCAACCCAATGAGTATATGTCAGCTCTCAAAGCATTCATATCAATTTAATTCCCTTATTTATTTCCTTGTAACCCATTCTCCCCCAAACAAGTCTCCCCAAATTTCCACCACCCGCACACAGTAGGGATAACCTAATTAATTTCTATCCATCATATATTTGGAATGTGGAAGGAATCTGAAGCACCCAGGAGGAGCCCACGCAGTCAGAGGGGAAAGTGGACAAACTCCAAAAAGACCATACTGGATCTCAGGATCAAATGCAGGTTACTGGAGCTGTAAGGTACTTTCCAAACAGTGATATTATCTCTGATGCCATTCCCCACCTGATGAATTAAATAAAAAGACCGATGGAATCTCATTAGCTTCAAAACCCAGGAAGCAGGACAGGGTTAATGAATGAATGACAAAAAGACCGGAAAATATACTGCAAAGATTCAACAGGTTAGGCAGCAGGAAGGTTATCAGACTTACGTTTGTAAAACGTTAACCTTTATTTTCGCAAACACAAACAATTCTGCAGATACTGGAAACCTTGATCAACACACGCAAAATGCTGAATGAACTCGGCAGGTCAGGCAGCATCTGTGGAGGCGAATAAACAATCGATGTTTTGGGCTGAGACCCTTCGCCAGGACTGGAAAGGTAGGGAGCAGAAGCCAGAATAAGAAGGTGGCAGAGGGGAAGGAGTACAAGCTTCAGGTGATAGGTGAGTTCAGGCGAGGGGAAGGTGAGTGGAGGAGGTGGGGGATGAAACAGCTGGGATCAGGATTGGTGGAAGTGGTAAAAGTCTGGAAAAAAAAGAGGAGGGAGGGGAGAGAAGTTATTGAAAGTTAGAGAAACTAACAGATGCTAACTTTCCAACATCTTCTGTATTTTTTTCAGGACCGAGAGCTCTATTTGCTTGATGAATTTCATATTTAACGCTCCACAATGGTATTCACTCTCAGGGTGCATCAATCTTACTTTAATGATATCCCTCCAAGAAGGGTGAACAATAAGATTGTAAGATTCTGTACACCAACACACCATCTTTACATGATCTATTTTCACTGCAGAAAGAGAAACAGGATTAATATTTCAGTTTGAAGACCCCTTGTTATGACTGACCACTTTGGTAAATATCCCACAGAAGATGCTTGAGTATTTTTAGAACTTTCTTTTTTTATTTCAGAATCCACAAAACTTTGTTTCATTTTGTGTGACTAGTCTGACAACTTCCACTTAAAGAGGTCAAGGAATCAGAGCACACCTTCATTTCTTCCAAATGAAATGTTATAAATCATAAAACTGTATTAAAGTCACACCTTCTCAAAGATATGAATATAAGAACCGATGATGTGGCCTTTTGCTCTTATGCTCCAAACATCTGGAATACGCTATTGACTGAAATACGCTAGGCTAGTACTGTGGAACTTTTTAAAACACTTCTAAAAATCTACTTTTTTAATTTGGCCGACATAGGATTACTTAATGCCTGTTGATGTTGAATTTGGTATATTCAATTACTTTTTATTCTATATAATGTTTGTCTTTACTTAATGATTTTTAATTTTGTATTTTTATGACTATATTGATTTATCTTTACAATCCATGTAAAGCACTTTGAGCCTGCATTTTAATGTATAAAAGGTGCAATATAAATAAAGTTACTATTATTATTATTATTTAATCAGTTGTGCTTCAAATGGGTAAAATAGTGGAAAAGGTTCAAATTGATTTCAAGGTTATAATTTAATCGGTGCACCACTTTGGAGCCATGAAGCAAAAGTAATCTGTTGCTACCAATGAGAGTGATGACATTTTGCAGAAGTCCGACTAAACAGCAAAGCAGAGACCTATGAATATTTTATATATATAACACATAGCAGCAGAATGATAATCTAATCTTTGTCTCGAGCCTCTTGATATATAAAGCTTCTGTGGTTGGTTGGCATACCTTGGCCTGAGGCCTTTACATTTAATCACCAACTATTTGTTGCTCCTTACATTTCTGACAAATAGTAGGTTTCTGTTAAGTACAATACCCATCATTTATGAGACCCTGTATTGCTGAATGTCTGTAATTAGAGCATAAAATGCACACAGTTTGGTGCAGGGCCAGATCAGGCTTGAGTGGGGCTAAGTTAATTATCCAGTTCTGGAAAAGAATAAAAGTCAAAGGTGAACTGGGCAGGGATTCAAATCTGCTGGAGCATGAATGCGGCATGGTAACATTGTGAATAAGACTTCTTACATATATGCCACTGCTGTGACCTCACAATTTTTCTTTGCACCAGTTGATTTCAAATGAATCTTGGCCCATTTCTAATGATCCATTCAGGAGTGCCTAACACGGCTGTGGTTCAGATGTTGTTCACTGCCGATGTGCGGGAGCTCAAGAGTAGGAAAGGGTAGAAGGACAGTCTGAGGAAGAGTCTTATAATAGAAACTGAGAATAACAACCAATTAACCAGCATTCATTACATGAGGTACAGATTTTTCAGAGTGCAAAATTAATTGTGGGATACCATGTGGTTATTCTGGAACTTACAGACAGCAGGGGATAGAATGGAAAGATTTCGAGGGAGAAGCAAATACAAGGACAAAAGCCAAATAAAAGGCAGGGGATCTGACAGTGAGACTGAGACTGAGAATAAAATGAGCAAGGAACAAAGCACTGGAGGAAAGGACAGGGAGGGCTTGAGAACTGTACCGAATGAAAAGAAATTACATCGAAGCGATTTCTTTTTGAAGGGCAAGACACATAAGAATGTGCTCTGAGTGATGTGGAAAGAGGAAAAACAGTGAAATTTGGGCCCAGTACTGTTTCACGTGGCAAGAAGCTAAAGGTTGCTCTTCAAAATGTTCACTATCCTGATTTGGAAACAGATTGCTGTCCTTTCATTGCCACTGGGTTTAAATGCTTGAACTCCCTACAATCAGCAGTGTGGGAATGCATTCACTAGAAAAACTGCAGCTTAAAAGTATAAGAAATAGGAGCTGGCGAGGGACATCTGCTCCAGCATTCAACAGGATCTACCTCAGCACTACTTCCTTGCATCATCTCATATCCTTTGATTTCCTCTATCACCATATCTATGTTATTTTAAATTTATAGCAGCACAGGAGACTATTCAGCCACTTGGATCAATGCCATCCCCCGGAAAGCTGTCCAATTTCTGCTCTCCTTATTGCCTTCTGCTACTTGCCCTTTCTCATGCATACTTATCAATTCCCATTTGATTCCTTTTTCTGTTAGTCTACACAATTCTGTAATATACAGTAGTCAATAAGCCTAACGTATCAATCTCTGTCTTGAATAAGCTCAGCAACTGAGCCTTTATACGTTTCAGGGGTAAAGAATTTCCAAGGTTTTCCACCCTTTGAGAGAAGAAATTTCTCCTCACCTCTGTCCAAAATGGCTAACCCCTCATTCTGAGACCAATGCGATCTCGTTCTAGACTTCCCAAACATTCTGCCTGAACCAAGCCCGTTAGCATTATATAAATTTCAACAAACCACTTACTTTCTTCAACACCAGAGAATACTAGTTTAGCCTTCTCAATCTCTTTTCATTCAGCAGATCTGGAGCATCTTCACTGCACTCACTCTGTGACAAGTATATATCTATTTTTTAAGACACCAAAGGGTTTATGCAGTACTTATACATTTGCGATATAACATCTTTCTTCCTGTACTCAAACTCTCTTGTCATAAACTTTGCCTTCCTAAGTGTTTAATACATCAGCTTGCAAGCAGATCCTGCTCCATTGAACATCAGCATTTCCCAGTTTATCACCATTAAAAAAATCTTACTTTACTCTTTTTATAACAGGAGTGGATGACTTTAAATATATTTTTCCAATTGTATTTCCTGTGCCTAGTTTTTACCCATTCACATAACATGTTTCTATTTCCTTGACTCCTCATTTGTGTCCTGTTTCCTACACATAACCCTGCCTAGTTCTGTATCATCAGCATTCTTGGAGATGTGACATTTGTTCTCTCATAAGTCATTAATAGTTGGGCCCACGTACTTCTCCCTGTAACACACAAAAAAATGCTGGAGGAACTCAGCAGGTCAGGCTGCATCTATGGCGAGCAATACAAAGCTGACATTTCAGACCGAGATCCTTCATCAGGACTCGGTGATACTACTCTCTGCGGTACCCCACCAATCATAGCCTACCACTTGGGAGATGGTCATTTACTGCCACTCATTGCTTTCTGTTTAGTCAACCAATTGCCAATCATGTCAATATACTGTATTTCTCCCATTTCTTTATTAACCAACATTTTACGTATGACCTTATCAACAAAACATGGGTGGATTCAGAAAGAGACAGAGATTACTCATTTTGATAGTGCAAGTATAAATATTTCCAGCTTTTTTTAAAATGTGGCATTTTCTGTGCTTTCAAATGATATATTACCACTAATAAAGCAAAATTATAATTTAAGGCTGAAATTTTACATATTGATAGCCAGGAATGAAATGGCTGTTTCTGTTAACAATTATGGTCTTTTGCAAACTAGCAATATACCTCTAAAGTGTAATGCATATTGAATATAATTCAGAAGTTATGTTTTGTATGAAAGCACTTCCATATTGAGATCCACTTTATGAAAAATGGGGGATAATCCATAAGAATGCTCGGTTTGCTCTTCAGAACTCTCACTGACCCTTTAGCTTCCACAAATAAAATTCACAGATGAAATATCTTAAGTATGCCTTTCCACATGTTGATTTAAACAGTGCATTTTCAAAGCTCTCAGGCAAACACAGCAATAGTGTATTCACATGAAATTTTGTGCAATATTAATGCTTTTATATTATCTAATGACAAACGTTTTGCAAATACAGTACTGACATGTTACAAGAAGCTACGTAGCTACTGATGAAGTAAGAATATTCAAAAATGAAGGGTAGGAACAGATCAACTCTTCACATTCCTGGTGACTGAGTAAACTATGCTTTATTTTAGTGAAGTTGAAAATGGGGGTGGGTGTGAATAAGGGGCAAGATACATAGAGATATTCCTGCTCCTTCAGACCACAATTGTCTGAAGGATGACACCTCCATCCACATCTCAGCATTGGACTGTGGTGGAATAAGTAAATAAGGCACTCTAGTCCTGAGCTACGGCTTCAACATTAAAAAAAATCAGAGATTTTGCAGATGCTGAAGTCCAGAATTACACGCACACAAAATCCTTAGCAATCCTTAACAGTGTTGTTGACCAGAAAGTGGCTACATAGGTCGAGAAAATGGTTACAAAAACTTATGGAATGCTTGCTTTTATTAGTTGAGGCATTGAGTTCAAAAGCCAGGAGGTTACGTTACAACTTTATAAAACTCTGGTTAGGCCACGTCTGGAGTATTGTGTACAGTTCTGGTCACCCCACTATAGGAAGGATGTTGAGGCTTTGGAGAGGGTGCAGAAGAGGCTCACCAGGGCGCTGCCTGGTTTAGAGGGCCTGTGATATCACGAGAGGCTGGATAAACTTGGGTTATTTTTTCTGGCGTGCCGAAAAGATCTGAAAGAGGTTTAAAAAATTATGAGAGGCGTAGGTAGAGTGGATAGAGGGTATCTGTTTCCTAGGGTTAAAATATCTAATACCAGAGGGCACAGCATTGAAGGTGAGAGGGGGTAACTTCAAGGGGAATGTGTGGGCTAAATTTTTTACTCAGAGACTGGTGGATACCTGGTATGCGCTGCTTGGTATGGTGCTAGAGGCTTTTAAGAGTCGTTTAGATAGGCACATAGATATAAAGAAGATGGAGGGATATGGACATGGAGGGATTAGTGTTTGGTTGATTTTGATTTGCTTTTTAGCTGGTTCAGCACAATATTGTGGGCCGAATAGCCTGCTTCTGTGCTGTACTGTTCGATGTTCTATAAAATGCTGGAGGAATGCAACAGATCAGGCAGCATATATAGAGATGAATATGTAGTCATTGTTTCAGCCCGAGACTCTGCATTAGAACTGGAAAGGAAGATGGAAGAAGCCAGAATAAAAAGATTGGGGGAGGGGAAGGAGATCTAGTTTGCCGGTGATAGGTGATACCAAGTGAGGGGGAACGTGGGTGGTTGGGAGATGGGGAGAGGTGACAGGTGGAAATGGTAAAGGGCTGAAGAAGAAGGAATCTGATAGGAGAGGAGAAAAAAACTTTCTTAAGCTATGGTGTTACCAAATGATTCAATATCCCGTATACTGATGAAATTAAAAACAAATCAACCAAGAATGAGCTAAAATGAAGAGCTGCCATTCAAGTGAATGGAGATTGAAAGTATTGCTATTCATTATGTTTGAAAACTTATCTTTAAGATGTGATCATTTTGTAGCCACTGCAAATTTGATTATTATTTGCAGTCCTTCAAACTTCATTGTAACAGGAGCTGCACACATGATTCAAAATAAATTTTAAAAATGAATTTATTTATACTGACAAAGGATTCTAAAATTGTGTCCTATCGTATTCGTCTCTTTAATATCAGAAAATTTCCTATAAAGGGCAGCTTTGCTGAATATCACATGTAATATTTAAGCCATGAGGCTCAATTTTCCAGTGTTCTGAGAGGACTGGGGGGCCAGGAAGTCAAGTTTGTAAAGTTACCAGCTCCCCTCTCCAATCACCACTTTGCACCTGATTATCTGAAAGGCACTTTTGCACAGAATACACAAGAGCATCATTTCATGCAAATAGCCACATACTAAGGCTATGTGCAAATTCCTGTTTCCTTACATAATTGCATACAGTCCTTAGCCTGCTTCATTATAATGGTTGTGAAACAACATTCTCCTTGGGGCCTTTCAGGGATTGTTGGTTTAGTGCTCTACTACTCCATTTATAGTTGCCGCAATTTAATATAAAATAACTGTGTATTTATTGACAACGCTGCAATAACTTAGAGGCAGGGCAGGATGAGTGACTCACAACGGTCTTTCTGCACAGCAAACAACATCAATATACTCAGAAAAGTTTATTTAAAGTGCAGTGGAAACAGAAAAAATAGCAACTATTCTCAAAAAAACAGGGTAATTTCTCTAGAAAAGTACAAGCAGTAACTGGAGGACCATTTCTCTCAGACATATTGCAGTCTTCCTCTGGGTAGAATTGATCTGGATACCAGACAATTGATCTTCCCACGGGATCATGTTGCTAGCGGTAAATAACTAGAGAAGAAGAGTGATAACACTGCATTACTTCAGCAGGCAATCCATTTTCGAAGCCCAAATGTGCTTTTTTTTCACATCAGGGATTACTCATTGTATAATGGAGGGACTAATGGCTCAAAGTAGTTTCAGGTAAGGCATCGGAGCTGGTCTGCTCCACCGGGTGGCCGGGGGGGGGGGGGTGGGCTTGTGGCGTAGCATCCAGGCTGGAGTCGGCGCTGTCCCACCCCGCCCCTGCCCAGTGTTCGCTCAGCTAAAGACAAGCTGTATTGTGGTTGACTGCAGATCTCTGCAGTATTCACGGACTCAGGGTCTGGACTATGTCGTTTTTATTTTGTGTGATTGCATTTTACTGATATCTTACATGTGCTTGCTATCTTGTTTGAGCGAGGACTAGGCCTCAGGCTGCAGTGTCGCCTGCTTATGGCCACCAGCGGAGAGGCATTGGAGCCGGTGCGCAGAGTGGCGTGGCGTCCAGCCTGGAGACGGTGCTGCCTCCTAGTTTTCACTTGGCAGAATTCTGTATTCTGGTCAACAGCATGTTTCTGTGACATTCATGGCTCCAATCTGGACTATTTTTTTGCATGGATGTACCTTTATGTGCTTGTCTTATATGTATTGTGTGAATGCTGGTACTGTGATTTGCACCTTGGCCCCAGAGTAACACTGTCTTGTTTGGCTGCATTCATGGGTATTCATGTATGGGTGAATGACAATCAAACTTGAATTGAATGGGCCACCATTTGGGAGCAACAGGCCTGGTGGGTTATACAACACATTGATTGATCTTTATTACCTTTTACCTTTTCAGTGTTGTCTATCCCCTTAATGGCTTTCCATCATCAAGGTACTACAGGACTATATTTAAAAACACGCAGAAAATGCTGGAAACCCTCAACAGATCAGCCTGCATCTCTGAGTAAAGAAATAGATTTCACACTTCAGGTTGATTTTCCTGCTGATTTTCATTTGCTGCAGAGCTAGGTCTTGCGGGGTTGCTTTGGGACTAAGGTGAGTTGTCACTGCAGATGACTAGTCTCTCATGAATGATATCATTTACGCTATTGCATCAGCACTGACAGAAACATGGGATTAAGTCCGCAGTCTGTAGGGTGAATTTTTATTCTGAAATTATAAGGGAGAATTTTATTGGTTGAGGTGTTGGGATGGTGACACATCTCTCAGCTCGCTTCAGCTCACATTACACCTAGGCCCTCTTGTATTTGACACCTATCTATCCTATTTATCATAAATTAGAGCAAATCCAGTATTCTATCTCCCAACTACTGGTTTACAAAATGCCCCACATTTCCATTGTATATATTTTGTGGATCTGTAAGAACATAAGGAATAGACTATATATCCCTGGTATATGGTCCACGAATCAAAAAGGTCATTGTAGATTCTTTACCTCAGCACCTCTTGCATTAACTTCATATCTCTTGATTCTTTTAATTTCTAGAAAATCTATTGATCACTGACTTGAATATACCTATGACTGAGCTTTATCAACCCTCGTGTAATGAGAATTCTTAAGATTCATTGTCCTCTGAGAAAATAAAATTCTCTGTCCTGAATGATCATATCCTTATTATGAAACAGTGGTTGTAGGAGCCACATCTAGAGGAGACATTAGTTTCCCATCTTCAGTGTCATGCTCACCTAAGAATTGCTTTGTACCTGAGTCAGCTGAGTTTAGAATCCCGATTTGGTGGAAACATATCTCTCCCTTTGCTTTGCTACATCCTGTTGTAGAATGATTCGCTATTTTACTTCTGTTCCCTGGAGAACCCTATTGAAGCCACAAATTTCCTTGCTCTAAAAAAGCCTACATAAATCTTTTCAATTTAACTCTAACTTCAGTCCTCCAGCTTCAACCTACCCACTTCCCCATCTCATCTGAGATTTCTTTCTCAATGGAATGTCCTCGGAGATGCCTCCTTGCACTCAAGACATGCCAGAGAATTGCAAGTTGCCTGTGTTTTTTTTTGTGTTCTTAATGGGTTCCTGATGCTGTAGACAGTGTGGCACTGTTCATAAACAGAGGCTCCAGTTTTACACATTGAATGAATCAAATTATTTACAGCTCTTTAGGCTTGTTTACTCCTCCTGCTTTCAAGCAGTACGGAAGCAGGAAGCATTGTGTAAACTTCTGCAGTATGAGGGTTAAAGGGCAGATTACACACATTACACATTTTCACATTTGAAGATTTTGCATTTACTTGAGCATGGACATAATCATTTCCAATTTGGGGGGAAAAAAGCTTGGTTGAAGCTAAACAAACAACAGGCATTTTCTGCAGATATGGAAATACTGCCCTTCACTCATACTTTACCTTAACTCTAATATGGCTAATTTCCTTAATATTATGGATATCTTGGCAAGCAGCTAAGGATTCTGGCTTGGGACTTGGTAGCAAAGGTAAGCCCATAAATAAGTCGAAACTATTATTACAGTTCCAGCAATTTTATTGCCTCAGAATCCTCCTGACGTTTTGGGGAATGAAGGAGTAATTTAGGAGCAACTGTTATGTCAAAACTTTTGCTTGCTCTCCTTTTTCCAGATTACAAATTCAGTAGGAACAGTAAGAACAACTGTAGGGGGGTGCTTGCAAAAGAATTTTAGTTGGATGTTGGATATTTCCAGCACACCCATTTCCACAATGATAAGGGAAAATACTGTTGCTGTTGTAAATAACTAATTCTGATCAAACGGTTTATCCTGTCAATACATAATCTCTTTAGTTATATTGATATTTTATTTTTTGGCTGAAGAATCTTATCACTGTTAACACAACAGCAGCATTTTACAAGGAAGCTGAGATTCAGTTACTGCAAGTTTCTCACAACAGCTGTCCCCAACTACCTTGAGGAATGCAATTCTTTGTTGTCAGCATTTTTCTGACTGGAGCTAACCATTTTCCTTAATTGAAACATATTTGTCCTGCCTGAAAAATCCAGTCTTGTTTGAGGAAACTATTAACTGTTTTTACCTGATATAAAATCATCAATAATAAGTTTTTATTACCCATTTATTTAAACTAAGTTCAGCGCTCTTTTCCCTTTCCTATATTTTGGCATTTAGGTTATAGTCGCAAACTCAAGGGGTTTGAATATATGAATATCAAAAGTCATATATATGCGAGGCATACAGCTAATATCAAGCTCAATGTGTTGAAAAGTTTTATTAGTTTTATAACACACCATTGGTTTACTTTGCCCTTTCAAGGTTTTCTGAATAATTGCAGCCTTAGATCCTTCCTTGCAGCTGTGCAGCTTAGTCACCAGATAAGTGTATTTTGGCGTACTGCAAGCTGTTTCTTGAAGGTGTTGACTCTTGCCTAGAGATAGTTCTATGGATGCTGGATACTGTTCAACAACATATCTAATGCCGTTATGCATGTGTGTGTCAAGGCAGTGTTTATACTGATCTATTCCACCGAGGGACATGGGTGTTTTAGATGGACTTAGGAGGCATTGCAGTAATTAAAATCTTGTGCTTGAACCTTACAACAGAGTCAATAGTTAGGGTGTAAGTGGTAATTTGGTTGAGTATTTCTTTCAGAAACGCAAGAGATTCTGCAGATGCTGGAAATCTGGAGCAACGCATACAAAATGCTGGAGAAACTCAGCAAGTTAAGTAGCATCCATGGAGGGGAATGGAGTCAATATTTTGGACTGAGATCCTTCCTGACGAAGGGACTCCAGGCTGACATTTTGACTGTTTATTTCCCTCCATAGGTGCTGCCTGACTTGCTGAGTTCCTTCAGCATTTTGTGTGTTACTGAGTATTTATTTCTCCTCTTCGATCAAAGGTTGTAAGTGTCCATATTCCTTTAGCCCGGACAAGATAATCAGAGCTGAAAGGTTCTTGATCTACAAAGCTCACTACAGTGATCCCTTAGTTAATCAGTCGACATCAAAGAACATTTAGTCTTGCTTTGGTATAATTTGGTTCATTAAGCATGATGTCGAGAAATTGAACTTAGTCAAGAAGACAGTGAAATGTGGTGGAAATGTATGTAGACAAATGGAGAGTGAGAATTGGCCAGTTATACAATCACTGCTCTTGGTTTTTGTGCAAATTATTCCTTCATATCCTTCTCATGTTTGTCACTGACCCTTTACAGCACAGCTCTCTCCTCAACCCGTGCATTTAGCTGTCAGTTTAAATCAATGTCAGTTTTTCAGGCTTTTAGAACACAAATCAACTTTTTTTTTATGGAGACAGGCAGTTATCAAAACAACTAACTGCATTTTGTGAGCAAAAAACAAATTGGTCGGTGACAGTGAAGAGAAAAGAGAATAGTGAAGACGGTAGTTCTGTGCAAAAGATTTAGGCACATATAAACTTGATTCTGATAAGGGTCTCCGTTATGGAATGAGAGTGGGAAGGGGACAGGGAGAGGGGAATCATGGTTGGGAAAAGGGGAAGGGAGTGGGAAGGAGACAAGATGCGCTAGAGAGGCTTTCTGTAACGATCAATAAACAAATTGTTTGAAATCAAATGACCTTGCCTGGTGTCTTAGGGCTAAGTATGTCTGCACCTGTGCCATCTCCACTCCTGGCACTTCTTCCCTGCCACCTGTCCCACACCCTTCCAGCAGTGCTCCACCCTCGCTATTCCCAACATCCATAGCTCCTACCTGACTTATAAACTTGCTCTCCTCCCCATGCTGCCAAATACAGAACAGTGCAAAAATCTTAAGCTCTCTAGCTTAAGAGTTTTAGAAATAAAACATAGAACATAGAACAGTAGAGCTCAGGAGCAGGCCACTCAGCCCATAATGTTGTGCCCAACAGCAAAAAAGCAAATCAAGAACACCCAAACACTAATCCCGCCCTACCTACACAATGTCCATATCCCTCCATCTTCCTTACATCCATGTGCCTATACAAACATCTCTTAAAACCTACCCCCTCCTCACCTTCAGTGCATGCCCTCTGGTATTAGACATATGAACCCTGAGAAACAGATATTCTCTGTTTACTCTATGACTCTCATAATCTTATGAATCTCTTTCAGATCTCCCCTCAGCGTCTGCCGCTCCAGAGAAAACAACCCAAGTTGATCCGGCCTCTCATGGTAGCACATGCTCTCTAAACCAGGCAGCACGCTGGTAAACCTCTTCTGCATCCAACATCAACATCCTTCCTATTGCGGGGCGACCAGAACTGTAAGCAATACTCCAAATGTGGCCTCGCCAGAGTTGTATAACGTTGTAACATAACCTCTCGACTTATGAACTCAATAAAAGCAAGCATTCCACAAGGCTTCTTAACCACCTTATTGACCTGTGTAGCCACTTTCAAAGAGCTAGGAACTTGGTTCCCAAGATCTCTCTGCTCAGCAACACTGTTAATGATCTTGCCCTTAACAGTGGACTGTCTCCTTGCATTTGCCCTACCGAGGTGCAACATCTTACATTTATTTGGGTTAAACTCCATCTGCCATTTCTCTGCCCATATCTGCAACTGATCTATATTGTGCTGTATACTTTGCCAGTCTTCTACACTATCCACAACTCCACCAATCTTGGTATCATCTACAAACTTACTAACCCACCCATCGACATTTTCATCCAGGCCATTTGCATACATCACAAATAGCATCAGTCCCAGCACTGATCCTTGCAGAACACCACTAATTACAGACCTCCAGCTCAAATATGTCTCTTCAATCACTACCCTCTGTCTTCTGTGTGCTAACTAGTTCTGAATCCAAACAGCCAATTCGCCACGGACCCCGTACATCGTGATCTCCTGGATTAGCCTCCCATGAGGAACTTTGTCAAATGCCTTACTAAAATCCAAGTAGACAACATCCACTGCCTTACCCTCATCAATCTCTCTTGTCACCTTGTCAAAAAAACTCAATCAAGTTGGTAAGACATGACTTGCCACACACACAACCGTGCTGACTTTCCCTAATGAGGCTATGGGTTTCCAGATGTTCATATATCTTATCCCTAAGAATTTTCTCCAGCAATTTCCTTACAGCTGCCATGAGATTCACCCCAGGATTTTCCCTTGTTCCCTTATTAAATAGAGGTACAACATTAGCCACTCACCAGACCTCCTGGACCTCAGCAGTGGCTAGAGAGGATAAGAAAATACTGGTCAGCAATTTTGTTTCCTGCCTCCTTCAATAACTTGTTGTAAATCTCAATAGGCCCTGGGGACACTTTAATAATCATTAGGAGGCCCAACACTTCCGCCTCCGTGACCTCTAAACACCCTAACTTATTATACACTCAGCAGTGATCTCCTGGTCCTCCATATCCTTTACTTTGGTAAATACTGAAGCAAAGCACTCACCATGTAGCTCACTCACACTCTCTGCATCCAAACAAATGTCCCACCCCCGCCTTAATCCTTGAATAGTCCCACCCTCTCCCTCGTAATCCTCTTGCCTTGATATATGTACAGAATGCCTCGGGATTCACCTTCATTCTACTTGCCAAGGACTTTTCATGGCCCCTCCTGGCTTTCCTAATTTCCTTCTTTACTTCTTTTCTGACTTCTTTATACTTCATGTGCTTCATTGATCCTAACTTCCGAAGCTTTACATACTTTTCCTTTTTTTTCTTGACTAAATTCATCACCTCTCTGGACATCCAAGGTTTTTTTATCTTTCCATCCCCATCCTTCTTTCTAACTGGAACATATCTTTCCTGCACTATGTGCAATTGATCTTTGAATACTATGTAAAATTGATCTTTGAACTTGCTAGAGAAAAGGTATTCCTAACTAACACTTCATAGTTCCTGCCTAATGCCCTCATAATTTATATACAACCATATAACAACTATAGCATGGAAACAGGCCATCTCGGCCCTTCTAGTCTGTGCAAAACTCTTACTCTCACTTAGTCCCACTGAGCTGCACTCAGCCCATAACCCTCCATTCCTTTCCTGTCCATATAGCTATCCAATTTAACTTTAAATGACAACATCGAACCTGCCTCAACCACTTCTGCTGGAAGCTCGTTCCACACAGCTACCACTCTTTGAGTAAAGAAGTTTCCCCTCATGTTACCCCTAAACTTTTGCCCTTTAACTCTCAACTCATGTCCTCTTGTTTGAATGTCCCCTACTCTCAATGGAAAAAGCCTATCCACGTTAACTCTATCTATCCCCCTCATAATTTTAAATACCTCTATCAAGTCCCCTCTCAACCTTCTATGCTCCAAAGAATAAAGACCCAACTTGTTCAACCTTTCTCTGTAACTTAGGAGATAAGACCCAGGTAACATTCCAGTAAATCTTCTCTTTACTTTCTCAATTTTGTTGACATCTTTCCTATAACTCAGTGACCAGAACTGTACACAATACTCCAAATTTGGCCTTATCAATGCCTTGTACAATTTCAACATTACATCCCAACTCCTATACTCAATTCTCTGATTTTTAAAGGCCACCATACCAACAGCTTTCTTCACCACCCTATCCACATGAGATTCCACCTTCAGGGAACTATGCACCATTATTTCTAGATCCCTCTGTTCTACTGTAGTCTTCAATGCCTTACCATTTACCATGTATGTCCTATTTTGATTAGACCTACCAAAGTGTAGCATCTCACATTTATCAGCATTGAACTCCATCTGCCATCTTTCAGCCCATTCTTTTAATTGGCCTAAATCTCTCTGCAAGCATTGAAAACTTACTTCATTATCCACAACTCCACCTACCTTAGTATCATCTGCATACTTACTAATCCAATTTACCACCCCATCTTTCAGATCATTAATATATATGACAAACCACATTGGACCCAGTACAGGTCCCTGAGGCACACCACTAGTCACTGGCCTCCAATCTGACAAACAGTTATCCACCACTACTCTCTGGCGTCTCCCATCCAGCCACTGCTGAATCCATTTTACTACTTCAGTATTAATACCTAACGATCGAACCTTCCTAACTAACCTTCCATGTGGAACCTTGTCAAAGGCCTTACTGAAGTCCATATAGACAACATCCACCACTTTACCCTCGTCAACTTTCCCAGTAACCTCTTCAAAAAATTCAATAAGATTTGTCAAACATGACCTTCCACACACAAACCCATGTTGACTGTTCCTAATCAGACCCTGAATATCCAGATAATTATATATACCATCTCTAAGAATACTTTCCATCAATTTACCCACCACTGACGTCAAACTCACAGGCCGATAGTTGCTAGGTTTACTCTTAGAACCCTTTTTAAATAATGGAACAACATGAGCAATTTGCCAATCCTCCGGCACCATCCCCGTTTCTAATGACATTTGAAATATTTCTGTCAGAGCCCCTGCTATTTCCACACTAATTTCCCTCAAGGTCCTAGGGAATATCCTGTCAGGACCCGGAGACTTATCCACTTTTATATTTCTTAAAAGTGCCAGTACTTCCTCTTCTTTAATCATCATAGTTTCCATAACTACCCTATTTGTTTCCCTTACCTTACACAATTCAATATCCTTCTCCTTAGTGAATACCGAAGAAAAGAAATTGTTCAAAATCTCCCCCATCTCTTTTGGCTCTGCACATAGCCATGCACTCTGATTCTCTAAGGGACCAATTTTATCCCTCACTATCCTTTTGCTATTAATATAACTGTAGAAACCCTTTGGATTTATTTTCACCTTACTTGCCAAAGCAACCTCATATCTTCTTTTAGCTTTTCTAATTTCTTTCTTAAGATTCTTTTTACATTCTTTATATTCCTCGAGCACCTCATTTACTCCAAGCTGCCTATATTTATTGTAGATTCCTCTCTTTTTCTGATCCAAGTTTCCAATATCCCTTGAAAACCATGGCTGTCTCAAACTTTTAACCTTTCCTTTCAACCTAACAGGAACATATAGTTTCTGTGCCCTCAAAATTTACCTTATACTTTATACTATATTGTCGCCAAACAGTTGATACTAGAACGTACAATCATCACAACGATATTTGATTCTGCGCTTCCCACTCCCTGGAGTACAAATTGATAGTAAATATTAAAAATTTAAATTATAAATCATAAATAGGAAATAGAAAATGAAAAGTAAGGTAGTGCAAAAAAAACCGAGAGGCAGGTCCGGATATTTGGAGGGTATGGCCCAGATCTGGGTCAGGATCAGTTCAGCAGTCTTATCACAGCTGGAAAGAAGCTGTTCCCAAATCTGGCTGTATGAGTCCCGGAGGGAAGAGGGATGAAAAGTGTGTTGGCTGGGTGGGTCGTGTCCTTGATTATCCTGGCAGCACTGCTCCGACAGCGTGCGGTGTAAAGTGAGTCCAAGGATGGAAGATTGGTTTGCATGATGTGCTGCGCTGTGTTCACAATCTCCTGCAGCTTTTGCCGGTCTTGGATAGGACAACTTCCATACCAGGTTGTGATGCACCCTAGAAGAATGCTTTCCACGATGCATCTGTAAAAATTAGTGAGGGTTTTAGGGGCCAGGCTAAATTTCTTTAGTTTTCTCAGGAAGTAAAGGTGCTGGAGGGCCTTCTTGGCCGTGGACTCTACTTTGTTGGTACAAGTCAGGTCATTTGTGATATTGACCCCTTTAAATTTCACCTTTAAATGACCTGCATTTCTCTGTTACATCCTTCCCATAAAACAAATTGTCCCAATCCACTCCTTCTAAATTCTTTCACATTTCCTCAAAGTAATTTGCCCTACTCCAATTTAAAACTCTCCCGCAAGAAGCATATCTATCCTTATCTGTAGCTACCCTGCAAGTTAAGGAGTTGTGGTCACTGTTCCCTAACCGCTCATCCACTGAAAGGTTGGTCACTTGGCCAGGGTCATTACCCAACACCAGATCCAGTACAGACCCTCATCTTGTCGGACCATCAACATATTTATTTAAGAAACCTTCCTGGGTGCACTTAACTGTGGTAAAGTCTCTGGGCCTCAAATAGTTGCCATCCTATTTGCTACTGATCAATGGTGGAACGGGAGGTATAATTATAAACACGAGAAGGTCTGCAGACGCTGGAAATCTGAAGCAACATACACAGAATGCTGGAGGAACTCAGCAGCTCAGACAGCAACTATGGAAATGAACGTTTCGGGCTGGAAAGGAAGACACCAGAATAAAAAGGTGAGGGGAGGGGAAGAGGTTAGCAAGAAGGTGATGAGTGAAGCCAGGTGGGTAGGAAGGATAAAGGGCTGGAGAATAGGAATCTGATAAGAGAAGAAAGTGGACCATAGGAGGAAAGGACAGAGGAGGGGCCCCAGGGGAAAGTGATAGGCAGGTGAGCAGAGGTAAGAGGCCGGAGTGGGGGATAGAAGGAGAGAGGAGGGGGAGGGTTCATTGCCAATAGGACGAAACCTCAGTGGTATTTCCTGATCAGATACGTCACCTTGGCACCCTCACTTATATTAGTGCATTACAATTAGCAGGGAGGTACAGCATAAACTGCAACAGGACATCAAAAGTGTCCTGGAAGGCTTTTGAGCAGGAAACATTTTGACTACAATTTAACTCAGTAACATTTCCTGAATGGTGGTCCCAAAATGTGGTAACAAAAAAAGGAAAAGCTGGAGGCACTGTTCGAGGTGTAAACAACCATCCAAGAACGGAAACAAAACCAGCAGTTTGCAAGCTTTAGGCAACCGTCCCCGTGTAGCTGTTGGCTGCCAACGGTGTACGTAATGATATTGGTGTAATTAGAAACAGCCAGGTGGGCACCTGGGGATGTTGGTAGCTCTTCCCCTCAGCAACTAGAATGGAAGAAATATGCCCATGAGCTTTTATAAATAATTTCATCATCACAGAAAATGAGCTCTGGGTCATAGAGTGTTTCATGTGGTGTATGTTGTGAAATATCACACAGAAATAAAGGTAAAAGTGGTAAAGCCTAGTAAAGAGCCTGCTGTGAAATGAGATGTCATTATAGAACTATGGAATATGCTCCATAATTTCACACAACACAGAAACCCTTTCATTTTACAGAATTAATTAAATTAACAATAGTTACTCTGTATCCTCTACGTTCATGGACAAATAGGAAATATAAGGGTTTTAGATTTTGATTATGAGAACACTCAGTCCTCTTTTATTGTCATTTAGAAATGCATACATGCATTAAGAAATGATACAATGTTTCTCCAGAGTGATATCACAGAAAACAGGACAGACCAAAGACCAACACTGACAAAACCACATAATTATAATATATAGTTACAGCAGTGCAAAGCAATACCATAATTTGATAAAGAACAGACCATAGGCACAGTAAAAAAAAAGTTCTCAAAGTTCCGAGTCGATCGACTCCCAAGTCCCCGATAACAAGGGGCAAGAGGGAGAAACTCCCTGCCATAAACCTCCAGGCACCGTCGACTTGCCGATACCTTGGAAGCAGCTGACCCCAGCTGACCCTGAGTCCATCTGTCTGAAAACTCCGAGCTTCTGAGCAGCCTCTCCGATACAGCCTCCCGAGCGCCTTTGACCTCTCCCCGGCGCTGAAAGGATTTCGAGGCCTTCAGCTCTGGAGATTCCGGTTACCACACACTAACAGCGGTAACAACGGATTTCTGCCGATGTAAGGAAATGATCGCCATGAACATAAAGTTGTGGAGCAAAAGCTTAACCAAATAAAAACAATTTTACTGGAATGCAATATTTATGAAAGATATAATAAAGAGACATGGAGGAGCTTCTAACATGCTCTGATCTTTAGGTAGTTAAGCAAAGTTTTCATTTGCTGTACCTAGTGATAGGTGATATTCCAGCTGCTGAGTTAGAGTTGCTAGTTCAAGTCTCACCTCACTGAATTTACAACCGAGTTCAATTCAGTACTGAGGGTAACATGTTAAAATGAGGCCTTGTCTGCTGTTAAGTGTATGTAACTAATCCAGTCACACTAAATTAAAGAAGAGCTGGGGAATTCTCCCTGTAAACATGATCAATATTTCTCTCCTAAGCAGCAACTTAAGCACTTTGGGGCAGATATTTGTCTAAATGTGCAATGTGGCCCTGCACTGGATGATACTCTGCTTCAAAACCATGGTTTCTTTTGCATTTAGTTCATGCATATATGCACGTGTAAGTTGTGCAGCATTTATGTCAATTTAAGTTTAGGTTACCTTATGCTTGTGGTGCTGCAGATTGTACCATTGAAACAGTGAGTTTTTGACCTCCCCTCTTGCTGTGGAAGGAGTGACATCTCTCTCTCTCTTGTTGGTGAGAAAGAGCCTGTGGCATGGTGGGGTACTGGGTTATGGACGGTTGTGTTTGATTATGGTCTCTTTGGGGGCTTTGCCATTGCTTGTTTAGTGGGTGGTAGTGGGGGCTCTGATACTTCCTGCTGGAACAGGTGAGGGGAGGGAGAAGGGGGAGGCTTTATGCTTTGCTGCAGCTTGTCTGTGGGAGGGGAGCTTTGGGGTTCTAACATTTTTCTGTCATTTATTCTTTGGGATTTTCTTCAGTTTTGTGGATGTCTGTGAAGAGTAAGAGTTTCAGGTTGTATACTGTATACATTCTCTGATATTGTGGAACCATTGAACCATTGAATTGTCATAATGTGTGCAGCTGCAGCTTAATATACTAATTTTCATGGCGTGTATACACTGTATACATGCCATGAAATACATGCATATAGTATGCATGTATACTGCCGATGGCAGTAAACTTGATCTTGAACTTGTGTCCATGAATGGATTCACATGGCTATTATCACGTTGTTGTTTGTGGGAGCTTTCAATGCATAAATTTTCCATCAGGTTTCTCTACTTTAATGTAATGACTGTATTTCATGAATAGCTCGATGGCTGCAGACTTCATTAGGATGTTGTGATAAATGTGGATGTGTTTTCACATTCTGTGAACGTTGAGTTCACAGTGTTGATTGGGCTGTTAGTCCTGCAGGGGGCACTGTAGTCACAGTAATATCACCTTGCATGGCGCTCCAGCTGTTATTGTGCAAATGATTTAGCTGCAGAAGCAAACAGTGATGCAATGCTTTAAGCATGTCGTAGATTATATTTTTGCACATTCCTTCTTTCAAAAAACCAATAAAGTATCTTGCAAGACACACTGCCAGATGATTGAGTCCTTTTAAAATGATTATTGCATGAACAAGGGACTACTGGAATTTATTTGCCTCAAAGGATTATCACCAAGAAGCAGATATTGTGTGAAGTTGGATCTATGCTTAATGAAGTCCATGCTTGCTCCATAATGACATGGTACTCAATTTAATCTTAATGTTTTACAAAAGAATGGACTTAAAAAATTATATCTGATCTTTATTAAGGAAATTCAAGAACAAAGTATTTGCCTTGTTACTTCAGAGTGTAACTTTTTTATTGGAGAAATGCACTTTTTTTGTATAATGATGCCGACTTCACTCTGCCATTAATATTAAAATATTAAACCTTATTTGGTGGTGCAGGTGGGTTTGGGCTGGAGAAATTCAATCATGTCTTTCTCCTAAACTGAGCTAGGATGTCCTGGTCTGATCAAGGTTGGTGACAACCATTTTGGAACAGGTGGCTTTGGATGCCTGGTCCTTCACCTGAAGCAGGTATTGGTACAATTATTTTGGTATATAAGAGCCTTTAAATCCATAAAAGTTAAGTAAGTGATAACTGATCTAAACAGAACATTTGGGAGACACTTCAAATGCTGAAGGAGCTTCACCAAAAAAAAATGACAGATTGCTTCTGGCTGAGGTTTGCCTCAGCTTCAGACCTCACTGTCCCCACTGGACAGATAATATCACCAAGGCTATCCCTCACTTCATATTTGAAAAGGGCTCCTGCTGGCACAGACTGCTATTACTGAGACTCCGCTGCATCCCACAGGTCCCTATTTCACTAAGTTGCAGGAATGAAGGATGTTGCAGCAGCAACACGACAAGGTTCAGATGATGAGGAAGAAACAATGCTGATGTCCCTTGGCATCTTCCTTTGAGAAGGTGTTGAAGAACAGCAGCATTATTCCTGCGAAAAACCGAATCAACCTTCGGAACATTAAGAGATCCAAAGTAAATTTAAAGTTCAATATAAATTTATTAACAAATACATACAGTAAATATATATGTGCCATATACTATCTTGAGATACATTTTCTTGCAGGTATTTATAGGAAAAAAGGAAATACAATAGAATCTATGAAAAACTATACATAAACAGACAAAGACTGACAAACAAACAATGTGCAAAAGAAGACAAACTATGCAACTAATAAATATATACCAAAAACAAAAGAGATGACTTCAGGAGGACGCGGAGCGACCACTCTCTGCTGAACTTCGACGACTCTTCCATAGAGATCGTTAAGAGCACCAAATTTCTTGGTGCTCACCTGGTGGAGAATCTCACCTGGTCCCTCAACACCAACTCCATAGCAAAGAAAGCCCAGCAGCATCTCTACTTACTGCCAAAGCTGAGAAAAGTCCATCTCCCATCCCCCCATCCTCAGCACATTCTGCAGAGGTTGTATTGAGAGCATCCTGAGCAGCTGCATCAAGGCCTGGTTCGGAAATTGCACCATCACAGATTGCAAGACCCTGCAGTGGATAGTGAGGTCAGCTGAGAAGATCATCGGGGTCTCTCTTCCCGGCATTACAGACATTTACACCACACTCTGCATCCATAAAGCAAACAGCATTATGAAGGATGCCACGCATTCCTCATACAAACTCTTCTCCCTCCTGCCATCTGGAAAAAGGCACTGAAGCATTCGGGCTCTCACGACCAGACTATGTAACAGTTTCTTCCCCCAAGCCATCAGACTCCTCAATACCCAGAGCCTGGTTGACACCAATCTACTATACCCTCTACTGTGCCTTCTGTCTTGTTTATTATTAATTATTATTTATTGTAATGTCTGCACTGTTTTGTGCACTTTATGCAGTCCTGGATAGGTCTGTAGTCTAGTGTAGTTTTTGTGTTTCTTCTTACGTAGTTCAGTGTAGTTTTTGTATTGTTTCATGTACCAGCAGCTATGGTTGAAATGACAATAAAAAGTGACTTGACTTGACTTGACTTGACTTGACTTGACTTGACTTGACTTGACTTGACTTGTCTTGACTTGAATAATAGTTGTAAAGAGTCTTTGAAAGTGAGTTTGTAAGTTGTAGAGTGCTGGTGATTGAAGTCATCCATGCCTGTTCAGGAACCTGATGATTGTATGTTGATGCCCGTTGGATGAAGGGAAAGGATGGTGTTACTTGGCCTACTTTAGGCTAGTAGGGAGGGTCTAATCAGCACCAGACCAGGAGGAAAGTAATTTGGAAAAGGAAGGTGGTTATAGGTCTATCTACCTGATTTACCCATTTGATTGTGCCTATAACTTGTCCCATTTGGTATAGGGTAACAGAGCAAAGTCCAGACTAACATGTCTATGTATAAACGCATTCAGAATTAAAATAGTTATAAAGAGAAATATAAGGGATTTAAGTGGAGTTACGGTGGGTTGGCTGGTGGAATGAAGCGCTGAACTCACGAGAGGATTATAGCTGGAACATCTGCAAGAGTTTTCTCAAACTCTCACCGTAACTTCAGTGGAAGATCATCCAAAACCCCAGGGAACTTCTGAAGTTGCTGCCAATCTTCTGCTAAAGTTAGGGCTGGAGTTTAGGGAACTCCCCATGATGGAAATTCTCTTCCCTAGTTACAGGATGGAGCAAGTACTGAGTGGGACGCCTAGGGGCTCAGAAGGGTTTCTTTAATTTATATAAGTGGATTGGTTTCAGAAACACGATCCAGCACGGTCAAGTTTGCAAATGAAACCATTGTAGGAGGGAGAATAGAATTGGATAAGGAATCAGAAGTTACAGAATAATTTGAAGAAAATATAGGAATGGCAGAACAATGACAGATTAAATCCCATTCAATCTAATGAAAATTTGTCCATACAAGAAAGAAAACTGAATTTGAGGCTCTTCTATTCAAGACTGGTGTGAATTTTAAGGGCTATGCCACATTCAGTTATTACCAGATAATTTCCTGTCCCCTTCAGCTGTGAAACCAATAGGGAACAGACCCTCTGTCAGTTCTTGTGGCAACATTGGATACAAAACAATTCCACAGTTAGACTGGAGGACCATTTGGTCTATTAGATGCTCGAGAGTTCATTGTGAGAAATGAGGAATGCACCAGCCCACCTTGACTACTCAAGGAAAGGCAAATCTAAAATGCATCAAAAATAAATTTTCTGAAACTTTTATGGGTTGATGGGAAACTTATAGCCACACCTTGCTTAGGCTGGCTAGTAAAAACTGCAGTCAAAATCACGGCATGGGGACCTGCTAATGGTTATGAGAAAGACCTATCAGCTCTGAACATGTTCATTGTTGTCTACTTAGTAAATTTGCAATTTGTTCCTCTCTATTCCCCACTCTGACCTTTCACCACTTCTCAGCTACCTTTCACTCCCCCCTCAGTCCCCTGTTCCTTCCCTTTCTCCTATGGGCCACTCTCTTCTCCAGCCCTTGACCTTTCCCACACATCTGGCTTCATTTATCACCTTCCAGCTAGCCTCCCCCCCCTTTTTTATTATGGCATCTTCCCCCTTCCTTCTCAGTCCTGAGGAAGAATATAGGCCCAAAACATCAACAGTTTATTCATTTCCATAGATGCTACCTGACCTGTCAATTTCCTCTAGTGTTCTGTGTGTGTTGCTTTTGGTTGTTCCCTGGGGATTCCAGGATGGGCAAGTAACCAAACCAATTTTAAGTGCCGCACAAACAAGAGAAAATCTGCAGAAGTTGGAAATCCAAAGCAACACACACAACATGCTGGAGGAGCTCAGCAGGTCAGGCAGCATCCATGGAAAAGAGTAAACAGTCGGCGTTTCCGGCCGAGACCCCTCATCAGGACCCTTCCTACTCATTCAGTTTCCCTCTGACATTCAGGGTTGAAAGAACCTCTTTGAGAAGGATAACCTAGGATATATCTGCTTAAATTAAACTGTAGAGGATTTGAAAGATAAAAAGCCAAGTAGAATCACAGAGTAATACAGCATATGGAAATAAGCCCTTCAACCCAACTTGTCCATGTTCACCATGGTGCCTACCAAGCTAGCTCCATTCATCTGCATTGGGCCCATTTCCCTCTGACCACCTCCTACCCATGTACTTATCCAAGTGACTTTTAAATATTATTGTTGTACCTCAACTACAACCACTTCCTCTCATTCCATATATACACCATCCTCTGCGTGACGAAGTTGCCTCTTGGTCCCTTTTAAATCTTTCTCCTCTCATCTTAAACCTGTGCCTTCTAGTTTTTAGTTTTCCTTTTCTGGGAAAATGGCCATGTGATTCAAATTTAGAAGATGTGTCTGCAAGTAAAGGAGATTAACATGTGGAATAAACTACTGGGCTGCAAAAAGCTTGTTTGGTTTTCATGGCAATAAGTGTGTGTGTGTGTGTGTGTGTGTGTGTGTGTGTGTGTGTGTGTGTGTGTGTGTGTGTGTGTGTGTGTGTGTGTGTGTGTGTGTGTGTGTGTGTGTGTGTGTGTGTGTGTGTGTGTGTGTGTGTGTGTGTGTGTGTGTGTGTGTGTGTGTGTGTGTGTGTGTGTGTGTGTGTGTGTGTGTGTGTGTGTGTGTGTGTGTGTGTGTGTGTGTGTGTGTGTGTGTGTGTGTGTGTGTGTGTGTGTGTGTGAGTGTGTGTGTGTGTGTGTGTGGAGGTTTGTTTGAGGGGAGGAAGGGGTGTGGTGGTTAGTTGGGAGATTGCGTTAGGAATTTTGTGGCCCTGTAGAGATGAATTGTATCATCTTTCTTTGGGAATTGCAGTGTCAGCTGAAGTAGGTGAAAAGGTGAAAGGTCAGTGTTATAGCCAAAATCTCATTTTATTTCCTCTGTCGTTGCAATTTTATTGCCATCTAGCAGATGTTAACTGTGGGAACTAAACTGCTTACTTGTGAATGTGCTCCAGACGTTTCTCAATCTCATTGCAAAAGATTCTGTTGAAAACAACTTAACTTACAGAAAAAAAACTTGCAACTTTGATTTTTGGTTTTAATTTAGAATTCTTTTCAGCTTCATTTACTAATTTTATTCTGCTGTTGCTTGTGTGAACCACATGGTGGCAGAGAATGCCAAATATCTGCTCAGTCTAACTACACTTGTTTAAGACGAAATATTTCATCAATCCATAAAATAGTAGTAACTTTCAATCTTATGGAATAGGCTGTTGATAAATGACACTGTATTGAATGGGAGCAGTTTTAAATTTTGAAATAAAAGGAGATTCTAAGTAACTTTGTCAACGTCAACCTGAATATATGTGGGCTGTTGTCAGAGTGAAGCTCTTCCCTTTATCTTCAAGGAACAGCAGCAATTATTCACGTAACTTAATGATACAGATTTGAAATTTCCAGTTGTAGATAATTGAAAGTTAAATGTAATATTTCTTATTGTTTCTCTTTAATTAAGCTTTGGAAATATAAGGAGTAGAAAGCTATTTTGCCATGATTGTATAAATCTATGATGGTGTAAGTATTTGAGTTATGTATTTTGGTGGTGTTTTACTAAATCAGATATGGCCCAAGTTGAATATGATTCTGGCAATTATTTTAAACAGGGGAGATTCTGCAGATGCTGGAAATCCAGGGTAACATACACAAAATGATTGATGAACTCAGCAGGTCAGGCAGCATCTATGGAAATCAATAAACAATCAATGTTTCAGGCCACAATCCTTCATCAGGACTCAACAGATGCTGCTTGACCTGCTAACTTCCTCCAACATTTCTTGTGTGTTATCTGGTAATTATTTTATTAGATAACTAAACCACATAGATTTTTGTTAATTTTAAAACATATTATTTTTGTTGTCTACCAAGCCTTATCTATAGCAGATGAGCAGCTTCTTCATGAAGATTTACACGGCATAATTGGCTGAGTACAAATGATTGGTGTTGACCTTTCCATCAACTTAATCTTCTTCCATTTCAAGGCAATACCTTCAGCTCTTTCTATAATTGGGGTGAATTTAAGAATTCACTTCATTGGCAAGATGGAATTCTATGACTCAATGCATTAGTATAATAATGGGAGCAAATAGGTAATATTTAGTATAGTACCAGAGGAACAATTGTCCAATGCCGCAAAGAGGAATTACTTCCAACTAAGCACATAGCTGATAAAATGATAAGTGACATCTGAAAAGTTAAATATGTTGATGTGGAATATTTCTTGGAGTGTACGTACTTAAAGCTGACATTATACACTCTTGAAGACATCACAAGCCAGCATATTTTCAATGAGATATTTGAAAAGGAGGTTTCTGATGCTTAACATTTAGTAATACAACTGTGTCACATAAAACATTATTTATAGTCAGACTTATAGAAAACATTGATGAATATAGTGGCAGACCAGATTCATGTACAATTTGGCATAATCAAAGCCAATTATTTAGAACAGGCAACTGAAGTTCAGTCTATCTGTTTATTGTCAACAAAAGGCAATCACTATTGCTGCTTTGACGTTAAAGTTAAGTTTAATAAATACAAACATGTAAGGATTGGACAATATCCATACTTTCAACGTGTTACTAATTATTACCAAAAGTAAAAGGGTTGTTTTAGACCAAAGGTTAAAATAGGTTAGGAATGGACTTTTTTGTTGGTCATTGTACCTCCCATATGTTTTTATTTATAAACAGAAAGACATGAAAGCACCTCTGATGCAAGTACATGGCATGTCAATGGCAACGGCAGCTATTTCAAAAATGATCATTGGATTACAGACAAGGAGATTAGATCTTTACATCAGTTTCAATTCCAACAAATCCCCAAAACCAGGAACATTTGAGAAGAGATTAAAAGGTGAATGAGTTGAATTTTAAGATAAATAATTAGATGATTCCATTCAATTATGAAACAGAAGGAGTCACTCTAAGTGCCTAATGCACCAGGGAGATAGTTGAAGTGAAGTGACTTAGCTGATAATTCTGAAGGAACCTACCTTTGTTCAGCCACTTGCTGCTGCTGCTCATTTATTCATCTGTCTATCTATCTATCTGTCTATCTACCTATCTATCTATCTATCAGTCTGTCTATCTTCTTCTGGGATCCTATGCTAGCCAGACCTGGTGTAGGATTGGAATCACATTCATCTAAATTGGGTTTGCTGATCTGCAAATTGGGAAGAGATTTTTATTTTCTTTTTCTTATTTTACATGATTTTATTCATTTTAATATGTTTGATAAAAATTATATTTAATCAACTTTAAATACTTAATGCAGTTTTAATAATCTTAAATGTCTCTGAACATAAAGGATCTTATTTTCAGGTTGTGAGTTCAAACGTGATCTTATGCAACCCTCTAACCTATGCATTGAATTTGTTGGATGTTTGATGTTATAAACTTTTTTTTTCCCTTTTTTGTTTTATACTAAGTCTTACCTAAAACAATCAAGCTACTCCTTCATCAGCATTCAACTGAACTGTAAGAGAATAGGGGCTGACTCTTCCATCAATCTAATCCTCATCCATCTGTCAAGAGCTGCCTAGGCTCCTAGAAGCAGGATCTCTTCGCTACACTGTCTGAGGCCTAGTTGTCACCAAGTTTCAGAATGAGAAAGTCTGGAGCATTTGGACCCTTGCTTGTATACAATGTTAATACAGGCAAGTACAAGCGCAGGGGAGGAAGTTTCTTCAGCAAGCCAAACTGAACACATTTCAGCTCAATGGACAGTATATTCATGAAGATCCAACATCATCAAAAATCGTTTATGGTACTTAGACTGGTTAGGCTGTGTGTGGAGCATTGTTTGCATTTCTGGTCACCTCATTAGAGGAAGGATTTGACTACACTGGAGGAGTCACAGATGTGATTCATTAGGATATTGCCTTAATTAGAACTTTTCTGGTATAAGGAGAGAATAGATTGAGTTTGTTTTCTCCAGAGCAGAGTAGGCTGAAAGGTAACCCCAGGGAAGTAAACAAAATTATAAGGAATTTAGATAGGGTATGTGATAAGGATCTTCTTACTCTTGTTGGGGATGTCAAAAGACCATAGGTATATGGTGAGAAGTTGGAGGTTTAGAGGGGATCTGAGGACTGATTTTTTTACACAAGTAATGGCTGAAATCTGAAACATGCTGACTGAAGAGGCAGTGGAAGCAGGTAATCTTATTTCAGTTAGGAAACATCTAGACAGGCGCATGAATGGCACTGGGAAAGACTATGGGCTAAATCTGAATAAATAGGAATAGTATAGATGAGTACAATGGTCACTATAGACACGATAGGCTAAAGGGCCTGTTTCACTACTGAACAACACACTGATTTTATACTCCATGTTTCTGTGCTCCACAAGTCTATGTCTACAGCTTTTAATATAATAAAATACATTGCATTCATTTCAGAAAAAGACAAATATGATCCTTATACATGTAATGCCTTTCATAACTTCCCTTTATATTTCAGAACCAAAGAAGCATTCCTGAACAATTGCCAACCTTGCCATGTAAAGGGACATGGCAACCAAGTAGTACAAAACAGGATCCTAGCAAGATAATTACTGGAAAATCTATCCTAATTGTGTTGATTGAGGGATAAATATTGGTTAGGACTTTTGAAAATGAATTACACTGTTTTCTGAATCAAAATCAGAATAAGAATCAGGTTTAATATTACTGGCATATGTCACGAAATTTGTTGGCTCTGTAACAGTACAATAGAGAAAAAAATGTGAATTTCAGTAAATATATATATTAGATAGAGTAGTTAAATTAAATAATTAGTGCAAAAATAGTAATAAAAAGTAGTAACACACATAAAAGTTCCTGGCAAACGCAGCAGGCCAGGCAGCATCTCCAGGAAGAGGTACAGTCGACATTTTGGGCTGAGACCCTTCGTCAGGACTAACTGAAGGAAGAGCTGGTAAGAGATTTGAAAGTGGGAAGGGGAGGGGGAGATCCAAAATGATAGGAGAAGACAGGAGGGGGAGGGATGGAGCCAAGAGCTGGACAGTTGATTGGCAAAAGGGATAGGAGAGGATCATGGGACAGGAGGCCTAGGGAGAAAGAAAGGGGGAGGGGGCAAGCCCAGAGAATGAGCAAGGAGTATAGTGAGAGGGACAGAAGGAGAAAAAGGAGAGAGAGAAAAAGAATATATATATATAAATAAATAACGGATGGGGTACAAGGGGGAGGAGGGGCATTAACGGAAGTTAGAGAAGTCAATGTTCATGCCATCAGGTTGGAGGCTACCCAGACGGAATATAAGGTGTTGTTCCTCCAACATGAGTGTGGCTTCATCTTGACAGTAGAGGAGGTGGTGGATAGACATATCAGAATGGTAATGGGACGTGGAATTAAAATGTGTGGCTACTGAGAGATCCTGCTTTCTCTGGTGGACAAAGCGTAGATGTTCAGCAAAGCGGTCTCCCAGACTGCATCGGGTCTCGCCAATATATAGAAGGAAACATCGGGAGCACCGGACGCAGTATATTACCCCAGCCGATTCACAGGTGAAGTGTCGCCTTACCTGGAAGGACTGTCTGGGGCCCTGAATGGTAGTGAGGGAGGAAGTGTAAGGGCATGTGTAGCACTTGTTCTGCTTACAGAGGTAAGTGCCAGGAGGGAGATTGCTGGGGAGGGATGGGGGGGGACGAATGGACAAGGGAGTTGCGTAGGGAGGGATCCCTGCGGAAAGCAGAGAGATGGGGGGAGGGAAAGATGTGCTTACTGGTTGGATCCTGATGGAGTGGCGGAAGTTACGGAGAATTATATGTTGGACCCGGAGGCTGGTCGGGTGGTAAGTGAGGACCAGGGGAACCCCATTCCTAGTGGGGTGGTGGGAGGATAGGGTGAGAGCAGATGTGCGTGAAATGGGAGAGATGCGTTCGAGAGCTGAATTGGTGGTGGAGGAAGGGAAGCCCCTTTCTTTAAAAAAGGAGGACATCTCCTTCGTCCTGGAATGAAAAGCCTCATCCTGAGAGCAGACGCGGTGGAGACGGAGGAATTGCGAGATGGGGATGGTATTTTTGCAAGAGACAGGGTGAGAAGAGGAATAGTCCAGATAGCTGTGAGAGTCCGTGGGCTTAAACTAGACATCAGTGGATAAGCTGTCTCCAGAGATAGAGACAGAAAGATCTAGAAAGGGGAGGGAGGTGTCAGAAATGGACCAGGTAAACTTGAGGGCAGGGTGAAAGTTGGAGGCTAAGTTAATGAAGTCAACGAGCTCAGCATGCCTGCAGGAAGCAGCGCCAATGCAGTCGTCGATGTAGCGAAGGAAAAGTGGGGGACAGATACCAGTATAGGTTTGGAAAATGGATTGTTCCACAAAGCCAACAAAAAGGCAGGCATAGCTGGGACCCATACGGGTGCCCATGGCTACACCTTTAGTTTGGAAGAAGTGGGAGGAGCTAAAGGAGAAATTATTAAGAGTAAGGACTGATTCCACTAGACGGAGCAGAGTGGTGGTAGAGGGGAACTGGTTAGGTCTAGAATTCAAAAAGAAGCGGAGAGCTTTGAGACCTTCCTGGTGGGGGTTGGAAATATATAGGGACTGGACATCCAGGGTGAAAATAAAGCGGTGGGGGCCAGGGAACTTGAAATCATGGAAAAATTTCAAAGTGTGTCACGAACATAAGTAGGAAGGGATTGAACAAGGGGGGATAAAACAGTGTCGAGGTATGCAGAAATGAGTTTGGTGGGGCAGGAGCAAGCTGAGAGTAGTGTTGTTTCTGAAGAGCCTTAATATTTTCCATGTCTAATTGAGAGAGAAAAATCAAGATTTCCCTTATTTCTTATCCTTGACAGTTCCAAACATATCCTGTGCTGCATTGGTGTGTTAATTTGGATTATAGACTGAGATCTTTGGAATAAAGCTTGAGCTGAGAATTTTCTGATTGAGAAATTCAGCATGCTACCATTGAGCTTTTAAGTAACATTGTTAGCATATCTAGGAGAGCCCAAGGTGCCGTGCAGGTGATGTATTACTGGTAAATTATTTCTGCTGGTGTTGCTTGCATACTTTATGTTATCAATGACAATGAGAAAGTATTTCTGCACTCTTTCATATGGTGTTGTGGGAACTTTTATAATCAGAAGAGGTTAATTTTGTCTCATTTGAAATGCAGCATCTCTGATTTGAAGGTCAGTTCCATCCGGAAGTGTCATCCAGCATAACAAGTGGTGCATGGTGATGCTTGCACTCAAAACCTGAAGGGGGTGTTTGCTGACGGTACAACTCTGGAAGTCATCAAGATGTCAGGATAGGAATTCTAGACCTGATGTATGAAAGCCAGGTGCTGTCTAGTTACCTGATTTTCATGATGCCCCTCATAGTTTGTCAAAGGCAAATTTGCTTCTCTGAGCACACGGTCTGTTTTCCTTCATGCCAAAGCACTGCTCTCTCTGTGGAGTTACTTTCTGAATTTGTCTTTTTCCTGTGAAGCAGCTGATCCTTTCACCCTCGAAGTAAGAGACTGCAGATGGTACATGTGATCAGGGGAATCTTGCATAGGATGGCTGCAAGTTACAACTATGAGCTTTAGAATGACATCTGCTAATTTAGAACATAAAATGATGGTTTCTCTTATAAAAACGTATTTCAAATTATGTAATTGTATTTGGTCGAGGGTAATTTGACCAAACGAGCCACGGTGCTAGAACGTCACTTAGCAAAGCTAATGTTCAGAAATAGGATGCTTAAGTGTTAATTCAAGTACGCCGTAGAAAGAGATGTTTTGTGAAAACAGATGGAATTAAAAGTAAACATGATTATCACTTATTTCCTGCAACAGCATCGAGAGAATGATGATGAGTTATGCAGTTGTTAGTGCCTTCACTAGCTAGTTCAGCAGACACTGTGCAAGAAACAGTACGAGACTCTGTTGAATTAATACATTTCCCCAGTCGAGAAGTAGATATAATACCAACTAAAACTCATTTTAATAATGTCAAATAAAACACTGAAAAACTGTAGAGAGGTTAAATATGTGAATATTAAAAAGGCAGGTTAGTATAACTTCATTGTAAGTTCACATGTTTAGTAGAGTTAGGGAAAAAATAAACAAGATGCACGTGCTTTCGGTGATCTCCATATCTCTCAGTGATTCATTATATTCTGGCACCACATTCAATTAGAATAAGAACCCACACATACATTGCCGTGTTTAAAGACATTAGCCATCTGTGTGACTACATACTTCTAAAACATAAGAGCAATGTGGTTTAACCATTGAAGTTTACTTAATTTGCTAAAGATTTTTTTAGAAAAACATTCCTTCTATGTTCCAGATAAGCAGATGTCATTCCAAAAGCTGCATGCTATTAGTTGTCAAGCTTTAGAACTTCTGCTTGATTCAAAGTATTTTTTATTCCAAGAGATCCCAATCCTCAATCCAAGATAGCAGTTTTCCATTGGACATACAGTATATCTATATTTGCAACAAAATGTCAACATGCATTTGAATTCAAGTATTCTTCTTAGAGACACAAGAGACAGTTGATGCTGGAAATGGGAGCAACGAACAAGATGGTGGAAGAACTCCACAGGTCAGGCAGCATCTGTGGAGGGAAATTGACAGTCATTATTTCAGGTCAAAACATTTCACCCAGAGTGGTTTTTTTTTGGCTTGTTTTATCTAGCTCCAGTTAATTTGGGGGTTATAACACTCTTTGCCAAAATTTTTAATTTGGGAGATGAGCACAACTGTGAAGTAGAAGCCTTCTTCGTCATGTTTTTCAGGTTTAAACCTGACAGGAACTGCTTGATGGGCAGGGCCGTGGTTTCACATGCAAATAAACTGCTTTTATAGAGCTAAGGTTGTAGGTTTATAAACCAGGAACAGAAAGATGGGACTGTGCAAGGGAAGTCCAAGAAAATTTTTGTTTCTTCCTGTCCACATGGAAACAAATTAAATTCAGATTTACTGATTTACCTTGACTTTTTTCCAGCTTGTTTATATTTAGTGTTGTTGGGGTTCACTGGCAGAACTGACTGTTTCTGTGACTGCCCCAATGGACAATTCAAATTGGATAAGTTCCAAATTAAATACAAGAGAAAGTCTGCAGATGCCAGAAATTCAAGCAACACACACAACATGCTGGAGGAACTCAAGTTCCAAATTAACCTGTCAGATCCTAATTAGTTAGCTTTTATTGCTTTGGAGGGCACCTTTCTCACAATCATAAACATTGTTGTTGATGAGAATCTACCCAAAACACAATGTGTATCACCCATTACACCGGATGCCATTGGCTGACCAAGATTCAGAAGCAAGAGAATTCCAGGTAAGGATTTCTACCTGAAAACAAAAAAAGTAGAAATATGTCTACTTTATTAGGGAAATACTAGTTTCTAAAACAAAGCTATATCCTTAATTACTATTGTCAGTCAGTCACTTAACGATCTAGCTGTGACTAAATAGGATTCAGTATTATGCACTTCTGAGTGTTCGGTATGCTAACACTGATGTTATTTGTTTCAGTTAGAGCTGTTAAATGGTGTAACAGCTTATTGTTTTATATATATATAAAACAGGATCTTGGGGTTTTGAGCTCCTCAAAATATTCAACAAATCTTCTTGCCCAAAACAAGCTACTCTCTCATCACAGCATGGAAACGTAGATCCCACCTCTTCAAACCGTAAGTTCAGATACATTTCACTTTTAGGTTCTTAGGAAGCTTTGGCTTCCTGGCTTCTGGAGCCACAGGTCCTATATTGCATTGGCTATATCCCTTATTACTGACACACATCAAAGTTGCTGGTGAACACAGCAGGCGAGGCAGCATCTCTAGGAAGAGGTACAGTCGACGTTTCAGGTCGAGACCCTTCGTCAGGACTAACTGAAGGAAGAGTTAGTAAGAGATTTGAAAGTGGGAGGGGAAGGGGGAGATCCAAAATGATAGGAGAAGACAGGAGGGGGAGGGATGGAGCCAAGAGGTGGACAGGTGATTGGCAAAGGGGATATGAGAGGATCATGGGACAGGAGGCCCAGGGAGAAAGACGGGGGGGGGCAACCCAGAGGATGGGCAAGGGGTATAGTCAGAGGGACAGAGGGAGAAAAAGGAGAGTGAGAGAAAGAATGTGTGTATAAAAGAGACACGACGCAGACTGGGAGACCGCTTTGCTGAACACCTATGCTCTGTCCGCCAGAGAAAGCAGAATCTCCCAGTGGCCACACATTTTAATTCCACATCCCATTCCCATTCTGACATGTCTATCCACGGCCTCCTCTACTGTGAAGATGAAGCCACACTCAGGTTGGAGGAACAACACCTTATATTCCGTCTGGGTAGCCTCCAACCTGATGGCATGAACATTGACTTCTCTAACTTCCGCTAATGCTCCACCTCCCCCTCGTACCCCATCCGTTATTTATTTTTATACACACATTCTTTCTCTCACTCTCCTTTTTCTCCCTCTGTCCCTCTGACTATACCCCTTGCCCATCCTCTGCGTCCCCCCCCCTTGTCTTTCTCCCCGGGCATCCTGTCCCATGATCCTCTCGTATCCCCTTTGCCAATCACCTGTCCAGCTCTTGGCTCCATCCCTCCCCCTCCTGTCTTCTCCTATCATTTTGGATCTCCCCTTCCCCCTCCCACTTTCAAATCTCTTACTAACTCTTCCTTCAGTTAGTCCTGATGAAGGGTCTTGGCCTGAAACGTCGACTGTACCTCTTCCTAGAGATGCTGCCCGGCCTGCTGCATTCACCAGCAACTTTGATGTGTGTTGCTTGAATTTCCAGCATCTGCAGAATTCCTGATGTTTCCCTTATTACTGATTTTGTTTGGTAAACATTGTAATGGGAGGCAGGCTGTTGAATTTAATTCCCTTACATAGGGTTGGAAGATGTTGGATCATTGTGGATAGAGCTAAGGAGCTACAAGGGTAAAATGACCCTGATGGGAGTTGTGTACAGACCCCCAAACAGTAGTAGGGATGTGGCCTACAAATTAAAAAAGGAGATAGAAAATGCATGTCAAAAAGGCAATGTTATAATAGTCATGGGGATTTCAATATGCAGGTAGATTGGGAAAATTAGGCTGATGTTGGATTACAGGAGGGGGAATTTCTAGAGTACTTACGAGATGGCTTCTTAAAGCAGCTCATGGTTGAGACCACTAGAGAATCAGCTATTTTGGACTGGGTGCTGTGCAATGAACCAGAATTGATTAGAGAGCTTAAGGTAAAAGAATCCTTAGGAGCCTGTGGTCTTAATATGATCGAATTCACCCTGAATTTTTTTTTAGATTATGAAGGCACGCAGTCCTCTTTTATTGTCATTTAGTAATGCATGCATTAAGAAATGATACAATATTTGAGAAGGAGAAACTGAAGTCAGATGTATCAGTATTACAGTGGAGTAAAGGGAATTACAGAGGCATTAGAGAGGAGCTGTCCAGAACTGATTACAAAAGAACACTGGCAGGGATGACGGCAGAGTAGCAATGGCTGGAACTTCAGGAAACAATTCAGAAGGCACTGGATATATACATCCCAGAGAGAAAGAAGTATTCTAAAGAAAAGATGACACAACAACTGCTAACAAGAGAAGTCAAAGCCAACATGAAAGCCAAAGATAGGACATATAATAGAGCAAAAATTAGAAAATCAACAGAAGGCAACTAATAAAGTCATTAAGAAGGTAAAGTTGGAATATAAAAGTAAGCTAGCCAACAATAATAAAGAGATTACCGATAGTTTCTTCAGATAACATTGTTAGAGTGAGTTTTTTTTGGGTAGGTGATTCATTTACACTTAAATGACTTTGGCCACCAGACTTCTATTTGACGAAGTTCTGTGGATTGAGTTCACAACAATGCGCTTCCTAAAAAGCTGTGAATACCAGATGCTTCTGGCGCTGTAGTTTGACCAGATGCTGTAGTTTCGAAGACAGTATTATCTATACTTTATAAATATTAATTGTCTTCTATGTTAGCACGTAAAATGTCAATAAATGTATTGTGAATTTAACTTGCATTCCTAAAGGCTGTGGATACCAACCTAGACATGTTGGTGTCAGGAGGAAAGGATGAAGTCAGAAGGTGTGATGTTTTGTATGTAGCTTCAAAAGGAAGCATTGTCTATGCATTGTCTATAACTTTAAGTAGTGATTGCCTTGTGTGTTTAGCATATAAATATCGAGCCCACATTGGGCTAGCAGACCTTTCTACCGAAAGCGTCTCTGTCCGTATGATGTCTGCTGTGCCTTGTTGTGTCAAATAAAGAAGCTGCTTTGTATCTACCAGTGACTCTGTCTCTCTGGTGATTTCATCCACACTACAACATAGATAAAGTGTAAAAGAGAGGTGAGAGTGGATATCAGGCTGCTGGAAATGATGCTAAGAGGTAGCAATGGAGGACAATGAAATACTGGATGAACTGAACAAGTATTTTACATCAGTCTTCACTGCGGAAGACAATAGCAGTATAGTGAAAGTTCCAGCTATCGAGGGGCATGAAGTGTCTGAAATTACCGTCATTAGAGAGAAGGTTCTTAGGAAACTGAAAGGACTGAAGGCAGATAGTGAGTGTACACCCTGGAGTTCTGAATGAGGTGGCTAAAGGAATTGTGGAGGCATTGGTAATGATCTTCTAAGAATCACTAGATTCTGGAATGGTTCCGGAAGACTGGAAAATTGCAAAATTCACTCTACACTTCAAAATGGGAGAGAAGCAGAAGAAAGGAAACTATAGGCCAGTTATCACCTCGGTGGTTGGGAAGATGTTTGAGTCGATTATTAAGGATGAGGTCTCAGGATACTTGGAGGCACATGTTAAAATAGGCCATAGTCAGCATGGTTTCCCCAAGGGAAAATCTTGCCTGACGAATCTGTTGGAATTCTTTGAAGAAGTAGCAAGTAGGATAACTAAAGGAGAATCAGTTGATGTTGTGTGCTTAGAAGGCTTTTGACAAGGTGCCTCAGACGAGGCTGCTTAACAAGTTATGAGCCCATGGTATTACAGGAAAGATTCCAGCATGGAGAAAGCAGTGGCTCGTTGGCAGGAGGCAAAGAGTGGGAATAAAGGCAGCCTTTTCTGACTGGCTGCTGGTGACTAGTGGTGTTCCACAGCTGTCTGTGTTGCAACGGATTTGTTTTACATTATACGTTAATGATTTGGATGATGGAATTGATTGCTTTGTTGCAAAGTTTGTAGACAATATGAAGATAGGTAGATGGGCAAGTAGTTTTGAGACAGTAGGGAGGCTACAGAAGGACTTAGAATAGGAGAATGGGCAGAGAAATGGCAGCTGGAATACAATGTTGGGAAGTATATGGTCATGCACTTTAGTAGAAGAAGTGAAAGGGTTGACTATTTTCTAAACGGAGAGAAAATACAAAAAACTGAGGTGTAAAGGGACTTGGGACTCCTTGTGCAGGATCCCGTCAAGGTTGATTTGCAGGTCGAGTCTGTGATGAGGAAGGCAAATGCAATGTTAGCATTCATTTCAAGAGGACTAGAATATAAAAGAAAAGATGTAATGTTGAGACTTTATAAAACACTGGTGAGGCCTCACTTGGAGTACTGTGAGCAGTTTTGGGCCCTTTTTCTTAAATAGGATGTGCTGAAACTGAAGAGTGTTCAGAAGAGGTTCACGAAAATGATTCCAGAATTGAATGGCTTGTCAAATGAAGAGCGTTTGATGACTCTGGCCCTGTATTCACTAGAACTCAAAAGAATCAGGGATGACCTAATTGAAATCTGTTGAATGGTGAAAGGCCTTGATAGAGTGGATGTGGAGAGGATGTTTTCTATAGCAGGAGAGTCTAAGATCAAAGGACATAGCCTCAGAATAGAGGGACTTCCTTTAAGAATGGAGATAAGCAATTTCTTGAGCCAGAGAGTGGTGAATCTGTGGAATGCTTTGCTACAGGCAGCTTTGGAGACCGAGTCTTCATGTATATTTAAGGCAGAGGTTGATAGATTCTTGATTGGTCAGGGCATGTAGGGATATGGAGAGAAGGCAGAAGATTGGGGCTGAGAGGAAAATTGGATCACCCATGATGAAATGGTAGAACAGACTCTACGGGCCAAATGGCCTGATACCGCTCCTATATCTTATGGTCTTCTGTAGCATGTTCTTCCTGCAAGCACTATTATTGGCTCCTATAAGACATAATTATCATACTATTGACATGCTATTTATATCAAATATCCTCTCACTCCTGTTTGCATTGCTTAAATTTGCTGCTTTTAAAACATTTTCTTACACTCAGCTACATTAGCATATAGTTTCCACATGGCACATTCCAGCTCTGATCTTCATTGCCCCCAAGGAATACTTCCCTTTTTTGTGAGCTGCATGGTAATAGCAGATGTGCTGAATAATGATTGTATACACATAAATGTACTTATGCTGCTTCAGTGGGCCAAGAAAAAAAAACTAATTATTTTTGAAGAACTTTTGAAATAACACTTTCTTCACGAGGTAGAAATGCTAGCAATTGGAATTGTTCCATCCTCTTTCACTTCCAGACATCGGTAGTCCCCTTGTAACAAATAACTTCACACTTGCCATCAACAATGTCACATAACATCTGCTAGAAATTTATTAAAGATGATAGCATCAAATTCCTTAGCCAGTCCAGTGCTAAAATACTACATTCAGGACAGAGGCTAATAGAGGTCAAAATTAGACATTTGGTGATGCGAGATCCCCATCCTTGATTTCCTATTCAATGTACTTTCTGTGACAGTCAGCTGCTGTCCGTGAATAGGTTAGCTTGTGCAATGCAGAGCACTATAGGATGTCAGTGACTCTCTCATGATGGGACTGTTGAGGACACGGATGTGGGGTCAAAGACAGGATCTATTAGAATTAAGCAGCAGTAAATGTTAGATGCTCTGTGTACATTATATAGGGTACAAATACCAAGAAGTGATAAAAGTGTGATATTGTAGATAAATTGGAGAAATGTTTTAAGACTTAGACTGGGAGAGAAACTGTTTAAAAGACAAAGGCAGGAGAATTTCCTGAAATGTAGAAAATGGTCCAGGACACCACTCCAGGCTTGGCCATCCAGCTAGAAGGCCTAATCTCCTTTTGGGTGGACAGAAAAGTTGTGACCTCCGGTAAGACCCATGGAGAAGGTCTGTGTGTCTGTGTAAATATCATCTGGTGTGTGAATGCCTCCGTAGAAATGACCCACTGCTCACTGCAGATAGAGTTTTTAATGGTAAAGTGCAGGCCATTCTACTTACTGAGAGAGTTCACTAACATTGTGATGATTGCTGTTTACATCCCTCCTCCCACTATGTTAGTGCTGAGGAAGTGCTGCAGGAGCTCGATGACACCATCTGCTAGCTCAAAGCCACTTCATTTCTTCTTGTGACTTCAATCGTGCCAACTTAAAAACATCCCTGCTAAAGTTCTACCAGCTTGTCAAATTTGCTAGCAGAAAATGGAATATATTAGATTAATGTATGTGAAGCCTACAAGGGGGCCCTCTGCCCTCAGCTCGGATACTCACACTGCATATTTACTTTGAGAATCACTGCGTACAGACCACTGGTTAAACCAGTCAAACCAGTTTTTAGGGAGATGTGAAACTGGCCGGAAGGTGCCACCTCAGTGATGTATGAACGCTTCGAAAGCACGGACTCGAGCATATTCAGGGAGATGACTACCTATGATCATCAAGTCAACATTGATGAATATGCGGGATCAACGACTGGCTGCATATGAAAGTGTATTGAGGCCGTTACTGTGATTAAGCACTACACTGCCATGGCTGGCTGCAGAGGTTCGTGCACTGCTGAGGGTTTGGGACATTACACTCAGATCGGGGTCAAGATGACTCTAAGGTCAGCAAGAGCCGTGCTGCCCTGTGCCATCAGGAAGGCAAAGCATGAGTACATACAGAAAATTCACAGACGCCTTTGTGATACCAGGGAAGTGTAACACTGTGGCAAGGTATGAGGGATGAAAGCCTAGCACATTTATTTTTCAACATAGTCCCCTCCTACAAGTACACACTTAGTCCAGTGGTCATGGACCATACAGATCCCTTCTTTGTAGAAGTAGTCCACAGCAGGGGTGATTGATAAGTTTGTGGCCTGAGGTAGAAGGAGATGAGTTATTAACTTCAAACTTTCTGCATTTTCACTCAAAGAGTTGAACTGCATGTGCACGTAACGAGAGCGTCTTGGACCTCCAGGTGGTCCACAGCAGGGGTGATTGATAAGTTCGTGGCCTAAGGTAGAAGGAGATGAGTTATACAGCTCTCGTTACATGCACGTGCAGTTCAACTCTTTGAGTGATTATGCAGAAAGTTTGCAGTTAATAACTCATCTCTTTCTACCTTAGGCCACGAACATATCAATCACCCCATGCTGTGGACGACTTCTGGAGGTCCAAGACGCCAACTTCTACAAAGAAAGGATACATATGCTCCACGACCACTAGACTAAGTGTGTAAATGTAGGAAAAATAAATGCGCTAGGTTTTCTAAAATTGACTCCTTCTACCTTAGTCCACAAACTTATCAATCACTCCTTGTATATAAACCATAACAGATTACAAGATCACCCTGTGCGTCAATGACAGTGACATCTCTGATAGGACAAATGCCTTCTGTGCATGATTTAATGTATTGAACAATGTGACATCGAGGAAACCCCCCTCTCCCACAGAGGAACAGGCACCCTCTCTGGCCACAGCCGAGGTGAGGAGGACCTCAGTCACGGGTAAACCCATGCAAAGCTGCAGGGCCAGACAACATACCTGGCCAGGTGCTGAGGGACTGCGTGGCCCAGCTAACAGAAGTCTTAACAGACATCTTTAATATCACTTTACAACAGTCCACTGTTCCTGCAGACTCCAAGGAAGCCACCATCATTCTGGTGCCCAAGAGAGTAATGTTAAAAGGCTAAACAATTACTGCAGTGGCACGGACTTTTCAACAATCATGAAGTGCTTTGAGTGGCTGGTAATGGATCTTATAAAATCTCACTTTCTAGCTGCATTAGATCTTTTTTGACAAGGTTCCACATGGTAGGCTTATTCAGAAAGTCAGAAGGCATGGGATCCAGGGAAGTTTGGCCAGGTGGATTCAGAATTGGCTTGCCTGCAGAAGGCAGAGGGTGGTGGTGGAGGGAGTACATTTGGATTGGAGGGTTGTGACTAGTGGTGTCCCATAAGGATCGGGTCTGGGACCTCTACTTTTCATGATTTTTATTAACGACCTGGATGTGGGGGTAAAAGGGTGGGCTGGCAAGTTTGCAGACGACACAAAGGTTGGTGGTGTCGTGGATAGTGTAGAGGATTGTCAAAGATTGCAGAGAGACATTGATAGGTTGCAGAAGTGGGCTGAGAAGTGGCAGATGGAGTTCAACCCAGAGAAGTGTGAGGTGGTACACTTTGGAAGGACAAACTGCAAGGCAGAGTATAAAGTAAATGGCAGGATACTTGGTAGTGTGGAGGAGCAGAGGGATCTTGGGGTACATGTCCACAGATCCCTGAAAGTTGCCTCACAGGTAGATAGGGTAGTTAAGAAAGTTGATGGGGTGTTAGCTTTCATAAGTCGAGGGATAGAGTTTAAGAGTCGCGAGGCAATGATGCAACTCTATAAAACTCTAGTTAGACCACACTTGGAGTACTGTGTCCAGTTCTGGTCGCCTCACTATAGGAAGGATGTGGAAGCATTGGAAAGGGTACAGAGGAGATTTACCAGGATGCTGCCTGGTTTAGAGAGTATGCATTATGATCAGAGATTAAGGGAACTAGGGCTTTGCTCTTTGGAGAGAAGGAGGATGAGAAGAGACATGATAGAGGCATACAAGATATTAAGAGGAATAGATAGAGTGGACAGCCAGCACCTCTTCCCCAGGGCACCACTGCTCAATACAAGGGGACATGGTTTTAAGGTAAGGGGTGGAAAGTTCAAGGGGATATTTGAGGAAGGTTTTTTACTCAGAGAGTGGTTGGAGCGTGGAATGCACGGCCTGAGTTAGTGGTGGAGGCAGATACACTAGTGAAGTTTAAGAGACTATTAGACAGGTATATGGAGGAATTTAAAGTGGGTGGTTATATGGGAGGCAGGATTTGAGGGTCGGCACAACAATGTGGGTTGAAGGGCCTGTACTGTGCTGTACTATTCTATGTTCTACGTTCTTTCTAGTCTGCCTACCACTCAGATCAGTGCACTGATATGATTTCATAGCCTCGGCCCTCCACTCCATCCTATCCCATCTAGAGAACAATGCCAGGTTATTGTTAATCAACTTCAGCTCGTTGCTTAGTACAATTATCCCTCAGAGGCTGGAGGGTAAACTGTCCTTATTGGGATTCAACACCTCTCTCTTTAACTGGATCTTGGTCTTCTTGACAGAAAGACCCCAGTCAACACAAGATGGCAGCAACATGTTAAGCCGCATCACGCTGGTGCCCCCAGGGGCTGTTTGCTCAGTCCGCTGTTGCTCATGCTGCTGGCTCACGACTGCGCTGCCCGGTCCAGCTCAAACCGCATCATTAAGTTCACTGATGATACTGCAGTGGCTGGGCTTATCAGCGACAGTGACGAGTCAGCAGACAGAGAGGAGGTAGAGAGGCTTGTGAAATGGTGTGAGAAAAACAACTGGAGTCTCAACATGGACAAGACAAAGAGATGATTATGGACTTCTGGAAAGCACAGGTTGACCGCTCTCTATCACATATCAATGGACCTGTGAGGAAGTGAAGAACACAAAGTTCCTTGGTGTGCACATCATAGGTGATCTGCCCTGGACGCACAACAACACCTCACTAGTCAAGATGGCACAGCCACACTACACTTTTTGAGGAGATTAGGGTGTGCAAGGCTCCCTGCCCTGATTCAAACAACTTTCTACAGGAGCACCCTCGAGAGTGTCCTGTCTGGCTGCCTCATTGTGTGGTTGCACGGAGGCTGCAAGACATTGGACTGCAAGACTCTAGAGAGGGCAGTAAAAACTGCTGAGGGGATCTCATAGGTCTTCCTCCCCATTAGTGACATTTACAAATGTCACAAGGTGTGCTGTATATGAAATTTCTGAAGCATTGTTGAGGACCCCTACCACCCATCCCACAATCTCTTTGAGCCACTGCCATCAGGAAGGAAGTACAGGAACATTAGGACTAGGACTGTCAGAATGGGGGCCAAGGTCAAAATGGGTGATGAATACAAAACTGAAGGTGTTATATTTGAAAGCAAGTAGTATACAGAAGAAGGTAGAATACAGTACATCATGGCACACTTAGAGATTGGCAGGTATGTATCTGTGGGCATCTCTGAGTCGTGGCTGAAAGAAGATCATAGTTGGGAGGTTAACATCCAAGGATACACATTGTGTTGAAAAGACAGGGAGGTAGGTAGAGAGGTTGGGGTGACTCTATTGACAAAAAAAAACAATCCTTGGAAAGAGGTGACATTGGATTGGAATATATAGTATCCATGAGGGGCAAGTGAAGAAACTGCAAGCGTAAAAAGACCATGATGGGTGTTATATACAAGCCTCTGAACAGTAGCCAACATGTGGGCTACAAATTACAACGTGAGTTAGAAATAGGGAAATGCTGCGATTATCATGGGAGGTTTCAATATGCAGGTAGATTGGAAAAATCCAGGTGGTATTTGATCCTAAGGGAGAGAATTTATAGTATGACTATGAGGTGGCTTTTTAGAGCAGCTTGTGAGTGAGCCCAATAGGGGAACGGCATTCTGGATTGGGTGTTATGTAATGACACAGATTTGATTAGGAAGCTTAAGAGGCAGTGATCATAATTCACCCTGCAGTTTGAGAAGGAGAAGATAAAATCAGTACTACCACGGAGAAAAAGAAGCTGGCCAAAGTTGACTGGAAGGGGACACTAGCAGGGATGATGGCAGAGCAGCAATGGCTGTTCATGGGGAAATTTGAAAGGTGCTGAAAGATACACCCCAAAGATGAAAATGTATTCTACAGGGAGGATGAGGCAACTGTGGTGAACAAGAGAAGTCAAAGACAGCATAAAAGCAAAAGAGAGGGTATATAATATAGCAAAGATTAGTTGGAATGTAAAGGATTTGAAAGTTTTAAAAAATCAACTGAATGCAACCAAAATGGCCTAAAGAGAGAAAAGATGAAATAAGAAGCCAATAATATCAAAGAGGTTACAAAAAGTTTTTTCAGATATATAAAGAGTAAATGAGAAGCAAGAGTGGATATTGGACCGCTGGAAAATAATGCTGTGGAAGTAGTAATGGGGGACAAAGAAATAGTGGAAGAAATTAACAAGTACTTTGCATCAGTCTTCACTGTGGAAGACCATAGCAGAATGCCAAAATGTGAGAGTGTCAGGGGACAGAATTGAGTTTTGTTGCTTTTACTAAGGAGAAGGTGCTTGGGAGCTGAAAAGCATCAAGGTAATTAAGTCAACAGGACCAGATGGACTACATCCCAGGGTTCTGAAAGAAGTAGCTGAAGAGATTGTGGAGGCATTAGTAATGATCTTTCAAGAATCAGTAGAATGGTACGTGAAGACTGGAAAATTGAAAATGGTACTCCACTCTTCAAGAAGGGAGGGTGGCAGAAAAACAGAAATTATAGGCCAGTTAGCCTGACTTCAGTGGTTGGAAAGATGTTGGAGACGATTGTTAAGGATGAAGTTTTGGGGTACTTGGAGGCAGATGATAAAATAGGGTAAAATCAGCATGGTTTTCTAAAGGGGAAATCTTTCCTGACAAATCTGTTGGAACTCTGAGGAAATAACAAGCACGATAGTCAAAAGAGAAACAGTGGATGTTGTTTATTTGGATTTTCAGAAGCCCCTTAACAAATTGCCATGCATGAGGCTGCTTGATAAGATAATTATTACAGGAGAGGTACTAGCACGGATTGAAGATTGGCTGACTGACAGGAAGAAACGAGTGAGAATAAAGGGGGTCTTTTACTGATTGGCTGCCAGTGACCAGTGGTGTTGGTACTGCTTCTTTTCATTTTGTATGTCAATGATTTGGATGAAGGAATTGATGGCTTTGTGGCCAAGTCTGCGGACAATATGAAGATAGGAGGAATAGAAGGTAGTGTGGAGAAAGCAGGGTGTCTGCTGAAGAATTTAGACAGAATGTGGGAATGGGCAAGAAAGTGGCAGATGGAATATAATGTCGGGATGTGCATGGTGATGCACTTTGGCACACAGAATAAAGGTATAGACTATCTTCAAAATGGTGGGAAAATTCAAAAATCAGAGGTACTGATGGAATTGGGAGTTCACATGCAGGATTCCCTGAAGTTTAACTTTCAGGTTGATTTGGTGGTAAAAAAGGCAAATGAAATGTTAGCGTTCATTTTGAGAGGACTAGATTACAAAAACAAGGATATAATGCAGTGTGTTTATAAGGCATTGGTCAGACTGCATTTGGAGTACTATGAATAGTTTAAGGATCTTTATCAAGGAAAAGAAAGGGTCCAGAGGAGGTTCGTGAGAATGATCCCAGGAATGAAAAGGTTAACATATGAGGAGCATTTGATTGTGCTGGCCAGGATATCTGATCATTTGGCTGCCCTTCTCCTACTTACATGCAGGCAGAGGCTAAAGAGAAAACCTCCAGAGATTAGGACAATAAAGAGGTGGTCGCTGGAGGATACAGTATTGCTTCAAGTCAGTGGACTGGGACATGTCCAAGGACTCACATAAGGATTCATATGAATACTCTTGTTACAAGGAGTGACTGGGAGCGAACCCAAGTGCAGGATGCTGACACGGTGATAGGGTTGAGAGGTGCTTGCACAGTCGTGAACGTGGAACAGATAACCATGGGAGTCTTGACCCAGAGACGAAGTTTTCGTAGAATATCTAGAGACTGGAGCTGAACTTAGAACTAACAGTCCTAAGTGATCAGGAAATGAGGTTAACACACGAGAATTGACCAATGAGCTGGCGACCCGTGGTTGTGGCGCCAGAGAACTTATCCTCCAGTCTCTGATGGAAGCCATGTGTGCTGTAATTAAGTGAACCAGCAGCAATTGAGAATCAAATGACTGGAATTAAGACATAATCAAGGAGATAGGAGCGAGATGGGGGTCAGCCAGTTGGGACCATGACAGTACCCCCTCCCCTCAATAGGAGCCTCCAGGCGATCCTGCAGTTTGTCTGGATTGTTCCGATGGAAGTCATGGATGAGGGAAGGGTCCAGGATGGAGGAGCGGGGAATCCAGGAATGTTCTTCTGGACCGTATCCTTCCCAGTTGAGCAGGTACTGGAGGCCCCTGCCCCGACGGCGCACATCCAGTAACCGCTGGACAGTGTACGCCGGGTGGTTGTCGATGATCCGGGTGGGTAGAGGGGGTTCGGTCGGAGGGCACAAGGGGCTGACAGAAGCTGGTTTTAATTGGGAAATGTGAAACGTAGGATGGATGTGCATAGATTTAGGCACTTTGAGTCAGACTGCTGTGGGATTGATAATACTCTCAATCTGTTAAATGTTATATACTACCTTTTCTCTTTGGAGGAATGAAGGAGTTTATTCCTTCATGGATCTGTTTCAAGAAGGCAGATTGATGTCTTTTGAGAAATTAGTAACTAAATATTCTCTCTCGTACTCACATTTCTTGCAATATCTTCTTACAAGAATATTTAAGTAATTTTCCATATATACAAAATTCTGACCTGTTAGACATTATATTAAAAATGAATCTTTTAGTGAAAGGTTTTATTGGGAAAATTCATAATTTACTATACCATCAGTACAATTATCCTTTACTTAAGATTAAACAAGATTGGGAAAGAGAGCTTAACATGACCTTGATAACAAAGGATTGGTTGCAAATTTTGAAGTTGGTTAATTCTTCTTCGATTTGTGCCAGTCACTCTCTAATTCAATTTAAAATTGTACATCGGTACTATTTGACAAAGGAGAGACTGTCTAAAATATTTCCTAATGTTGATGGTCAGTGTGATAGATGTAAAACTGAGACAGCTACATTGACACATATGTTTTGGTCATGTTCTATATTGAAACAGTTTTAGAAATCTATTTTCTCTACAATTTCTAAAGCTTTAAAAATTAATTTACAACCTAATAAATTGACAGATTTGTTTGGTATAATCCCTCAATATATTCACGGTATTTCTATATCAGACCAACACGTAATTGCATTTGTCACATTATTGGCCAGAAGGGCTATTTTATTGAAATGGAAAGATGCCTCTGCTCCCACTTTGATACAATAGTTCTCTCAGGTGATGTTATGTTTTAGTTTGGAGAAAATCAGAAGTCGAATTTTTGATCCTCGATTTGGCTTTGAGAAAAGGTGGGATTCTTTTGCCCGCTACTTTCATTTGATCTGAGATGGTTCCCTTCTGATTCTTGCGTAAATGGATTTGGTTGGCGATTGACATTTTTTTAAATGGAAGCTTGTATGGCGTATAGCTCCGGGGTTGTGCTCCCAATGGGTTCTTTTTCCATTTTGTTTTTGTTAGTAGGAGTTTTTTTTTGTTTTAGTTAGTGGGGGTTCTTTTCCCTTCTTTCTTTTTTCCAAAAAAAAATAGTTTTAACATTTTGTTTTTTCTTCTTATTATTGATATATTGTTTAGCTTTGTTAATCAGATATTTGATAATTTAATTCTTATTGTACAAAAAAAACACTCTCAATCTTGAAAGGTCCCAGAAAGCGAGGGGCGAGCTTCTTGGGCTCGTTCTTGAGAGGAATGTCTTTAGACGAGAGCCACACCTTCTGCCAAGGTCGACACTCAGGTGCAGGAGTCCGATGGCGATCAGCAATCCTCCGGTTGCCGTCGGCTGAACCGAACAGGGCCGTATGTGTGTCCTCCCAGACCTTGCGGCATCGGCGGATATGGGTCTGAACAGAAGGCACCATAATATCTTCTTCCTGAGCAGGAAACAGCGGGGTTTGGTAACCAAGACAGCATTCAAAAGGAGATCTTCTGGTGGCGGTGCTGACCAGAGAGTTGTGGGTGTACTCTACCCACGCGAGGTGGTTGCTCCGGGCAGATAGATTGTTGGCTGTTATGTAATGTAGTGCCGCCTCCAAATCCTGGTTGACCCATTCTGTTTGCCCATTCACCTGTGGATGAAAGCCGGACGACAGGCTAACTGAGGCACCCAGGGCTCGAGAAAAGGATCTCCAGACTTGCGAAATGAATTGGAGACCCCAGTCGGAGATAATGTTCGAAGGAATTCCGTGAAGGCAGAAGACGTGGTGGATGAGAAGGTCTGCGATCTCCTGAGCTGAAGGGAGTTTAGGGAGGGCTGCAAAGCACACGGTCTTGGAGAAACGGTCCACCACAGTGAGTACGGTGGTGTTCCCATGTGAAAGGAGTAGTCCCATGATAAAGTCCAGTGCAATGTGAGACCAAGGATGACTAGGGACAGGTAGGGGGTGAAGTAATCCAGCAGGTGGCCGGTGGGAGGCTTTTCCACAGGCACAGATGGAACATGCAGAGACAAAGGAATGGGTATCATCGTCCATGGAAGGCCACCAAAAGTGTCTTTTCAGAAGAGACAGTGTTCGATCACTCCAGGATGGCAGGTGAAACGAGACGTGTGCTTCCACTGGAGAACCTGAGATCGAACGGAATCGGGCACAAAAAGGTGATTGGTAGGTCCATTACTGGGGTCAGGTTCAGCCCGTTGGGCCTCTTTTACTATGGCCTCGATCTCCCAGGTGAGGGCCGCCACCACACAGGATGGCGGGAGGATAGTCTCCGGGCTGGAAAGGTCTTCCTCGGAATTGTATTGATTGGAGAGCACATCAGGTTTCCCGTTCTTGGACCCCGGACGATAGGTGAGAGTAAACCTGAAGCGGCCAAAAAATAATGCCCAACGGGTTTGGCGGGAATTCAGGCGTTTTGCGGTCTGGATATATCCGAGGTTCTTGTGATCGGTCCAGACTATAAACGGGTGTTCCGCCCCTTCCAGCCAGTGCCTCCATGCTTCCAATGCCAGTTTGACCGCCAGTAGCTCCCGGTTCCCAACGTCATAATTTCATTCAGCAGGAGACAGCCGGCGAGAAAAGTAGGTGCAGGGATGAAGTTTCTGATCAGGACCTGAACGTTGGGACAGTACCGCTCCCACCTCGGAGTCGGAGGCGCCAACCTCCACCATGAATTGACAGGGGGGGTCCAGTTGGACTAGGATGGGAGCGGACGTGGAAAGCCTCTTCAATTCAGCGAATGCTGAGTCAGCCTTGGAGTCCCAAAGAAAAGGTGTTGTAGGTGAGGTAAGTCGGGTAAGGTGCGCCGCCACCCGACTGTAATCCCTGACAAACTGGGGATAGAAGTTCGCAAACCCCAGGAATCGCTGGGGTTGCTTGTAGGTTGTGGGTTTGGGCTACTCCGCCACTGCCTGGATCTTCACGGGATCCGCTTTCACTTGCCTCCTCTCGATGATGTAACCTAAGAAGCCGACCGAGGGGACGTGGAATTCACACTTCTCAGCCTTCATGAATAATTTGTTCTCCCACAGCCTCTGTAGGACTTGATGGACATGATGAATGTGTTTCTGGAGACTGCTGGAGAAGATTAGGATGTCCTCCAGATAGACAAACACAAAGCGGTTAATAAAGTCTCTTAGCACATCATTAATCAGGGCTTGAAAAACGACGGGGGCATTGGTGAGGCCAAACGGCATGACCAGGTATTCGAAGTGGTCCAGAGGGGTATTAAATGCCGTCTTCCACTCGTCGCCCTCCCTTATTCTGACCAGATGGTAAGCAGTTCGTAGGTCCAACTTCGAAAAGATTGTGGCTCCGTGAAGTGGTTCAAATGCTGAATTTATGAGGGGCAGTGGGTACTTGTTTTTAATGGATTGTTAAGGCCTCGGTAATCGATGCAGGGACGTAGTGACCCATCCTTCTTCCCCACAAAGAAGATCCCTGTGCCCACCGGGGAGGATGAGGGCCGAATAATGCCTGCCGCGAGAGACTTACTGATGTACTTCTCCATGGCTTCCCTCTCAGGCTGGGACAAGTTATACAACCGACTGGTGGGTAACGAGGCCCCGGGAGAAGGTCGATAGCATAATCACATGGTTGGTGTGGAGGCAGGGAAAGAGCCTGTTGTTTACTAAATACCTGTTCCAGGACGTGGTACTCTGCTGGAACCCTGGACAAGTCGGGGGGGTCCACGGCAGGCAAGGTCGCGGTGACCACCCCAGGGGAGAGTGCCGACTGAAGATAGATGGAGTGACAAAACGGGCTCCAGCTGGCTATCCTCCCAGTAGACCAATCAATGTGGGGATTATGGTGGCTCAACCGGGGTATCCCAGAACTATAGGGGCTTGAGGAGAATGAATTAGATTAAACTGAACCTGCTCCCGATGGTTTCCAGACAGAATCAAAGTCAGGGGTGGCGTACAGTGGGTGGCCTGGGCCAGCTTCCAGAGGGGTACTTAATGGTTCCCGAGGAATTCTGGCCCGGGAGGTTATGTCCTCATCCAACAGATTTCCCTCGGCACCGGAGTCTACCAAGGCGGATAGAGACAGGGACTGGTGGAGATAGTTCAGCTTCCAGAGGGGTACTTAATGGTTCCCGAGGAATTCTGGCCCGGGAGGTTATGTCCTCATCCAACAGATTTCCCTCGGCACCGGAGTCTACCAAGGCGGATAGAGACAGGGACTGTTGGAGATAGTTCACAGTAGCTAGGATCTGCATCCAGGTTTGGGAGACTGAAGTGTGGTAAACCAGTTACAACATATATATATGGTTTATCACACTTCAGTCTCCCAAACCTGGATGCAGATCCTAGCTACTGTGAACTATCTCAGTGAACTGTCTGGACACTCCCCTCTGCTGACTGTCCCTGAATAAAGATGATTGCGCCATTGCTCCTCCTCTCAGTCCAGGGCAGATACTCAGCATGATGGAGGTCACATTTTACTGCTAATAAAAACCTTTCAGTGTTTACTCTACTTCCAGTCTTTTGGAGTTATTGATGGTACATCATGAAGGGTGTGTTGTCTGGCTCACCAGGGTCCCCCTTTCTACTGGTGAGCCCTCCCTTTTGGCCGAAGAGAACAGGTATCACGGAAATGTCCAGACTGGCTGCAATAGAGATAATCCCCTGATCTTAATTTCCGGAGTCGCTTGGTGGGAGACGGTTCCGTCCCAGCTGCATCGGTTCCTCCCCCAGGGTAGTGGGAACGATCGGAGTGGGAGCTATGCTAGGAGTGGAAGGGGGAGAGAGATTAGGGCTGGTCGAAGATAGTAAAACAGGTCGTGGAGTGACCCGAGGAGTAGGGCGACTGGTTTTCTCTTTCTGATGTTCTCGGAGTAGGTTATCTAGACTGGTGGCTGGAGAGACCAAAGAGTCCAAGCTGTCTGCATCATCCCTCGCCGCCAGTTTGTCTTTTATCCTGTCACTGAGATCTTGTCGAAACACTCCCTGGAGGGCTTTGTCATTCCACCCTGAGTCGGCCGCTAGTATTCAGAACTCTATGGAGTATTCGGCTACACCGTGAGCCCTGACAGAGAGTCAGTAAGCGCTTAGTGGCGTCCTTACTGCGAATGGGATGTTCAAAAATCTTCCTCATTTCAGAGATGAAGGTGGGAAAAGAAGAGCAGGTCTCTGGCTGGTTATCCCAAATCGCGGTGGCCTATGCTAAGGCATTCCCTCGCAACAACCCCATGATGTATGCTATCCTTGATCTGTCCGTGGCATTACATACATGGCTGCTGCTCAAAAATCAAGGAGCATTGCAGTAAGAAAGCCTGGCACTTCCCTAGGCCCCCAGTGTAGGGTTCCGGTTCAGGTACGTACGGCGCTCTTGGTGATCGTGTTGCCGACCCATAGGACGTTGCTATCCCAGGCTGTGCGGGTTGGTCAGACCGGGTTCTCGGAAGATACCGAGTAAGAGGAGCGGATACTCGGTCAACCTGCTCACTGACCTTCTTTACATTCCTGGACAGGGCACAGAGGTTAGAACATAGAACATAAAACATAGAATAGTACAGCACAGTATAGGCCCTTCGGCCCACAATGTTGTGCCGACCCTCAGACCTTGCCTCCCATATAACCCCCCACCTTAAATCCCTCCATATACCTGTTTAGTAATTTCTTAAACTTCACTAGTGTATCTGCCTCCACCACTGACTCAGGCAGTGCATTCCACGCACCAACCACTCTCTGAGTAAAAAAACCTTCTTCTAATATCCCCCTTGAACTTCCCACCCCTTACCTTTAAGCCATGTCCTCTTGGTATTGAGCAGTGGTGCCCTGGGGAAGAGGCACTGGCTATCCACTCTATCTATTCCTCTTATTATCTTGTACACCTCTATCATGTATCCTTTCATCCTCCTTCTCTCCAAAGAGTAAAGCCCTAGCTCCCTTAATCTCTGATCATAATGCATACTCTCTAAACCAGGCAGCATCCTGGTAAATCTCCTCTGTACCCTTTCTAATGCTTCCACATCCTTCCTATAGTGAGGCGACCAGAACTGGACACAGTACTCCAAGCGTGGCCTAACATCATTACATCACGACTCTTAAACACTATCCCTCGACTTATGAAAGCTAACACCCCATAAACTTTCTTAACTACCCTATCCACCTGTGAGGCAACTTTCAGGGATCTGTGGACATGTACCCCAAGATCCCTCTGCTCCTCCACACTACCAAGTATCCTGCCATTTACTTTGTACTCTGCCTTGGAGTTTGTCCTTCCAAAGTGTACCATCTCACACTTCTCTGGGTTGAACTCCATTTGCCACTTCTCAGCCCACTTCTGCATCCTATCAATGTCTCGCTGCAATCTTCGACAATCCTCTACACCATCTACAACACCACCAACCTTTGTGTCGTCTGCAAACTTGCCAACCCACCCTTCTACCCCCACATCCAGGTCATTAATAAAAATCACGAAAAGTAGAGGTCCCAGAACAGATCCTTGTGGGACACCACTAGTGACAATCCTCCAATCTGAATGTACTCCCTCCACCACGACACTTTGTCTTCTGCAGGCAAGTCAATTCTGAATCCACCTGGCCAAACTTCCCTGGATCCCATGCCTTCTGACTTTCTGAATAAGCCAACCGTGTGGAACCTTGTCAAATGCCTTACTAAAATCCATATAGATCACATCCACTGCACTACCCTCATCTATATGCCTGGCCATCTCCTCAAAGAACTCTATCAGGCTTGTTAGACACGATCTGCCCTTCACAAAGCCATGCTGACTGTCCCTGATCAGACCATAATTCCCTAAATGCCCAGGGATCCCATCTCTGAGAATCTTTTCCAACAGCTTTCCCACCACAGACGTAAGGCTCACTGGTCTATAATTACCCGGACTTCTCTACTAACTTTTTTGAATAAGGGGACAACATTCGCCTCCCTCCAATCCTCCAGTACCATTCCCGTGGACAACGAGGACATAAAGATCCTAGCCAGAGGCTCAGCAATCTCTTCCCTCGCCTCGTGGAGCAGCCTGGGGAATATTCCGTCAGGACCCGGGGACTTATCTGTCCTAATGTATTTTAACAATTCCAACACCTCCTCTCCCTTAATATCAACATGCTCCAGAACATCAACCTCACTCATATTGTCCTCACCATCATCAAGTTCCCGCTCATTAGTGAATACCGAAGAGAAGTATTCATTGAGGACCTCGCTCACTTCCTCAGCCTCCAGGCACATCTTCCCAATCTCTAATCGGTCCTACCTTCACTCCTGTCATCCTTCTTTTCTTCACATAATTGAAGAATGCCTTGGGGTTTTCTTTTACCCTACGCACCAAGGCCTTCTCATGCCCCCTTCTTGCTCTTCTCAGCCCCTTCTTAAGCACCTTTCTTGCTTCCCTATATTCCTCAAAAGACCCATCTGATCCCTGCTTCCTAAACCTCATGTATGCTGCCTTCTTCCACCTGACTAGATTTTCCACCTCACTTGTCACCCATGGTTCCTTCACCCTACCATTCTTTACCTTCTTCAACGGGACAAATTTATCCCTAACATCCTGCAAGAGATCTCTAAACATCGCCCACATGTCCATAGTACATTTCCCTGCAAAAACATCATCCCAATTCACAGCTGCAAGTTCTAGCCTTATAGCCTCATAATTTGCGCTTCCCCAATTAAAAATGTTCCTGTCCTCTCTGATTCTGTCCTTTTCCATGATAATGCTAAAGGCTAGGGAGCGGTGGTCACTGTCCCCCAGATGCTCACCCACTGAGAGATCTGTGACCTGACCTGGTTCATTACCTAGTACTAGATCTAGTATGGCATTCCCCCTAGTCGGCCTGTCCACATACTGTCACAGGAATCCGTCCTGGACACACTTAGCAAACTCTGCCTCATCTAAACCCTTGGAACTAATCAGGTGCCAATCAACATTAGGGAAGTTAAAGTCACCCATGATAACAACCCTGTTATTTTTGCACCTTTCCAAAATCTGCCTCCCAATCTGCTCCTCTGTATCTCTGCTGCTACCAGGGGGCCTATAGAATACCCCCAATAGAGTAACTGCTCCCTTCCTGTTCCTGACTTCCACCCATACTGACTCAAAAGAGGATCTTGCTACATTACCCACCCTTTCTGTAGCTGTAAAAGTATCCCTGACCAGCAATGCCACCCCTCCTCCCCTTTTTCGCCCTCTCTATCCCTTTTAAAGCACTGAAATCCAGGTATATTGAGAATCCATTCCTGCCCTGGTGCCAGCCAAGTCTCTGCAATGGCCACTACATCGTAATTCCATGTATGTATCCAAGCTCTCAGTTCATCACCTTTGTTCTTGATGCTTCTCCATGATATCTCTGAGCAGTTGGTTGTGTAGGCCCCGTAGGGTAACCCTGGCTGGTGAGGGCCTGTTGCAGGGGGTTTGTGTCCGCTGGGTTCATTCTTGGCTAGTTCATTCTGATACAAGGAGTGACTGGGGGTGAACCCAAGTGCAGGACACTGACATGGAGAGAGGGTTGAGAGGTGCTTGCACAGTCGCGAATGTGGAACAGATAACAAGGGGAGTCTTGACCCAGAGATGAGGTTTTCGTAGAATATCTAGAGACTGGAGCTGAACTTAGAACTAACGGTCCTAAGTGATTGGGAAATGAGGTCAACACACGGGAATCGATCAATGAACTGGCGACCCGTGGTTGTAACGCCAAAGTTCTTATCCTGCAGTCTCTGATGGAAACCAGGTGTGCTGTAATTAAGTGAACGAGCAGCAATTGGGAATCTTAACGCCTGGAATTAAGGCATGATCCAGGAGATAGGAGCAAGATGGGGGACAGCCAGACGGGACCATGACAACACCATGTCGTAACAGGCTTTATTAAAACAGCTGTAGATGAGTGCATCCCTACAAAATCATTCAGAGTCTTCCCCAGTCAGAAGCCTTGGATGAACCATGAGATCCGAAATCTGCTGAAAGCTAGTTCAAAGGCATTCAAGTCTGGCGACTAAGAAAGTTACAAGAGGTCCAGGTACAACCATCACGAACTGGAGTGCTTTGGGAGGTTGGCGATGGAACATATTAGCTCCTGACTGAGAAGCGACTTGGATCTGCACCAATTTGCCTACTGGCACAGGAAGTTCACAGCAGATGCCGTCTCATTGGCACTTTACTCAAACCCGAAACTTCTAGAAAGCAAAGATGTATTCTTTTAGATGCTCTTTATTGGCTACAGCTTGGCATTATCAATACCATCATCTTGTCAAAAGTATTCAATAAGCTTCAAGACCTTGGCCTCAATATCTCCATGTACAATTGGATCCTGGATTTCCTCACTTCCAGATCCCAGTCAGTTCAGATTGGCAACATCTCCTCTGTGATCTCCATCAGCACAGGCACACTACAAGGCTGTGTGCTTAGTCCCCTGCTCTACTAAGCACAGCACCGATGCTTTTTTCAAGTTTCTTGATGACAACACTACTGTAGGCCTAATCAAAGGTGGTGATGAATCAGCATATACAGTTGTAAGAAAAAGTTTGTGAACGCTTTGCAATTACCTGGTTTTCTGCGTTAATTACTCATAAAATGTGGTCTGATTTTCATCTGTCACAATAATAGACAAACACAATCTGCCTAAATGAATAACACACAAACAGTTGTACTTCTTCTCATCATTACTGAGTACACCATTTAAACAATTACAGTCTAGGTTCAAAAAAGTGTGTGGACCTCTAGGGCAATGCCTTCTACAAAGAGAAATTGTCTACAAATGGAGGAAATACAGTACTGTTACTGCTCTCCCTAGGTGTGGGCATCCTGCAAAGATCACACCAAGAGCACAACATGCAAGGCTGAAGGAGGTGATAAATAACTTAAGGGTATCAGCATAAGACCTGCAGAAATCCTTAAAGCTTGCTACAGTCTCTGTCCATGTGTCCATTAGAAGAAAAGCACTGATGAAGAATGGTGTTCATGGAAGGACGCAGTGGAGCACATCTACGTGAAATGCTGTTGCAGGAAAGCAGCATCCAGCATCAGGGACCCCACCATCCAGAACATGCTCTCTTCTCGCTGCTGTCATCAGGAAGAAGATACAAGGGTCTCGGGACTCGCACCACCTTGTTCAGGAACAGCCTTTGAACCAAAGGGGACAAGATCACTCAACTTCACTTGCCCTGTCATTGAAATGTTCCCACAACCAATGGACTCACTTTCAAGGACACTTCATCTCATATTCTGAATATTTATTGCTTATTTATTTATTCTTATTATTTCTTCGTTTGGTAATTGCACAGTTTGTTGTTTTTGACACTCTGGTTGACACCCTAGCTGGCCGGTCTTCCATTGATTCTGTTATGTTATTATTCTATTGATTAATTGAGTATGCACACAAGAAAATGAATCTCAGCATTGTGTATGGTAACATACTGTATGTATGTGTACTTCAATAATAAAAATTTACTTTGAACTTTGATCTTGAACTTTGCTCTCACTCCTGGGTCTGCTCTGGTATTACATCATGATTGATTTATTATCCCTCTCAACACCATTCTCCTGCTTCCTCACCGTAACCTTTGACACCCTTACTAATCAAGAACCTGTCAAACTCCACTTTAAATATAACAAACGACTTGGCCTCCACAGCTGTGTGTAACAATGAATTCCACAGATTCACCCGCTCTAGCTAAAGAACTTCCTCCTCATCGCTGTTCTAAAGGGACGTCCTTCTATTCTGAGGTTGTGTCCTCTGCTCCTAGACTCCCCCACTCTAGGAAACATTCTCTCCATGTCCACTCTATGTTGGCCTTTCAATGTTCAATAGTTTCAACAATAAGATTCCTAAACTCCAGCGAGCACATGATCAGTGCCATCAAATGCTCCTCGTACATTAACCCTTTCAATCCCAGGATCATTCTCACGAACCTCCTCTGGACCCTCTCCAATGCCAGCTAATCTTTTCTTAGATAAGGGGCCCAAGTATGGTTTGACCAATTTCTTATAAAATCTAAACTGGGCATATATGGGCAGTTACGTCATGTGCTTGATTGATCCTTGTTCACACCTTTGATAATTAAATCTAATCTATTCAGGATCGCAATTCCAGAACAATCAGAAGAAGGAACTTTGCTTCACTCCCTCAACTTCTTACACCCACCTCAGGTATCCTTTTGTCTTGAACTTTTCCTCTCTGTGAGGATAAGGAATGGCACTGGATTGATTGAGCACAGTACCATCTGGCCAACACCAAATAAATTTCTGCACACACATTTTTGATATTGTAGCACAAGTACCATGAAAGATTCAGTAAAATTTTAACTTCACATGAACTGTCTATACCATTCATTTAAGTCACCAGATTCTTTACTCTGTTCATGCATACAATATCATTTACTCTTCTTCCCAATAGACTTAACTTTGCTTGGTTGCTGGAACTTGCTATGGTCTGGTAAGCATTCAAACAAACTGTTGACAGATGTCCCTTGATACACAATTATGGAAAACAGATTCTTTGCATCTGCACTTAGTAGCCAGATGTTGTGTGTTACCACAACAATAACATGTACCCTTCAGGCAGTTCTTCCGTCTTCCTGAACATGCTACAGAGCTAGGCCCCAACTTGTTAACACTCAGGCCTTCATTGGGTGATGCTGCAAACCCAGAGCTTGTTTGACTGCTGCCTCCATTACCTGGGCAATATTAAATGCCTGACTGAGATTCAGTTTCTTTTCACCAAGTTTCCTCCTTTAAGTTTTCATGTTTTGGACTCCACCAAACATGAGATACCACAGCATCTCCCTCAAAGTTGTATTATACTCAAGTGTCCAACAATGCATCGAACATTTCTGACAGATTTTGCAAGCGTTTTACTTAGATACTGATTGCTGATATTACTCTTGTAATGTTGAATAATGTGACTGGGGGTGGGGTATGGGACTACAGTTCATCCACTGTAACCAACCATTTCATCGAAGAAAGTAAGGTTTCCATCAATGTGTAGACCTAGAGATGAAGACAAAATTAACTTCTTCATCCCTGCTGAGATGTCACATGCAATGAAAAATCACTCCACCCTTTCTATATGACTGGAATATGCTGCTAAAGAAAGCTAGAATACCAGTTGTGGCCATTTTGACTCGCTTTGCAAAAAGCACTGACGCTTACTTTGACTTAAGGCTGAAGGCTTTGCTTCTCTGTCAGATTACAACGCAAGGTTACCTTTACTGAAAATATTAACTAGAGTTCAAAACCCCCCAAAAACTTACCGAAATTAGACCCACTTAAGCAAGACCAACATTGAGCAGAAGCATATTGTTTAGCCTTCATCGCTAATGATCGGAATGACAGTGTTCAATTGATCTGGACATAAGCTGAAACAATGCAGCTCTGATTACTCATGAGGCTGTCCAATGCACGTGAGACCATAGGGCCAGACGTAGGAGAAGATTTAGGCCATTTGGCCCATTGAGTCTGCTCTGCCATTTGATCATGGCTGATTTATTCGTCCCTTTCAATCTTTTAAAGGCAGCTTTTTTTTTGTTATCAGCACATTGGAGCCTTGCTAAACACAATAGTAAGTTTGTACATTCAAAATCAGAACAACAAGTATAGAAGAAGCTGGTGCCCTGAGATTTTTTTTGTGTCTATTCCCAGTTCCATGGAATAGAACGAGTGCTTGTTGTCATCCCAAGTTGTTCCAGAAGATCTATATATATTGAACCTCATGGTTCCAGAAAACATTCAACCCCAGAAGACATGTATATACCCAAATGTGTCTATGTAAGTATTGACCCTAATCACCACATTAGGAACAAAATCTCATGCTCTATTACTTGCAGATTGGTTTTGTTGATAGATCTACTTACAAACACAAGTTCTTAGTGTTACTGCAAAAATAGATGCTGTTAGTAATCTCTAATACACTATCAAAGTCTTCAGGACAAATTTATTAACCATAGATACTAATTTTCAAGACAAGGATGTTCGAGGGAAAACAGAACAATTACTACACACCCCTCCAGTGCTTTTAATTTATGGGTTTAATATCGGCACCACCTACCAAATGTTCATGTGAAAGGATTTCTAAGGTCTTGAACAGAGATGCTTTGGCCTTTTCCTGATATCCAAATAGTTACTGATAGATGTTCTCACTATGATTGTCCACATGCCCAAAGAGCAGGGTGCCCCAGAGTGGCAAACAAAAACAGTCTGTTTTCTTCTGCTTTGTTTAATAACCAGTTTGCTACTGCCAAGCAATGGAACTCCTCCAATTTTTGATCTCCAGCATCAACATAAAACAATTCCCAGTCAGATATAATGCAGCCAGATGCAGTGTAAAGATTTTTCTAATGTTCCTAACAGCATGAGAGGAACACACTAACAGTACCTTGCCCGAGAACATCTTTAGAGTACTGCGATACTAGTCACACCATAGCAATCTCCACATCTTGTTTCCTAGGGTGTGTCTATATATTCTAATATCTAACCATAAAAGTAGTATAACAATATTATCCTTCTCTGATCTAAGCTAAAAATACCTACTATCCACATATGTGCTTTCTTAATCTCTTTGAAGGCAGATCAAGCGAACACTTGGTGGCATGTGATTGAATCATCGTTTTATTCTGCAGCACATAGATGCATACATGTGCCTTGCTTATTTTATTTAGAGCAGATTGATCTTTGCATAATCATGAAAAGGTTGAAATGACAACCTGCGTGTACATGATATATTTAACATTACTTGTCAATGACGTAAAGGAAAAAATATGGACTGATACGTTGTGGATCTTGTGATGGTGATTTGCTTGTAAGAGCTGAGCTGACCTTTACTGATGAAGTTCAAAGTTGCAGCTGGGCCTTCTGCCTATCGCTGCTATCATGTGGGTGGGCCCTGTAAGCCCTGGCATGAAACAGCTGAAAAAGTACTCTGAAATCTGGCAAGGGCAAGCACCTAGCTTGGCCAGCTGTCAAGGAGATCAAAGACTAGGAATATTTCTGAACAACACACACAAAATATTGGAGGAACTCAGCAGGCCAGGCAGCATCTATGGAAAAAAGTACAGTCGATGTTTCTACCTCTGAATTCTTATCTTTTATTTCCAGTCCTGATGAAGGGTCTTGGCCTGAAACATCGACTGTCTACTCTCTTCCATAGATCCTGCCTGGCCTGTTGAGTTCCTTTAGCATTTTGTGTGTGTTGCTTGGATTTCCAGTATCTGCAGATTTTCAAAGTTGCTGGTGAACGCAGCAGGCCAGGCAGCATCTCTAGGAAGAGGTACAGTCGACGTTTTAGGCCGAGACCTTTTGTCAGGACTCAGCCTGAAACGTCGACTGTACCTCTTCCTAGAGATGCTGCCTGGCCTGCTGCGTTCACCAGCAACTTAGATGTATGTTGCTTGAATTTCCAGCATCTGCAGAATTCCTGTTATCTGCAGATTTTCTTTTGTTTGTGATTGGAATATACCTGAACATTCACTGACATTTAGAGACTCTCTAAAACTTACAAACAATTAATTTTGTTTTAGTTAACTACGAAATTAAAAAAATGTGTAAAAACAATTAAAATGAGTTTGATTCAAATAATGTTAATTACCCACTGTTCTCTTCCCTTTACAACCTTTACAATCAAATGAACAGCTGATTATTTCGGCAGGAATTTGGCCTAGCACCTGCTTAATGGGAAGAATCTCCACTTAAACTTAGAGAATTCAGCAAGTTTGAGCACTGCTTCTGGACTCTACTGTTTTTAAGGGATCACACATTTTGACATCCACCATCATGAAGTGCTTCAAGAAGCTGGTCATGGCACACATCATCTCCAGCCTTCCAGGTAACCTTGACCCACCACAATTTAATTTCTATGGTGGACACCATCTCCCTAGACCTCCACTCCTCTTTGGATTATTTGGATAGTAAAGAAACTCATGTTAGACCATTATTATATTGACTACAGTTCTACTTTCAGTAAAATAATGCTAAGCAAACTCACCTTCAAACTCCTAGATTTGGGACTCAACACCTCAGTTTTCAACTTGATTCTTGACTTTCTAACCAATGGATCACAATAAGGACAGGCAGCAGCCCCTTTGCTGCAATTACCCTCAACACTGGTGCCCCACAAGGCTGGATCCTCAGCCCCCATACGTACTCCTTATACACTCATTGAAAGAACATAGGAGTCCTGATGGAGGATCTCGGCCCAAAATATTGATTGTTACTCTTTTTTACAGATGCCGCTTGACTAGCTGAGTTCTTCCAGCATTTTGTGTGTGTTGCTTTGGATTTCCAGCATCTGTGGATCTCCTCTTGATTGCCTTATACACTCATGACTGCCTGGACAGATTCTGCACTAAATCCTTCCGCAGACTGCCTGTTTCCTCAACATTACCTGCCCCTCCACCAATCTTCATATCATATATAAAACAGTGAAATCGAGCTGTCCTGGAGTCTATTGGTACATGCTTTTAGGCATTTGTATCTTCTACCTGATGCGAGGATGGAAATGGGAGAATGCCCAGGGTGGGTGGGATCTTTGATTATGCTGGCTGCTTTAGCAATGCAGCGATAAACGTAGACAGGGTCCATGGAGGGGAAGTTGGTTTCTTTGATGTGTCGAACTCTGTCCACAATTCTCCTTATCTTTGTGCATTTCAGGTGGAGTAGTTGCCGTGCCATGTTATGGTGTGTCTGAATAGGATGATTTCAAAGGTACATCAGCAAAGATTAGTGATGGTCAAGGGAAACATAACAAATTGCTTTACCCTCTTGAGGAAGTAAGGGCACTGGTACACCTCTTGGTCATGGCATCCACATTGTTGGACCATGACAAGCTGTAGGTGATATTCATTCCCAGGAACTTCAACCTTTCAACCCTCTCAACCTTAGTACTGTTGATGTAAACAGGAGCAAGTGCACCACCCTTATTGCTGTAATTAATGACCAGCTATTTTGTTTTGCTGGCTTTCAGGAAAGGGGTGTTGCCATGACAACATACTACTAGGCTCTCTATCTGCTTCCTGTATTCTAACTCTTCATTATTTGAGATTCGGCCCACTATGGTAATGTCATCTCCACACTTGAAGATAGATTTAGAGCAGAATCTGTCCAGGCAGTCATGAGTGTATAAGGCAATCAAGAGAAGATCTGCAGATGCTGGAAATCCAAAGTAACTCACAAAAAATGCCAGAAGAATTCAGCAAGTCAGGCAGCATCTATAGAAAAGAGTAACAATCAATGTTTCAGGCTGAGACTCTCCATCAGGTCTCCTATGTTCCTTCAATGAGTGTATAGGGAGTACATTCGGGGGTTGAGGACCCAGTGTTGAGGGTAATTGTGGCAAAGGGGCTGCTGCCTGTCATTACTGTCCTTACATTTTGAGAGGCTGTTGATGAAACATATCAACTACTGCTTGAGAAGCAAATTGGATCTGCTTCAAGTTGCCTACTGGAACAACAGGTCCACAGCAGATGCCATCTCATTGGCTCTTCACTCAATCCTGGAACATCTGGACAGCAAAGATGCATACACTTATGACTGTGTGGCTAAGCACAGCTCCGATGCCATATTCAAGTTTGCTGATAGCACCACTGTTGTAGGCCAGCATAAAAGTGGTGATAAATCAGGAGAATGAAAATCTGGCTGAGTGGTACCACAACAACAACCTCTCTCAACTTCACTTGCCCCATCATAAAGTTCCCACAAATATTGAACTCACTTTCAAGGACTCTTCATCTCATGTTCTCAATATCTATTGCTTATTTATTTATACTATTGTTTTTGTTTTTGCATTTGCACAGTCAGTTGTCTTCTGCACAGTCAGTTGTCTTCTGCACTCTGGTTGAATTTCCCAGTTGGGTGGTCTTTCATTGATTACAATATGGTTAATATTCTTTAGATTTATTGAGTTTGAACATGAGAAAATGAATTTCAGGGTTGTACATGATGACATATATGTACTTTGATAATAAAGTTTACTTTGAACTATGAGCCTCTTACTCAGTGTCATCAAGAGCAAAGAGCTGATTATTGACCTCAGGAGTAGGACATCAGAGGTCTGTGAGCCAGTCCTCATCAGAGGATCGGAGGTGGAGAAGGATAACAACTTTAAATTCTGAGGACCTATTCCAGGCTCAGCACGTATGTAAGTGCAACTACGAAGAAAGGACAGCTGCGTCTCTATGTCCTTAAGAGTTTGTGAAGGTTCGGCATGACATCTAAAACATCGACAAACTTCTATAGATGTGCAGTGGGAGTATATGGACTGGCTGCACCAGAGTCTGATATGGAAACACCAATGCCTTTGAATGGAAAATCCCACAAAGAGTAATGGATATGATCCAATCATCATGGGCAACCATTATGAATTTGGAGAAGGAAGTCTGAGAATTGGAGCGAGAATGCGGCGGGAGCCATTTTGATTTTGTACCAATGACATAGGTAGGAAAAGGGGAGAGATACTGAAAGGAGAATATAGGGAGCTGGGAAGGGAGTTGAGAAGAAGGACTGCAAAGGTAGTAATCTCGGGATTACTGCCTGTGCCACGCAACAGTGAGAGTAGGAATGGAATGAGGTGGAGGATAAATGTGTGGCTGAGGGATTGGAACAGGGGCCAGGGATTCAAGTTTCTGGATCACTGGGACCTCTTTTGGCGCAGGTGTGACCTGTACAAAAAGGATGGGTTGCACTTGAATCCTAGGGGGACCAATATGCTGGCGGGGAGATTTGCGAAGGCTACTGGGGAGACATTAAACTAGAATGGTTGGGGGGTGGGAATAAAATTGAAGAGACAAGAAGCGAGGAGGTTAGTTCACAAATAGAGAAAGCTAGTAGACAGTGTGTGAGGGAGGATAGGCAGGGGACAGAGAACGGGAACACTCAGACCGAAGATGTAGGGGAGAAGGAAGAAAAAGATAACAAAGTTGTTTGCACCAATAGGGATAAACAGAGAGTAAGAGGTGGAGAGTTTCTTAAATGCATCTATTTTAATGCTAGGAGCATTGTATGAAAGGTGGATGAGCTTAGAGCATGGATTGATACCGGAAATATGATGTTGTAGCTATTAGTGAAACATGGTTACAGGAGAGGTGTGATTGGCAACTAAATATTCCTGGATTTCATTGCTTCAGGTGTGATAGAATTGGAGGGGCAAGGCGGGGGAGGTGTTGCATTGCTTGTCAGAGAAAATATTACAGTGGTGCTGTGGCAGGATAGGTTAGAGGACTCGTTTAGGGAGGCTATTTGGGTGGAATTGAGGAATGGGAAAGGGGTAGTAACACTTATAGGGGTGTATTATAGACCACCTAATGGGGAGCGAGAATTGGAGGAGCAAATTTGTAAGGAGATAGCAGATATTTGTAGTAAGCACAAGGTTGTGATTGTGGGAGATTTTAATATTCCACACGTAGACTGGGAAGCCCATTCTGTAAAAGGGTTGGATGGTTTGGAGTTTGTAAAATGTGTGCAACATAGCTTTTTGCGGCAGTACATAGAGGTACCAACTAGAGAAGGGGCAGTGTGGGATCTCCTGTTAAGGAATGAGATAGGTCAGGTGATAGAGGTATGTGTTGGGAAGCACTCCGGGTCCTGTGATCACAATGCCATTAGTTTCAATATAATTATGGAGAAGGATAGGTCCGGACACAGGATTGAGATTTTTGATTGGAGAAAGGCTAACTTTGAGGAGATGTGAAAGGATTTAGAAGAAGTGTATTGGGACAATTTGTTTTATGGGAAGGATGTAATAGAGAAATGGAGGTCATTTAAAGGTGAAATTTTGAGGGTATCTTTATGTTCCTGTTAGATTGAAAGGAAAGGTTAAAAGTTTGAGAGAGTCATGGTTCTGAAGGGATATTGGAAACTTGGTTCGGGAAAAGAGAGAGATCTACAATGAATATTGGCAGCTTGGACTAAATGAGGTGCTTGAGGAATATAAAGAATGTAAAAAGAATCTTAAGAAAGAAATTAGAAAAGCTAAAAGAAGATATGAGGTTGCTTTGGCAGGTAAGGTGAAAATAAATCCAAAGGGTTTCTATAGTTATATTAATAACAAAAGGATAGTGAGGGATAAAATTGGTCCCTTAGAGAATCAGAGCGAACAGCTGTGCGGAGCCAAAAGAGATGGGGGAGATTTTGAATAATTTCTTTTTTTTGGTATTCACTAAGGAGAAGGATATTGAATTGTGTAAGGTAAGGGAAACAAGTAGGGTAGTTATAGAAACTATGTTGATTAAAGAAGAGGAAGTACTGGCGCTTTTAAGGAATATGAAAGTGGACAAGTCTCCGGGTCCTGACAGGATATTCCCTAGGACCTTGAGGGAAGTTAGTGTGGAAATAGCAGGGGCTCTGACAGAAATATTTTAAATGTCATTAGAAATGGGGATGGTGCCGGAGGATTGGCAAATTGCTCATGTTGTTCCATCGTTTAAAAAGGGTTCTAAGAGTAAACCTAGCAATTATCAGCCTGTGAGTTTGACGTCAGTGGTGGGTAAATTGATGGAAAGTATTCTTAGAGATGGTATATATAATTATCTGGATAAACAGGGTCTGATTAGGAGCAGTCAACATGGATTTGTGCGTGGAAAGTCATGGTTGACAAATCTTATTGAATTTTTTGAAGAGGTTACTAGGAAAGTTGATGAGGGTAAAGTGGTGGATGTTGTCTATATGGACTTCAGTAAGGCCTTGGACAAGGTTCCACACGGAAGGTTAGTTAGGAAGGTTCAATCATTAGGTATTAATATTGAAGTAGTAAAATGGATTCAGGAGTGGGGGGATGGGAGACGCCAGAGAGTAGCGGTGGATAACTGTTTGTCAGACTGGAGGCTGGTGATTAGTGGTGTGCCTCAGGGATCTGTACTGGGTCCAATGTTGTTTGTTATATATATTGATGATCTGGATGATGGGGTGGTAAATTGGATTAGTAAGTATGCAGATGATACTAAGATAGGTGGCGTTGTGGATAATGAAGTAGGTTTTCAAAGCTTGCAGAGAGATTTAGGCCAGTTAGAAGAGTGGGCTGAAAGATGGCAGATGGAGTTTAATGCTGATAAATGTGAGGTGCTACATTTTGGTAGGACTTATCAAAATAGGACATAAATGGTAAATTGTAGGGCATTGAAGAATGCAGTAGAACAGAGTGATCTAGGAATAATGGTGCATAGTTCCCTGAAGGTGGGATCTCATGTGGATAGGGTGGTGAAGAAAGCTTCTGGTAAGCTGGCCTTTATAAATCAGAGCATTGAGTATAGGAGTTGGGATGTAATGTTGAAATTGTACAAGGCATTGGTGAGGCCAAATTTGGAGTATTGTGTACAGTTTGGTCACCGAATTATAGGAAAGATGTCAACAAAATTGTGACAGTACAGAGAAGATTTACTAGAATGTTACTTGGGTTTCATCTCCTAAGTTACAGAGAAAGGTTGAACAAGTTGGTTCTTTATTCTTTGGTGCGTAGAAGGTTGAGAGGGGACTTGATAGAGGTATTTAAAATTATGAGGGAGATAGATAGAGTTGACGTGGGTAGGCTTTTTCCATTGAGACTGGGGGAGATTCAAACAAGAGGACATGAGTTGAGAGTTAAAGGGCAAAAGTTTAGGGGTAACATGAGGGGCAACTTCTTTACTCAGAGAATGGTAGTTGTGTGGAACGAGCTTCCAGCAGAAGTGGTTGAGGCAGGTTCGATGTTGTCGTTTAAAGTTAAATTGGATAGCTATATGGACAGGAGAGGAATGGAGGGTTATGGGCTGAGTGCAGGTCAGTGGGGCTAGGTGAGAGTAAGAGTTCAGCACAGACTAGAAGGGCCGAGATGGCCTGTTTCTGTGCTGTAATTGTTATATGTTATATATTTGGTATATGTAAAGCCCTCCCCACCATTGAGCAGATCTACACAAAACTTTGCTGCAGGAAAGCAGCATCCATCATCAGGGTCCTCCACCACACAGGACACGCTCTCTTCTTGCTGCTGCCACCAGAAAGAAAGTGTAGGATCCTCTGATTTCACACCACCAGGTTCCAGAACAGTTGTTACCCCTCAACCAGCAAGCTCTTGAACCAAATAAGATACCTTAATTCAACTTCACTTTTCCCATCATTTAAATGTTCACACAACCTATGGACTCACTTTCAAGGACACTTCATCTCATATTCACGATATTTATTACTTAGTTATTTATTATAATTATCTCTTTCTTACTGTATTTGTACAGTTTGTTGTCTTTTGCACGCTGGTTGAAAGCCCTAGTTCGTGTGGTCTTTCATTGATTCTGTTATGGTTATTATTGTATAATGGATTTATTGAGTATACTTGCAAGAAAATGAATCTCCTTGTTGTATACGATGAATTATATGTACTTTGATAAATAATTTACTTTGAACTTTGAACATAATTACAGCGCTTAAATTCTGGAATGGTATCAGAGGACTGGAAAATTGCAAGTGTCACTCCACTCTTTAAGAATGGATGAAGGCACAAGAAAGCAAATTATAGGATAATTAGCCCCTGACCTCAGTGGTTGGGAAGACATTGGAGTCTGTCATGAAGGATGAGATTTTGATGTACTTGGAGGCACATGATATAAAAGGCCAAATTCAGCATGGTTTCCTTAATGGGAAATTTTGTCTGACAAGTTTGTTGGAATTTTTTGAGGAAATAGCATGCAAGATAAACAAAGGAGAGTAAGTGGACGTTGTTTACTTGGATTTTTAGAAAACCTTTGAAAAGGTGCTGTACATGAAGCTGCTGAATAAGTTGAGAGCCCATGGTATTACAGGAAATATACTGGCATGGTTAGAAGACTGGCTGACTGGCAGGAGGCAAAGAGTAGGAATAATTGGTGCCTATTCTGGTCTGCTGCCAGTGACTAATGGTGTTCTGCAGAGGTTGGTATTGGGGTCATTTCTTATCACCTTATATGTTAATGATTTGAATGACAGAATTGATGGCTTTGTGGCCAAGTTTGCAGACAATAAGAAGATAGGCAGAGGGGCAGTTAGTGTTGAGGAAGTAGGGAGTCTGCAGAAGGACTTAAACAGATTGGGAGAATGAGCAAAGAAGTAGCAGATGGAGTACAGCTCAAGAAGTTAAGATGGCACTGATTAGTGGTGATACTTTGTGTGCAGCTCCAATGGGAATAATCAAATATTTCTCTTTAGGAATATTACAGCTGAAATCCATAGTCACAATCGTGGGTATGTTAGTAAGCAACATCGTTTTAAGACGTATTAAAAAAACTATTGATACTCAAAATCGGTGGACCACGGACAGCAGACTTGGGTTGCAAGTACAGTTCCCTTTTAAGAATGTGGAAGGAGGGAAGACGTGCTGGTATACAGGTATGATTGAAATTCAGAGGTTTCACACCCCCACTCCCGACTATCCTGCTGGTGAGTGTGTAGTCTCTGGAAAACAAAATTGAAGACCTCAGAGCAAGATTGCTGTACTAGAGGGACATCAGGGACTGCTGTGTACTTTGCTTCACAGAAACCTGTCTAACCTCCACCATTTTGGATGCATCGCTGCAGCCCGATGGCTTCACCATTTTAGGCAAAGATGATTTATGATTAATTCATCATGGTGGACAGATGTGGTGGTTCTGTTTCAATGCCGATCAGCCAACCTGGAACATCTAGTGGTCAAATTTCAGGCATTTTATCTGCTGAGTAGGTTTTCTGGCAGGGACCAGTGTGCACTCTACCTCAGATCAATGTCAGGCAAGCACTGGAGGAGCTGAGCACCCTGCTCAGTAATCTTGAAACAGTGCACCTGGATACCTTCCCTATCATTATGGGGCAGTATTTCAACTAGATGGGCTTGACGAGATCTCTGAACAGCTACCACCAACACACTTGACCACTGTTATATCACTATCAAGTACGCTTACTGTGACATCCCATGCTCACACTTTGGAAAGTCCGATCACTTGGCTGTACTTCTCCCTGCATTTAGGCAGAGACTAAAGACCGGAGCACCAGTGGTGAGGACCAAGGAGGTATGGTCAAGGGAGGCAAAGGAGTGCCTGCAGGATTGCTTTGAGTTGGTGGACTAGACAATATTCAAGGATTCATCTTTGAATCTGAATTAATATGCCACAAGTGTCACTTACTTCACCAGGACCTGTGTGGATGATTGTGTGGCTTTGAGAACATATCGGACATACCCAAACCAAAAGCTGTGGATGAACCAGGAGATTTGTCGTCTGCTGAGGGCTAGAGTCAAATATTCAAGTACATCTATTATCAAAGAATGTATAAATTATACAACCTTGAGATTTGTTTGCCTACAGGCAGTCGCAAAGCAAGAAACTCGAAAGAACCTAATTAAAAAAAAATAAAGAACAACTCCAATACACAGAGGGAAAAAACACAAATCAAGCAAACAATAGAAGCGAGCAACAACAACAGCATTCCAAACCAGATTGAGTCCTCAGATCCCAATCCCTGGAGGAGCCCAGAGTAGGCTCAAAGCCTTGGTTTTTAGTTCATCATATTAGCGGGACAAATCACTGCAAAGTTCGCAGACGTGCAGAACCACAGCTGGGGGCAGTATCACAGCTTTAGAGAGAGGAGCCCCCAGCCTATCTGGGCTGGCGTTTAAGTTGTCCGAACAACAGATTGTACCTTACATTAGGACCTGGGCTCTGCTGCAGCAAATTGCTCCAGGCCTAGATTTCACTGCCGAAGAAGCCATTCTTGACCTCTCCAAATCGGCTCTTTGCCCAGAGCAATCCAACCTTGCCCAAGTCTCAACACCCTACCTTTCCTGTCTACCTGGGCTAGCATTTAAATTGTCCAAACAATAGAATGTGCCTCAGATTAGGATCTAAGGACTCAATTTGGTTTGGAATGCTGTTGTTGTTGCTCGCAATTGGACCTGGACCCCAACGTGGCAAATCGCTCAGGGCCGAGAACACACCACACGGTGATACGCTTTGTGCCTAGATTTCGCTGCTGATGAAGCTGTTCTTGACCCCTCTAAATTGGCTTGGCACTTAGAATGAACCACCCTTGCACCCAAGTTCATTGGACTGGCATCGGATCTCCTTGGCCTGATCTTCTCCTCTCCGAATCATTCACTCCAACCAGCATGGCTCTAACTCCAAGTGCAGCGATTTTGCAGCACACCAGCAGGGCACATCCCGTGAATTCGCTGTGGCATCCAAGATCTGTGGCAATCAATACTGGTGACCATGAACTATACAAGAAGTCCAAGTACAACCTAGGGAAGGCTATTTTAAGAGCGAATGAACAATTCTGCTTGAGGCCAGAGATGGAATTGGATGCACGTCAGCTCTGGCAGGGTTTGCAGGCCATTACATCCTACAAAGTAAAACCTAACATCATGAATGGCAGTGATGCTTCACTCTAAGATTAGCTCAATGCCTATTATGCACACTTTGAAAATGAGAATAAAATTACCTTTATGCGATCTCTGCAGCATCAATAGTGTACCCGATAGGGCTCTGAAAACCTGCACCAACCAATTGATGGGAGTGTTCAAAGACATCTTCATTCTCTCACTGCTGCAGGCAGAGGTACCCACCTGCTTCAAAAGGCTGCCAATCATATCAGTGTCCAAGAAGAACAGGGTGAGCTGCCTCAGAACTATCAACCAGTTGCACTCACGTCTACTGCGATGAAGTGCTTTGAGAGGTTGTTCTTACCTAGAATCAACTCTTTCTAAGCAAGGACCTGGACCTGTTGCAATTTGTCTATCGCCACAATAGGGCGACAGTGGATTCAATCTCACTGGCTCTCTATTCGGCCTTGGATCACCTGGCAATAGCAATACCTACATCAGGTTGTGGTTTATTGAATACATGCCAGCGTTCAACACCATTATACCCTCAGTTTTAATCAACAAGCTACATAAACTTACCCTCTCATCTGGATCCTTAACGTCCTCACTGGGAGACCACAATCAGTGTGGATCAGAAATAACATCTCCTCCTCACTGACAATTAACATTAGTGCATCTCAAGGATGTATGCTTAACCCACTGCTCTACTCTTTCTACACCCACAACTGCGTAACTAGGCACAGCTTAAATGGCATCTATAAGTTTGCCGATGACACACCTATTATTGGTAGAACTTCAGATGGTGACGTGGAGGCATAGAGGAATGAGATATATTGTCTGGTTGAGTGGTGTCACAAAGACAACCTTGAATTCAACATCAGTAGGACCAAGGAATTGAATGTGGACTTCAGGAAGGGGAAGTCGAGGGAAAACACACCAGTCCTCATCGAGGGATCAGCAGTGGAAAGGGTGAGCAGTTTCAAGTTCCTGAGTGACAACATACCTGAAGATCTATCCTGGCTCCAACATACTGATCCAATGACGTGGAAGGCACAACAGCGGCTATATTCCGTTAGGAGTTTGAGGAGACCTTGAATGTCACCAAATACTCTTGCAAGTTTCTGCTGATGTACCACGGAGAGCATCCTAACTGGTTGTATAACCGTCGGGTGTGGAGGGGCCACTGCGCAGGGTTGGACAAAGCTGCAGGAAGTTGTAAGCTCAGCCAGCTCTATCACTGGCATTAGCCTCCCCAGCATCGAGGACCCCTTGAAAAGGCATCATCACAAAAAGGTGGCAGCAATTGTTAAGGACCCCCATAAACCGGGACATGTTACCATGAGGGAGGAGGCACAGGAGCCTGAAGACAAACACTCAATGCTTCAGGAACAGCTTCTTCCCCTCTGCCATTAGATTTCTGTATGGATAATGAACCTGTGAACTCTTTATGTACTACTACTTAGATAGATAGATAGAATATACTTTATTAATCCCGAGGGAAATTTGGTTTCGTTACAGCCGCACCAACCAAGAATAGAGCGTAAATATAGCAATACAAAACCCCCCAACAATCAAATTTAATTTCTATTTAATTTATTATATATAGCTATATATTTTTTATTGTAATTTATAATTCTTTTATTATGTATTGCAATGTGCCACTGCCGCAGAACAACAAATCACAACTTAAGCCAGTGACATAAAAGGATTTGGAGTGGACAGAGTACAGGGAGAAAATTCAAAGATTAGAATTGCAAAGGGACTTGGAAGTCCTCATACAGGTTCCCTAAAGGTTAACTTGCAGGTTGATTCGGTGGTAAGAAAGGCGACTGCAATGTTAGCATTCATTTTGAGAGGAATATAAGAGCAAGGATGTAACACTGATGCATTATAAGGCATTGGTTAGACCACACTTGCAGTATTGTGAGCAGTTTTGGACTCGTTGAAATGATGTGCTAGCATTGGAGAGAGTCCAGAGGATGTTCACAAGGATGGTTCCAGGAATGAAAGAGTTAATGTATGAGGACCATTTGATGGCTCTGGACCTGTACTCCTTGGAGTTTAGAAGAATGAGGGGGATTTCATTGAAACCTATTGAATATTGAAGGCCTAGATAGAGTGGATGTGGAGAGGATTTTCCTATAGTGGGGAAGTCTAGGACCAGAGGGCACAGCCACAGGATAGAGGATCATCCATTTAGAACAGGGATGAGGAGAAATTTCTTTAGTCAGAGGGTAGTGAATCTGTGGTATTCGTTGCCACAGATGGCTGTGGAGACCAAGTCTTTGATTATATTTAAAGTGAAGGTTGATGGGTTCTTGATTAGTTAGGGCATCAAAGGTTATGGAGAGAAGTCAGGAGCAAAGGGTTGAGAGCAATAATAAATCAGCCATGATGGATTGGTGGAGCAGACTCCATCGAATGGCCCAATTATGCTCCTATGTCTTATGGTCTTATGATCTGCTGAGATCTTTGTGGTTTCTTTCCTACTGGCTGACTTATCATTTTGGAAAGCTTGCTTATATTTTTAGCAATGGCAAAATTTTTTTTGTAAACATCTGGCAAATTTTACCCAGAATCTTTAGCAAATCGCAGTCAAACTAGCATTACTTAACATACCTCATCTCATGTCTACTTAATAATATCAATGTGAGGAGGCGCGTAGGAGAAAGCTGGTTCCATGCTACTAGAGAGAGTAGCAGCAAGACAAATAATTGAAATCTGTTTTAATAATGCTGTAGTATTCCACCAAAATCTAGAATTCAAAAATGAAAGTACTCTGAAGTATTGTGAGACATGAAGCAGAAAAAGAAGCAGCTGTTTTACTGAAGAAGAAACACCCAGATCCGCTTTGCCACACCACCCAGTCCCACAGGTTGCAGCAGAGGCATGAAATACAGTCACTCCCTGGACTGAAAGAGAAAAGTCAAGGTCAGAGTGGGAAACGCAAGAAAAGAGCAGCTGCTGTTAGTGTCCCAGTGGACTGGAAAGATGCCAAAATGTTTTAACCACATGATGGAACAATAACTTGTTCAGCTGAACATCATTTGTTGTGACACACCCAGGCAAACTGAAATGACAGAACCCAAACTGTGCCTTTTGCCTGATGTGCTTGCCAGACTAAATTAAGACTGAGCTAGGTAACACAGCTGCCTGGGAAATTGTTCCCTTCTGCTGCCCTCCACCCCTGGGTCCAGATGTTTCATCCCAGCCAAGGAAATTACAATGGGGGCCTGCTTTTACTGATGACAGTTAAAGGGGCTGTGTTACTTAACAGTTCTGGATTTACAAATAGTTTCCATAATCAAAACAAATATTTTGTGATAATTTCATTGAGATTGTTCTTGATGCATTCTGGACTGAAATTTCATGAAATGCTCCTTCAACTTTGCATTGCTTAAACTCTTCAAAGTCAGATAATTAATTGAAAAGATGGAGGCAGACTCACAGTCTCCTATCTCCTTCTCCACTGCCAAGGGATTGTTACGGTGCCAAACCCAAAGTCAAAATCTAAATGGTGCCAAATGTAAATTTTCCCCTAAAAATGTAAATTTAATCCAATTCATGCTGTTTAGTTTTTTGATGTGGCTGATATTTTAAATATACTAAAGTTACTTCTGGTGCATGCTGTTGCCTATGGTTTTTATCAAGTTATGCCCGGCTCTATTTATTGGGGTAATTATCAAAAAGTAAGGGTTGCATAACATTTTTCCTACATGTCACATGAACCTTTTTTCCCCTGCTGGAGACTTTGATTTCTGCTAAGATAAAGTTTCACAGAAGTTGATGACAATGACTTACTTCTCATCTTGGAGACTGGTTAGGAAGTAACTAAGCCTGGGAATGTACTGCCAAGCCTGATTTGGCAAACAGAACTTTTAAATATGCTTCTTTAAGTTATTCTCATAGCACTGTGTTATCAGAAGTTGTTCACTGTTGGGTAACAGTAAATGTACTATATAATTGTGCTTGTGTTTTGTACACTGCTTGTAAAGGCCTCTCCATTTGAATGCATTGGATTTAATGTGTGGATTTCAGATGCAGAATAGAATATACTGATGTGACTTTATAGGATTATTTAAGCCTAGCAGCCAGGGTTGAACTTCCAAGCGATGAGATGCTGAGCAGTAAGTAATTGACAGAACTAAAGACGAAGTAAAAGAGCAAGACAGGTTGACTTAGCTCAATTCTAATAATCCACATCTCCAACTTTAGTCCAGGAATTAGTTCCTTAGCTCAGCCAATTCCCTCACTTCTTAAGGAAAAGAGCTTTATTTAGGTTATATTTACGTATTTTATATTTGCAGCAATAACTTCCTTATTATTAATGCATTGGCCTCTTCCATGAACGTTACACCAAAGGCACCAGAAGTTTCATTCCAACCTGCCTGCATTTATCGTTTTTACTCCGTTGAAGCTTGCTAGGCCCTTGCACATGTCGGGGAACGGGGACATGGTGAAGCTCCGTACAGCTTCTCACTGCTATCTCTCCGAATGCATTCCAGTGTAGTCACAATGGTAGTGACAGCAGACTGTGCTTGGGGATTGATTCCTCTTATTGTTTACCTTCCAATGAACGTCATCCTGTCGAATCTGCAACAAGCAACTGTGAGCTTTGTGGACATGTGAACAGCTTTCTGGAAATGCCAGACAAGTTAATGAAATAGCCAGTTTTCTTATATTGTGTTGTTGTGAAGTGCCAAGATACAAAATTTCTGTTTTAACAGCACTATATATTAATAAGAATTTATTTGTTCAATGCTATTACATCACTTCATCTTTATCCTTGGTCTTCTATCCAGCAGCCTAAACACATTATTCTCTGATGGTTCAGAATTTTCTCCAAGAGTTCACAACTCTCAGGGTGGGTGAATCTCCTTCATTTCTGTCCCAGTCACAACCCCTGACCCTTCTCCCTTCATCTAATGCACTTTACTTGCACTTCCTTTCTTCCGTCTGACTCTTTCCCTTCTCCAGCCTTCTCACTCTTCCTCTTTCCCTTGATGCATCCTCTTCCCCAGTAATCACTCATGACCCTTTTCCCTTCCCCTGATCTTCCTCTTTCACCTTCCCTCCTATCCCTGACTCTTGCCCTTCTCCAGTCATCATCCCTCACCCTTCCACTTGACACTTCCTCTTCCCCTGATCTTCCTATGTCACTTCCTCTGACTCTTTTCCAGTGACCACCCCTTTCCCTGACCATAACAGGCGGATGGTCCTACAGCAGATTGTCTGTTGCTCCATATTCTGGCGTCTGCCCTCTCTTGCGTCTCTAAGTAACAGAAGTTTAGAACATAGAGCAATGAAGCTGCAACAGGCCCTTCGACCCACAATGATGTGCCAAACCAAATAAATGAATCACGAAGGGTCTCGGCCTGAAACGTCGACTGCGCCTCTTCCTATAGATGCTGCCTGGCCTGCTGCGTTCACCAGCAACTTTGATGTGTGTTGTTAAATGAATCATCAAATGGCCAGCTAAACTAATTTCTTCTGCCTACACAATGTCTAAATTGCTTCACTTTTCCCATATTCACATGCCTATCTGAACGTCTCTTTAAAGTCTGTAATGTTTCTGTCTCTACCACCACCCCAGGCACCCACTACTCTCTGAGTAAAAAAACTTACCCTCACATCTCCTTCAAAATGATCCCACCTCAACTTAAATGCATGCCCTCTGGTATTGAACATTTCAGCCCCAACAAAAAAATGCTTTCTGTCTACTCTAGGCCTCTTATAAAACATTTTCAGATCTTCCCTCAGCCTCTGCCGCTCCAGAGGAAACAAACCAAGTTTGCCCAACCTCTCGTTAGAGCATATACCCTCTAAAGCAAGCAGCATCCTGGTAAACCTCCTCTGCACCCTCTCCAAAGCCTCAACATCCTTCTCATAATGGTGTGATCAGAACAGTATGCCATATTGCAGATGTGGCCTACTAGAGTTTTATAAAGCTACAACATAAGCTTATAGGGAGAGGTGTTTGCACTAAGATACAACACTGTGACTAGAAAGATAGAAACATAGAAAACCTACAGCACAATACAGGCCTTTTGGCCCACAAAGTTGTGCTGAACATGTCCCTACCTCAGAAATTACTAGGCTTACCCATAGCCCTCTATTTTTCTAAGCTCCATGTACCTATCCAAAAGTCTCTTAAAAGACCCTATCATATCTGCCTCCACCATCATTGCCAGCAGCACATTCCATGTCCTCACCACTCTCTGTGTAAAAAACTTACCCCTGACACCTCCTCTGTACCTACTCCCCAGCACCTTAAACCTGTGTCCTCTTGTCGTAACCATTTCAGCCCTGGAAAAGAGCCTCTGACTATCCACACGATCAATGCCTCTCATCATCTTATACACCTCTAACAGGTCACCTCTCATCCTCTGCCGCCCCAAGGAGAAAAGGCCAAGTTCACTCATCTGTTTTCATAAGGCACGCTCTCCAATCCAGGCAACGTCCTTGTAAATCTCCTCTGCACCGTTTCTATGGCTTCCACATCCTTCCTGTAGTGAGGCGGCCAGAACTGAGCACAGTACTCCCAAGTGGGGTCTGAACAGGGTCCTATGTAGCTGCAACATTACCTCTTGGCTCCTAAATTCAATTCCACGATTGATGAAGGCCAATACACCGTATGCCTTCTTAACCACAGAGTCAACCTGCGCAGCTGTTTTGAGCGTCCAATGGACTCGGACCCCAAGATCCCTCTGATCCTCCACACTGCCAAGAGTCTTACCATTAATACTATATTCTGCCATTGTATTTGACCTACCAAAATGAACCACCTCACACTTATCTGGGTTGAACTCCATCTGCCACTTCTCAGCCCAGTTTTGCATCCTACCAATGTCCCACTGTAACCTCTGATAGCCCTCCACACTATTCTCAACACCTCCAACCTTTGTGTCATCAGCAAACTTACTAGCCCATCCCTCCATTTCCTCATCCAGGCCATTTATAAAAATCATGAAGAGTATGGGTCCCAGAACAGATCCCTGGAGTCACTGACCTCCATGCAGAAAAAGACCTGTCTACAATCACTCTTTCCCTTCTGTGGGCAAGTCAGTTCCTTGCCTCCTTACTTTCTCAATAAGCCTTGCATGGGGTACCTTATAAAATGCCTTGCTAAAATCCATATTCACTACATCTACGGTCCTACCTTCACCAATGTGTTTAGTCACATCCTCAAAAGATTCAATCAGGCTCATGAGGCACGATCTGCCGTTGACAAAGCCATGCTGACTATTCCTAACCATATTATACCTCTCCAAATGTTCATAAATACTGCCTCTCAGGATCTTCTCCATCAACTTACCAACCACTGAAGCAAGACTCACTGGTCTATAATTTCCTGGGCTATCTCTACTCCCTTCTTGAATAAAGGACCAACATCCGCAACCCCCCAATCCTCCGGACCCTCTCCCATCCCCATTGATGATGCAAAGATCATTACCAGAGGCTCAGCAATCTCCTCTCTCACCTCCCACAGGAGACTGGGGTACATCTCATCTGGTCCCGGCGACTGATCCAACTTGATGCTTTCCAAAAGCTCCAGCACATCTTCTTTCTTAATATCTACATGCTCAAGCTTTTCAGTTCTCTGCAAGTCATCACTACAATCACCAAGATCCTTTTCCATAGTGAAAACCGAAGTAAAGTATTCATTAAGTACCTCTGCTATTTCCTCCGGTTCCATACATACTTTCCTACTCTCACACTTGACAGGTCCTATTCTTTCACATCTTATCCTCTTGCTCTTCACATACAGTACTTGTAGAATGCCTTGGGGTTTCCCTTAATCCTGCCTGCCAAGGCCTTCTCATGGCCCCTTCTGGCTTTCCTAATTTCCTTCTTAAGCTCCTTCCTGTTAGCCCTATAATCTTTTCGATCTCTAACATTACCTAGCTCTCTGAACCTTTTGTAAGCTTTTCTTTTCTTCTTGACTAGATTTATTACAGCCTTTGTACACCACGGTTCCTGTACCCTACCATAACTTCCCTGTCTCATTGGAATGCACCTATGCAGATCTCCACACAAATATCCCCTGAACATTTGCCACATTTCTTCTGTACTTTTCCCTGAGAACATCTGTTCCCAATTTGAGCTTCCAATTTCCTGCCTGATAGCGTCATAGTTCTCCCTACTCCAATTAAACGCTTTTCTAACTTGTCTGTTCCTATCTCTCTCCAATCTTATTCTAAAGGAGATAGAATTATGATCACTATCTCCAAAATGCTCTCCCACTGAGAAATCTGACAGCTGACCAGGTTCATTTCCCAATACCAAATCAAGTACAGCCTCTCCTCTTGAAGGCTTATCTACATAGGATGGACTAGGATGGACAGGAGACGTCACGTCTGAACAACAGAAGGAAATTAGAGCAGAAATAGCCTGCCCAATAGAGCATAAAATGGATCATTCTAGCAGAAAGCTAAGAGAAGAGCTAAGGAAATATAAGGTCCATGCAAGATACGATCAATCTAACAAAAACATTGTAGTATTTATTGATACACTAAAACAAAAGGCTGGTACATGCAAAGCCATACTAATTAGATACACGATATGCACAGAATGATCAGTTCAGAAACAATGAAAGAGGTTTGTACAGGACGTTGAAACTAAACTCGATGTGCCAAAGTGTCAGCAACTCTAATACAGAATTACCAACAAAACAGAGATAATGAACTTTTGCTCTAATATCTGGTTTACAGGGTGACATACAATCAAGAAGCAAGCTGGATTAGGGATGAAAAGGAACGCAGACACGATTGAAAAAATTCCTGAAGTTACAATGGATATGCTGAAAACAGTTATAAAGAATACCCACAACTGGAAAATCACTGTCCGTGATAAAATTTATAATTATCGGTATAAAAATTTACTTGCCTTCATCTGTACCTATTAATACATATCAACAATTTTCTTGAAAGTCCTGAAAAAGTGCCCAAATTTTTGTCAGAAGGTAAAGCATATCTCTTACCTAGAGGAGAAATCACAAATAATCCATCAAAGTATCATCCTGTTATATGCTTACAAACTATACATAAAATTGTGACTTCATGCAATCACCACTCACCTAGATAACTACAATATTCTTACAGAAGAGACAAAAGGATGCCGTAAGGGTATGAAAGGATGTAAGGCACAACCGATAATGGATTTTGTAATTTTAAACCCAGCTCAGTGGAAAAGCAGAAATCGTTCATGTTGTTATATTGACTACCAAAAAGCATTTGATTCTGTCTCACACTCACGGTTAATAGCAATTCTCAATATACATATAAATTACACCTTGTACTTGTCAAATTCCTTCAACCACTGATGAAACATTGGTGTACTGTAATCACCCCATCTATTAACAACCAATAAAGAACAACCATCATTATCAAGATAAACAGGCATTTTCCAAAGTCACTCTCTAAGCCCACTGTGGTTTTGTCTAGCTTTAAACCGACACTCTAATTTACTGAATCGGACAAAAATTGTGTTTCAAATCAGAAACAATCAAATGAATTATACCTTGACACATTTTCTATACATGGCTGATTTGAAATCAATGAATTAAAAACTAAAGCAATTAATTCAAAAAACAGAACTATATTTGAAAGTTATCAACATGAACTTTGGACTAGATGTGCAGAACTTTAAACACAAAGAAAGGTGCACTAGAGATGGTAGAATACAAAGCAGAGCGGCGCGATACAATTCAACTGATGGATGAAGATGAAACACTTTAAATATCTGAGATATCAACAAGCAAAGAAAATATATCACAGGGTGATAAAGGGAAAACTTCTGACAGAACTTACTTCAAGTCTTAAGAAAATCAGCCAAACAGGGTTCAATTGTAAAAATGTAACAAAGGTAATAACACTTTTGCTATATTTGCAGAGACCAGGCTCTGAGCTCATAACGTCGAGAGTGGTCACAGAATTGGTCACCTGAAATACTGTTTCTACAGTTCAGTGAGACATAAATAGAAAGTGGAATTGACTGTCTCTGGAGTGTTTGCTGATTTGTGCACAGAATGATGGGAGCAGCAGGGCAACACACACACACACACACACACACACACACACACACACACACGCACGCACGCACACACAGATCAGATCTGCAGAGGAACAGAAAAATGCTGCACCATTTCACCATAGATAGCTAAGTGTAGAGCAACTAGTAAGTAACGTGGTGAAATAGGCCCATAACGATTAAAGACTAAAATTAGCTTAATTTACCACATGTACATTGAAACATACAGTGAAATGCGGTTTGCTTCAACGACTGACGCAGTCTGAGGATGTGCTGGATGAAGCTTGCAGGTGTCACCGTGTTTCCAGAGCTACACCACCCACATGTGTTTTTGGAACGTAGGAGAAAACTGGAGCACTTGGAGAAACCCACATGGTCACAGGGAGAACATATAAACTCCTTACAGATAGTGGCAGGAATTAAACCCTGATTTTTGGTGCTGTAAAACATTACATTAACCACTACACTACAGTGCCATTTACAAAAACAAGAAATACAAGACAGTGAGGCTGTACTAGAAGGTAAAACATTCTGGTTTGGCTAACACAGAGCAGCGCGTATTGCATAATGACCGAGAAAGTGAGTGCAGTAGATGGGGTTCTGAGGATGTTTGGAGGTTATAGCTCGAGTGCCTAAGACTTTAGCACAGTATTGCAGCAATTTCATGTTCTGCACTGTACTACCGCTAAAAAAAACTGAATTTCATGATGTTTGTGAGTGATGATACACCTGATTCTGATATGGGATTCTATTGTGGACTGAGAGTGGGAAGAGGACAGGGAGAGGGGAATCATGTTTCGGAGAAGGGGAAGGGAGTGGAAAGCACCAGAGAGACATTTTGTAATGATCAATATATGAATTACTTGGAATCAAATAGTCTTGCCTGTGTCTCAGGGCTGGGTATGCCTGCACCTGCGCCACCCACCCCCACTACCAGTGTTCAAATGGACTTTCAGTGAAACCTACCAGTTTACAGAGATCAAAGGGGAATGGTGGAAATGGCTGTGAGAATATGCAGTGTCTGTGGAGAGAGTTAGTATTGAGGTAAACAACATGACAGTGGAACTGGTAAGTTCTGATACAGGCTGAGGAAATGAGTCATTGTTGAATCCAATATTGATCACCACTATGGTACCTACTGGAGGTGCTACCTCAACAACCCCTCTCCCCATCCAGGCTACGCCATTTTCTCACAGCTGGAGGTCTAATCCAAAAGTGACTACCTTCAAAGTCCTGCTTTTCAAAGTTCAAAGTGATTTATTATCAAAAATACATATATGAAGCCATATATAACCCTGAGATTTATTTTCTTGTGGGCATATTCTATGAATGGAATGTACTATAATAGAATCAATGAACAATCGCACCAACAGGGCAGACAGCCAATGTGCATAGGACAACAAACTTTGCAAATACAAAAGGAAGGTAAAAAAGAAATAATAAAAATAATCATCAATTTGATGCACGAAAATGTCACCACCCCTAGCACAGAATTATCAATAAACACAGAGATAATGAACTTTCGGTCTAATATGTGGTCAAACAGGGTGACACACAATTAAGAAGCAAGCTGGATTAGGAGGAAAGAGAATGCACTCACACAATTGAAGAAATGTAAGTACGTGAAGTTACAATGGATATGCTGAAAGCAGTTATAAAAAATACCCACACTGGAAAAGTACTGACCAAAAGACCATAAGATATAGGAACAGAAGTAGGCCATTTGGCCCCTCGAGTCTGCTCTGCCATTCAATCATGGGCTGATCCAATTCTCCCAGTCATCCCCACTCCCCCGCCTTCGTTCAACAACCTTCAACCTTCACTAGTGGGCTCAACAACAAGCTGTTCTAAAAATCCACCCCTTAGACTTTCTACACTCTACTGTCAGTGATAATATTCATAATTATCGGTACAAAAAACTTACATGACTTCATCCATACGCATTTGATTCTGTCCCACGCTCATGCTTAATCGAAGCTTTCAATGTACAGAAGCTACACCAAATCCTTGTGAAATTCCTTTAATATCTGATGAAGCATTAGTGTATTATAATCACTATTTCTATTAATAACCAGAAAGGTACAAACACCATTATCAAAATAAATTAAGGCATTTTTCAGGGCGAGTCTCTAAACCCACTGTAGTTTTGTCTAGCTCTAAAACCTCTCTCCAATTTACTGAACTGGATGAAAATAGGGTATCAAATAAGAGACAACGAAACAAATTATACATTGACCCACCTTCTATACGTGAATAATTTGAAATTACATGAACCATCATCTTTTGAAAGAAATAAACAAGAACTTTGGACTAGATAAGTGCAGAACATCAAATGTGAAGAGAGGTGCAATAGAGCTGATGGAATACAAAGCAGAGCAGCAGGATACAATACAACTGTTGGATGAATATGAAACGTGAATATTTGGGTTATTAACAAGCAAAGAAAATAGATCACAGTTCGCTAAAGGGAAAACTTTCTACAGAAGTTACTTAAAGACTTAAAAACATCTGCCAAACAGTACTTAATAGTAAAAATATTAATGTATTCTTTTGGCATAATATCCTCATTCAAAACCAATCTGGAAAATTTACAGAGAAAAATAAGAACTGAAATGACAAATATTAGAAAACAGAACGTACACTCGAATGCACACGGAATAACATTACCGAGGAAAAGAGGAAGAGGAATAACAGACATAAAGAATTTACACAAGAATCACATAAAGCTTCTAAGTATACATTTTCATCAACAAAAAAAAGATACAGCTCCTCACGCGAGCAAATGCAAGTCTGATAAGTAATACCTACCACTAAACTTAAATGAAAGCACAACCCAGAAAAATAAAGAAATTATCACTGTAGTAGAAAAAGTTAACCAAGGGAAGAGCATGACTCTCCATGGACAACATCACCACGATCTGAACAGACTAGATGTCAACAAGGAAATGGCGAATGCCTCGATCAGAGTTGGAGACTTCTGCCCAGAAACGGGGGAGGGGGGAGGGGGGTGGGGGGCGGTGAGAGTGTTCCTGTGGAAATACAGGACCAGGTGGCTAACACACAAAAAAATCAAAAATACATAATAAAAAACAAACTAATTCAAGACGATAAATACAGAAAATGCCAAGAGAAGCCACAAACAATCCAACACATTACAGGATCCTGGAGCAGTCTAACTCAATCTGGTTGCTTACACAGGCTAAGCAAGTGGCATACATCATTCACCAAATTCTTACTTTAAAATATAAACTCATAAAAACACCATACTATATTATAAGTGCAACCTTGATCCAGATTTAGTCAGAGTCCTACATATCATATTATGACCGATCTATTATTATAGATAGAACAATCCATAATAACAGTCTGGATATAATATTACAGGATAAACAAGCAAGACCAACTTTCTTAATAGATATAGCCATTCCAAATACACATAACACACAGAAATCAGTAAGTGAAAAACACCAAAAATACCCTGAATTAAAAGAGGAAATTGAAAGACTATGGAACATGAACAAGTTATATATTGTCCCAATAGTTACATTTACAACTGGCATCATCCCAAAGTCACTGCACAATAGCAGTAAACAATTAGGGCTACACAGCAATATTTACGTAAATCTTCAGAGTAAAGTTATCCCCAATGATTCAAAAGCCTGATGATTGAGGGGTAAACACAAGGAATTCTGCAGATGCTGGAAATTCAAGCAACACACATTAAAGTTGCTGGTGAACGCAGCAGGCCAGGCAACATCTCTAGGAAGAGGTACAGTAGATGTTTCGGGCCGAGACCCTTCATCAGGACTAACTGAAGGAAGAGCTAGTAAGAGATTTGAAAGTGGGAGGGGGAGGCTCCATCCCTCCCCCTCCTGTCTTCTCCTATCATTTTGGATCTCCCCCTCCCCCTCCCACTTTCAAATCTCTTACTGGCCACACATTTTAATTCCACATCCCATTCCCATTCTGACATGTCTATCCACGGCCTCCTCTACTGTAAAGATGAAGCCACACTCAGGTTGGAGGAACAACACCTTATATTCCGTCTGGGTAGCCTCCAACCTGATGGCATGAACATTGACTTCTCTAACTTCCGCTAGGCCCCACCTCCCCCTCGTACCCCATCTGTTACTCTTTTTAATGCACACATTCTTTCTCTCACTCTCCTTTTTCTCCCTCTGTCCCTCTGAATATACCTCTTGCCCATCCTCTGGGTCACCCCCCCCCCCGTCTTTCTTCCCGGACCTCCTGTCCCATGATCCTCTCGTATCCCCTTCTGCCTATCACCTGTCCAGCTCTCGGCTCCATCCCTCCCCCTCCTGTCTTCTCCTATCATTTTGCATCTCCCCCTCCCCCTCCAGCTTTCAAATCCCTTACTCACTCTTCCTTCAGTTAGTCCTGACGAAGGGTCTCGGCCTGAAACGTCGACTGCGCCTCTTCCTATAGATGCTGCTTGGCCTGCTGCGTTCACCAGCAACTTTGATGTATGTTGACAACAAAATACTGTTGTATTTTCCCCTGCCCTCTTCCTTTCTTAGCAGCTGAAATTCTGTCCCAATATATTAGCCAATGCATTGCAGCTCAGTACTGGACCAAGTTTTACATTTACTCACTGGGCTTTTGAAATACAAGAATATTTTGTCTTCCAGTTGTTCCCAAATAGTGTATACAACTGATGAAAACTTGGTTCTGTAATGATCACTTAACATGACTGAATCAGAATCAAGTTTAATATCACTGGCATATGTTCTTTTGCTGCAGCAGTACAGTACAATACATAAAAAAGCTATAAATTTCAATAAGAAATATGTATATACAGTAGTCAGGCACATGTAGATTACATAGCCAGGGTGCCTAAGATTTTTGCATGGTACAGTATATTGATTTAAATAGAAAGGTGGTTGAGAAACAGAAACAAGGGGACTTCGCTTTGTATTAACCGAGTAGTATTAAGTGTTATTTGGTAAATGGAAAGACATTATATACAGTACTGTGCAACCAAGCTAAATATATGTGCTTATAACTTTTACACAATATGCAGTAAATAATAATACTTGAAATAGATATGGATATATATATCTGTACAGAACACTCACTTCAACAGTCTGAGGTACCCACCTGCTTCAAGCAGGATTCACTTACTCTGGTGCCTCAGAACATAGTAACCTGTCTTAATGATTATCATCCAGTAGCACTTACACTCACTGTAATGAAGTTTTTGAAATGTTGGTGATGAAGCATATCAACTGCCTGAGGAACAACTTGGATCCACTTCAATTCAATTCACAACAGGTTAGCAGCATATGTCATTTCATTGGCTCTTTACTCGACCCTGTAACATCTATCTAGACCGTGAAGATGCATACATCAGAATGCTCTTCAATGACTACAGCTTGGTATTCAAAATTATCATCCTCTCAATACTAAAAGAGGGAAGGGCAGGAGTCAGAGGCTAGAGAGCACCCCTGTGGCTGTACCCCTTGACAATAAGTACTCCTGCTTGAGTACTGTTGGGGTGGGGGGGACAGCCTACCTGGGGGAAGCAACAGTGGCTGTGCCTCTGGCACAGAGTCTGGCCCTGTGGCTCAGAAGGGTAGGGAAAGGAAGAGGATGGCAGCAGTGATAGGGGACTCTATAGTTAGGGGGTCAGAGAGGTGATTCTGTGGATGCAGGAAAGAAACACGGATGGTAGTTCACCTCCCAGGTCCCAGGGTCCGGGATGTTTCTGCATCCGCGTCCACGATATCATGAAGTGGGAAGGAAAACAGCCAGAGGTCGTGGTACCAACGACATAGGCAGGAAAAGGGAGGAGGTTCTGAAAGCAGACTACAGCGAGTTAGGAAAGAAGCTGAGAAGCAGGACCACAAGGGTAGTCATCTCAGGATTACTGCCTGTGCCACGTGACAGTGAGCATAGGAATAAAGTGAGGTGGAGAATACTGTAAATGCATAGCCAAGGGATTGGAGCAGGGAGCAGGGATGCAGATTTCTGGATCATTGGGATCTCTTTTGGGGCAAGTGTGACCTGTAAAAAAAGGACAGGTTTCACTTGAATCCCAGGGGACCAATATCCTGGAGGGGAGGTTTGCTATGGCTATTGGGGAGAGTTTAAACTAGAATTGCTGGGGGGTGGGAACCAAACTGAAGAGATGGAGGAAGAGGCAGTTGGCTCATAAATAGAGAAATCCTGGAGGCAGTGTGAGAGGGAGGATAGGCAGGTGATAGAGAAGGGACACGCTCAGACCGATGGTTTGAAATGTGTCTATTTTAAAGCAAGGAGTATTATGAACAAAGCGGATGATCTTAGAGTGCGGACCAGTACCTGGAGCTATGATGTTGTGGCCATTACAGAGACTTGGATGGCTCGGGGCAGGAACGGTTACTTCGAGTGCCAGGCTTTAGATGTTTCAAAAAGGACAGGGAGGGAAGCAAAAGAGGTGGAGGTTTGGCACTGTTGATCAGAAATAGTGTCAAGACTGCAGAAATGGAGGAAGACATGGAGGGATTGTCTACGGAGCCTCTGTGGGTGGAAGCTAGGAACAGAAGGGAGTCTACTGGGTGTTTTTATAGACCACAAAATAGTAACCGGGACATCAATTACAGATAGGGAGACAGATTCTGGAAAGGTGTAATAATAACAGGGCTGTCGTGGTGGGAGATTTTAATTTCCCAGATATTGATTGCCATGTTCCTAGGGCAAGGGGTTTCGATGGGGTGGAGTTTGTTAGGTGTGGCCAAGAAGGTTTCTTGACACAAAATGTAGAAAAGCCTACAAGAGGAGAGGCTGTACTTGATTTGGTATTGGGAAATGAACCTGATCAGGTGTCAGATCTCTCAGTGGGAAAGTATTTTGGAGATAGTGATCGCAATTCTATCTCCTTTACCATAGCATTGGAGAGAGATAGGAACAGACAAGTTAGAAAAGCGTTTAATTGGAGTAAGGGGAAATATGAAGCTATCAGGCAGGAACTTGGAAACATAAATCAGAAACAGATATTCTCAGGGAAACGTACGAAAGAAATGTGGCAAATGTTCAGGGGATATTGGCATGGAGTTCTGCATAGGTACGTTCCAATGAGACAGGGAAAGGATGGAAGGTACAGGAACTGTGGTGTACAAAGGCTGTTGTAAATCTAGTCAAGAAGAAAAGAAGAGCTTACGAAAGGTTCAAAAAACTAGGTTATGTTAGAGATCTAGAAGATTATAAGGCTAGCAGAAAGGAGCTTAAGAAAGAAATTAGGAGAGCCAGAAGGGGCCATGAGAAGGCCTTGGCGTACAAGATTGAGGAAAACCCCAAGGCATTCTACAAGTATGTGAAGAGCAAGAGGATAAGGTGAGAGGATAGGACTAATTAAGTATGAGAGTGGAAAAGTCTGTATGGAACCAGAGGAGATGGCAGAAGTACTTAATGAGTACTTTGTTTCAGTATTCCCTATGCAAAAGGATCTTGGCAATTGTAGGGATGACTTACAGTGGACTGAAAAGCTTGAGCATGTAGATATTAAGAAAAAGGATGTGCTGGAGCTTTTGGAAAGCATCACATTGGATACGTCACCAGAACTAGCCAGGATGCGCCCCAGTCTACTGTGGGAGACAAGGAAGGAGATTGCTGAGTCTCTGGTAATGATTCTTGCATCATCAATGGGGACAGGAGAGGTTCCGGAGGATTGGAGTGTTGCAGATGTTGTTCAATTATTCAAGAAAGGGAGTAGAAACAGTCCAGGAAATTATAGACCAGTGAGTCTTACTTCAGTGGTTGGTATGTTGATGAAGAATATCCTGAGAGGCAGGATTTATGAACATTTGGAGAGACATAATATGATTAGGAACAGTCAGCATGGCTTTGTGAAAGGCAGGTCGTGCCTTACAAGCCTGATCGAATTTTTTGAGGATGTGACTAAACACATTGATGAAGATAGAGCAGTAGATGTAGTGTATATGGATTTCAGCAAGGCATTTGATAAGGTACCACATACAAGGCTTATTGAGAAAGTAAAGAGGCATGGGATCCAAGGGGACATTGCTTTGTGGATCCAGAACTGACATGCCCACAGAAGGCAAAGAGTGGTTGTAGACGGGTCATATTCTGCATGGGGGTCTGTCACCAGTGGTGTGCCTCAGGGATCTGTTCTGGGACCCTTATTCTTCGTGATTTTTGTAAATGACCTGGATCAGGAAGTGGAGGGGTGGATTGGTAAATTTGCTGATGACGTAAAGGTTGGGGGTGTTGTGGATAGTGTGGAGGGCTGTCAGAGGTTACAACAGGACATTCATAGGATGCAAAACTGGGCTGAGAAGTGGCAGATTGAGTTCAACCCTGATAAGTGCGAGGTGGTTCATTTGGTTGGTCAAATATGATGACAGAATATAGTATTAATGGTAAGACTCTTGGCAGTATGGAGGATCAGAGGGTCTTAGCGTCCGAATCCATTGGACACTTAAAGCTGCTGCGCAGGTTGACTCTGTGGTTAGGAAAGAATACGGTGCATTGGCCTTCATCAATCGCGAGATTGAGTTTAGGAGCCGAGAGGTAATGTTGCAGCTACATAGGACCCTGGTCAGACCCCACTTGGAGTACTGTGCTCAGTTCTGGTTGCCTCACTACAGGAAGGATGTGGAAACCATAGAAAGGGTGCAGAGGAGATTTACAAGGATGAGAGGTGACCTGATAAAGAGTTGTATAAAATGATGAGAAGCATTGATTGTGTGGATAGTCAGTGCTTTTTTCCAGGGCTGAAATGGCTAGCATGAGAGGGCATAGTTTTAAGGTGCTTGGAAGTAGGTACAGAGGAGATGTCAGGGGTAAGTTTTTTTACGCAATCTGGTGAGTGTGCCAAATGGACTGCCGGCGACAGTGGTAGAGGTGGATACGATAGGGTCTTTTAAGAGACTCCTGGACAGGTAGATGGAGCTCAGAAAAATAGAGGGCTATAGGTAATCCCAGGTAATGTCTAAAGTAAATACATGTTCGGCACAGCTTTGTGGGCCAAAGGGCCTGTATTGTGCTGTAGGTTTTCTATGTTTCTATGTTTCTATAATCAATAACCATATATAACCATATAACATACAACCATATAACAATTACAGCACGGAAACAGGCCATCTCAGCCCTTCTAGTCCGTGCTGAACACTTACCCTCACCTAGTCCCACCGACCTGCACTCAGCCCATAACCCTCCATTCCTTTCTTGTCCATATATCTATCCAATTTAACTTTAATGACAACATCGAACCTGCCTCTACCACTTCTGCTGGAAGCTTGTTCCACACAGCTGCCACTCTCTGAGTAAAGAAGTTCCCCCTCATGTTACCCCTAAACTTTTGGCTTTAACTCTCAACTCATGTCCTTTTGTTTGAATCTCCCCTACCCTCAATGGAATAAGCCTATCCATGTCAACTCTATCTATCCCCCTTGTAATTTTAAATATCTTTATCAAGTCCCTCCTCAACCTTCTACACTCCAAAGAATAAAGACCCAGCCTGTTCAACCTTCTTCTGTAACTTGGGAGATGAAACCCAGGTAATATTTTAGTAAATCTTCTCTGTACTCTCTCTATTTCATTGACACCTTTCCTATAATTCGGTGACCAGAACTGTACACAATACTCCAAATTTGGCCTCACCAATGCCTTGTACAATTTCAACATTACATCCCAACTCCTATACTCAATGCTCTGATTTATAAAGGCCAGCATACCAAAAGCTTTCTTCACCACCATATCCACATGAGATTCTACCTTCAGGGAATTATGCACCATTATTCCTAGATCCCTCTGTTCTTCTGCATTCTTCAATGCCCTACCATTTACCATGTATGTCCTATTTTGATTAGTCCTACCAAAATGTAGCACCTTACATTTATCAGCATTAAGCTCCATCTGCCTTCTTTCAGCCCACTCTTCTAACTGACCTAAATCTCTCTTTGAAAACCTACTTGATTATCCACACTTCCATGTATATGACAAACAACATTGGACCCAGTACAGATCCCTGAGGCACACCACTAGTCACCGGCCTCCAATCTGACAAACAGTTATCCATCACTACTCTCTGGCGTCTCCCATCCAGCCACTCCTGAATCCATTTTACTACTTCAAAATTAATACCTAACGATTGAACCTTCCCAACGAAATTTCCGTGTGGAACCTTTTCCGTGGCCGTACTGAAGTCCATATAGGCAACATCCACCGCTTTACCCTCATCAACTTTCCTAGTAACCTCTTCAAAAAATTCAATAAGGTTTGTCAAACATGACCTTCCACATACAAATCCATGTTGACTGTTCCTAATCAGACCCTGTCTATCCAGATAATTATATATACCATCTCTAAGAATACTTTCCATCAATTTACCCACCACTGACGTCAAACTCACAGGCTGATAATTGCTAAGTTTACTCTTAGAACCCTTTTTAAACAATGGAACAACATGAGCAATACGCCAATCCTCCGGCACCATCCCCGTTTCTAATGACGTTTGAAATATTTTTGTCAGAGCCCCTGCTATTTCCACACTAATTTCCCTCAAGCTGCTAGCGAATATCCGTCAGGATCCAGAGACGTATCCACTTTTATATTCTTTAAAAGTGCCAGTACTTCCTTTTCTTTAATTATCATAGTTTCCATAGCTTCCCTACCTGTTCCCCTTACCTTACACAATTCAATATCCTTCTCCTTAGTGAATACCGAAGAAAAGAAATTGTTCAGAATCTCCCCCATCTCTTTTGGCTCCACACATAGCTGTCCACTCTGATTCTCTAAGGGACCAATTTTATCCCTCACTATCCCTTTGCTATTAATAGAACTGTAGAAACCCTTTGGATTTATTTTCACCTTACTTGCCAAAGCAACCTCATATCTTCTTTTAGCTTTTCTAATTTTTTCTTAAGATTCTTTTTACATTCTTTATATTCCTTGCCACCTCATTTACTCCATGCTGCCTATATTTATTGTAGATATCTCTCTTTTTCCAAACCAAGTTTCCAATATCCCTTGAAAACCATGGCTCTTTCAAACTTTTAACCTTTCCTTTCAACCTAACAGGAACATAAAGATTCTGTACCCTCAAAATTTCCCTTTAAATTACCTCCATTTCCCTATTACATCCTTCCCATAAAACAAATTGTCCCAATCCACTCCTTCTAAATCCTTTCACATCTCCTTAAAGTTAGCCTTTCTCCAATTAAAAATCTCAACCCTGAGTCCAGACCTATCCTTCTCCATAATTATACTGAAACTAATGGCATTGTGATCACTGGACCCGAAGTGCTCCTTAACACAAACCACTGTCACCTGACCTATCTCATTCCCTAACAGGAGATCCAACACTTCCCCTTCTCTAGTTGGTACCTCTATGTATTGCTGCAAAAAACTATCCTGCACACATTTTACAAACTCCAAACCATCCAGCCCTTCTACAGTATGGGCTTCCCAGTCTATGTGTGGAGAATTAAAATCTCCCACAGTCACAACCTTGTGCTTACTACAAATATCTGCTATTTCCTTAGAAATTTGCTCCTCCAATTCTCGCTCCCCATTTGGTGGTCTATAATACACCCCTATAAGTGTTACTACACCTTTCCCGTTCCGCAATTCCACCCAAATAGCCTCCCTAAACGAGTCCTCTAACCTATCCTGCCAAAGCACCGCTGTAATATTTTCTCTGACAAGCAATGCAACGCCTCACCCTCTTGTCCTTCTGATTCTATCACATCTGAAGCAATGAAATCCAGGAATATTTAGTTGCCAATCACACCCCTCCTATAACAATGTTTCACTAATAGCTACCACATCATACTTCCAGGTATCAATCCATGCTTTAAGCTCATCCACCTTTCTTATATTGCTCCTAGCATTGAAATAAATGCATTTAAGAAATTTTCCACCTCTTACTCTCTGTTTATCACTAACGGTGCAAACAACTTTATTATTTTCTTTTTCTTCCTTCTCCCCTACATCTGTTCCTACAGTCTGGTTCCCCTCCTCCCTTGTATCTAGTTTAAACCCACTGGAGCCTCTCTAGCAAACCTACCTGCAAGAATATTTGTCCCCCTACAGTTCAGATGTAAACCGTCCCGCCGGAACGGGTCCCACCTTCCCTAGAGAACTGCCGAATTATCTATAAATCTGAAGCCCTCCCTCCTGCACCATGTCTTCAGCCACACGTTGATCTGCGCTATCTTACTATTTCTAAACCCGCCTGCACGTGGCGCTGCTAGCAATCCTGAGATTGCTATCCTGGAGGTCCTGTCCTTTAACTTTTCCCCTAACTCCCTAAGCTCACCTTTCAGGACCTCCTGACTCTTGCTACCCACGTCATTGGTCCCTATGTGGACCACGACACCCGGCTGCTCACCCTCCCTCTTGAGAACACTGAGAACTTGATCCGAGATATCGCGGACCCTGGCACCAAGGAGGCAACAGACCATCCGGGATTCTTGATCTCTTCCACAGAACCTCTTATCTGTCCTCCTAACTATCGAATCCCCTATCACTACTGCTCTCCTCTTTTCCCTCCTTTCCTTCTGAGCTGAGGGTCCCGTCTCGGTGCCAGAGATGCAACCACTGCAACTTGTCCCTGGTAGGTTGTCTCCATCACCAGTATCCAAAATGATGTACTTATTATTGATGGGAATGGCCACAGGGATGCGCTGCTCATTCTGTCTATTCCCCTTCCCTCTCCTGACAATCACCCATCTACCTGTCTCCTGACTCTTAGGGGTGACTATCTCTCTGTAGCTCCTGTTTATTTCTGCCTTTGCCTTCCGAATGATCCGAAATTCATCCAGCTCCAGCTCCAGCTCCAGTTCCCTAACTCGGTTTGTCAGGAGCTGCAGCTGGATGCACCTTTTACAGGTGTAGTCATCAGGGATGATTGTGCTCGCTCTGACTTCCCACATACTGCATACGGAGCACTCAACTGCCCTAACTGCTGCCTCCATTGCCTACTCTTAAGGTAATTAGATTTATTAAAGGAACTTACCCGGCCTTACCTCACTTGGAGTGAAGCTCTTCCTCAGCCTCTGCTCGCCGAAGCCTCAGGAGCCAAAGCCTTCCTACTCTGTCTCCCACTACTCCGTCACCCAATAATAAGCTGCAAAGCTTTGGCCTCAATGCCACCTTGTCCATCTGGAACTTTCCTCACTTGCAGACCCCAGCCAGTTCAGACTTGTAACAGTATCTCCTCCACAATTTCTAAAAGCACGAGCGCACCTAAAGGCTGTGTGCTTTCCTCCCCGGTCTACTCATTTTATACTTATGACTAAATGGCAAAGTGCTAAGCACAGCTCCAATGTCATATTTAAGTTTGTTGACAACACTACTGTCATTGGCTGATTCAAAGGTGGTGACGAAACAGCATATAGGAAGGAAATTGAAAACAGCTGATTGTTGACTACAGGAGGAGGTAACAGGAGGTCCGTGAGCTAGTTCTCATCAGGGAATCAGAGGTGGAGAAGGTAAGCAACTTTAAGTTCCTCAGTGTTATCACTTCAGAGGATCAGTCCTGGGTTCAGCATGAAAATGACATTACAAAGAAAGCTTGGCAGTGCCTCTACTTCTTAGAAGTTTGCAACGATTTGGAATGTCATCTTAAACTTTGGCAAACTTCTATTGATGTGTGGTGGAGAGTATATTGACTAGTTGTAACATGGTCTTGTATGGAAGCGCCAATACCCTTGAACATTGAAAAGCCTACAAAAAGTAGTGGATGCGGCCAAGTCCATCATGGGTAAAGCCCTCCCCACCAGTGAGCACATCTACATGGAGCACTGTGGCAGCAAAGCAGCATCCAGCATCAAGGACCCCCACCATCCAGGTCATGCTCTCTTCTTGCGGCTGCCATCAGGAAGGAGGTACAGGAGCCTCAGAACCCACGCCACCAGGAACAGTTATTACCCCTCAACCATAAGGCTCTTTCCCATTCTATACAATCATTTATTTCAACCCTCTATGCAGGATTTCACATTCCAAGACTGGTGTAGGAGAGATATCAGGCATTTTGAAGATCTTTTTATAGACAATCGGTTTGCGACTTTTGAACAAAGTTTAATTTACTGAATACTCACTTTTTTAGATATCTTCAAATTAGACATTTCATTAGCCCTTTAATACCACATTTTCCTGAACAACCTGATAAAAATATTGTGACTTGTTTCTTCAAATGAACCCCTTGGGTAAAGGTTTAATTTCTACTACTCGTGTCAAATTTATGAATCTCAGACGAGCCCCTTGTGATAAAATTAAAACTGCTTGGGAGCATGACTTAGGTTTTTCTTTGTCCGACGAGGTTTGGGATTCAATTCTTAAGTCAGTCAATTCAAGTTCTTTATGTGCTCGTCATTGTCTTTTGCAGTTTAAAGTTGTCCACAGGGCTCATATGTCCAAAAACAAATTGGTGAAGTTCTATCCTGATATTAGTCCCTGGTGTGACAAATGCAAAGGAGGTGAGGATTCCCTTATTCATATGTATTGGGCCTGTCCTACTTTGGAAAAATTTTGGAAAGATGTTTGTTTAACTTTATCTTCAATATTAAATTGTCATTTGGAACCTGATCCTTTGATCGCTCTTTTTGTTATTTCTCAAGACTCTGACAAGCATTTGATCCCGGCTAAACGACGAACATTGTCTTTTGCAAGTGGAGAGATGTAGTTCCCCCTGCCCATGTTCAATGGCTTAGGGATATTATGTCTTGTTTAGATCTTGAAAAGATTTACTATTCAATTTTTAATTCGGACATAAAGTTTCATAAAGTGTGGGGACCTTTTCTTGAATATTTTCATAATTCTCACCTAGATTGACAGGTGTATTTTTTTTTCCTTCCCTTGATAGTCAGATCCTGCATTTCCAGCTTTCTTTGATTCTTTGATTAGGTAGCAGGCTGTTTTCTTTATTATTATTCATTTCTCTTTTTACTACAATATATAGTTCTGGGGTGATAAAAGTTTATCTCAAATGTCCTTTCAAATATTTATACTTATAATATAATGGTTGGCTTGGAGTTGGATAGTGGGTGGGTTGGGTGCTTTCCTTTCTAATTTTTCACTTTTAATATGTTGCTCATTTGCTCATTTGTTAAGATATGTATTATTGCTATTTTTGTTTCTATTGCAATGATCCACCTATTTATACTATCGATTTTTTTTCTTCTACGCTATAGTTTGTAGAAAATCATAAATAAAATATTTTAAAAAACCATAAGACTCTTAAACCAGACAGGACAACTTTGCTCATCCCAACACTGATCTGCTCCCACAACCTATGGACTCATTTACAAGGACTCTTCATCTGATAAATAATAATAATATTTATTATTATTATCAGTCTTGCTTCTTTGTACTACTGTATATGCTCTTAAGAAAATGAATCTCAATGTTGTTTATGGTAACATGTATGTACTTTCATAATATATTTGAAACTTAGCTCCTCACTGGAAGCAGGAGGCTATAGGCATTGTTATACAGGCAAGGAAACTCCAGCTGTGTAGATGGTGGCTATACTCACTGCTTGTCATTCATTTCCTTTGACTCAAAGGAACTGAATTTCCAGGTGAGCTTAAATGGTAGCTGATACTGTTGAGCGAACAATCTTGTGAAAAGGAGTATATGATGTGGGATGAGAAGGATAATAGATTTTCTAGACTCTTGTGACTCATTGTTTCTTGCTGACCATCTATCAGAATTTGTTAGCTCCAGAGCAGCACTATTGAAGGATTAGTAAGAGTAATATGGAGAAGGCAGGAGAATGGGGTTGACAGGGATAAAGAATGATTAAACAGTGGAGCAGACTTGATGGGCAGAATGGCCTAACTCTGCTCATTGTCTTATAGGCATATAATGTTATAGAAAAATTTGCATTCAGAGTGATTGAGATAAATGCTTGGACTGATAAGCTTTTAGTTTCCAGGATGGTGGTGATTTAAACTCCTGTATGCTCCTGTAAACTCCTGCTGGCTGGTGGTGTAGTGGCTCCAGCACTGGACTTACAGGCAGATGGTCCTGAGTTTGAATCTGGGTCCCAACCCGGGCAGCTGCAGCAGCATCTGTGCGGAAGAAAGGCCTAGCAATCTGCTTCTGTGTCTTGCCATGAAAACCCTATGGACAACAACACTATCCATAAGGTCACCATCACGTAGGGTTGCTATGAGTTGACAATGACTGGATGGCACTCAACAACAACATGCTCACTTACTAGTCCTATACTGTGCCTTTACTTGTTAATGTTCATAAGTTCTAATAATGCAAGATTCCAATCTGCAGTATTATACTGCTTGAATCATTAAAAAAACACAAATTACTATATAATGGATATTGAACATTAGCTAAAATATTCATTTCAATCAGGAAAAGCTGAATTTAATCAACTGGGTGATATTTACATCTGTTAAAAAATCAGTCTTCTGGTGTTGTGTGCAGCAGAATCAGAATCATATATGCAGGCAGTATATATATTTAAAAAGTTAAATATGTAGTGCAAAAAGCAAAAAAAAAGTATTGAGTATTGTTTGACGTCCATTCAAAAATCTGATGGTAGAGGGGAAGAAGCTATTCCTGAATCCTTGAGTGTGAGCCTTCAGGCTCCTGTACCTCCTCCTTGACTGTAGCAAAGATGCTAGCAGAACTCTTTGTGCCTCGTACTAATATATAGCCAACCCCAACTAAGTAACATTGAGTCAGTTTGAGAATTGAATAAAGATTTGCATTTATTCAGCATTTCATTACTTTGCGTTGAGCGGCTGGTTATGGATCACACTAAGTCCTGCTACATTGGACCCTTTCCAGTTCGCTTATCACTCAAAACAGTCCACTAAGGATGCCATAGCCTCTGCACTCCATTCTGTCTTGTCCCCTGGAAAATGGTGCACCGTATGCCAGGATGCTGTTTATGGACTTCAGCTCAGCATTTAATATGATCAGCTGGTGTGCTCATTGGGACTCATCACCTCTCCCTGTAACTGGATCCTGGACTTCTTGACAGAAAGGCCACAGTCAGCCCTTGTTGACAAAAACATCTCTAGTTCAATCTCGCTGAGCACTGGTGCACACCAGGGCTGTGTGCTCAGCCCCCTGTTGTTCACACTGCTGATGCACAACTGCATTGCTTGATCCTATTCAAAGCGATTCATCAAGTTGATTGGCCTCATGAACAACAACGACAAGACAGTGTACAAAGAGAAGGTAGAGCAGCTGGTGGAATGGTGCGAGCTCAACAACTTGAGTCTCAACGTGGACAAGACCAAAGAGATGATTGTGGACTGTGCAGGCTGACCACTCCTCAGTCCACATACATGGCTTATCTGTGGGGAGAGTTAGGGGCTCCAAGGTTCTGGGAGGGCACATAATGAACTATCTCCCCTGGTCCCTCAACACCAAGTCTTTGGTCAAGAATGCACAGCAGCATCTCCACTTCCTAAGGAGACTGAGGTGAATGAGGCTCCTTTCCACATACACATCACTGTTGTAACCAATTTCGACAGGAACACCACTGAGACTGACCTGACCAGCTGCATCACTGTCTGGTATGGAATTGGAAGGCACCTAACTGCAACTCCCTGCAAAGGATTGTGAGGACTGCTGAGAGGATCATCAGGGTCTCTCTTCCATCCATCAAAGATATTTATCAGGACCAGTGCACACGCAGAGCCCTTAGCATTGTCAATAATCCGCCTATCCATCCAACAATCTCCTTGATCCCCTACCATCAGGCAGAAGGTACTGTAGCAATAGAACAAGAACTGTTAGGATGGAAAACAGCTTAATCTCCTAGGTGGTAAGACTACTGAATACCCTGCCACCACGCAGGTTTCATCACTCATGAAATACCCGTAGCATTATACTGTTTACTTTTTAACTTGTGTCACACCAAGTTAAGTGCGCCAAGTTCCGAGGAGTTCACATCACAGATGACTGTGCCTGGTCCCTTAATATTACCACCCTAAACCAGAATGCACAGCAGCACCTCTGCTTCCTAAGAAGTTAGAGGCAAGTAATTCTCTCCACTCCCTTAACTGCATTTTACAGGAGACAGAAGGACCTTTGAAAACATCCTGATAAGTTGCAACTCCATCTAGTATGGGAGCAGCTGAGCATCAGACCAGAAGTCCCTACAAAGGACTGTGAGAACATGGGTCTCCTTACCATCCACTGGGGACATTTATCAGGAATGTTGCACATGCAGAGCCCTTAGTGTTAATAAGGATCCCATTCATCTATCCAGCATCCTCTTTGACACTCTACCATCAGGCAGGAGACTCCAATGCTTAAAAACAAGAATAGTCAGGATGGGAAACAGTTTCTGTCCTCAGGCCACTCGGCTTCTGAACTCCCTGCTGCATTGTACTTGAAGCATCACTGGTTAATCTGTTCTGTACCTTACATGATTTAATTTATGCACTTTAGTTTGTTATTTATGTGTAATTCATCTGTAGATTTTTCCTTACCTTCATAAGTTGTGTATTATGTGTGCTACTGTGTTTTACTCCCTGGCTTGGAGAAATATTGTCTCACTTCTATATACATTATATAATTATACATGCCATTTTCATGTATAAAATGAATAAACTTGACTTGAAATGTATCTAAATATTTGTTAACAGGAGGAATTCTGCAGATGGTGGAAATTCAAGCAACACACATCAAAGTTGCTGGTGAACGCAACAGGCCAGGCAGCATCTCTAGGAAGAGATACAGTCGACGTTTCGGTCCAAGACCCTTCGTCAGGACTAACTGAAGGAAGAGCCAGTAAGAGATTTGAAAGTGGGAGGGGGAGGGGGAGATCCAAAATGATAGGAGAAGACAGGAGGGGGAGGGATGAAGCCAAGAGCTGAATAGGTGATTGGCAAAAGGGATATGAGAGGATCATGGGACAGGAGACCCAGGGAGAAGGAAAAGGGGGAGGGGGGGAAAAAGCCCGGAGGATGGGCAAGGGTTATAGTCAGAGGGCCAGAGGGAGAAAAAGGAGGGAGAGAGAAAGAATGTGTGTATATAAATAAATAACAGATTCTTTCTCTCTATCTCCTTTTTCTCCCTCTGTCCCTCTCACTATACCTCTTGCCCATCCTCTGGGCTTTTATTCCCCCCCCCACCCTTTTCCTTCTCCCTGGACCTCCTGTCCTATGATCCTCTCATATCCCCTTTGCCAATCACCTGTCCAGCTCTTGGCTCCATCCCTCCCCCTCCTGTCTTCTCCTATCATTTTGGATCTCCCCCTCCCCCTCCAACTTTCAAATCCCTTACTCACTTTTCCTTCAGTTAGTCCTGACGAAGGGTCTTGGCCTGAAACGTCGACTGTACCTCTTCCTAGAGATGCTGCCCGGCCTGCTGCGTTCACCAGCAACTTTGATGTGTGTTGCTTAATATTTGTTAATTTACTCGTGGTAATATTACTTTATGTGTTGTGTGTTATGTGTGTGAGTCATATGTACTGTATTCGGCTCCTTGATTCAGAGGAATGTTATTTCAGTTGGTGGTTTACATGAGTATGATTAACTGACAATAAATTTGAATGTGATTTTGAGATATGCCTGGAAGTGATTAATGTCCAATTAATTACTTCAAAAAATATGAATTAGTTGTAGTCTATGTTGTACTAACAAACATCAAAGAAATAAACGATCAGTAAACTTTTCAGGAGTTGAGGAAGAAATGTTGGGAACATTAACAAACTATTCGATCAGCACTTTGCAGTCTTCCTTGAGTAGCAAGGTACGATTTCAATAGAGATAGTCTGCCTGAGTAACTAGGTCGGGCCTTGGCTTACTCACCCTGGCATCTTGCAATAAATTCTGTGCCTCTGTAGAATTCCAGTCCATTTATCTTTTTCCCATTGACCAATTATCAAATATAACTGTGGGGTTAAAAGTCAAATAAAGTTTCATGTATCCAAAGTGAAAGTTTGATCAAAGAAAATGCTGAAATAAATTGGCTCACAACTACAAACGTTTGTAAAACAGATTTACTTAAGGAGTCATTACTCAAAGAATGAAATGAAAACAAGTCTGAAATACACAGTTGATCATCTGGGTTCTGAAAGAGAACAACAGGTTAATGTTTTAGACAGAACCCTTTATCAGAATGTTTATTTTGTTCCATTTGTATGGAAAATATCGAATGCATTTTGAATTGAAAACATAACACTAAAGTACAAATTGAAGTATGCTGCATTTAGATTCATTTTGCTCTTTACATTATGGAGCCAGCACAAAGGGCTTGCGATCAATCAATACTACTGTAAATGCTTTGAAGAGAGAAGATGGTTTTAAGCTCACATGTATGGTTTCAATCTACATTTGTAATATAAAACAGATATTCTCAGTTGAATAATTCCAGTATGTCCTGGCTGTATTCCAAGGACTTCAAAGTATTGTTATCAGCAAATTATCACCATTATATTAGTAGAAGAAAGCGGTGTTCTGAGGAAATGTTAGTTTAAAATCTCAGTTTCCTCTCATTTTCATGTGAAGAGGCCAAATTAACATTGGCTCAATTCAGACGTGAGCATTTCTTTTACAGTTTTAATTAATAGAATCAGTCTATCCCTAACTACCCAGTCTTGTGTCACATTATGCTGATATTGTAATCAATGAAATCAAAATCTGTTGACAAAGACTCTTTCCCCACAATTTTATCTATCTTAGAACAGAAAGCATTTTATTTAAGAGCTGTAATTATGCTTATGAGGCTCAACTAGGTCCTGCTTCTTCAACTTTTGAAAGTTTTTCTTTTCCTTGGGAGCCTTCTCTGTTAAATGAAATTTATTTTGTTCTGAGTCTGTGTGTGATTCATAAATGTATTAGCAGCCAAGATTCAACTTTTATTTCTCTTAATCTATGGAACTGGCCAAATTACAGGAATAATTGGCATCTTTTTAATATCAAAACAGAATCACTTTGAATGCCAGTAAACTATTATAGAATTGCCCAGTTATTCCAAGTACCAGTCAGCCATTTTCTAACATGTTTCATATTTTGTTTAACAGCATTCAATGGTGTTTGCACACAATGCAAATATATAGCTAACGTTGTAAAAATCCAATTTTGATGGATTGTTTAAATGCTGATGTACTTATAGCACCTTCCTGCAAAGTTAATTCTTATTTGTTTTATATATCATGAATTGTTAACACATCCAAGCCATTTGCCATTGTTGGCACTGATGAACTGATAGAAATGGAATAGATAACGACAAGTTACCACAATGAAAGCCCTCCTTCCTATATCTACTGCTGGAAAAGAATTGCCTTTTCCTAATCACAGGAAGATTTTCAAGTGGAAAAAAATGTCATTCCAGCAAGCAGACAATAGATCATCAACTGCATGCAGCAAACACATTCTTCTAACCAGATGTGGAGATTAAATGTTAGTTTATATAATACATTTGGAGGTGGGAAATCTGATTTGATTTGTATAACCATAAAAATCCTTTCCTAGTCTCACATGACTTTTTGATGTCTACACATTAAAAAAATCTGTATTTCGATCTACTTTCTTTTCCAGTGTATAAACATTCTAAAGTTGATGTTTTTCATCAGTGAGGTTCAGAAATTTTAAAAAATGCATTTTATTGGTTGTAAAGACCTGCATTCACTGTTCATTGACAGCTTTGAATCTTGCACATTGATTGTTTGGGGACAATCATAAGATTTACCTGGATTGTCTCAAAGCACAAACCAGAATAAAGCTGCCTTCATCTCTCTAATGAAGGTCTAACAGAAAAAAAAATTCTAACCATTTGTTTTAAGTACAGCCAATTACATGCAGGGACAATCTATGTCTTGTGGTATGGATTTATGCCAACAAGAATATGAGAATCCCTCAGCTCATGTTTCTTAGAGCCTGTCAAGAAAGCACTAACACTTTGATCACTCCCCTCAGATCTCATCCAGCTCAAGGGATGACCTACGTCTTAATAGCTTAGCAGCTCAGAATCTGAACACACATAACTTCTTTCACCCTAAATATATGTTACATCTTGGGATAGTTTACAATCCGCCCCAACAAGTTAGTTAGATGAATTCACCCAAATTAGGACAAATAATGTGAGGCTTAAAGGGAAGCAGTGGCACCTTACAGAATCTTCCAGAGAAACAAAAGTTTAGAAGCCATAATCTAAAAGAAGGAAACTGAGGGATTAAAAGATCCTGTGAATTTTAGCTTCAGGATCTTCCTGGCCCTCATCCAGTTAGGTCTTGCTGTAGAATGGACAGAACAACTTTTAGCCAAACTTTTTTTTTCATACACAATATAGTTTTTAAGCTAAATAATTATTACCAGACATTTATTCATTTTGCTATTGTCAAAGTTTAAAGTTCAAAGTACATTTATTATCAAAGTATGTACAGTATACCATATACAACCTCGAGATTCATCTTCTTGTAGGCAGCCACAAAACAAAGAAACACAATTTACCCCATTAAAGAACCCCACACATCAAAGACCATCAAACATCCAATGTGCGAAAAAAAAGAACAAATCGTGCCGTAGGGTAATATCATGGGTGCCAGATGACACATATTGTTCATAACAGGAACTGTTCTACATAATTCACGAACACCATCACTGAGTTGTTGAGTTCACTTTAAGATACAGTGCCTGACATAATGACATCAGTGTAAGGCAACTGTTTTTGGTTTGTTCATAATGGAAGTAAAGAGTTGTGGCTTTTATTAAGCACATAAAATGACTCTTGCATGTTTTATTCACAAAACCCTACGTTGGTGACCCTGACGCTCTTGGACAATTCCAGAGTTACTCAAAGACATGTCAGCCAACACAGTCGCTTTGAAGCTGCTAGTGTTTTGGGAGCCGCGTGGCTTGCACAGATGGAAGCCCAGTTTACTCTGCAAGAATTCACCACAGACAATACTAAATTTTAGTACATTGTAACATCGCTAAAGAGTTCCACTGCAGCCAGAGTGGTGAGTCTATTAGAAGACCCGCTTTCTCTCTGACAACTCACTTATTTCAGACTTTTGGACTGTCCGAGTCTGAGTATGTCATACAGTTGCTCTCCTTGCCCAGCCTTGGTGACACTAGACCTTCAGAACTAATGGACCATGGGCTAACTCTCTTGGCCAATCACCACCCTTGTTTTATTTTTAAAGAACTCTTCATACAATAAATGCCTGATGCCCTCACTAATACACTCATGAAGTACTATAGGCAGGTTGCTAAAAAGGCCAATAGTCTACACTCAGTCAGGCAGAGGTGCATCATTCCTCCTCCTTTCTCTATCTCCTAAGTCCTGTCAGCAGAGTTTCCAGCAGACTCACGTCCATAGCTCTGAACCCGGCAAAGTCGGGTCTATGTTTTTACCACACATGCTTTGGCATAACTGCCAAGAATTGCTGACATTTCAACAGTGCCAGTGCATTGGGACTTCAGAGGTCTGTGAATACTATGGGATCCATCTGCCAGGGTCATCTGTTGTTCATTACAGATACCCTTTCAGGGTGCCTCTTCCTGTGTGACAGGGGCACTTAAGTGGGTGTATTGCCAGCATCACCCATTGAGTATAAGGCAGCGAGCAATGGACCCTCACTGGAGGCTGCCAAAAGCAGCAGGATTCAAACTTATGGGACATGACTCTTGATGTTCTGATTCAGTGGATGAAGTTACACGTAGGACTTGGTTTTGACTAAAGTTGCTGGACCTTTGGATCTGTTAGTAGATCTTATGAACTGCCGTCTTGTGGATGTAAAGGACTTTGGGTCATTACTTTGTACCCCCAGTAAGTTTCCCACATCCACTTTGTCCAGCGCATGCAC